>NC_057838.1:65542142-66155714 GCF_910594005.1 Cervus elaphus
TCTTTACAATCCCTGGGGCTGCCTTTACCTACGGACTCTGTTTTACAATCTGGGACCCTTGGCGGATCAAGTGACTTTGGGGGAATTTCCAAGATCGGAAAGAGAAACTAAAATTGGGAAGGTGAACTAGCAGCCAGGAGGGAAGGTGAATTTTATGGCTCATTTGAGACACAGGAATTATGTCTAAGATACAGCCTAACCCAACACATTGCCCCTGGGACACATGCCATTTACTTTGCCTGGTACCTAAACTCTTCCCTTTATTTGGGGAGCTGCCCATCTTGTGACTCAGAGCCCACTATCATACTCAAGAAGCTGAAAATCCCTGTGGCTGGCTTCCCCACCTCTGCCGCACAGGGTCAGGCATGTGACCCGGGCTCCACTGGCCGAACACCCCAGCCCCGACCTTGGGAGTGCAGTCTCCCAGGCTGGTTCTACTGTAAAGTGTGGGGACATGATCCTAGCCAAGCAGCCTTGAACCTGGTTCTCAGTATTTGCTGTGAGTTCCTTCCAGGACCAAGGTGCTTTAAATCAATTCCCTTTCTCTCCAAATCATCCAAGTTCAATCTCTGTTGTTTGCAGTCTAAAATCGAGGCAGATCCAGCACTTTGTGGGTTACTTGCCCAGGGGCATTTGCAACTAAAATAAGAGGCCCCCTAGAAAGAGGTCAAGGAGATCAAACCAGTCAATCCTAAAAAAAAAATCAACTCTGAATATTCATTGGAAGGATTGTTACTGAAGCTGAAGCGCCAATACTTTGGCCCCTGATGTGAAGAGCTGATTCACTGGAAAAAACCTGGTATTAGGAAAGACTGAAGGCAAAAGGAGAAGGGGGCAACAGAGGATAAGATGGTTGGGTGGCATCACCTATTCAATGGACATGAGTTTGAGCAAACTCGAGGAGATAGTGGAGGACAGAGGAGTCCACGGGGTCACAAAGAGTCAGACATGACTTAGGGACTGATCAGCAACAACAACAAGGACCATGTTCACTCTAGAGGCTCTAGGGGAGAATCTATTTGCTTAACCTTAATCGCATCCTTTTGCCATGCAAGGTAACATATTAATAGATTCTGGGGATGAATTTGTGGGCCATTATTCTGTCTATGACAGGTTGCCTTGTGGCCCACTAAGATTCATGTCTATACCTCATGCAAAATACATTCACTCTATCCAAAGGTCCCCCCAGTTATCATTTCATTACAGCAGCAATTTCAAGTTCAAAATCTCATCTGAATCTCATCAGCTCAAAAGTCCCAAATGTCATCAGTTAAATCATGTAAATTGGGACAGGGCTCTTGTTATGATCCATCCTGGAGCATAATTCCTCTAAGGCAACAAGTTACTTGTTCCCTATATAAGATGATGAGATAGACACAGAGTAATAGACATTCCTGTTTAAAAACAGGAGACAATGGAAGGAAAAAAAAAAAAGGTCCTTGGTCCTAAGCAATTCTGAAATCCAGCCAGGCAAATCTGTCAGGTCTCAAGGTCTAGAAATAATCCTCAGTGGCTCAGGGATATTCTATATGGGCTTGCCACTCCATCCTCTGAGTCATCCTTCCTTTCTCATGCAAGGTAGCAGGTATTTGCAGATAAGCACTTTTATCAGCCCGGGTCTTGTCAGTAGACTTTTGGACATCTGACAGCCTGCTTTCATTTCATATTCTCTTTCAGTCCAATCTGGCAGTGTTTCTGCTGGTATAACGTTCTCAGTAGCCCCATGGGTCTCCTGTGTATGTCATGGGAATTCACTCCATTAGACAAGAGGCTCTTCAACATGTCTTTCCTAGAAAATCCCTCCCTTATTTTTGGCATTTGGTGAGATGGCTTAGGAAACACACACCCTTAAGCTTCTGAGATACTCCTGGGTTTGACTGAAGGGATCTGTGACTCACACCCTTAATCTCTTCAAAGAGCCTTTTGTGTGACTGAATACTTTGAACTTTTGGTCTTGCTTAGGTATTAGCAGAAAGTTGTAGGCTGCACACAAAGCCTTTTCTCTGGAGCATGATTTCCTGACAGGGAACCTCTCAATTTTAGCATCTTTTCCCAGTAAGACAGGCAGAGAACTCCCCAATTATCAAGTCCTTCTTTTTTTTCTGTTGAACAGTTCTCTCAAATTCATCTGTTTCTGCTCACAGTTTTCCATAAGCAACAGGAAGATACCTTCTACACTGGCTTGGAAATGTCAGCTAAGTACCTAAGCTCATCATTTATAAGTTCTGTTTCCCAGAAAACTGCAGGATATAGTCCTTCTGAAGAAGGAATTCATAGGGCCTGGACTCCATCTCAGGCCTGTCTGTGCTGGTCGTGCGCGGCCACCTCTCCAGTGGACTCTGAACTCTGTGCTTAGCGCCTGTGGGAATGACAATGGAAGGATAAGACCCCCTCTGGGCAGGGGAATCTTGAAGATCACATCCAGGTTAAGAGAAAACTGACACTAATCACCCCTGCCTCCGGACAGTATCTATCAGAATGTAACCACAGGCTTATCGGTTATTAACTGGTTGGAATATAACCGCTTATTGATTATTAACTGTTTGAACACATAACACGTGAATGATGGGGTTATTGTGATTGTATTTACCGTTCCTTTGTAGGCCTCAAGGGATTTGGGCTGGTGGGTTTGGACACGTACACATGGGGTATAAAAGATTTTACAAATGCTGGTCGCGGTCCTTGGCTAAGAGGAGACTCTGCCTTGGGCCCGCCAGTGTGATAAACTGCACTCCATTATCTGCATTGTCCTTCTGAGTGAGTTTGTTTCCCGGAAAGCATGGCTATAACACTTCTAATATTTCTGTCCCCCCTGACAAGGATCCCCTTTCTTCCAGTTTCCAATAATATGATCCTTTTTTCCTCTGGGTCAACACTAATTAAGTTGTTAATAATCATAGTTCTACTAACAGTAGAGTCTAGGCAAACTACATTTTTTTTTCCCCTCTCTCTATCAAATATCTCAAAACTCTTTCAGCCTCTGCCCACTGCCCAGTTCCAAAACCACTCCACATTTTTAGGTACTTTTTAAAGCAACAACCCACTCTGGGCACCAAAGTCTGCATTTTTTCTAACTGTTCCTGTCATAAGAAATTACCACAGATGTAGAGGCTTCAAACTACACAGATGCATTATCTCACAATTCTATAGGTCAGAATTCCAACACAGGGCTCACTGGGCTAAAACTAACATCTTAGCCAGGCTGCTTTCTTCTCTAGAGGCTCTAGGGGAGAATCTATTTTCTTGCCTTTTTCCAGCTTCTAGAGGCAGTCTACATTTCTTGGCCAATACCCACTACCTCCAACTTCAAAGCCAGCAAACGTCACATCTCTCTGACCTCCTTTCCATTACCACAGATCTCTGACCAGATAAGAAAGCAGTTCTCTGCTTTTAAGAACTCCCATGATTACACTGGGCTCACTTGGATAATCCAAGTTAATCTCCCACCTAAAAGTCCTTATCCTTAATCACAGCAGAAAAGTCCCTCTGGCCACGGAAGGTAACTCATTCACCAATTCCCAGGATTAGAGTGCTGACATCCAAGGCAAGAGGGCGGGTTATTATTCTGCAGGCCATATTACCCAACTCTCTGACCCTCAATTTTCCTATCTATCGAGTGGGGATAACATCCCTCCCAGGATTGTCATGAGGACTGAATTGAGGGAGCTTTCAGAAATGGAGAATTTCAAGCCACACCCCAGACCAAGTGACCTAGAATATCCATTTTCAGCAAAATCCCTGGTAGACTGTGATGCCCAGGGAAGTCCGAGATACACGGGCATGGAGAATTTCACACTGGACAGAGAGTCTCACAGCCTGGACTTGAACCTTGCTCTGCCATGAAGTCACTCTAAAATAAGGGGCCTGTTCAAGTATCCTCTGAAAGCACTCTGAGCCAGGACACTGAATTAGACAGGTTCCAAGGCTAATTAAAACCTTGGAACCTTAACATTTTATGATTTGATGACTAAAGTACTGATGCTGGAACTGCAGGCAGCAGCAGTTTGGTGAGTGGGTGGGATGTGCTGCAGGGGGAGCGTCCTGGCACCCCTCAAGCCCCATCACTAAGGTGACCACCCACTCTGCCTAGCCATGAGGTCAGCGTGGTCCACTGTTTGGGATTTTAAGAAACCAGTGTCTTCCCAGAAGGCTGGGCTGGAACTGTAACGGATCCTGGCTGTTGCACCTGAACCAATGAAATAGTTGTCAACTATCCCAACTGATTTCCTCCCATGTTGCAGGCAAGAGGAAGAAGGTAGATTCCTCACTTTCTCTGGCCAAAATTATGTGAACACAGAGGCTGCTTCTTGGTGGAGAGAGTTGCATGGAAACCCCCTAGGGGGTTGAGCCACCAACTGGCCCAGGCCAGCCCCACTGGAGCCCAGCCTTATGCTCCACTGGCTAGGAGCGAAGGGCTTGCTGCCCCTCCAAGGACAGCCAGCTTTTCCCACAACTTATATTAGCCCTGCAACACATCCTGCCACCTTGACCCAGCCCTGAAAGACCCTCCCTCAACTATGCCGAGAGAGGCCCACTTAGCCCACCTGAGCCCACCCTGCTCCTGGGTCCTTAATGAGGATAAATTCTCGCTGTCATTACTGAAGCACACATGCAAAGCTGAGTTTAAATATAACATTCTGGGTCAGAGAGCTGGCCTACTTCATCCTTTTTGTCTATCTTGGGCCCCAAATGAAAAGAGAGGAGTTTCTCCATGTTTCACTTGCTCTAAGAGCTTGGTCTGAAACTCGGGGGGTTGAGAAGGGGAGCTGTCTGGAAGCTCCGTGCTGTGGTTACCCAGGTGAGGGCGAGGAGGCTGTTGCAAGACTGACTTGGTGTCCAGGGTCAGTGCTGATCCTATGGGGTTCCCCGGCTCCCCGAGAAGGACAGAAGCTGGGGAAGGCCCTTGCCCGGGGCAAGAGGACTGCCCAGTGGTGCCAGGGACAGAATCTTCAGCAGGGGTACCAGAGCTGCGGCAGGTGTCCCATGCGCTGTGAGAGACCATGCCGCTCAAGGCCATGGGAAGCCGGCTCTCCACCTGGAGCCCCCGGTGACAGATGGCCTGGAGGAGAGGACCCTGCCCTGGACCCGGGTGGATTCCATGAAGCCTCCCACAGGAGCGGAGGCACAGACACGGGTGTGCGGCAAATGGTCTAGCCAAAGCTTGAACTCAGGGGTCGGAGAGCCAGAGAAACTTGGCCGGGCCCTTCAAGTCCAGCTCCCAGCACTGAATGCCAAGTTAAAAGCTTTGGATGGAGTTGTAAACTGTTGAAGAAAGCTGAAACCACTGTGGTGGGGGCACCCTTATTTAAATGCACCCTGGATGATTTTTGCCTAAAAGAAGTGAGCCCTGTCGGTCTCCTCCTCTGCACCCAGTGGGGTTCTGCATGACGCCTCCATGGCCTCCTGGCTGACTCCTTAAATGACTTGTGAGGTAGGAGTGAGTAGCCTCTGCAATGGAGCTATAAAAGGTGGTATCACTGGTCTGCATTCTTTTTTTTTTTTTTTAACTTGGGTATAGTTTTTTAGATTAATTTATTTTTTATTGAAGGATAATTGCTTTACAGATTTTTGTTTTTTTCTGTCAAACCTCAACGTGAGTCAGCCACAGGTATTCATGTATCTCCTCCCTTCTGAACCTCCCTCCCGTCTCCCTCCCCACCCCACCTGTCTAGGTTGACACAGAGCCCCTGAGCCACAGAGCAGATTCCTGTTGGCGATCTATTTTACATATGGTACTGGAAGTTTCCATGTTACTCTTTCCATACATTTTGAGCTTGCCCTGGATTCATGCCTTTTGTTAACTGACTTTGCAATTACTCTCATTTAAGGAGTGCAGTCAAATTCATCGCCCTGGGGCTTTACATCCGGCCAAGTGACTTGCTCTGGCCAATGGACTGAGGGGTGCCAGTTGGAATCTAGATCTTAAAAGCTTTTGCAGGCTTCTATCTGCCCCCTTGGGCCTCTGCTATCACCATGAGAAGAACATTCCCTTCAATGAGTTTGCTGGCTCCAGGCAGAGGTTCAGACACAAATGGAGCCAGCTTGGATCAGCCAACTCCTGGACCACCTACAGACTTGTGAGCTAAAGAAGTGTTTATTATTGTATCTACCTGAGGTATTGGGGTTGTTTGTTACACAGCATTACTCTGGCCATGTTTCACTGGTACATTGGGATAATAACAGACCCTATCTCTGGGAGTTGTAGTGAGGATTCAATAAAAATAACCCACTTAAAGCTCTTAGACAAGAATTTCAGTCTGGGAAAATGAAAATTTCTAGAGATGGATGATGGTGATGCTTGAACAACACTAGTTGAACATGCTGGAACTGCATGGGTCCACTTATACCCTTATTTTTCAATAAATATAGTACTATGTCTATGATCAGCAGTTGGTTGAATCTGTAGATGTGGAACACAGATAAGGTAGGTCAATAATATGGATTTTGGTATCCAAGGTAGGTCTTGTAGCCAGTCCCCCGTGGATACCTATGGATGAATGTATATTTAATGCCACTGAACTGCACACTTAAAACATGGTTAATATGGTAAATCTGACATTATATATATCTTACCACAGATGTATGGATGTGAGAGTTGGACCATAAAGAAGGCTGAGCACTGAGGAATTGATGCTTTTGAATTGTGGTGTTGGAGAAGACCCTTGGGAGTCCCTTGGAATGACTGTAAGGAGATCAAACAAGTCAATCCTAACAGAAATCAACTCTGAATATTCATTGGAAGGACTGATGTTGAAGCTGAAGCTCTAATACCTTGGCCACCTGATACAAGGAGACGACTCATTGGAAAGGACCCTGATGCTGGGAAAGATTGAGGGCAGGGGAAGGGAGTGGCAGAGGATGAAACGGATGGATGGCATCACCAACTCAATCGACATGAGTCTGAGCAAACTCCAGGAGATGGTGAAGGACAGGGAAGTCTGCAATGCTGCAGTCCACAGGGTTGCAAAGGATTGGACACAACTTAGTGACTGAACAACAACAAATCTTACCACGTTTAAAAAAAAAATTTAGTCCCGTCCACATAGGAAGTGCCTGATAAATGTTAGCAATTATTAGAAGGCAAGAGGAGGTGTGTGGTGGAACTGCATACTCTAGCCACAGTGCAAGGATGATCAATGAAGCCCCCAGGGAAACGACTCTGGAGTGACTGGCCTCTCTCTTCACCTCTTAAAGGAACAGGCATAAACTCATTCATACTAACAGGCTGAAAGGCATTTGCAGTGGTCACGTGATAAGGAGAACACAGTCAGAGCTGGAAGACTGTTGGAAAGTGTCTAACTCAGACCCCTCGTTGGGAGAAGGGGAGACTCAGAGAGGCAACTCTGAGGTCACTCAGGAACTCAGGGGTAGATCTAAAATTGGAATCTGGAGGTCTTGACTCCAAGTCCAGTGCTCTTTCTGTTCTGCCACAGACAGGGACACAATAAAGCTTCATCTGACCACTAACTATGCACTCTCAGGCACCTACAGACAGGCCCTGGGGCTTCCTGGTGCAGCTCAGACCACAAACATAAGACAGCACACAGAGCCAGTCCTACCTCTGGGTCCCTTTAACACGTGGTAAGGAGATAATATTTTTCCCCTCTTCGCCTTCTTTTTTTAATTAAGCCAAATATATTTCTGCTTGGGAGCTTTACTCCAGTTTTGGACAGGGTTAATTAAAAGAAAAAATATACATATTAAAAGGCCAATTTGATTACTGCTACACATTAGTAATGCGATGAATAATTGATTGAATGTCTATGTTAATTGCTTCCTGAATCAGTGATTCTGCTACTGAATACTCAAGAGCTGTTGCTATTTTGAAATTAGTAATAATTTCACTGCACTGGGATGGCAGAATGTGCCACATGAGTGTCCTCCTGGATTTAAACCTACCTCTACTTCCTGTTCACTCTCTTCATCCTGACTTCTCCATTTCTTCCCTGTGTTCCAGTCTACCACCCACTCCAGAGACCAACGGTTCTCAAGCGTTGGTCTATATCAGACTCCTGGGGAGCTTGTTGAAATACACATTCCCACCCTCCAGGGTCTGACGTGGCAAACCTGGAAATCTCTATTGTTAACCATCATCTCAGAGGCAGGGTTGGGGGTTTGCTTTTGAAAAGAGCTGGCTGGACTTCCCTGGTGGTGCAGTGGATAAGAATCCGCCTGCCAATGCAGGGAGCACGGGTTCGATCTCTGGTCCAAGAAGATCTCACACGCCGCAGCACAGCTAAGCCCATGCTCCACGACCACGGAGCCCGTACTCCGGAGCCCACAAGCCACAGCTAAGGGAGCCCTTGTGCTGCAACGACTGAGGCCCACCCACTAGAGCCTGTTCTCTGAAACAAGAGGCCACCGCGACGAGGAGCCCAAACACTGCAACCAGAGAGTAGCCCCTGGTCTCTGCCATGAGAGGAAGCCCGCATGCAGCGATGAAGACTCAGCACAGCCAAAAACATAAATCAATAAATCGTAGGGTGCACACGTCAAAAAAATTTTTAAAGAAGAAAGAAAACAGCTGGCTGAGGTAGAGACGCACCACGAGGGGCCATGCTCCAAACTGACGGCAACGGCTTCCTCGCACTGGGTTTCAACCCTCTGCTGCTTTGCTGTTGGATCCCCCTCCAGCCCAACTCATCTAAAATAAATCTGTGGGTGTTGCCTGGTGGCCTAGTGATCACAATTCCAGGCTTTCACTGCCATGGCCCGGGGTTCAGTCCCTGGTTGGGGGACTGAGATCCAGCAAGCTGCATGGGGCGGCCAAATAAATAAACAAAAATAAAATGAATTTGCGATTGTCCTCCCACAACCTGCTTTCTCTCAGTGAACTGCTCAGCAAATATGGGCTCTGCCCAGCCCTACCTGGTCAAGCTCAGAAGCCTCTTCTGGTCTTACCAGCCCTTTCCCCAACATCCATGCAGCGGCCAGACCCTGCCTGTTTCTTCCCATTTCAAATCCCACTGAAATATTCCTTTCTGCAACATTAGAGGCAGGTTTCCAAGAGTCCTTTTTGTTCTCCAAATGGTCCTTCTCTTGCCTCTCCGTTTCATAGATGCAATATTTACTTCTCTGAGAAGTTAATCACAACGGTTCCTGGCAGTTATCTTCTGCTTCCTGCATCGTCTCTATTGCCTCTTGATTTCTTTTCTCTCTGTTTTGGCCCCTGCTTCCTTCAGATGCCTGCTGAGCCTGGAGGTCTATTTCCATTTAGGGGAGAAGGACAAAGAGCTGACAGGGAGCTCTGTGGGGTGGGGGTGATCAGTGGAGGGTGGGCTTCATTGAAGCTGGGCTGTGCCCTGGGAGACGCTGACCTGGCAGCATCAGCGGCTGTCTCTTTGGGGGCTCCTGAGCTTCCTGAGAGCAGAATCGTCCAGTCTTCTGCCTGGCTGCGGGCATTCTCAGAGCACACTAGCTCAGGGTTTTTCCCAAATAGACCTTTTCCTCTGCTGACGTAACGCGCCCTTCTAACACGGCCTCTGACACCGCTCCCACTGGGCCGAGCCTTCATCACACTCTCCACTGGCGTCTCCACCACCCCTGCTCCCTGAGACTGCAGACTTCCAGCCACCATGGCGTCGGCTCTTCCTTCCCCCCCAGGCCGTGGTAGATGCCCACTTAAGGGCCCAGCTTGCATGCTCCAGCCCTGGGCAGCCTTCCCCCCACCCCAGACAGCTCTGCGGCCCCTTCTGAGTCTCATGAGTCCAGCCAGGTGGCCAAGGGCACTGGCTCTGGAACCGGACTTCTGGATTTAGGCTCTGGGGCCTGGCAAGTGCTGGCCCCTCTGGACCTAGTCGCTGCCCTGCAAAAGGGGCATGACAGCTGCCTCTCCCCCGAGAGGGCAAGAGGAGGGGCTGTGTGGGGAACCCAGCACCACGCCTGGTGCAGAGCATGCCTGGGAAACACCAGCTCTTCCGGCCACTGCTGTTAACATTTTGACTTTGAGCTGAGCATGCGACCAGCTTGCACTATTCCCGAGAGGAAAAGGTCTCGTGTGCGGGCAGATGGTGGACACAGCCCGCTGGGGATGGAGTCTAGGGATCGTCTGCTGTTTTCATCTCTAGGGGTGAGGGAGGAGAGAGACCATACATCATCACAGGGATCAGGGCTTCAGGGAGACCCTCAGAAGCACCAAGCAGGAACCAGACCCCTTTCTTTCCTTGGAATGGGATTCTGTTTAGTGCAGAACACAGCCTACAGCCCACAGATGCACAGAATACAGGTGAAAGCTCCCGGAAGGAGGCCTAAGCCCAAGCTCTCTATGTTCTTATTAACTGAGAACACAGAAAGAAAACAACTGAAAATACTTGGCTTCAACTTATTGTTAAAAACTTCACCAACTGTCAGAGCTAAAGATCCCTTGCAGGATAACTGAGAAGGTGGGGAAACTGAGGCCCAGAGAGGCCAGCGGGCTCATCCAAGGTCATACAGGGGGCTTCCCCAGCGACTCAGATGGTAAAGAATCTGCCTGCAATGCAGGAGAACCCAGGCTTGATCCCTGGGTCAAGAAGATCCCCTGGAGATGGGAACAGCTACCCAACTCCAGTAGTCTTGCCTGGAGAATCCCATGGACGGAGGAGCCTGGTGGGCTACAGTTCATGGGGCTGCAAAGAGACAGACACGCCTGAGCAGCTAACACTGTCACTTTCTTTCACTTTCAAGGTCACGGAGAGAGGGGTGCAGAGGTGAGAGGACAGCCTGGCTTCCCAAATGCCAGGCCCTCCTCACGTCCCCACCTCCCACCGCTCCCTCCAACAGTGGTTACTACTGTCTCTGTAGGCTTTCATAACTGAGTCCCCTGCCTGCCCCCAGGCCCTCTCCAGCCTGTCCTAGGAAGGGAGAAGGTCAAGAGGTGAACCATCCCTAGATTTACTCTCAAAGGATGACAGAGGGCACGTGGAGTTTGTTTCCTTGGGTTTCCCAGGCGGTGCAAGTGGTAAAGAACCCACCTGCCAGTGTAGGACACATAAGCGATGTGGGTTCAGTCCCTGGGTTGGGAAGATTGCCTGGAGGAAGGCATGGCAACCCACTCCAGTACTCTTGCCTGGAGAATCCCATGGACAGAGCAGCCTGGCAAGCTGCAGTCCCTAAGGGTGCAAAGAGTCAGACATGACTGAAGCATGTCTGCAAGGAGTTTGGGTGTTTGCTTTGTTTTAAAGGTGCTATACTGGTATTAACAGCACTTGTGCTTGTTTTTATTTAACTTGTGGACAAAGACTTATAGATGGGTGCAAAAATAAATCCTTTTTTGCAACCCAGAACTCATTGTTCAGTATGAGTTTTGACACAGATGAGAAGGAATATGATTTTGCTTTTTGTTTTTTTTAAAGGGTGCCATATTAGAACTTCCTTGGTAGTCTGGTGGTTAAGAATCCACCTTGTAACACAGGGGACATGGGTTTGATCCCTGGTTGGGGAACTAAGATCCCACATGCTACAGGGCAACTAAACTCAGGTACCACAACGAAAGATCCTGCATGATGCAACAAAGATCCAGTATGCTGCAACCAAGACCCAACACAGCCAAGTAAATAAATAAATCTTAACCAAAAAATTAAAAAATGAAAAGTGCCATACTAAGAAAAGAGGCACTATACTTAATCAAGATTCTTAGCTAATAGAGAGCAGGCTATTTTCTTTGCATTATTTTTTCTGCCTGAGTCTTAGTTTTCCTCATCTGGAAAATGGGTATAGTAAATTTCACAGGCTCATGAGAATTAAAGGAGACAAGGGTAAATGTATCCAACCTAAAACTAGGTACACCACTGGTGATCAATAAATGTTCACCTTTCTCTTCCTCAACCTTGGCATACAGCATCTGTTCCACTGGATATTGGAAGCAGCCACAGAATGTAACAGGTGGCCATAATCTAGTTCATCATCGAGTTATTTAAAACAAAAAATTACAAGCCCCCTTGTCGCCCAGCAACACAGAAATCAGAGTAGATGGACTCAATGTTCTAGGACGTGGTGGTTTAGAATCACAGTTGTAACATCCACAGCAGAAGGGCATTTGCACCTGACTTACTAGGTACTGGGCCCCATGCTCTGCCTGCAGGACACCATTCCTCCCCCAACCCAACTCTGCGGAGTCTGCTCCATTATCATCCCCACTTTACAGATGAGAACACTGAGAAATGAATCAGAGAAAAACAACTGGTCACACTTCATAATTCTATCTGCATAATAATAGAATAAGGAAAAGGCCAGAGGGGAAGGCAAAATACAATCGTGGTCATATTTTTTCTTCTATTTAAAAAATTTCTATAATGTTGCTTTATTACCTCAGTGTGGGATCACAGAAAAGCACCAGAAAGACCCAATCCACACCCCAGCCCTGGGACTCGCCCACTGTGTGGCCTGAGACGAGTCAGTCTGGGGGTGTGCCTCAATTTCCCATTTGAGATATGAGTGAAATCTGGGGGTGATTATATTTTCTTTTTTCCTTATCTCTAATTTCAAACTGGTCTTTAGTTTCATTATACCTATACTACTTGGATAACAAAGAGAAAAGATATTTTAAAAGAATTATCTACTTTTCATGATGTTTTAAAGATTAAATTAGGTCATAAGCATAAGGAACCTGACAAAACTTATGATATTCATTAAAAAAAAATAAACAGGTCTCAGCAGGGTAGGGGAGGGTTGCCATATTTATACTCATAGTTAACACGTTCATTTTAGTGCTTCCCTGGTGGGTCAGCCATAAAGAACCCACCTGCACTGCAGGAGACGTGCATTCGATTCCTGGGTTGGGAAGATCCCTTGGAGGAGGCCACAGCAACCCACTCCAGTATTCTTGCCTGGAAAATCCCATGGATAGGGGAGCTTGGCAGGCTACGGTTCACGGGGTCACAAAGTGTTGGACACGACTGAAGTGACTGAGCACGCAACATGATCATTTTACTGTGTGTTTGGCAAAAGACATGCCTGGTACCTCAAACCAGTGGTTCATATATGTTACTGCTTAGGAGAAATCTAAGTTTCAAAAAAACATGATTTAAAGAAACACATGGATTGGGAGAGAAGTTCCTGGGCTCTTGCTACTCAAAGCGTGGCCCTCAGACCAGCAGCACCATCAGCTGGGGAGCTTGAGAAAAAAATCCAGGTGCTCAGAACAAACCCACTAATCAGAATCTGCACTTAACAAGATCCCCAGGAGTATCGTACGCACATTAGAGCTTGAGAAGCACTGAGCTGAGTGATAAACAAATGTGTCAAAGCCACCAGGTTGCCAGAGGAAACCCTGAGACAGGCTTTCGCTCCCCAGACGCCAGCCCAGCCTCTCCAACTTCTTAGTCTCTCCATTTTATGCACAGTGACGGGGCTCAGAGAGGAAAGGCACCTTGCCCGACGTCACCCAGCAAGACAGGAGCAAAGCTGGCCTAGGATCTCAGACTTCTGGTGTCTCAGGCCCCAGCTTTAGTTTCCAAGGCACGCCCAGGGGAACACAGGGCTCTAGAAACCCACGGCTGGGCCAGAGCCGACCTGGAGTCTCCAGAGGCCCAGGCATGCTCATTAACCCCCTGGCCTTAGAATGCGATGTTTTCCTGAGAGGAGCAATCAGCGCCTCTGGGGACAGTAGAGCCCCTGGGACGGGGACTCCGAGAGAGCCCGGGGCTGCAGAATGCAGACTGTGTCCTGCCAGCTTGCAAAAGAACAGTCTCTCCTGGCAAGCTCACGGGGACGCGTTCTCAGCGGTGTGGCAGGGACGAGCGGAGTTCCCAGGGAGCCCGGGCTCTCCCTGGGGTGGCTGGCGTGGACCCAGGACCCTGTGCCAGCAGGCAAGAGCACCAGTTGGGCCCATCGCTGCCACTGGTGAGCGTTCCAGTTTTCAACCATCCACGTCGTGTTCAGAAGACACTTATTCAAACACCTCTTCCACTCTCACTCTGTCCATGCTCTATGCCTTGAACTCTGGGCTGCGACACAATTCCAGAATCTCACAGAACCCAAGTCTCTGTGCCGGCATCAGTAGCCGTGCGGTCTGGGGCAAAGGGCTCAGCATGTGTGAGCCTCGGTTTCTGCGTCCAGGAAATGGGTATGGTGACACACCTACCAGAATGGTTAAAAGGAAAGGGACAGATTCTATCAAGTGTTGATGAGAACATGGAGCCACAGGAAAACTCTCTGATGTTGCTGGCAGGAGCATGAAATAGAATGGCCTTTTTGGAGAAAAGCATTGACAGTTTCTAGGAAATTCAAACCTATGCCTACCCTGTAACCCCCAAATCCCACTCTGAATGAGGGAAATGAAAATACATGTCTACACACAGACTTGAATATTCACAGAGATCTAATTCATAATTAAGAAATACACTACATGCCCACCCACAGGAGGACAGACAAATCTCCTGGACTCCTACAGGGGACTACTAGACAGCCCTGAAAAAGAAGCACACTGCCCCCATCCCCGTGAAGAATCTCACAGACACGCTGGTGAAAGAAGCCGAGTCAAGGCGAACACCCCATGGGATTTTACTGATCGAAGCTTCAAGAGTAAGTGGAAATGATCCCCAGTGATATAAGTCAAAACAGTGGGTGCCTCTGGGTTCAACAGAAAAGGGGCAAAAGAGAGCCCCCCCAAGGACCCGGAAATATGTGTGTAGTCACGCAGGCATAAACAGAGGGAAAAGTCTATCCATGTGCACTTCAGATTTGCTCACTTTATGATACCGTTTTACTCAATGGGGGAGAGAGAGAGAGTGCATGTGGGAGATGTGGTGGTGGGGGGCATTCCTCCATCACGGGAGTGTTCTGAGGATAAGGCTAAAGGAGAGGATGTGCAGTTGCTGGGGGATTCACAAACAGTGATCACTGTGGGCAGTCAGGCTCCTTGCAAGCTCTTGGGCTGTGGTTTCTTGCTCTGTAAAGGGGGAACAAGGAGGGCTCACAGCTCACTCACAGGGATGAGGCTGCAAAGGTGCCCAGAAAAGGGTCTGCCACTGGGTGGCCGGGACAGGGGTGGTCTCTGTCTGCCCTGGGAGAACAGTATTCCCTGTAGGGAATACTACACAGCCCTGAAAAAGGCTTGGACCTAGAAAGTTTACCCTAAAGTGCTCCCCTTCCCCAGCCGCCTCCACAGATGTGGTAGACATCAATCCATCAGGCTTAATGAGGTCGCTAACACCCCCCGATATGTGGGAGCTCTGTGTGCCCTGGGTCACAGAGAAGCCCAGGGAGGCTCACATAGCCACAACCCAAAGGCTCTAACAGTGAAGACAGTCCAAGGTCCCAGCATCCTGTGTCAACTGCAGGAAGCACAGATCACGGACCTCGAAGAAGTGAGGGGGAGGGATGGGGGTGGGCAGTGAGGCTCAAGTCCAGGTCAGAGACCCTAAATCCTGTGCTTATCCCACCGCAGCAGCAGTAACCCTGGAAATGCACTTCATACAAAAGGACACGTACCAGCTCTGGGGCTCTGGGGAGGAGTTCTGGGCCTCAGTTTCCCTCCTCGGAAGGAACCCAAGCTTTTGTGAGGGCAGGGGTTTCTGTGTTGTTCTCCTGTGGCAGAGCCATACAACACAGTATGTGGCACATAAGTGCTCAGGAAATAGTTCTTACACAGGAAATCGATGATTCTGGGAGTGCACATAGCATTCAAGGTTGGCTGGCCAGGCCCCCTCCCACTTTACCCCTGCACACGGAGCCTGTGCTTCTGTCTGGGCCTCCTCCACAGCGCCTCCTCCTGGCCACCCCTTTCCTGTCTGTCTGCTCCATGCATTGCTCTCGGCCAAACTTTCACGCCTGGGAGGAAAGTCACAGCCTTCTCTTTTCTGATCTTTACAGCATTTCAGAGATAATAAGGCCACTCCGAAGACCAGGTGTGGACCAACACCAGTTCATGGGTTAAATCTGGCTGCCATCTGTTTTTGCAAATAAAGTTTTATTTGAACAGTTACTCTCCTTTGTCTATGGCTGTTTACACACTACAACACCAGAGCTGAAAGGCTGCTGCTGAAATTGACCTGCAAAGCCTAAAATATCTACTACCCAGCTCTTTGCAGAGAAAGTCTGCTGAACTCTGACACAGATTAAGTGCAGATTTTACACACAATCTTTTGTTGGATCTTCACAACAGCTCTATAGGAGCTTGGGAGCCACTTTTATGCCCATTTTATGGATGTGGAAACTGAGGCTCAGGGATGAAGGGTCTTGTCCAAGGTTGGGTATCCAGTAGGTGGCAGTACTGGGATTTGAATCCACCAATGTCCCAGAGTCCAGGAGCAGACTGATCATTAATACAAATAGAATGAGATGGTTGGGTGGCATCACTGACTCAGTGAGTTGGAGCAAACTCAGGGAGATAGTGAAGGACAGGGAAGCTTGGTGTGCTGCAGTTCATGGGCTCGTAAAGAGTCAAGACACGACTTAGTGACTGAACAAAAAGCAGATCAACACAATGAATCTAGTTTGCAAGATGCAAGGAGGTTCCACAAGCCCAAGAGAAGTTCTGCAGATGAGGGTAAACGAGGCCAGAGCAGCCCAGAAGGCCCTCGGAAGCAGCAGGATCCGCGCTGAGTCATTCAGGGAGAGGAGAGTCAGCCGGATGGGGGGAGGAACTATGCAAGGGTGGGCCAGCTAACTGGGACAAGGCAGGGGCATGAGCCAGCTGGGGCAGCTTGGCCCAGAGCCGGGGTGCTGGGGACTACAGAAAGACACTCTTGAAATGATGCTTATTTGTCTGCCGGGCTCCAAAAGGCTGCCAAGTCCACAGGAGGAGAGACATGCTGCAGGAAATTCCGTACCTAGGCATTGCGAGGATTCCGAATTTCCTGAAAAGGGCAGAAGTGAAAGCTGGGTACCCTTCAGCAGGGCGGGTTATAAGCAAGGTTTTCCCTGTGGCCAAAATGTTGGTGAAAACTCCCCCAAGGACATAAGCCATGTGGACTTGGGCGAGCAAGTGAACTCAGTGACTTGACTTTCTCAACTGTAAAATGGGGAACGCCATGGCTGGTGGAAAAGGTAGAGGCACTGATATTCGCAAAGCACACCAAACTGCCTGGCACAGAGTGAGTGCTACAGAAAGGTTCGCTAGGTAAACACAGAACGTAAAGAAGATCTGGCTTCAGCAAATATCAACTCCCAATTTTTTCGCCTCCAAATGATTCACGGGCTGTTCGGAATTCACAGTGCCTGATGTGGTTAATTTAAACACTGCCGCAGAATGGCGCGGCATTTCAATGAACACAAACCTTATTTTTAACAAGACACACTCTGGCACTTGCAAGAACATTTAAAAATACCTTCCCCATTCGAAAGCTGCAACCAGGTCCAGGGAGAAATCCTTTGTTTTTGGGGTCACTGTTTTCTCCGGAAGCTAGGCTCCAGAGTTGCTGTAGAAGCTGCTATGGGTATCCAGGGGGCTGAAAGTGGGAACGAGAATTTGTGGATTGTTGATCAAACATCCAAGTTGACACCCGTTGGTCTGCTTGCTCGTCTGTGGACCTGGGGCTGGGAGGTGGTCCTCAGACAGAGATCCTGTATCTTCCTTCATTCAGCAAATACACAGGGACACCTACTTCCCTATGGACACGGGGATAGGTCCTAAGTCCTGGGGCTCACTTTCCAGTAGAGAGACAGATAATGATGAATGTGGAGATGAATAAATAAGCCAATGAGATCATTCCAAGGGATTATATGTATTTTGGAGAAAGTCAAAAGGGAAAATGGGACCCCTGTGTGCATGGTCGGGGTGAGGGTATTAGGATAGTGGGGGAGGGCTTCTTGGAGGTGGTGATGTTTGCAATGCAAATGGAATGAGGAGGAGGAACCTGTCCTGTAAGATCTGGGGAAGAGTGATGAGGGCAGAGGGAGCCTGGAGCCTGGTGATTGAAGAACCAACAGGAGGGTGGGGTGCTGGAGTGTGACGGGCTACGAAGAGAGCGGCTGCGATGCAGGGACCCACATGAAGGCCCCTGTAGGGCTCATGGTTACAGATGCGGCACGGTCAGCACTAGGGTGGGACAGCGGCTCAGGAGTGCTGGGGAAGCCGCCGCACAGCCCCCACTGCCTTCCTGTGAACGGCGCCCCTCGCATCACTTAACCTGGCACTTCTCTCGGGCCACCGTGCCAGGCACACGGTAGACATTTCATAAGTGTTTAACGAATAGTCGTAAAAACCAGCTTTACTTTGGTCTGTGACAGGCTCCCAGTCTCCAACAAACCTGCTTGCTTTCAAACGAAGTGCATGCGTCGCCTATTTTCTTCTTTTTCAGACGGTTCTCGTGTGTTTCTTCTCATCACCTTGGTTCGCCAGACTACTGGACCAAAGGAGCACCTGATGAGACCAAGACTGTGGGGCGTCTTGAAGCCCCACGAGAAGGGGGGACATCTCGGTCCCGTCACTCACAGCCCCATGGCTGAGAGGACTGCAGTTTGATCGATGCTTGGGGTGGCAACGAAACACTGATGTGCAAATGCTCAAGGAACAATACACAGAGGAGCGTCTGCCCATCTGCCCACGAACGAGCCATTTCCTTCAGCGCCTGCTGGACTGCCACAGCAGTGCCGAGGGCGTGCTGGGTCTGCACCACAGCCTGTCCAGAAGGCCTCCTTGACCCTCTTTATTCCCAGTCTGAGCATATCCAACGCTTTGCAGTGGGAGATTCTGCGATTGTAAACTCCTGTTCCACCTCTTATCCAGGTATTTCTTTTCTTTCTTTAAAAAAAAAAAATTTTATTGTGCTGGGTCTTAGTTGTAGCATGTGGGATCTTTAGCTGTGGCATGTGGGATCTAGTTCCCTGACCCGGGATTGAACCTGGGCCCCCTGCACTGGGAGCAAGGAGTCTTAGCCACTGGACCACCACAGAAGTCCCTAGGCATTTCTCACTGCAGGTGACTGACTACAAAAGATACAGGTTGTGTTCAACGTGTTTCATGAACAGTATCAGGCAGCTTCGCAAACGTGACCTCGTCAAATCCCCGCCGTGAGGGAACGCAATCTACAGATGAGGAAAACCGAGGCCAGAGGAAGTTATAGGAGGAACAGGATTTGTCTCTGGTGGCATTCAGATCCACCTGGGTCTTCTGTCTCCACTCCGAGGGGCCACGAGTGTGAAAGCAGAGTGTCACGTCGTGAGCTGGGCGGGAGCCACGAGGGTCACTGAGCCTCGGTTGCCAGCAACCCCTCCACACTGACTGGAAACGAGCTGAGCAGCTGGGGCTGGGACCCCGAGGGCAGCTGCTGGGGGAATCCAAGTCAGCATGCCCCGGGCCGAGCCACGCTGCTGCTTGCTGGGCCCTGAAGATACGGCAGCAAACTGGACAGATTCAGCCACGGCCCTCCTGCAGGGGATGGGACGACTGGATGGTAACCAAAGAGACTTGCCGGGAAGCGAGCTGTGAGCTTGGTGTTGAGGGAAAAGCAGGCCCTGGTCAGGTGGAGACGGTGAGAGGAGGCAGTGGGGAGTAGGGGCCCGCAGATAGAGGGGAACAGAGGCTACTGTGGGGAGACGGGAGAGGACCGGGGGGGGCCCGCAGGCAGGGGTGAGGCTGTCCTGGCATTTCCTCCGAGGGGTCTGATGGCTGGAGGAGGTCCCGCAAGGCAGGAGGGTGTGTCTAGGGATCCAGCTCACCCACTGTACTGGGAGGTTTGAGTTCAGACAGGGCTTTCCCTAGCAACTTTTCTTGCTCCCCTTCTGCTGGTCTGATAGGGCCTGAAAGTGAAAGTGAAAGTCGCTCAGTCGGGTCGACTCTTTGTGACCCCATGGACTATACAGTGCTTGGAATTCTCCAGGCCACAACACTGGAGTGGGTAACCTTTCCCTTCTCCAGGGGATCTTCCCAACTCAGGGATTGAACCCAGGTCTCCCACATTGCAGGCAGATTCTTTACCAGCTGAGCTACAAGGGAAGCCCCTGAGAGAGCCTACAGGGTTACAGATGGGGGGCTCCTCAAGTGACCCCTGGATCTCTATGGGCTTCCTGATATGTGGTCCCTTGTGTACCCAGTGGAATCAGCAAATACCACAGAGCCAGAGACACACGGATCCAAGCCCTGAAAAACTGTGTAGAGTCAAGTTGGCCACTCTCTCCAGAAAGAAGGTGACGTTTAGCTCATGGCTGATACTCACATGATGCTCTCACAACCATGGTTCCCAGAGGCTATGCTCCCTAAACATCTTGCCTTAACCCCCATTAATTACTTCCTACTGCTGGGCGATCCTAAGGCTCTAACTTTCCATTCCATCACTTCCCAGCACTCACCCCTCATTCCACACATACCATCCACATGCCTGCTTGGCATCAAGGCTGGGATAACTAACACGCATGCCAAAACGACCCCACCCCACCAGTCCTTCTCCTCCGGGCTCCCTACCTGGGCAAACAGCCACAGGCACCTTCCCAGGTGCTCAGCAGAAAACCAGGAAGCCATCCTTGACTCCTCTCATTCTCTCAGTGTTCGTACCCAATCCCTTGGCAAGTCCCAATGGTGCCATCTCCAAATGTATCCCAAACTGGAGCCTTCCCACCTTCTCCCAGCCACATCCAGGTCCAAGCCACCATTGTCTATTGCAACTCCCTCCAGCCTTCAAACCCAGCCGGCTGCAGCAGCCAGAGCAGCAGAACGGGTCTTTTCGAAGCACAGATTAAATCATGTTATTCCCCTGCTCATCTCTCTCCAGTGCTTTGCACTATAATTAGAATCCAGTGCAAGAGCCATTCCGTGGCCTGCAAGACCCTTCCTGGTCTGGCTCTTCTCACCTCTCCAGCTTCTTCTTTGCCTCTCCTCCTCAGTCACTCTTTACATCTGCCTTCTTTCCACCTCACCAGCACACAGCTTTGCTATGACAAACAGACAGCATATTAAAAAGCAGAGACATTTCTTTGCCCACAAAGGTCCAAATAGTCAAAGCTGAGGTTTTTCCAGTAGTCATGTACGGATGTGAGAGTTAGATCATAAACAAGGCTGAGAGCCAAAGAATTGATGCTTTTGAACTGTGGTGCTGGAGAAGACTCTTGAGCATCCTGTAGACTGCAAGGAGGTAAAACCAGTTAATCCTCAAGGAAATCAACCCTTAGTATTCATTGGAAGGACTGATGCTGAAGCTCCAATACTCTGGCCACCTAATGTGAAAAGACCCTGATGCTGGGAAAGATTGAGGGCAGTAGGAGAAAGCAGCAACAGAAGATGAGATGGTTGGATGGCATCACTAACTCAATGGACATGAGTTTGAGCAAGGTCTGGAGATAGTGAAGGACAGGGGAGCCTGGTGTGCTGCCGTCTGTGGGGTTGCAAAAAGTCAGACATGAGTTAGTGACTGAACAACAGCAAACAACAGGATCTTTGCACTTGCTATTCCCTCTGCCTGGACTGCTTTCTCCAGATGTGCCTGTCTCCATCCCAGGATTCTGATCCAATGCCAACGTTCCTCTTCACAGAGGCCTTCCCTCACTGCCTTGCCTGAGGCTGCCTCCCCATCACCTTCTATCACATCACTCTCAAATCTGGCTTCTCTATTTGTTTATGCGTCTAACGCCTCTGTACTGCCAAAACAGTGTAAGCTCCATGAGAACACATCTTTTCCGTCCTTTCTGTTTAGTTTGCCGGGGTACTTCCAGCATCTAAAAGTGTACCCAGAAAATACCAGGTACCCAGTGAACACCTGCCGACTCACTGACTCCCTCGGCACCGTCACTCAGACTGTTTCCTCCTCTGCGGGGCTTTTCCCTTCGCAGTTCTCTTTATTAGCCTGAGACATGTTGAAAGAAGACAAACGGTGGCACTTGCACTTCTGCTCAAAACCACGGCATCATCGCCTTTGCTCAGGGATGTCTGTATGCTGCCGTTATTCAAAGAGTGGTGTTGGAGAATTTGTTTGGCTCACACCTGCAACCTTCGGCCCCTTAACTCACGTTACCAGTAAGAACAAGAGAAGGATGCTGGGAACAGAGGGAGGAAGGGCACCTCCATGTGCCAGGATGCACGGCAGAGCTTCCCTAGTATTATCTCACCGGAGTCTCCATCACCCCAAGGCATGGGCGTTATCACTGCCATTTTACAGACGAGCAAGCTGAGGCTCAGAGAGTTTAAGCAACCTGCCCAAGGTCACAGAGCTGGCAGGCAGTGGGACTGGAACTCTAGACTGCCTCCCCAGGGAGAGAACCTCTGCGGGTCCTTGAGAGAACCTTGTCCCCACCTTCCAAGGTCCAGTTTTTAAGTAACTGTGCATTCTTCCGGTCCTTCGCAGAGGAAGAAAATGCCATCAGCCTCTCCTCAGAGGTGTCAGAGGGAGCATCTTGATGGATTGCACTTCCAAAATAAGAAGTCCTGCCATTTCTCCGAGTGTGACGGAGACCTTCCAGAGAAGAAGTGGAACTTCTGCTTTAAGCACATAAGACATCCACACTGGGTCCATATATCGTGTCCTGCTCCCTGGCTTCACTCAGGTCCCTGTTCAAAAGTTACAACCTCTTGAGAGGTCTCCTCCCATCAGCTCTTCATCATGCCCTGTCCCTGCCCTGCCTTACCTCTGCTCATCCCACTTGTCAACACCAGCTATTCTGTTGTATTATAAATATCACATATTTGTACGTTAAGTCCTTAATTGTTTTCTTCTGCTGGAACACAGGCTCCAAGAGAGCAATTTTATCTGGGTTTTTTTTTCTCCACTGTTGTACCCCACTTACTAGAACCACGCCTGCCATATACCAGGGGACCAATAAGCATTGTTTAAACGAATGGATGAGTTTAATTACTATATGATTCAGTACACATGTTATGCCTTTCTGACATGATCCTGCTTTTTCTTCCTTAAGTAAAGTTTTCATCATACAACCTCTGCAAATCCAGAGTGGGAGATTTTTTAGAAATAATAGATAAGCTTTGCAATATTGGTTTGGTTTCTGCCATACGTCAACATGAATTAGCCCTATGTCCCCTCCCTCTTGAACCTTCCTCCCGCCCCCACCCTTTCCCACCCTTCTAGGTTGTTACAGAGGCCCAATTTGAATCATGCAGCAAATTTCCATTGACTATCTGTTTTACATGTGGTAGTGTATAAGCTTCCATGCTACTCTCTCCATTCATCTCACCCTCTCCTTCCTCCACCCCCCTGCCCTCATCAATTATCTTTCAATTAAAAATAAATAAGTTAAAAAACACTACCAAGAAAGAAAGAAAATAGCTTGACAGTATTATGAAGGATCATAAAGAAATCAATAAAAATGCAGACAAGCAAAGAGGAAAGCAGGACTCTTGGGTAACCCCACCGTGTCACTGGTACATTTAGGAGTACTCTCTGCATCCAAAGATGACATATTGCAGGTTCCCTGCTTTCCAGGTGCTGTGTGAGGCACTGGACTCCTGCGAGGCCCTGGACTAGGGCAGGGACCCTCGGCCACGGCACCGTGGACATCTGAGCTGTGGAATTCTCTGTCGTGGCTGTTGCCACGTGACTTGGTCTCTAGCCACAGGATGCCAGTAGCTCCTCACCAGTCATGACAATCAAAAATGTCTCTAGAACTTACCAGACACCCCTGGGGCAGGATGTAAAGTATGCAAAAACCACCCCACTGAGACCTGACCGTCTAGAGGAGGAGACAGATGTTTCAAGAGGATTACACTGTACCTTGCCTTGAGTGCCTAAAAGTGCTCTTTCATCAATATTTGTGAACCAACGTCCAAGTCCTGAGACACACTTCTGACGACTGTGTGGCCCCACTTCTGACAATCTACACTACCACCCCCACTGCTGGACACTTAGGTGTGCCCCTGACTCTTGATTCAATGGCAGAGCCCAGAAGAAGAGTTAGCCCTCTGTCTAACTCTGCACAGCCTCACCCAGCCCAACAGCCACACGTGCCACCATGGAGGAAATGGTCTCAGGCCCTGTGTCTCCTGGCTACACTGGGCACCAAGCCCCCAAATCCTCTTCCGGAGCCCCCTCATCACATCTACTCATTCCCTGCCCTACAGAAGGAACAGGACAATGGAACCTGAAAAGGAGGGAGCTGCTAGAGCAGGAGCGGCTGGTCGACACTGTCATGTTCAACATTCCCATTTTACAGATGTGGAAACACGGCTGGGATAAGGTGAGGCTGGTCACCTCCTGGCATGAATGTGCTAGGGGGATTTTGGCACTGTTTTCCTTTTTTGCTGTTGTTGTATAGAGGTCATTTTATTTTCTAAGTGCATGTGTGTGTACATGTGATTTTATAAAATTAAATACCTTGATGCAGACCCCCCTTTAATGTGAACTCTGTGGCCATAGGTGGGAAGCAAACAGAGGTCACCAGTGCTCTGTCTGCGTTGACAGGTTCCCACCGTGACCGCCGGCTGCGACTCCTGAAGCAGGCTCTAGGACCTAAGCATGCAGTCGGCACCATTTCCTAGGGCCACGTGAGACTCAAGGGAGACGGAGGCAGGGGAGAGAGGGGCTGCAAGGGACTGCTCTCACCCAGCACAGGCGCTGCTTCTGAGGCCCCTCTGCTGAGCAACTCACTGTTACCTCACTGAATCTCTACCACAACCTTTAGAGGGACAGATGCTTCAGCTTTTACGTCCGAAGCTTCCCTGGTGGATCAGACGGTAAAGAATCTACCAGTAATGCAGGAGACCTGGCTTCGACCCCTGGGTTGTGAAGATCCCCTGAAGAAGGGCATGGCAACCCGCTTCAGTATCCTTACCTGGAGAATCCCACGGACAGAGGAGACTGGCGGGCTGCAGTCCATGGGGTTGTGAAGAGCTGGACACGACTGAGCAACTAACAATGTACAGACAAAGTGAGGCTCAGAGAGGTTAAGTGGCTGTAAATAACTATTAAGGAGGGGGAAAAAGGACCCAACAGGAAATAACCTCCTTTTTCATACTCCAGTGCAGTCAGATTCCCAAAGAGTCAGATTCCCTTGCCAGCGGCTGGCAGTACCTCAAGAGCCTGTGTATTAATGTTAGGAGGGACTGAGAGACAGTAGCGAGTTTCCCAGATCCTGACGTGTCTCCTGGACATGAGCTGGGGCAGCAGGGGAGGAAACAAAGCCCACAGACACGGGAGGGGGCCCTGGGCCTGGCAGTGAGAGGCCCGATCTTGGGAGGGTCTGGGGGTTGGCACAGTTCAGGTGGGCCCCTGTAGAGGGTCCAGCTGACAGAGCCATCCACGCCTGGCCTGGTCTTCTTGCCCTCTAGCTCCATCTTCCCAGTGGCTCCCTCTCTAGGGGCCAAGAGTGGCCAGGGAGGCTGCTGGAATCCAGGGAAGTACTGAGGTTCCTCGGGTGGGTCTCAGCCTTGCAGCGGGACCTCACACACCACCTGCCTCACTCTTCTGCTGGGTCTGTCCCAGGCCTGGAGATACAGACAGGACCAGGATGCAGCCCCTCAGAGGGCTCACAGACCATCAGAGGAGGCAGCGAGGGCAAGAAATGACCGCTGGGGAGAGCAGAGGGAGAGGTGAGTCTTGGACTGAACCCGTTTTCTTGTGGTGTGAGCGAGTGTCGATACTGTCCCCACATCGAGGCAGAACCTCTCAGACTGGCCGAGCTTTGGAACACATGGTGGAATTTCCACACCCTGGGCCAGCTCTTGTCCTGCGGGACCTTGGAGACTCCTCTGGGCCTCAGTCTCCAAACCTGCAGAACGCCCAGCATTTGATGAGATACTGTGCATCAAGCACTTCCAGGTATTTATCCCAGAAAAACTTACATTTATGCAAAAATAAATTGACTTTATTTATAACAACCAAAGCCTGCAAACAGCCTGAATGCCTCTCAAGGGATGACTGAGCGACTGGATAAACAGTGAGTCCTGATGATGGAATACCACCCAGCACTGGGAAAGAACGAACCGCTGATGGAAATGACAGAGTCATGATCACTGTGTGGAGTGGGAGGAGCCAGGGTCAAAGGTTGAGTATTGTATGATTCCGTCATACACTGTTACAGAAAAGGCGCATCTACAGATTGGTGGCTGCTGGTTGGAGGGGGGCGGGGAAGAGGCTGCCTACAGAGTGACGGGAATTCCGGGGTGAGGGAAGTCCTCTGTGCCGAGGTGGCTACACAACTGTATGCATTTGTCAAAACTCACAGAACTGTACACTAAAACAGGGGAATTTTACTGCATGAAAACTATACCTTAATGCTTAAAAATCAGAAAAAAAAAAAAAAAAACCCTTCTAGAATGATGTTAGCCTGCTGTAGGCTCTAGGACCACCCCTGGACTAGTTCTTCCTCCCCTGGATGACCCAGGGCTGGGGGGTCCTGGCTGCTTCCCGCCTGGAAGCCCAATCTTCCCCACCCCGAGGTGGAGAGGGATTCGCTCTCCCCGTCCTTACGTAGCCTGGGACTTCTCCCAGCAGCCGCCCCGGCTCCTGGGAGCAGTGGGTCCTGCAGGTTCTCCTGGGTGCAGCCCTGATGCTGTCTCCTCCGCTGTGGAACCAGTGAGGCTGAGGAAGAGGTGGTTGTGCTCGCAGTCCTAGCCTCACAAGAGAGGGGCGTCTGAAGCATGTGTGTGCACCTGCCTTGGACTCAGGGACTGGGGACCAGGTTTCAAAGACCAGCTGGCCATGTCCAGTGACACTAAGGCTCAGCTGCTGGACTCCCTCCCACCTGGTCTCCGCACTTCACAAGCTGTGAAGCGGTGACACCGGCCAAGAAGGGCTTCCTACTGAAGGATCAAAAGCGCTTCGCTATCCCTGGTGACTGTCCTCAGCAGACAGCTCAGCTCTGGGAGGCAGTGAGGAGCAGACAGAGTCCCCTTCACTGGAATTCCTCCAACCCTCCTCAGGAGGTCTTCTCAAGCAGTCTTTCCCTCCCCATGGCAGGCATGACCACACCGCCCCCCCTGTTCAAAGCTCTCCAGTGGCCTCACTGATTTCAGGATAAGGTTCAAACACGCGAGCTGAGCCCCAAGGCCTCTGTGACCAGGGGCCACTGACAGTGAGCCTCACACAAGAGCTAGCCTCCATGGGTACCCCTGCTCTCCTCTCCCCTGAATCATCCTCTTGTCCTCCTCTGCTGGATCATCTCCATCATGTTCTTGAGCATGCCGTATTCTAGCCCATCTCAAACACATACCCTCTCTTGATCTCAGGCTTCTCCTGCTCCACTTGTGTTTTCCTTGATTCCTACAATCCCTTTCTACAAGGCTTGATCTGAAGGGGATGAAGGGCAGAATATCAACACTGTAACAATCCTCACAGCTTAAATTGTGCAAAAGCACTTTATACATGAAGGCAGTGCTATTCCAGGTGAGGAAGCTGAGGTCTGCACTGGTGAAATCCAGGTAACTAGGGTGATAGACATCCATGTTTCCTGACTCTGAATTCCATGGCACCTTCCTCAGCCCTAAGATCAGGACAGATCAGAACTTCAATTCCCAAGGTGAGGGGTAACTGGAATAATGGGCACCAAGTTCCAGAAGCTGAGTCAGCACGAGAGGTTAACTGTGAGCAGAAGGCAGATCTGAGAACCTCATTGTGGAGAAGGAGACTTGAAGGCCAAGTTTGCACTGATCCAAGGCTCAACCAGGAGCGAGACTGGGAAGAAGAGAGAACTCACACTGAGAACAATCACGGTCAGGACTTCATCTTTCTCTTTTTTCATCTTCCATAGATACCCTGTGGGTTTGATGTCACTATCAGCCCTGATTTACAGCTTAGGAAACTGGGCTCAGAGAGGTGAATACTTCTGCCACCCAGCTGATTTGCGTCACTGCAACAGTAGTGGGGGCGGGGGGGGGGGGGCAGGATGGGAGGAGATGCATCAAGATTAATCCATGGTTAAGAAAAACATTACTCAATGGTTGGTAATTACTGCCACTAGGTAACAAGGATATGTAGCTTTGCCATTCTATACGACTTTTTGACACGATCGAAATTCTCCAGAATTAAAAGTTAAACATCAAGTTGCCCAGAAAAGTGGTGGAGCAGGCATCTGGGTGAGGTAATTTTCTTTCTGCCCACAGGGACTCTGCCCACCCCAGCTTCATGCTTTTCTGTTGGAAAAGTTTCAGGCACTCAAAGACACACAGCTTCATTCTTTTCCCCCCGTGAATATGAAAACTTTAGAGACAAACTTATGAACATTTTTGTTCTCACACACCAAGGGCTCTATGCCTTCTGAGAATAGATCTGTTTCTTGGGGGTCATGACCACGTAACTCTGACAGTCGTGTGCCATAGATGCCACCTAACAGTGGTGGTTCCCCACAGTGGTTATATCAGCTCAACTCAAACACATCCATTTTCATCTCACCCTGTCACACTGCAGCATGACCATCTGCTTCCATTTACTGCCTGCCCCCTTTTAATGGAGTGCAGGGAAACATAATAAACCTGCTGTTAGGTTAGAGATGGACTTCAAATTAAATTCTACTTTAAAAAGGAGAGGAAGGTCACCTGAAAATTCGATCCGAATCCACAAGCCTTTGTTTGGTACTTATTAAACTCTAGCTATTAGGCCCTATTAAGTATGCAAGATTAGTCCTGTTTAACAGGTGAGTGTCTTAGTCACTCGTACTATCAGGGAAAAACTGGAACTTATATGAGATCTGAAGGACCTCAGAATACATATTCTTATAACCAATCCTGTGATCTACCATAGGCTTCTCTGAGAGTTCACTGCCCAGGCAGAGGGACGTCTACTTAATGACCTATTAATCTGGAATTGTGTTAGGTTCTTCCAATGCTTTTGCTCATTAACTCACACAAGCCAACACAAAACAGCTACCACCACCCCACCTTAAAGATGAGGAAATGAAGGTTTAAGTGGTTAAGGTCATCAGCTGGTTAGAGATTTTAATCCAGGTCTGCCTGACCCCAAATGTGGTTATTTCCCCCAGATACTCATTCTTGGCCCAGATGTGATAACCACAATCCATTTCTAAGACAATGCAATTGGAGTCACAGCTATAAACTCTAAGGTGACTGCAATATTCGGGAGCACCCGCTGGTCAGGACCCTGGAGAGCTCCAAGTGCTTCCTGCTGATTGGCTCCAGGATGCTGACCTCAGTGCACTTCAAGGCTCTCATAGGTCTGCCTTGGACAGGTCCCTCCCACCGCAAGTGGGAAGCAATGCATGGTGGGGCTGGCATCTTCTAAGTGGGCCTTTAGTTACAGAGCATTGTCAGGTGTCTGGGGGCCTCTGGGGGAGAGAGGGGTGCTGCAAGTCCTCAGGGCATGAAGTAGGATGCTAGATACTCTTCTTTGACATGCTCCCTCCTCACCAAGGCTTTAGGTCTTCTAAGACCATTAAAAAAAAAAAAAAAAAAACACATCTCTAGTGGGCATCTGCTCCCCTAGATAGCAATGTATGGTCCTAATTGCTGAGAGGTGTTGCAGTGGAGAATTCTCAATGGAATACACGTTTCCAGCTGCATACCACCTGGCAGTCTATAAAACACTTTTTAGTGGCATTATCATTTTTCACTTTCACAATAGCCCTGTGACTCCAGTATCACCCCTCTGCTCAAATAAGGAACCAGAGGCTCAGAAATAGTAGTAGATGACCTGCCAAAGGTCACACAGCTAGGAAATCCAGAGTGAACCTTGAGCCCTGTGATCATTACACCAAGTTGCCATAACTCATTTAAAAAGACCCTGTCACCTTCCATTAAGAGTATTACCTTCATCAAAATTGTTTGCCAGATGCATGAAAATTTTGTGAGAATAAAACGGTAAATGTGGCCATAATCCATCATCTTTCCTGAATTCACACATCACTTGTTAATCAACAGAGCATGCAGACTGCTTAATAGAATGAAAGCCAAGCTCTCTGCATGGCCGACAAGGTTCTACATGAACTGGCTTATGCCAAGCTCTCTGACATCATCTCCCACTGCTGTCCTCCTCCTTGCCACTCCTTGAACTCACCAGCTTGTTCCCAACTTGGCATTTTTTGCATTGACCATACCCACTGCCTGAAATGCATTTTCCTCAGATAGCTGCATAGCTGTCTGCTTGTCACTCCCCTCTCAGCTGACAGGCCCCCTCTTTGGAGAGGCCCTCCCAGACTACCTGAGCTAGGTGGCCTCTGTCACTCTATCATGGCCCCTTATGCCACATCCTTCTACTTGATCTGAAATGATAAGCTTGATTTACTTATGCAATATCTTTCTCTCTCTATAGAACTAAGTTCCATGAGGGCAGGGATTACCTGCCCTGGATCTGAACACCCCCATAATTTCAGCATCAGGCACAGTGTAGACACCCATGAAGTGCCTGCTGGATGAATAAACTTCATCATCCATCTCACACAGTGATCACAGTTTTAGATTTTGCAGATCTTGAGTGTGTATGATAACCTCCAGGGAGGTGCCAAGGCTTTGAAAACAAGTTATTTATTTATTTATTTATTTTTAAGGAGCATGCCCTATATCACAGGTATAAAGTAAGAGGCTGTCACTTTGAGATGGTTGAGAGTCACTTTAGTAGTCAAAAGAGCTCACATTTCTTTTTTTCAAAGAAGAAAACACAGTCCCAGGCAGGACTGTGAATTTCTTGGCTGTCACTCTTCTGTGGCTTAGTTTCAAAAGAAAACTGGAGTTTCCTGAAGAAGGCTCGAATCGTTCTGAAGGACCACTTCTCTCTGTCCCTCAAGATGAAACCCTGACAGTCAGCTGCCACCCACAGCCCAGGGACAGGAGAGAAACAACAGTCAAGAAAGTCTTCACCCCCAAGTGAAGGAGGGAGTCAGAGAGAGTTTTGGTGCATGTAGCTTCTCCAGGCACAGTCTATAAGGAATCTCAGCAAACTGGCACATGGCACTCTGCAGGCATGAACACACACACACACACACACACACACACACACACACACACAGAAGTGAATCTTCTCTGGGACCAACAGCACTTAAGCCAGCCCCTGTAGTATGTGGGGTTCCGTGATGGTAGGACAGTCAGAAACAAGCCCTAGGTTGAGAAGGAAAGAAAGAGGAAGACACAAGTGAAGCTGAAGGAGGGGTCAGTGATGAGTAATCAAGTCATCCCCTAGTATTTGCCAAGTCCTCTGTCCGCCTCCCCACCAGCCAGTTGTGTGGTTAACTGAGTGAAATGGTTCAGGGTATGGGTTCTGGAGCCAGACTTCCTGGGTTTGAACCTCAGTTCCACCTCTCACTAGCTGTGACCTTGGATAAGTTACTCCAGAACCTGGTGCCTCAGTTTCCCCAAGTTACAAAAGGGGATAACAATATCAGTACCTCCCACCTGTATGCAAGCTCGGCATAGAACATTTTAACTGCTGCAGTTTTTATTATCGCCATTGTCCTCAAGTCTCTGAGCCCTGATGCCTCCTCTGTCAAATGGCCCTCAAGCTACTAAGCCTCAGAAGGAAGTGGCAAGGATTAAATGGGAAAAAGCCTTGCAAGTGGTAAGGAGTGTTACATAATAAGGAGGGGAAGGATGAGAAAGACCTCATATTAGACTCCAGGCTGGGCTACCGGAGAAGGGGTCTGGACATCACAGCTCTTCTGAAAGGCAGGCATCAGGAGAGACAAGTGAGGAGACCATCAGCAAATGAGACTCTTCTCAATGTACAAGCCTCCTTGGAATTCGGGGGAGGGGGACAAGATCCTCTGGGATGTGTGTTCCAGAAAGGCCTCACAGAGAGTAAACTGAGTGCAATTTGGGAGTGAGCTCAGCTTGCTGCAGTGTTCTGAGAAGGCCTGCTGTGGTCTCATAACAGGGTTTGTGGGGGCAGAGGTCCTGGGTTCGAAACCCAGGTGCTCTGCTTCCTCACTGTGTGACCTTGAGCAAGTGACTTACCCTCTCTGAGCCTTAGCTTACTCACCTGTGAAATGGAGGCAATTACACTTCTGGCTGTCATGAGTTGTTATAAAGATTAAGAGATGACAGACATTAAGCATTAGTCTGGTGCCACAAGCTTTATATTTTTAATGACAAAGACATGGGGTAAACACAAAGAAATTTGGTTTTTACACCTTTCAACGGTTCACTCTCCTGAGAAAAAGGGAACTTGGCCCCAAGGCTACAAGGATTCAATATAAAAGAGCCTCAGCCTCCCCTCCAACTAATTCCAAACATATTCTTAGCTCTAAGCCTCTGCCCATGCAGCTTCCCCACCCACCCAACCCCCAGCAGGATCTGTGGCTGAATACAGTAAAGAAGCAAGCAAACAAAAACCTACATCGAGGCTAAGCAAGTGGTTCGTTGACTGACTGTACAACATGCACTTAACCAAGAGGATGGTGCTTCCAGGTGCCAGGGGTGATGACCTGGAGCCCCCAGGCCTGGAGAACACCCCCAGGGCACACTGATGCGGCACCTGCCCTCTCAGCCACCTATCCAGGAAGACATTTATCCCCTTCAGAGGAAAGAGTATCTGATAACAGGTAAGTGATCCCCCTGCCCTGCATTTTACCACCCGGCTCTCTGCAGAGGTTTGCGCTGACAGTCATCCTCAGAGAGGGGCCCAGTGCCTGGCATCATATTCCATTTCCCTGGTGGACGCGAAAGCAGGCCCCAATTCCTCTAGGGCTTCAGTCCATGCTCCCAGCTGCTGCTCAAAGAACGCTCCTAAAACACAGCTGCTGGTGCCCTGCCCCTGATGAATTGCCTTTCTGACATGCTCTGGAGCCTATGTGTGTGGGGGGGAGGGCATCTGAAATGCTTTCGAGACAGGTCTTCACTGACCCTCCAATCCCAGGCTTCACCACTTCTCGCCACTGGTTCTCAGAACGGCCTCACCCTCCCAGGCACTCCACCCTCTTCTCTCCCAGCTAGACTGCTGCTCATCCTCCTGGATGGTCCCCTCCTCCAGGAAGCCTCCCTGGCCTTCCATTACAGACACAGTCCACTGAACTGTGATTTCCTGTCTGTCCTCTGCACTGAGAACCTCTTGAGGGCAGGCATAGTGCTGACTTCATCATTGTCCCCCCAGGATAATCCATCACGGGGAATGACCCAGAGCAGAACAGGGGCTCAGGGAACCTCTGCTGGTTGGACGAGCCCCAGGATCACAGTCGTCATGACAGACTTTTACGCTATTGAAATTATGTCATTTTTTTATCCTAAAGGAAATCAACCCTGAAAATTCATTGGAAGGACTTATGCTGAAGCTGAGAAGCTCCAATGCTTTGGCCACCTGATGAAAAGAGCTGACTCATCGGAAAAGACTCTGATGCTGGGAAAGATTGAGGACAGGAGGAGAAGGGGATGACAGAGGGCGAGATGGTTGTATGACATCACTGACTGAACGGACATAAGTTTAAGCAAGCTCCGGGAGATAGTGAAGGACAGGTAAGCCTGGCATGCTGCAGTCCACGGGCTCTCAAAGAGTCGGACACGAATGAGTGACTGAACAACAACATGCTTTTAAGTGGAGTCTTTGCTCCCAGATTTTACCTAAGTGTATTCAGTCAGCCACTGCTGAGTGTGTGATCTGCGTCAGGCGCTGAGTGAACCAAAGAGACAAAGCCCTTCTCCTCCTGGAGCTTATATCCTGGGGGAGAGACGGCCAATTCAGAGGAATTCAAATTAAAAAAAAAATGTTTTTAGAGGGATGGGTTACAGGGAGTGTGGGATGTTGGGGGATAATCCATATTCTGGAGGGTTTCCTGGGGGAGGAGCCATTTGAGCAGGGATTCTATGGACCAAGGGCAAGCCGGGATGGGCAGGCTGGGCTGGGTTTTCCCACAGGTGCCTCGACTCAGAGTTTGGTCTGGGCTGGCTTGCTGAACAGTGGACTCCTTCTGGGCAAGAAGCCAGCATGTGGCAGGCAGAGAGGATGGTATCAGAGGGCAAGAGGGGCTGCGGGGGGGGGGGAGGGGTTGGCAGGGGACAGGCGGCCCTCCAGCACAGCCCGCCATCAGCTCCTTTCCGAACCCCTGCTGGGCCGGTGTAAAATCAGAACATGTCTCTCCACTGCCCTTGGGTTTAATTTCCTAAATGTGTCCCTGAAGGTGCTGCTAACGGGACACCCAAGGAGGGCTGGATTCCTGCAGGGTGGATGCCTCTGCGTCCACATGATCCAGCCGCCGAGGGCACATAGTTGCCTGCCGAGGGCTCTCAGCCCCACCCCCTGCTCTCCATTTCCCAGCCAGGGCGGGGCCCCCACCAGCCTCTCCTGAATCTCTTCCCCTGGGCCTTGAGCAGAGGGTTCAGGCAGCGTGCTCAACCCCCATCTCTGAGTATTTAATTAAAATGGAATCACTGCTCACCCAGGAACCACGGGTGGGGGAAGTGTAAACAAAGGGCCCTTTCACGGTGGGAACTGGCCCGGGGGCATCGGTGGTATCGGCGACAGCTTCACTCACAGGCCTCTGGTTTCTGACTCCAGACGGGCTGGTTCTGTGGCTCTCCATCTGCAGGATCTGCTGTCCTCTCCCCACCCAGCCCAGCTCAGGCCAACCCTGGCTCTGAGAGCCTGGGGGCACTTGTGGACTACACACTTTGCTCCCCAGGAAACCAATCTGTTTCCCCCCCTGAAAAGAAGAGGGGGCCTGGGAGAATGAGGTGGAATATGGGGGGTGGGCAGGGGCTGACCAAGGAGAACAGACAGATATCAAGCAGAGACCAGACAAAGTATCAGGGGACGAGAAACCTAGGGTTTTCCCTGGGTGAGAGGCAGGCTTTGCAGTTGCAGTCAAGGCCCTCCGTTCTGCAGTGGAGCAAGAACCACCCCCCCAGATTCCAAGACCTGAGACACTCTGAGCTGAAAAACCCAGCTACTCTGAAAGGCCAGGTCCTGGTGCCCATGGGAGGGTGTCCTGGACGGTGAGAGGGGTCTCCTCCTGTGAGCTGGAGCCTACTGGCCTTGCCAACTTGCCCAGGGGAGGTCATTTCAGACTCTGAAGACGGAGGAGACTTTGCATGTCATGCTTGGCAAAGGGCAGGGGAAGTGGCCACAGTCTCCAGGCAGAAAGAGGGAAGGTGTCCCCAGAGGCTGTGATGAGAGGCGAGTATGAACAAAGATACTCCTAGAAGAGACTTAGCACAGTTAGGGGTCTAGCTGGGTCGAACCCCGAGCTCAAGGCTTGCATAACGAGAACACCCACATGGCACCTGGCAGGTCCCGAGGGTGGGCTCTGAAGCCACTCTCCAGCCCCTCTGAGAGGAGGAATTATGCAGGGAGAGAAGCCTGGGTCAGAGTCAGGAGCCTGGGGTCTGGCTTGGCTCAGCCCAGACAGGCGGTCAGACCTTCCCCTCTCTAGGTCTCAGTTTCCTCATCTGTAAAATCTTTCCACATCTTGCACCTGTGGCTGTGGAGTAACAATGAACTAGAAGGTCTCTCAAGATGCTTTTGATCTAACATTCTCTCTCTGCTCTTGGTTGATCAGAATGCGTCTCCCCCTTCCACCCCCAACTCCCTCCTCATTAAGGCCAGGAAGTGGGCAGAGCCCAGTAGGGAAGGCCCCCTCGGAGGCCAGGAGGGGACGCTCATGAGCATGCACACTCCATACCAGCCTGCACGCAACTGCAGGGAAAGCTGAAGTGGGGACCCCCAACCCCAGAACCTGGGCAGAGCCCAGAGGGAGGCCGCCTGGAGCTCAGTGTTGATGGGACGTAATATAACTCTGATCCCGTCGGGAGCAATCCCTCGGTTCCCCTCCAGCCTCCCAGGTGGGGAGATGAGCTTGCTTAGTTTAATTTCCCCCAACCCAGCCAGTTCCGGGGCACATAAATTCATTAATATGGGATTATGGGGATTATAGGCTGCCTCACTCTGCAGGTGACTGAGGGCAAACTCGAGGGGCCTCAAGATGTCCTCCCCGCCAGGCGGGGGAGGAAGCCAAGGCTCCAGCAGCAATCCCTGGAGGGCAGAGGGGGCGCTGGGCAGAAGCCCCCTAGGAACCCCCTCCACCCCTACCCACCCTCATCAAAAGGGAGAAAGCATGGGAAACGTGCCCGTCTCCTCTTCACAGAAAGCAGGGCCCGTTCTGGAATCCCACCCACTCCCGCCCTCTTTCCAGCATCTCCTGTGGCTTCTCCAGCCCAGACCTGCCCAGGGTCAGTTGTCAGTGCATGATTTCTGACCCGGCTTTCTACAGAGCGCGACCCCAAACACTGGGGCTCACAGGGGTGATCTCAGGAGGCACAAAACGCTGCCCTACGTGTGGAAACAGGCTTCCGGTGGCCACCTCGAGCAGCAAGGGCTCAGCTCGGGGTCAGTGGGTTTTAACACCCACCCCTGATGAGTCCCTTCTCTTTAACAGAGAGAGAGAGGGCTCCAGGCCACACAGCTGGGTAGAATTTAATCACATAAATTATTATTTTTCATTTCTTTGTGTTCATTTTGATGGTTAGCTTCTGTATAAGGCAAGTGATATTCTAGCCTATTGAAGGTACACAAAAAAGTTTATCCTTAAAATAATCGAGTAAAACTGCTGTTTAGTCGCTAAGCTGTGTCCGACTCTTCACGACCCTATGGACTGTAGCTCAACAGGTTCCTCTGTCCATGGGATTCTCCAAGCAAGAACACTGGAGTGGGCTGCCATTTTCTTCTCCTGAGTGAAAAAGGGGAACTGACAAAAGCAAGAGTATGTGGGTAAAAGTACAGGCCATTTTCAGAGACGGTGATACTTGTGAAAGAGACACGAATGACCCACGTTGGGGAAAGTTGATCCAGAGGACAAACTCCTTTGCAGACGGGTGAGCTGAGGGCGAGAGAGGGGAAAGGAGCTGCCCACGGGGAATTTGTGGCAGAGCTGGGGTGTGGACCAGGCCACGCCCAGTACCAGCCCTCAGCCCCCTCCTCCTCCATGCGGAACTGGGCCTCCTTCTCCTGACCTCTCAGCCCTGTCTCTCTATCCTTTCCCCCTCTTTCCCCTGCTCTCCAAACCCCCTGAAGGTCTATTTCAGATCATCCTTGCTCTGATGGAGTGACAGAAACCTGAATTGGGGAGAAAGCACCCTGAGATGTAGCAGAAAGAACTCGGGCCTGGTGGTGGCCCCCGGGTGACTCAGCACCACAGCTGAGCACACCTGCACCCTCAGCTCACCTCCTCTGGGCTGGCCTCCTTTCCTCTGTGAGAAGTGAAAGGCCACCCCTCTGGGGACCTGCGAGAGGCTCTCCCATGCCCGCATGGGCACCTGGGGTGTGTGAGCAGCTCCATAACCGTGAGCTCCCTAACAGAAGAGTTTCTTTTCAGGAGAAGCACAGCGTTGCTCTGAATGTCCTTGGTAGGCTCCGTGACACTCTTGACAGCAGATGAGAAGTCTTAAACCGCTTTAAAAATAGATAAGGAGTCATTTATAATTTGTACACTCATTGTTGGAATGCAAATGCTGCCGCTAAAAGCCTGCGCTCCTAAGCGGGCTTGTTAAACCATCAATCTGCTTAGCAAATCCTTTTCTTCTCTCAAGTGCAGGTAAAACTCTGTTGCAAGGCTTCAGGAGAGTGGAGCTCGGGGACTGCTCCTGGGCACGGGGCTGGGGTTTCATCCTGTGGTCGCCCTGGGGTCTGGGGAGCCCTGCATTCTCTGCCTGTCCTCCCCGCAGCTGCCCGCATCGCGGGGTGAGAGTGCAGATCAGAGCTGATGGATTCACAGATCTATGTTCCGGCCTTGAGCCTCAGTCTGCTTTCTCCCTCCTCAGGCTTTCTAGGAACAAAACCCAAAGTGACACCCAGGAAATAAACTTCTCAACTCTCAGACCACAGAGCAACCACAAAGAGAAGCAGGATCTCTGGGCCTCCTGGAAAGAGGCTGCCATCCGGGTGGCATGTGGTTCTGTCTCTGGCCCTTCCTCTCCTGAGAGCTCCATGTCTGGCCCCGGGTCACCTCTTCTCTTGGGTGTGCCAAGGGTATCTAAACTTAACGTGGCCCAAACCAGGCTCACCGCCCCTCCTCCACTGCCCTGCTACTTCTCCCGTCAGGTTCCCTGCCTCGGCGAGATGTACCCCTGAGACCTCCACGCGGGTGGGAAGCTGGGGCACCCTGCTTTCCCTCTCCAGCACTCGCCAAGTCCCTCTCTGCAGAACTGACTCCTGTGGAATCCGTTCTCTCCTCTCAGCCCACAGCCTTGGTCCTGGCCACAAATGCCTTATGTCTGGAGCCCTGTTAAGCATCCTGACCCATCTCTCTGCCTCCCGTCTCCCCACTCCAAGCTGGCCTCCATGCAGCAGGTGGAGTGATGGCCATAAATACCCATCCCATCACCTCACTCTCCTGCCTCAAACCTCAGCCTCCCCTAACCTTCCAGATAAAGCCCAAACTCCCCGACTCATCCGCAGAACAAGGGTTGACGAGCCACTGTCCATGTGCCAGGTCCTGGCCCCAACGCAGCGCAGCACAGAGTATAGAACCCACAGTCCCACTTCCTCTGGTGCCAACACCCATAACCACCTTACGCTCGGGGCCTGAACCAGAGGCTGCCAACTGGTGGTCCCCGGGTATATTTTGTTTGACTTCCCCCTTGTTGGCTTAATGTTTCAAAGTCAGGAAACTTCACATAAAAACCTGGCATCTCTTGAAAACTTAGCAGACCTAGCGACACGGGGCCAGCTCTCATTCGTAGCAACTATTGCCTGGAGCTGAGCCCCACTTCCCCTTTAGAGACGTCAAGCACCCTCGCGTTGGCCACAGTCCCCACCACTCATACCGTCTTACCCTCGCCTGCTTCTCTCACCCAGATCACGTGCTCCGACCCCGTGGCTCCAGGACCTGCTCCAGGCACACTTTCTCCCGTGCATCTCACTCTTCCTGCCCTAAACTCTGGCCTCTACTGGTTCTTCCTCCTGGAATGCCCTTCCTCACTCTGATGGGAAAACATCCACCTCTTGGGAAGCTTCACTGCAGGGCTCTCCTCGCTTCTTGACATCATGTATCTTTCTGTGTCCCCCCCTGCACCCCGTTCAGACCCCCTTCCAAGCATCTTTTGCCCCAAAGTACCTTTATTCATTAATACTTCCACTTCTCCCACTGGAATATAAGCCTGTCCCCATGTGTCTAGAGCTTAACACACTTACTCCCCCATCAAATTGGCCCACACGAAATCACTGAGAGGTAAATGAACAGATGCCAACAATAATGAAACAATAGTACCACCCCGTGCTGGGCTCTAGGTTAAGCACTTTATGTGCTATCTCATTTAACACTGAATAAAATCCAATGTGGGTGCTATTGTTATCTGCATGTAATGGCTAGGACTCTGAGGCAGGGGTGGGGCGGGGTGTCTGTCTGCAAAGCAGCCTGTTCACCGCCCACGAGCGGGGCCTCCTCACCACTCTGTGAGGCTCAAAGTCCTTCCTTCTTCCCACCTGACACATCACTGCCCAGAGAGGCCAGGCTGGCAGGAAACTGGACGATGGTACTGGGAACCAGGCCTGAGGCATCAGGAGAGAAGTGCCCCATGTCCCAGGAGGCCTCAAATTGTCAGGAAGTTATAGGAAAAGCCCGAGGACTCCACCATTCATGGAGGCTCCAGGCATCGGGGTTGCCCTGAGCAGCACCTGCTTTGGGCTTGTTGTTTTCAACGAGGGGTTCCAGGTTCAGGTCTGCTACTTGTGAGCTGTGTGAGACCCTGGGTAAGAGGCCCCATCTCGCTGAGCCTCAGTTTCCTCGCCTGTAAGATGGGGTAATAACTGGACCCACCTCCAGGGCTGGAGTAAACGTGAGCGGAGACAACGCATACCAAGGGTCCAGGGGCGTGTTTAGCGGGCAGGGCAGTGAGGACTCTCAGTAGAGGCCCCGGCAAAGCTGCACCCATGTCATCAAGCCCAGCAGCTCTGGCCCTGGCTCATGACGGGTGGGGTGGAGACGGGAGCGGGACTGAGGTCCTGTGCCGCGCTCTGGGGTGAAACGAGATGGGCTGCAGTTCAAAGCCTCTGGCTAACACATCAGGCGGAGGGGTCAGGGCCCTCTCCTGAGTTAGCTCCCAGGGTGGATGTGTGTGTGGGGGGTGAGCATGTACTGAAGCACGAGTCTGGGGCAGGTATGTGGGTCTCTGCGAAGCCAGTGAGTGTTTCCTCACGACATGGGCTCTTCTGTCCACGGGAGTTCCCGGCAAGGAATACTGGAGTGGGGTGCCATTTCCTCCTCCAGGGGATCTTTCAGACCCTGGGATTGAACCTGTGCCTCCTGCCTTGCAGGTGGATTCTTTACCTGCTGAGCCAGCTGGGAAGCCCAAATATACTTACGTATTACTGGCACATAGTAGGTGCTCAATAATACGTAATGTGACAGTGTGTCTATACACACAACACACACACACACACACACACACACACACACACACACACACACACACCCCTTAGCTGCTCGCAACCAGTCTATAAACAAAAACACTTAATTTGGTTATCCAAGGATGAATCCCACACTGTTGGCAAATGTTCTATCTTTCTCAACTTTACCCGGAGACCAAGGTGCGCCATTGGCATGGCAGGGGTGGAGGGGGAGGAGAAGCCCTGCTCCCAGGTGGGCCAGGCTTGGGCAGGAACCCAGCTCTGCCACGGACTGGCTGTGTGACACTGGCCGGTTGCTTCACCTCTCTGATCCCCATGTGTGAAGAGAGAATATGCGTGAAAAGGGGAAAGGCCAGCACAAGAGTTCAATACGACACAGTGGTCTGTCCCAGTAACTCCCCGTAAAGCCAGGCACCCCCAGATCTCCAGCAATGCCGCCTCCCACCTCAGAAACTATCTGCATTTCCTGTTTCTATTATTCATTCTATTTATTTATATTCCCTAATCTCTGTTTCTATTTATCCTAACCCCAAGATCTTTTCCAAAGTCAAGCAGGATCCCAGGAGGGGATGAGTGGGGAGCCAGAGTAATTCTTGACCAGTCAGACCCTAGTCACCCCTCCTTCACCCCTCTGCCACCCTGCCGAGGGTCTCTGGGCAGGTAGCCAGCAGGCAAGTCTCTCTAAAGCCCTAATTTCCAGCCCCAGCTCTACACCGACAACCTGGTTAGCAGCATCCCATTCATATTTGGGAATCTTCCAGACGATTCTGGAGGACCAGGAATCTCAGGGCGTGGGGTCATAAATCTGGCTTTGACTCAGCATCTCTGGAGGCTTCACCGTGGAGCCCGCGGGGATAAGGGGGTGAGGGTGTTTTGGGTGCCACCATCTTAAAGCCATGTCCCCCAGCACCTCGGCTCGAGGCTCGAGGCCACATTCGAGCTCATTACTTGTCCTTCCTGTGCGCCCCCCCCCCCCCCCGCCAACCCTCTGCTACCTGGTTCTCCTCCTTCATTCCCTCTCTCATCGAGAGGGCCCATCACCCAGCCCATCCCCTTGGTCCAGTATGAAATCACCCCAGCCTCTTCCTTTTCTTTTATCGTTCACTTTCCAACCTGTCTTGCGACTCAAACTCAGAAAACAAACAGCAAAGCTGTCCCCTGACCCTCACTTCCCAGTGACCTTGGTCTAGAGCACTGGCCTCTAAGAGTTTGAGGACACAGCTGTCTCCTTGGGGATCTTCCTGTGTCTCTCCTCACCCTGTCTATACAGTAGCCACACTGAGTCTTCTAAGATGCAAAACCATATCACATCACTGCTTTAAAAACTTCATCTCTCACCTGCCTGCAGGATCAAGTCCAAACTCCTTCACCTCGCATTTGAGGCCTTTCAGGATGCGGCCCTGTCAGTCTTCTCTGCTTACTTTCTGCAGTGCCTGCTCAAGCCTGCCAAGCTTGTTACCACCTATTATAGTTTTGTATGTTCAGACCTCTTTGCACTCACTCATATCATCATGGCTGTCTTTTGTCCCTCAAAGGACTCCTATTCATCCTTCAGGACCCAATCCAAATGACCCCTGCCCTGTAAAATCTTCTCTAGTACCCTGAAGTTTAGTTGACCTCTTCCTCCCCTGGACAGACTCTTTCCTATTATCCACCACATGCAGTACAGTTACTTCAGCAACCATCCTCCTGGCAGGTCTAGCGGCATTTCTAGGTAGAGGCCTCATTCTTGTCCTCCTTAAACACCCTGGTGCCCCGCAGGGAGCTTGGCATGTACACGGCCTTCAGTTAACATCTGGCAAAGAATGAGGGAAGGACCTAAGGTCCTCTGGGGAAGTCCTATGACCGCCTTGCTTTGGCCGTGAATCAAGGGCAACCTTCCTGCCCCAGAATTCCAGGCCACTTCAAGTTTGAGCAGAGCCAGGCACTGCTGCCGCTTCACGGAATCACCAGGAACGGGCTCTTGAGCTGTCTCCTCCTCCAGTCTCCACAGCAATGGCTTTATCAGCTTTGCTTTTCTACAAGTCCCAGAGCCCATGGCTCCTTCCCAGCCTCCAAGGGTCCACGGCACTCGCAGCCCCTCACTTACCCCTCTGAGAATGTCCTGGGCCAGCTCTGCCAGAGGTGTGGGCCTCTCTCCAGTGCCCCGGGCTCCAGGCCGGAGGGGTCTGCAGGGTGCAGACCTGTCCAGAGCTCTGGCTGCCAGCAGCAGAGGCAGGCGGCCGCTGCTGCAGAGCCTGCAGCCACCCCCACCCAGGACTGCGGCTCTGGCAACCGCAAGGAGCCCTCCGGCATCGATCAGTCCTGCTACTACAACCCTCCTCGGCGCGCCTGGCTGAAGCCAGGGACTCTGCAAGTGTGCGTAAAAAGAAAGAAAATTAAAGGCAACCATCTAAGAAAAGGCCATTGGCGGGGACCTGGACGGAACGCCATTTGCCAATACAGAAATGACACTGGCTAGGGTGCAGGAAGGCCCCTGACAGTCCATGCAGAGGTGGCAGGGGGACACCAGATAAATGAAGGTTAACCTACTAAGGGCCAGCTCCCTTGCCTGCCGGGTTTCTGGGTTGGCTTTAATGGGAATTAACTAATCCACACGGTAAACATAAGGTACAGCAGAACCCAGTTGTAATTTATGCATCTTTGGATGACTCAGAGCTGATGAAGTGAACACGCGGGGTCACTGCAGTGCCTCCGCTCTCCACCCGGGTGGGTGGGCTGTTTGGTCAGACACTGAATGACTGCCTAGTGCTGATCACCCCTCAACCAACTGAGCTCCCTCCCTTTGCGTCCGGAGCTGCTCCTGATGTCACCGCTCCCTCCCTGTGGACACAACACAGGTCTACCCTCCTGGACCACACACTGTTCCTCCGCTTCTCCCATGCCCAATTCATTCTTCTTGTGTTTCTTCCATCTATCTATTGATGCATCTATCTATCTATCTATCTATCTATCTATCTATCTATCTATCATCATCATTTTTTTGGCCCACTAATCCAGACTGTGGCCTTGAAGACCTGATGATCACATTTCTGGCAACCAAAGGCATGAGCCTTCCTTCCAGCTGATCCCTGACCAATCAGTTCTGGTGTCTAGAGTCCGGAAGCCCTCTCATTCTCTTTGGTTATTCTCAAAGTGGCCCAATTTGGGGGCTTTTCCAGGACTTTGGGGATCTTCTCAGCGAGGGAGTCCCAAAACGGGGTCCGACATGAACTGCCTTTGAGGAGAGCAGGCCCCTAGGACGTTACAAAGATGACAGAGGGGAGTGAGAAAGCAACAGCCAAGCCAACTGAGGGACCAGCCTCAGAGACTCAGTTGAGGGTGTGCACGTGGGGAGCAGCAGGCAGACTCCGGACCCAGGCTCTGGGTCCCGTGGGCCCGGCTTCCCATCCTGCTCGCCTGCTTGTCGGCTGGATCATCCAGGCAAGCCCTTCAGCCTCTCTGGGCCTCAGTTCGCCTGCCTGTGAAGCGGCACAAGTCTGCAGCAAGACAGCTCACACAGAGCTCCCGGCTCGGCACCTCCTGACTGCCCCACCTCAGATCTCCCCAGAGGCGTGTGGAGATGAGAATCAAGGAAGGAAACTCCAGAAAAAGCTCCAGAAATATGGCCTGCAGCCCAAGAACCAGCCAAGGAAGTTTGAGAGTCAGGGTTTCTGGAAGGCAGCACAGAGCCCCTGGGAGAGTTGAAAGGGTGCTGGCTTTTCAAGAACTGGCCCTGCGGCTCCCCGTGGAGGTTGGGCAAAAGCAGGACGGGCCAGCGACCCCCAGACTCATTCATCATCTGCTTCTAGATCCCAGACGTTTTCAAACCCAGGCCCCTGGCCCACAGTCTTGCGTCCTTTCCAAGTCACATGTGCATGGGCGTGGCGGGAGGTCATGCCCTCCACCCCACATCACTGAGTGCTTGTCTCATTCTAGGTGCTTCTTTCCATACAACCTGAGACCAAACCACCAGCACGCTCGCTGCACAAGGAGAATCAAAGGGTGTAGTCACAGACTTCCAGGTAAAGCAGCCGGCTTGACAGGGTCCAGACTGAGAATGTTCTAAGACTCACTTGCTCTCCAAGTGTCTGATGGAGTCAGGTTTCCTAGTTCCCTTCTTCTTGAAAGCCAAGGTGAGCCTCCACCCTCCCGAACCCGCACAGCACCCTGGGCCTCATCCCTCTCCCCATCGCCTCTTTCCCTCCCTCCCTTCCCTTACATAGGAAGATTTAGGCAGGAGATATTACCACCTGCCAGAGGGAAGCTTGGTCCAATCTCTCCCAGCTTTAGCCCACTCCTCTGTGAAATGGGCGGTGTGGGGAGGGCCCTGCTGGCTGGGATGCGCCATGCGTCTGTCGAGCCCAGCAGAGCCGCATACACTGTCAGAGGTACGGACGGAAGAGCCCCTGATGACCACAGAAGTTATCAGGGTGTATCCTACCCAGCTGGGGTCCTTGGGCTGTCTCTCTCAACAGGTGGCATGAGCCCACTCAGCCAGGATGTGCCCATTTCATGGGTGGGGGGCCAGGACCTGAGGCTCCCAGGTGTGCCTCTGCAGATCTGAGGTGTTTCAGAATCAAACCGCTGCCAGATCCCACCTCAGACGGCAGTCTCCTGATTGCACCATCTGTCTGTTAGGACAGGGGTTCCCATCCACTCCTGAATGAGGGTAATGGCTCCTGGTTTCCACAGGGCGTTTCTGGGAAGTGCCTTCCCCCTACAGGTTACGTCGTGATTGTGCACCCTGACAGGGGTGGGCAGAGCCCACTGTCCCCATGTCATAGATGAGGGATGAGAAGGTTGTGAGCAGAGACACACCCCCACCATGGGAGAGCATGTGGGGTGGCTGGGGGCCAGGCAGGGGCCTCTCAGCCCACTGCTCCTCTGTCTCCTGGGCTGGCTCCTCGCTTCCCAAACTGTGCTCCCGAAGCACAACCCTTGGCTCTTTTTTTCTCCCTAAGGACACTCACTTCCTGATTTAATCCATCCAGTCCTACTGCTTGAAGTATGATCTATATACTGATCTCTCCCCCAGCTCCAGACTCATAGATCCAACTGCCTCCTCCCCACCTCCACTTGGATGTCTGATTAGCATCTTAAAGTTGACGTGCTCAAAGCACTACCCTTTATTCCCCCACCAAACCTACTATTTCCAGCCCCCACCCCTGGCCTCCCTCCTTCTCCTGGTCTCAGTAAATGGCATCATTATCCAGCCTGTTGTTTAATAAAAAATTAAACTGCTTTCGTCCCTGGTTCCTGGGAAGAAGCCTCTCAATTCTTGGGATTTCCCAAGAGACAGAGGTGTCTCGGTTGTTCTGAGCCCCTGGGATCACACCTGAGTTTATGCTAATGAGTCAGGATGGGAGCTGGTCACCGGAAAGACCAATCAGGGAAGCAGAGGGGTGGGGCTTGAGCCAGCCCCGCCTCCAGGGAGGGGAGGGATAGAGATGCAGTTTAATCATAACTGCTGTATGTATCTCTCCATTCGGCTGGTCTTGACCTGTAGCCTTTATAATAAGACTGCAGTTGTAAGTATAGCATTTCCCCAAGTTCTGTGAGTCATCCTAGTGAGTCATCAAGCCAGAAGGGTTGCAGGAACCCCCAGATTTGTAGCCAGCCCAGTAGAAGTATGGTGGCTGGCGTCTGAGGTGGGGATGCTCTCATTGGGAACGGTGTTCTCTGTCTGGCGGGTCTGTGCTAACTCTGGGTGGTTAGTGCCAGGTTTGAAGATCAGCACTCCAGCAGTGTCAGAATGACGGTGCTCTCCCTACCCAGAGTCACCCAAGATTCCTCTCCTTCCCTCATCCCCCACATCCAATGACAGACTGAGTCCCATGAGCTCAACCTTCACATCTGTTCAGTACATGGCCACTTCTCCCCACCACCACTGCCCTGACTGGGTCCAGCCCCAGCACCTCTCACCTGAAATTATGGCCGCCACTGAAGCCTCCTCCCTATCTCCCTGCTTTCCCCTTGCCTCTGGCTGCCTACTCTCCACACAGCAACTGGGGGCTGAAAGTTGGCCATGCAAGCCGGTTTGAAACCTTGCATGCCTACCCCCGTCCACCCTGGCGTTAAAGCAGAGTCTTTGCCATATGGCCCTCACTTCCCTCCCTGACATCACAGCCACCTCATGTTCCCCTGCTCTGTCCCTTTGGCCACACTAGCTTCTCCATGTCCCCAGATTAGCTTTGGCCTGCCTCAAGACTTCTGCTTTTCCCTTTGACCTGGAATGTGCTCATTCCTTACATTCAATCTGAAAGGCCACCTCCTCCAAGAAGCCTTCCCTGATTACCTTCTATAAAACTGCCTCCCCTCCTCCCTTCCCCACCTCCTCTCCCTGGCTTCACTCTTGTCTGTAGCCTGGACAGCCGGAGAGATGGGGTTTTGTTTTGTTGTTCACTGTCCTGCTCCCTTAATGGAACGGCAGCTCTTGAGCGCAGGGGCCACACCTGATCTGCTTGCTGCTGTTCTCCCAGCACTCGACTCAACAAATGACTGTCAAATGAATGAATAAACAGGTGCCACCAAGAAAGCTGGTCAGACTCTGGGAAGGGTATTGTACCAATGACATGGTGTCTCATTGAATCTTCGCTTTGCCACTGGTTTTCTAAAGATGTATTCACAGGGATGTGGAAAGAAGTGCAAGAGGGCCATACAGTTCAAGCAGTTTGAGTGAAAGGAAAAGAAATGTTTTCTTAGTAGGTAACCAACAGACGCTCTGAAAGCAAAATGTGCCAGGTCATTTACTCTAGAAGTTACTGAGAGGTTAAAGGCAAAAGAGACAACTGGGAAAAATTCACAGAACGTGGAATTTCCCGACCCGGGTCTTATTTTTCCCATTTCCAAGTTGTGTCGCTCTGGGTGAGGGCCATCCTCCTCTGAGCCTCAGTTTTGTTATCTGTGTGATGGGAAGGATGCTGACAATGCCTCCTGGCCTGTGTCCCAGAGTCGCTGTGAGGGTCCCGTGAGAGGCGGGCAGAAGCAGGACCATCAGCTGCTACTCAGTCCACTCCTGTGCTAACACCCACCAGGACATTCAGGCAAGAAGCAAAGTCAGGGACTGCCCCGGTGGCCCAGTGGTGAAGAGCCCACCTGCCAATGTGGGGAGCGTGGGCTGCATCCCTGTCCCAGGAGGATCCTACGTGCCACGGAGCAACTAAGCCCATGCACCACAACTACTGAGTCTATGCCCCAGAGCCCAGGAGCCACAGCTACTGAAGCCCACGTGCCCTGGAGCCCACGCTCCACGGCAAGAGAAGCCGCCTCAATGAGAGGCTTCACACTGCAGCTGGAGAGTAGGCCCCACTTGCCGCAACTGGAGACAAGCTCACAGCAACGAAGATCCAGCGCGCTAAAAAATAAATAAACAGTTTTTGAAAAAGAAATAAAGTCAGTACCGAGTGGATCTCTAGGAATAATGGCCAGTTTTTTCTCTGTCAGGAAAGATGCTGAAGGAAGAGATTTTGCTGAGTTAGAGGAAAATGCTAAACAAAGTTGTCATGCTTCATGGGGACAAATTTTCTCATTTGATCATCCCTTCAGCAACTCTGAAATCCTGGGCACAGTCTTGGAGCCCAGCCTGGGCCCTGACATGGGACCCCAGGCAGGTGGTCTCCCCTGTCCCCAGATACTGAGGTCCCTGTTGGCCGACTTGCCGGGGCCACTGTGAGTCAGAGGCCCTCTGAGTGGCTGGCAGTTGGACTATCGGAGCTCAGTGTGGGGTGAGGTTTGGCAAAGGCATTTCCAAATACCTCTGCAAGTGTCCTACTATCTGCCTTTGCCTAAATTGCAAAAGTGTACTCACTCGTGACTCTCCTCCTTTCTACCCACATCTTGACTGTCATTCGCTTCTGTTTACTTCCCCATGGCCACCGTCAAGTCCAGGCTACCAGGATGACTGCATCAGCCTCCCAACTGTCCCACTGTCCCCCCAGCTCCCAGCCATCCATTCACTCCACAGCAGCAGCCAGATCATGCCTATTTGAAATAAATATTCAAGACATGGAAGCAACCTAAATGTCCCCTGACAGAGGAATGGATAAAGAAGATGTGGTACATATATACAATGGACTATTACTCAGCCATTGAAAAGGATGAAATGATGCCACTTGTAGCAAAATGGATGAACCTAGAAATTGTTATACTGACTGAATTAAGTCAAATAGAGAAGAAGAAATATCCTAGGACATCCCTTATATGCAGAATCGAAAAAAGAAATGATACAAATGAACTTATTTACAAAACAGAAGCACACTCACGGACTAGAGAACCAACTTACGGCTGCCAGCAGGGAGGATGGAGGAACGGATAGTCAGGGAGTTTGGGATGGACATGTACACACTGCTATATTTAAAATGGATAATCTACAAGGACCTGCTGTATAGCACAGGGAATTCTGCTCAATGTTTTGTGGAAGCCTGGGCGGGAAGGGGTTATGGGGGAGAATGGATACATGTAGCCCTATGGCTGAGTCCCTCTGCTGTCCACTTGAAACTATCACATTGTTAATTGGCTACATGCCAAAATAAAATAAAAAGTTTTTTTTTTAAGTCTGCCATCCTCCTTCCAATAAAGAAAAAACAAAAGCAGACCATGTCCAGCTTTGACAGATCTTTAATCCTTCCCCACTACCGCCTTTTACTTCTCCATCTAAACTTACCTGCCCATGTCCTAGCTCCTCAAACCCTGCCATCTGCTGAGGCTAATCTGATCAGAGAGGTTCTACAATGGACATACATGCCCAAGGCTTACTAGACCACTCCAGATAGCAGAGTAAAAATAATGCAGTAATACACACTTACTATGTGAAACTCGGAGAACACAGAAAATCCAAATCGCGTATTCTCTCCTAACTAACCTATGGATGACATTTGGTCAGAAGCTTTCAAGCCTTCCTCATCCTTTCCCGGGGGTGACGCAGGTGGTGGCAATGTGGGCACTGTGGCAGGCCAGCGGGGAGGGGTTTTGGTGGAGACGGCTGTCTCCTATCAAATGCCCTGGTGTGCGTAGGTGCTCAGTCGTTCAGTTGTGTCTGACTCTGTGTGACCCCTTGGACTGTAGCCTGCCAGGCTTCTCTGTCCGTGGGATTCTCTAAGGCAAGAACACTGGAGTGGGTTGCCATTTCCTACTACGGGGGTATCTTCCTGACCCAGGGATCAAACCTGCATCTCCTGCATTGGCCGGCGGATTGTTTACCACTGAGCCACCTGGGAAGCCCCAAATTCCCTGGCGTGACTGCTGATTCCACTGAGCCCTGCACACACCCACCCCGTGGAAGGACAATTTCTCTGATTGCTCCAAGGCTGCGAGTGAAGTGGCAGCCCATGGCCATTGACAGAACTCCCAGGCAGCCCCCCAGGCAAAGGGGCTGTGTTTCCTAACGTCTGTAAACGAATGGACAGTCATGAAGCTCCAGGAACGTCCTCTGTGGGCTTCCAGGCCCTTGTTCCATTCCAGGCCCCACGGAGGCTGAGCCAAGGCCCTCCCCGCAGGGCTCCCCTTTCTCAAGTCCCCGAGTCAATAATACCCCCTCGGTGTGGCTGACCTCAGTCACATAATAACTGAAAAATAATCCAATGGCGTTAAAAGATACTGAAGTGTGAATGACTGAAATGAGAGCTGTGTAACCCGCCCAGGAACATGGGTCTTTATCTCAAAAGGACACGGGCTAGCCCAAGCGCCCCTCTGTTTTGGTGGAACGTCACGGCGAGGTAAGGCGGCAACACGCAGGCCCTGCCGGACGTAAGGGGAAAGTCACAGCCGCGGGATGTGTGTCCAAACCGCAGCTTCCCTTCTGCTTCTTGCTTCCTTTTCCTCCCCCGCCACCCGCAGGTACTCAGGGGTCAAGGAGTGAAGTGTCGGTGTCAGGAGGGGCTAGGGAGGCCCGCGGGTGGCTGACTGTACAGACAAGTGGTTTGCAACCCAGGGGTTTCCTAATGGGGCTACTGATGGCGCTGAAGTGTAAACGGGATGCAGAGCACCCCAGGTGAACCAGGGGTCTCAGTCTCACACTCACCTGTCTCCTGGGCCGTCCTCAGTCCACACTCCAGGTGCGGGAAGCCTACAAGCAAAGATCAGAAAAGCCTGTCAGAGGGGTCTGTGTTTTCTGGGCTCCAGACCAGTGGCCAGGGATCTGAAGCTGACTGTTTGAAATTTAGTATTTGCTTAAAATTTCATGTTTGAACTGATCCCAGTATTTAGAAGCCAAGGATGGTGGATGATAACGGTGAGTGCTCACTCGTGCCTGACTCTTTGCCACCCCCAGCCCAGTAGCCCAGGAAGTGCCTCTGTCCATGGGATTTCCCAGGCACAAATACTGGAGCGGGTTGCCATTTCCTTCTCAAGGGGATCTTCCTGACCCAGGGATCAAACCTGCCTACCCTGAGTCTCTAGCATTGCAGGCAGATTCTTTACTGCTGAGCCACCGGGGGAGCCCAGAAGCTGAGGGACTGCATGTAAAAGCCTATCTTTCTGACTCCTCCCAGGAGAGCTGCACCTCTGGGCTACGTGTGGATAGGAAAGTGATGGGCTGGGGTCGAGCGGGGCTGTCCTCTTGGCTCTGCCGGGCTCCCTACCTGATCTTTCCCTTCTCTGCTCCAGACACACAGACAGAATTCTGGGACAGGTGATGGGGGCAGGGGGGAGATCCCAGGCCCATCCCTTGGAGTAATCAAGGTGAGAAGATGGAATCAGATTCCAGGTGAAGTTGGGGTCAGGGGTCCTGCTGCCCCCTCCCCAGGATCCCTATCCTGTACCTTGCTCTGCAGCTCTGGGGAGCTGTAGGAGGCAGGGTCTTGAGAGGCTCATAAAGGACCTCTTGACAAAGTTTTGAGCAGCAGTGGTACAGTTCCCCTGGCGGGAGGAAAACGTTCATCACTACCATCCCTCATCTGGAAGCAGGTGGGAGGAAGAAATAGTTTCCAGACCTAGGCACAGAATGGACTGCAAGGAAAGACCCCTGATGGGAGCTGTCACCTCTGGGCAAGGCACGCAGCCAGCCCTAGGGGATCCCCAGGGGACAGCTGGAAGACTGAATACTTCAACAGCTCCCTGCCCCTCACTCTGGGGCTTGCCAGGGTTCCCCACTGGCAGAGCCAACAGGAAGCTGGGAGTCGGGGGCAGGTGCTGAATGGATGCAGCCCTCTGGGTCTCCTCCCAGCACAGCAGGGGAGAAGGGCGGCCAGCAGGTCTCCAGGGGTGAATGGCAGAGTCCAGCGCAGCGGCCCTGCCTCCCACTCCCCTGCCCTGTTCACAAACTGGATCCATACCTAAGCCAAGGCTGACCAGGTCCTTCAAGGTGTCAGAAGCTCAGTTCCATCCCAACAGCTATTAGCTGTCCCTAATTGTGTCAGAGCCTCTCTATTCTGCTCACTTGGCCTTGCCTGAATTTTCCGCCCCTCCTCTAGCTGCCCCCCTGTCCCCTCGCACCTGGAGCTACATCCACCAACAAGTTCAGGGCCCTGGGCTCCCATCGCCACCCCAACCTGTCCTCTTTCACTGGACACCATCAAATTCCCCTCCCTACAGAGCCAGGCTGTGCTCTTCCCGGAAAGACAGCCCAGGGATCCCAGAGATTGGGGTGCAGAGCTGCAGGGGATCCACTGGCACGAGGCTGACACAGACCCCCCTCCCCAAACCACTTGTGGGAAAAGCACGTGCCTCGCAAGGGGTAGCCACCTGCAGTTTCGTGGAAGCCAGAGCAGCCAGAAGGGACCTGGGAGATCGCCTGCTCCATACAGAGGGAGAGACTGAGGCCAGGAGAGCTGGGAGGGCTGCCCTGGTCACAGCCAGAAGGCGGCAGAGCCCGTGTCCAGTTGTCCTGCCAGGCTGTCCCTGCCTCCCAGTCTGGGACACACGAGGGCCCGGCCGAGTCAGGAGACTGGTGTCAGGCTGTTTCCTCGATAACGATTTTACTAGTGAACACCAACATCAAGGGATCCCAGTTCATCCTCTCCTCATCCCAAATCTGTGAGGCAGGTACTGCAGTATTGCGACAGAAGAGGAAGATGAGCTCCAGAGGAGTTATCTGCCGTGCCTTAGACCAGCACATCGGGTGAGGTCTGTTGCCGGGGCAACAACATCGATGACAATAATATTAAAAATGAGAGTTGCCAACTAGGATGTTTTTCCCAAGCTGGCCCCTTACCGAGGGCCTCAAACACATCATCCCAGGAAATGTTTTGTTGGTGTTGGGAGTTTAACTTTTTCTAACTTTGGTTAGAATGCAGAGGGTATATATATTTCCAGCTTTACTGAGATATAATTGATGTATAACATGTAAGTTTAAGGTGCACCTGTCATTAGATAGACATACTGCAAAGTGATGATCACTGTAGCATTAGCTAATACCTGCATCATATCACATAATTACCATTTCTTTTTCCTGCTCGCTTAACAACTTTCTAGCATATATACCCCATAGTTTTAACTAGACAGGATTTGCTGTTGTTAGTCGCTAAGTCATGTCCAACTCTTTGCGACTCCCATCGATTGTAGCCCACCAAGATCCTCTGTCCATTGAATTTCCCAGGCTAGAATACTGGAGTTGGTTACCAATTCCTCTCCAGGGGATCTTCCCAACCCAGGGATCAAACCCACATCTCCTGCATTGCAGGCAGATTCTTTACCACTGAGCCACCTGGGAAGCCCCTAGCTATGGGTTGTTCACCTGGTTCCTGACTATTTAGTTCCACACACTCATTTTCTGAGCCTCTTTGGGCCTCTCCCTGATATTCAGCCCATGTGAGGCAGAAAGCAGAATCAGTCACCAGTCATGACAAGTGTCCTTCCGTGATGTTCTAGGGGCCTCCCCAGGCTGGGCTGGGTCCACCTGCTCCCTACTCCAGGCCTTGAACTCATGCACACGGTGGCCAGGGCCCAGGCTGGACTTATGAGTGGGCAGCCAGGACTGCTCATGAGCGGTGCCCTGTCTTCTCCAACAGGGACTGTGAGGATGAAAGACTGATGAGCAACCTGTCCTCGCTGGTGAATCTTTAATCACGGAAGAAAGGAGACCCCAGCCCCCGGCCCAGGCAGGCCGGCAGGGACGGTGGCACTTGGATATCACCAATGTTAACATTTTGTCCACACAGACACAGCCATGAACCCTGCATCCACGTTTTCTTGTCCATAAGTAAAGGTGAAAGGGCAGGAGGGGTGACTGGTGGGAAAACGGCCAGATTCCCAGCCTAGGAAGTGCTGCAGAGACGTGAGGATGAGTGAGACCAGGTACACAAGGCCTGGGGCAGGTCCGGGCACGGGGGCAGAGGGTGTGGAGGCCTGAAGGCCAGGCCTACGGTCAGTCAAGACTCCTGCCCTCCTACACTGCAGGTGACCACGCCTCGCATCCCAGATACTCTTACAGTGAACCAGCAGAGACAGCGCTGAGCTCAGAGCATGGTCCGTGGGTGGGCGGGGGTGGTCCCAACCCCCAACCTCAGGTCACTGGCCCCAGAGAGCAGGATGCCTGTGGGACTGCTGTTTAGTTGCCCAGTCATGTCTGACTCCTTTGAAACTCCCATAGACTATATCCCACCAGGCTCCTCTGTCCATGGGGTTTCCCAGGCAAGAATACTAGAGTGGGTTGCCATTTCCTCCCCCAGATCAGGGATCAAACCCGTGTCTCCTGCACTGCAGGCGGATTCTTTACCACTGAGCCACCTGGGACGCCTGCCTGTGGGATTACGCACAACCCAATTCCATCCAATTTTACAAGCCAGGCCATAAGGAGAAATGAAGGCCTGGGTTCAAATCTCCACTTTGTCACTTACTTGCCCATGTTCTCGAGCAAGTCACTTCTACCTCCCATGCCTCAGTTTTCTCTTCCATAACATGGGAACAGAAATAGCCACTGGAGAGAGCCGCGATGGAGATAAAAGGAGAGGATGCAGGGGGATATATGGAGGGCTGGCGCACGTGTGCCTGGCAGTGCTGAATTCTTGATAAGCATTAACAATAACAAAGAATGAACCAGTAGCTCTGCTCTCAAACTGCTTACAAACTAGTGTGGATCTCACACTGGCTAAGAACAAAACTCACAATAAAGATGAAGGGTAAAACGACACTATAAAACATCCAGAATGAGAACTCAGGGTGAGGGCATCACTTTGATAGAGGCAGCAATCAGGGTGGGGGAAGGGCTTCCTGGAAGAGGGGACCTGGAAAACAGGCTTCCAAGTGTTTCCATGTTTTTGTGAGCTCAGGGAGATTACTATCTCCTCAGGTTCCCACCCATCCCCATCCTGAAGTCCCTTTTCAGCAAAGTGGGCATCGATGAGGTTCTAGAGTATACCTGGTTCTCAGTGACACCACTGTATGGCCAATAAAGTCACAAAGCGTTGGCTCGCAGGGGCCTCAGCTTTTCTAATACATATCCTGCCTCTTCCAGGAATCTCCCCAGGATTGCTTCAGCCCACGTGGATTCCACGCTTTTCACATGGCACCAGCAGTCAAAGCCCAAACCAAATGCCCTATACAGCCTGCTGGCAGGGAAGGAGTACTGGATTCTGGTCCCAGCTTGGTCCTCTGCTCCCTGTGAGATGTTGGCCGAGAGCCAGGTTCTTCCAGTCATCATGTACAGATGTGAGAGTTGGACCATAAAGAAGGACAGTGCTGAAGAATGAAGGCTTTCCAACTGTGGTGCTAGAGAGGACTCTTCAGAGTCCCTTGGATAGCAAGGAGATCAAACCAGTCAATCCTAAAGGAAATCAGTCCTGAATATTCATTGGAAGGACTAATGCTGAAGCTCCAATACTCTGGCCACCTGATGTGAAGAACTGACTCATTAGAAAAGACCCTGATGCTGGGAAAGATTGAAGACAGGAGAAGGGGGTGACAGAGGATGAGATGGTTGGATGGCATCACCGACTCGATGGACATGGGTTTGAGCAAACTCCAGGAGACAGTGGAGACAGAGAGTCTGGTGTTCTATAGTCCATGGGGTCGCAGAGTTGGAAACAACTTAGCAAGTGAACAACAGCCACTCTCTGGGCCTCGGTTTCCTTATCTGTGACCAAGGGGTTGGACTAGAATAGAGTCCCCCTGAATAAACTCTAGGGAAGCACCAGCCTTTTGAGACGCTCCCTTTAGCCCCTGCCACCCTGGTATATTTCACAAACTGATGAACACATGAGGCTCTGATAAGTCCTGCAACACAGACTGACTTAGCTTTGCTTAATGCAGCATTTACCAAACTAACTTTTGACTTTCAGACTTTTTAAGGAGCAATGTCTAGTTGCTGTTGTTTAGTCGCTATGTCGTGTCTGACTCTTTTGCAACCTCATGGACTGTAACCCACCAGGCTCCTCTGTCCATGGGATTTCCCAGGGAAGAATACTGGAGTGGGTTGCCATTTCCTTCTCCAGCAGATCTTCCAGATCCAGGGATTGAACCGAGGTCTCCTGCATTGGCAGGTGGATTCTTTACCACTGAGTCACCAGGGAAGCCCTTTCCTGGTATAATGCTGGGTTACGTGCCCACTCAAACTGTACCTGTGGAGTTGATCCTATTTGAGCTGGAAGGAGGATGGAAAGAGATGAAGTATAAATAGGACTCTTTTCCAAGGGATGAGAAGAAAAAGCAGAGTGGTCAAATCGCCCACAAATCTAGACATTTTTGGGGGCCCACGGTAGGCTACCCACAAGTATGTCACAAGGGTATATTGATTATTTTGAATGTCTATTAACACCTACAAAACTAGCATTTCTCAGAACCCACTTTGGGAATGCTGGCCTCAAAGAGCTCTCAGGTACCCTCAGTTCTGTCAATAAGGGGATTCAATAAGAGTCTGAGGTGTGGAATTTCACCCTCTGGGTGATTGCTCCAAAATGTCTCGGCTGCATTTCTGGCCAAGACAGGAGGGCGCCCTCCTCCAGTTCCCGTGGCAGGTGCCACGTCTGGGTGTCTGCCACAGCCAGTCCTGCCCGGCGACCACGGGTGTATCTCCTCCAGCAGAGGACCATAAGCTCTGAGAGAGTGACCACGTTTGGACACCAATGTGTTCCGGGGCTTGACGAGCTCAGTGCCTGAAACACACAGTGTGTGTTCAATAAATATGTCTGGGTACAGGGGTGATGTTTAAAATATTTTACAAGGGGTGTGTACCAAGAGGGACAGAAGCTATAAATAACCTACAGGTGCTTGTCAGTCACACACCAGCCTGCTGGAACGAACAAATGAATGAATGAATGATAAGGCCTGCGTGAGAGAACATAATTATTAACCAGAGAGAAAAAAGCACTTACTAAGACAAAGCCCAGACTTTCTTTTTTTTTCTTTAACATTTTTTCCCCTTCTCTGTTTTTCTGGCTTCGCTGTTCAGATCTGGGCAGTGGGGGCTGGGTGCTACGAAGATGACCCCTCCTCCAGTGCCCCAGGCGGGAGCCAAGGCCAGAGGAAAAAGTGGGCTTTCCTGTGTCTTCAACAGAGCTGGCAGCAGGTTCAGCATTTCAAATATCCTCCTGAAATCTGAATCCAAAACAGAGCATTTTTTCAAGTAAATAATACCCTTGAAGTCCGTGGCTGCGGGAGGCACCACAGCCCCCAGAATTTCAGAGGTGAGGCAGCGTAGGGAGCCGTGGGAGCACAGCGCACCCCAAACCTGGGTCTCCTGGCTCTCCCAGGCTGCCTGGCTTCCAGGGGTGAGAAGAGTGGGCACACTTCAGGCCTTAGAGTAGCTAAGAGACATTTTTCTCTGATCAGACCTGCTAATGCCACAGGGAGATTCAGGAAGGCTTCACCCTGGGGGTGGTCATGGGCTTTGGGATCCCTGGGTCAAGGCAGGGTGGGGTTGGAGGAGATGGGATGGAGGAGTCTGGTGGCTGCAGGTGAGATGAGAACGGGCCAGGGTCCTCTCCGAGCGACAGGCAGCACCTGATGCCGTTGGGCTCGCGGATGGCACGGCTTCAGATTTCCATATTGGTTTCTCTCCTGCATCAGGATTTGCAGCAGACACCCCCTGGCTTGAGTTACAGAATCCGGCTCACGGCTTCCTGACCCTTGGCTTCTGGGAGGCTTGCAGAGGTAGTGTGAGTGGCTGGGGAGGGGGCAGGCCCGGGGTACATTCAGAGGGCACAGGAGAGAGAGAGGGAAGCGCCTCTGTGAGGAGTGATGCCCACACCCACGGACCCTCCAGGGCTGACCCCTCCCCACCACCACCCCGTGCTATCCAGGCACACTGTGGGGAAAACTAGTCTGTACACAGTCTCCGCGTAGTCCTGTCTCACCTCTAACACCTGCCCAACCTCCCTCTAAGCTCTTTCCTAACCAGACCTGCAGGCCTCCACCAGTGGGAAGCAATGTCCACCTCGAATCTAACTAGCAGTTTGCCTTTTTTTTAAAAGTATCTTTATGGTTACTTTCTATTTATAACAGCTGTACCATTTTTCCCCATTTATGGGGGGCAATAAGGTTTCATTTGCCAGCATGAGGGTCTGTTCCAATGAGTCCCTGATGCTGGGAAAGACTGAGGGCATGATGAGAAGGGGGCAACAGAGGATGAGATAGTTGGGTAGCGTCACTGATTCAATGCACATGAGTTTGAGCAAACTCCAGGAGATAGTAAAGGACAGGGAAGCTTGGCACACTGCAGTCCATGGGGTTGCAAAGAATTGGACATGACTTAGCAACTAAACAACAAGGTTTCATTTTGGTTTTTTTAAAAAGTGAGTTCCTTTGAATAAAAAGACAGAGTGCTTTTCAGGACAAGTGATCTCATGTACAGGTGAGGCGGGGGCAGGTGAATGACTGGAGTCTGGGCAACGCTCATGGAGTCCAACCTGCCCACATTGCAGGTGGGAATACTAGGTCCAGAGGGCAGCGGCCCTCCCCGGGCACACGGCCAGTTAACTGCAAGGGTTGAGACGAAGAACTCAGGGCCTTTCTCTGGGCCATCTCTTCCTTGTGCAGCCAGGCTATGAAGATCTCCCTGAGTGTGTGGTCCTCGCCAGGCAGGGGAAATGTGCCCTCAGAGACCTGTTGCCACCAGGGAACTGGGGCCCTGAAGAGGCTGGACCTGAGCTGCATTCATCTCTTTACCCCACAGCCAGGCGCAGAACTGGTGTTCAGTGAGAATGTGGTCAGAGGGACAGATGGGTGGATGGCAGATGGATGGGTAGAAAGTTCAGTGGGTGGCTGGATGGAACAGTTGAAGAATCAGAAAAGTGGATAGATGGGAGAGAAGGGGATGGATGGAGAAATTAATGAATTAATTCCATGGCTGATGACTTACACTCTCCCTCCCTACTTAATCCATCCAACGGTATCCATTGTTAGAGAACTAGCAGAAATTTCTCTAAGACAAAAGAATTTATGGTGCAATTTCAGATACCATGACAGACTGGTAGAAACAAAGACCCTTTCTCTGTCCCCATTTCACCAGTAAGACTTCGAGGCAAAATTGAGTGACCCTGCCCAGGGAGCCCAGAATCTCAGGTTCTCATGTTGTTTTAGTCTATGACCTTGGATGAATTTGGGCTTCCCTGGTGGCTCAGCTGGTAAAGAATTCGCCTGCCATGCGGGAGACCTGGGTTTGATCCCTGGGTTGGGAAGATACCCTGGAGAAGGGAAAGGCTACTCACTCCAGCATTCTGGCCTGGAGAATCCCATGGACTCTATAGTCCATGGGGTCACAGAGAGTCGGACACGACTGAGCGACTTTCACCTTGGATGAATTTGTTCCCTTTGCTGGCCCTTTCTTTTCTCATGTGTAAAGTGGGTGAGGGGTTGTGAGTCAAATGAGTCCTGCTATCTCAGCATCTTATGACCTAACCCCCCACCCCACCCCTGCAGACCTATCTGAGGCCAAAGCCTCCCCGAGCATGACCAACACTGCCAGTAGGAACAGCATCCTTCAGTCAGATTTAGCTTTTCTTAGACATGACCTACACTCAGTCACTCAGTTGTGCCTGACTCTTTGTGACCCCAAGGACTGCAGCACACCAGGCTCCTCTGTCCTCCACTATCTCCCTGAGTTTGCTCAAATTCATGTCCATTGAGTCAGTGATGCCATCCAGTCATCTCATCCTCTGTTGTCCCCCTTCTCCTCCTGCCTTCAATCTTTCCCAGCATCAGGGTCTTTTCCAATGAGTCAATTCTTCACATCAGGTGGCCAAAGTATTGGAGCTTCAGCATCAGTCCTTCCAATAAACATTCAGGGCTGATTTCATTTAGGACTGACTGGTTTGATCTCCTTGCTCTCCAAGGGACTCTGGCTAATACGCAGGAAGTAGTGAATGTGAGGTCCACTGGTATATCCTGTCACCTTTCAATGTGATTTATTAAGGCCCCGGAGCTCAGTCTCAGCCCTTTGGATGAAGGCAGGACCTCCCCAGTGTCCTCAGTGCAGGAGGACTTCCCTGGAGTAGAATGCCCATGCAATCAAGTGATGCCATTTACAATGCCTATGTGAAGACCTGACAGTTTACAACCGCTCTTCACAGCCTTTATCACATTTGATCCTCACAACTGCTGTCAAGTTGGGAGAACTCCAAGCCCAATCTCTTTTGACTCCCTTCTGAAGAATAAAAACAATCATGATGACAATAACTACCGATAGACAGTTGATCCTTGTCATTAGTGGTAGTTATGTTCTATAAAATCTTTACAAATGCTGAACAGTGAACCACTACTCCCAGGGAAAATACAGAAACGGGTTCCTGTGAGCTTCAGTTGACAACATTTTCATCAACTGATCCACACATAACCTTGATTTATGTGTGTTTCTATATATGCATCTTATTAGTACCTCCTGTTGATTAATCAACATTGGACTCATAGCCCACAGCACCATAACTCACATCTGAACAAAGCCTGTCTGACATATGTGTTTTCTCCATAAGACCCAGCACAGCCTTCCTGGCTTAAACACAATGGACTTCAACACTGCACTTGAGGGTCATTTAAACCAGCAAAATCACCCAGAAAAAGTGCAAAAACATGAAAAGCGTGGCCACAAGTAGACCACAAGGAAGCACACTGGTTGACATGTGACAGCTAAAACACAAAAGCAGAGTGACACCCCACTCAGATTCAGCTGGGAACTTGCGCACTGGGTGACTCAAAATTTTGGCCATTCCTCACATTTCTGCCAATGACCGCAAAAGCACCACTTGTACTGATTTGGGAGGTTACAAATCAAGTGTGGTCAGTACAGGAATTTCAAAAGTAACGTGGAGTCTGTGATGCGTGAGATCCCGCGGCCCAGGCCCTTCAGGGGCTGGGGGAGTGCAGCCCACTCCCCCAGGACTGACCCGTCATTTGTGGAGCACGTGCTGCCTGCCAGGCGTTGCGCAGTCTCACCACTCAGCGATGGTTATTCTGAGAAGAGATGGTTAGCTTTGGTTGCATGTGCAGAGTCTCACAGTGGGGACATGGCCCAGCGTGGATGAAAACCACGGACGCTTCCCTCTGGGGTCCACCTGCACCCCTAAGCTTCATCTACAAGCCCTCATTCTAGAAACTGTTTCTACATCAGGTTTCTTAAAACCCTGTTCATTTCCGCCTTCCTGCCAAGTAAGCAGTTCAGCTCACAAACTATATTAATCCCTGGCATAAATTCATTCAAACAAAATATTGCCAAGCAACGCAAAGGCAGAAATCCTCTTATGACCTACATGGGTATCGATGCTGTGCATTGAGGGAGGGCTGAGCCTCTTAGCGCTGATTGTCAACACACCCGAATTCCAGAGCAAAGAGTCCAAGCAGGGCCAGAGGACAGGCCTGAGGGACACGCCACACCCCCAGGATAGAATGACCACTCGCCCTGGTAGGAGGCAGGCACTGCTCTTTGCCTGCTGGTTTCATACGATCTGGACTTCCCAACAAAAGATGTGAAAATGGGATTTCCCAGGTAGCACAGTGGTATAGAATCTTGGGTCGGGAAGATCCCATGGAGCTGGAAAAGGCAATCCACTCCAGTATTCTTGCCTGGCAAATCCCATGGACAGAGGAGCCTGGTCCAGGTGCCCGCAAAGAGTTGGACACAACTGAAAGACGGAGCATGCACACACGCAGTCATGCACTTCACAGGATCCTCATAGACAAAGGAGGGCAGTACTTAAGGGCTGGATACTTTTTAGTGAAAACCAGCTTCATGATCCTGACTAATTAACTTCTTCGAATACAAATGCTGCATTTAAGACTTTATAAAGCACATTCACATCGATGGCTGACTCTACTTCCCTCCAACTGAGAGACAGGTGGTGATATTAGCCCAGTCTAGAGATGAGGAAAGTGATGCTCAGGGGAGCGGAGTCACTTGCTTGATGTCACACAGCTGGGCAGGAGGCAGAGCAGGGATTTGATCCCAGGTCCTTTGTCTCCTACATGCGTGCTCAGTCACTAAGTCGTGTCCGACGCTGCGGCCCCATGGACTGTAGCCCACCAGGCTCCTCTGTCCAGGGGATCTCCCAGGCAAGAGTACTGGACTGGATTGCCTTTTCCTTCTCTGTGGAATGTTCCTGACCCAGGGATCAAATCCGCATCTTCTGCATTGGCAGGCAGGTTCTTTACCACTGAGCCACCTGGAGAAGGAATTCAGTCTCCGAAGGCAAGTCTTTCATCTTCCTCAGGTACAGGAAGAACAGTTTCTTCCTCTGAGATGGTCAGTTAGCAGGAAAGTGGAAGCTCATAGCGGTGCACACAGCCCCTACCCCACACGGATCAGTTCTGCAGCCCAGCCCCGCCACCCATCAGCTGCACATCCTGGAGCAGGTTACTTACTCTTTGTGTCTCAGTTTTCTCCCCTGGAAATCTCTAAAGTAGTATCTGCCTCCGAGAGTGGTTCCAACCACTAAATGAGTCAATATTGGTAAAGTGCTTAGCGTAGAGCTTGCTATTTAGTAAAGGCTATATAAATATTTGTTAAAAGTCAACAAAATTAACCTAGGTATAAATGAGAAGGGGAAAGTATTTGCCAAATCTGTTGTTGCCCCAAATTTTCTGTTTCTAATTCAGTTGAACTCCGTGTTTATTTGTTGTGATTAATATTACTATCCATAGCTAAGTGAGAAGTCCATCTTTCCTACCTATAGCAATTAGGTAGGAATGTGCATGTTCGATGGCTCAGTCCCGTCCGACTCTTTGCAACCCCATGGACTGTAGCCCACCAGGCTCCTCTGTCCGCGGGATTTCCTAGGCAAGAATACTGGATAGGGTTTCCATTTCCTTCTCCAGGGGATCTGCCTGACCCAGGGTTCAAACCCATGCCTCCCTCATCTCCCACATTCCAGGTGGATTCTTTGCCACCGAGCCACCGAGGCAGCCCTAGGTAGGAACGGAGTTACTCTATAACTCTTTGTGTAAATACTATTTACCCGTTTTACAGAGGAGGACTCCTGAGCTCACTGAGGTGACATGACTTGTTCAAGGTCACACAACTGGTAAGAGGCAAAGCCAGGATTCAAATCCAGCACACAGACCTCCGCGTCCCATCTCACTGGTGATGCCCAAGCTCCTGCTAACAGAGACAGGTTCCTGGAGGCCTGGACTTGGGGAGAGAAGGTCACTGCCAAGGGGCTGCTGTGGATACAGTGTGACAGTCCATGCAGACTGGCCTCTACTCCTGCCCCCCAGAGGAGAACTTTGGCCTTCATGTACCCCACAAAAAACAGGCCCTGCCTCCTTAAAGAAGAGCACCGGGCCCCTCTATTCTGGCAAGAAGGAGCCAAAGTGGCTCCATGTCAAATACAACTTCAGGATTAAAATTGCAGACCACTCTTCGGAAGGTACCAGAAGATCTAACATGGCTTGCTGTCTATTTCCCAATTTGTTTCTTACAGAAATTTCAGGAAGGCTATATTTCTCACCCTAAGTGGATTGTGCCCAAAGCTAAAATATCGTACCACATCCAGTAGAGAGAAGGGACTCTGCAGGTAAGGTGAAGCAGGCCCATGAGGTCTCCCACTTGGATCAGGAGACTTGGGTTCAAGAGCTGGTTCAGCCACTACCTTGCTGTGTAACCTCAGAAAAATCCTTTCCTTCTCCGTGCTACATGAGCAGTGTTGTTGTCCAATATCTCAGCTGTGTCCCACTCTGCGACCCCACGCACTGCAGCACACCAGGGTTCCCGTCCTTCCCTGTCTCCCAGTTTGCTCAGACTCACGTCCATTGTGTCAGTGATGCCATCCAACCACCACTGAGCAGTGGGGCAGTGGGCAAAGGCTGCATCCAGTCTGAGGACGACTTTGTTGTTGGCGTGGAGACAGTTTTAAAAATTAGCAAACTTAGGGCTTCCCTGGTGGTCCAGTGGTTGAGAATCCGTCTCACGATGCAGGGGACACAGGTTCAATCCGTAGTCCGGGAAGATCTCACCTGCCGCCGGCAACTCAGCCGCGCACTACCACTACAGAGCGGAGCTTCAGAGCGCATGCTCCGGAACAAGAGCTGTCACCGCCCCGAGAAGCCCGCGGACAGCAACTAGAGAGCAGCCCCTGCTCGCCGCAACTAGGGAACACCTGCAGGCGGCAGAGAAGACCCAACACAGCCAGAAGATAAACAAATAAATTTTTAAATTAGGAAACTTACATATAAAAGTGCAGATTTCTAGATTCTCTTAAAAATGGGAATACCTGGCTCCTAGATCTCAGCCTCCCACAAGGAGACCTACGTTCCCTTAGAGACACCGTGGTCCCCAGCGCTCCTCTCTGTTCCCCCCCTCCCCCCGACCTTCACGCAGCCTGGCACCGGTCTTGCCCTAGGGACATTTGAGTTTGCCATCCATGGGGTCAGCATCCTCTGTGCACCCTGTAAGCACTAACATTTACTGGCTTCAAGGGCGTTCCCCCACCTTAGCTGTCATTATTCTGAGGCCCCATGGAACAGGGACCTCACCTCGTCACCCTGGTTACCCCAAGACCCAGAACATGGCAGGTGCGTCCCAATGTTTTGGATGACTTCTGAGACAGAGGTGACAGCGGAGCGAGTCCCGCATGAGCCAGGGGGCCTGGCCTTAAGCTCTGCCTTGCCACAGAGGGACATCTGACTCAGAAGAGCCCTTGTCCATCTCCTGGGCTTCTCGTTCCACCTCCTAAGAGGGCAGCCCAGCTCTGCCAGGCCCCTTGTCAGGTGACAAGGTCCTCCAAAGGTCTGGACACTGAGGTCCTGGCTTGGTGCCCCCAATGCCACTAGGCACTTGTGCTGTGACAGTCCAGTGGACCTGCGGCTGCCTCTGCTCCCCTGACCGGCTTCCTGTGCCCCCCGTCCCCATGATGGCTGGCCCGAGGGGCTCAGCACGGCCCCGGAGCCTGGCCTTGCTGGGGGCTGTGGGCTCCTGGAGAAATAAGGGCACTCCAGTGCAGGGAACAATGTCTTTGTATGACTATTGACTGGGTTCCCAGAGACTCTGGATAAGTCAGGGCCCCTCTGCAATGAAAATGATAAAAGACACGGATGTGCAGAGGCAGGACGGACCCGTGCCCCAAGCCGCATGGTACCGGCCCCTTACTGACTCAGGAGACCTTCCACCATCGGGTACTTATTACTTTAGCACTCTCAGTTACGCAGTCTGTGGTTTAGCTGCTCAGGCGTGTCTGACTCTTTGCGACCCCGTGGACTGTAGCCTGCCAGGCTCCTCTGTCCATGGGATTTCCCAGGCAAGGATACTGGAGTGGGTTGCCATGCCCTCCTCCAGAGCATCTTCCTGACCCAGGGATCAGACCCCCTGCATCTGCATCTCCTGCATCGGCCAGTGGGTTCTTTACCACTGAGCTACCAGGGAAGCCCCATATATTCTGTTACCTGCAGGCAAAATGCTCCTTGGTGCTCAAGGCAAATGAGGCTGTGTGGCTGAATTATGGCCAACTCCCTGGTGCCTGGTGGTGGTGGCTACGTGTGAGACCCTGGTTTCCACGGTTTTAGTGTCTGCTACAGCACCATATCCCAAGGTGACCTCACTGGGCTCCCACCCAACTTAGCCTGGGAACATTACCGGCCGCCACCTCCCCCCCACCCACTCTCCTCTCAAGAAGTGCCCTTTCAATGGCCTCTCACAGATGCACAAAGCCAGTGCCCAACCCCAACCAACAGAACAATCTCCCTAATGTGAAATAGAGCCCAGGACCTTCTCTCTGTGGCCTGGAGGAAACATATCTTTAATCAGTGACATTAAAAAAAGACAGAGCACATCCCTTTGGGAGCCTCCAGTCATGGGTTTTGAAGGCTGAGAGAGTCCAGCCCAGGCCATTTGGGTCATCGTCCTGCCTCCAGAGGGCTGGCCTGTCCCCTCCAAGGAAGAGAAGCATATGACTGCCTTACACACCGTGACCCCATGTCTGGTCAGCTTGACCATCCAGAAGGAGTCTTCCCCTCAAGTGCCTCCCCTGTGGGCCCCCATGGCACCACGGGAATCCCCTGAATCCATGGGAGTGTGCCATGCCTCAAGCATGCAGCTCTGGCCTCTGCCAACAAACTGCCCCATTCTTTCTCGGACCATTTAAGAGTACCGTCTTGAGGGGCAGCTCTGCCGGGGCAGCCCCGTCACAGGGGCAGCCAGGGCTCAGAGGTCTGAGCTGGGTGTCAGGGAGACACAGCGGCATGTTACTCAGCTCAGGGCTGTCAGAGAGGAAAGAGACGACCCCTTCAGCGTGGTTTCAGGGACCCTTGGGTGGAAACTAGAGGGGGCCAGGCCCTGTGCGACAGAGAACAGGGCCTTCCAACACCCACAGGATCACCAGGCGAGTGTCCATCCACAGGAAGTGGTGAGTTCTCACTGGCTCTCCTCTGTGGGAGGCGCTGGGGGGTGATGAGAGCTATGAGGGCTTGCAGAGCGGCCGTGACTCAACTCACAGTTGCCTGAGCTTCTAACTTTTCAAGAGAAGCTGGCAATTCAGGTTTTTCCATGACATCTCTCAGTGTGGGAATTCAGAAAGCTAATTCCAGTATAAAACAGAAGGTGGGATAATGCAAAGTACATAGAATTGAACATGCACCCACGGCATTAGCCTGAAGACCTCCATTTGGAGGCTCTGAGTTGAGAGTTTCAGGGTTTACGAGTGTTGCAGGTCAAGCAAACAAGAAGCAGCTCTAAAATCCACTCGCAGAGCCCTTCCCTCCACCACTGAGACTCTGAGGACACCAGGCAATACGACCTCCTTTAGGCCAGAGTATGGTGCACGGTGTATGAGGTCAGGTGTGTGCGGTGAGGTTTCTCCATCGTACCCCGGGCCATTTCCCTCCATGTGTGCACACTCTGAATCCCACCCCATCCACTTCCCCGCCCCCTCCTGTGGTCTGAGCACTTGGATGCAGGGCAGACAGGAACTGGACGCTGCTGTTCCGTACGGTCTGCCATGATCCGGTCTTGGTGGGAAATTTCACTGGCTCCTCGTAGGCAGTGCTTTGCACACACAACAGCCAGCACCCATGGGCGCCCTTCCACAAGGCCCCACTCATCCCTGACAAGGACGGCACCCTCTCGGACATCTTTATCAATCCCTGCTGGCTCTGCACTTGGCAGGCGAGACCAGCCTCTGCAAACAGTCCCCTGGGGGGCGTTTCACTAAGCGTTTCCGGCCTCAGCTCAAAGAGATCCCTGCAGTGAGGGAGGCTGTCGTGGTGACACCGAGGCTCACTCCCAGGTCTTCCTGCTGGGCCTCCTGGGACATGGGCAGGGGAGAAGGACCTCAGGGCCACCAAATTGAAGCCTTGGGGCCCAGAACTTGAACCTGTGCCCAGAGACACAAATCATGCCACTTAGCAACTGGGTGACTGCCCGCAGTTTCAGCCTCTAAGAAGGTGCTAAAACCCTCGGTCTGCTGAGCCCACGGGGGCAGGATGTGGACAAGCCCGATGCAGCAGTGCTATTCCAATGTGAAGGTGAATTTCCCCTCCCACAGCCGTGGTGTGGCCACTGGTGTCAGTGACGAGCTGCTGCACTCACCCAAACGCTCCCTGCCTCTGAGAGCCAGGGGTGAGACAGACAGGAACGGGAGGTGACAACGGCAGAGGCTGGACCACCTCCCAGGAGATCCACAGGACCTACAGGACTGGCTCTGTGACCACGCCACCTTTCTTGGCTGGAGGAGGCTGGGAAAATGAGCTCACTCAGGCAGAGGGGCCCAGCTGCTTATGGCCCCAGGGAGACTAGAAAGAATGTCTAGAAACAGGGATTGTCCTAAAAGGTGAAACTGGCCTACTGCCTCCCTGATTTAAACTGTTCAGGGGACGTGGCTGCGAAGAACAAAAAGTGGGCAAAGTATGCAAAACAATAATTGGTCTGCCACTTTACATCAGACAATGACAGACAGAGGTAACCGAAAGATGAGCAATAAGAGGTAAGCCCAGTGATAGCCCCAGCTTACTGCCTTGAGAAGTTTCCAGATAATGGGGGAACCCAGGTAGAAAGTAGTGGACTCCTTGAGTGGAGGAGATGGAGCTGAGGATCCAGGACAGAATACTGGAGACACAAGAGGAGGTGTGGAGAGATCAGGAGATCGCAGAGGGTACCCCGCAGTATGCAGCTGAGTATCAATCTGGCCTGTGTGTGAGGACACCACTTAGGGCCAAGGCAAGAACCACCTGAAAGGACTACAGAGAACAACGCCTGACACTCAGGCAGGGCTGGGAGCAGTGTCTGTAGCCACCAGCCAGACTGGCAAAACCCTCAGGATTCACGGGATGCTGAGTCAAGTACCCAGGGAAACACTTAGCTCCAAACCGAGCACTGCTCTGGTTGCATCAAACAAATACTCAAAGCAAGACTCAGAAGGATCTACTGTTCTACTCAAAACTGCTTCCAAGTAGCTTAACTGCATCTCAGACAGAGCTCAAGGATATTGAAAGGAAAACAAAAACATCAAGCACCCATCAAGGTAATACACAGTATCTGGAACCCAATAAAAAAGTATCAGGTATGCAAAGAAGCTGGAAACTATAAACATAATGAGAAGGCAAAGCAATCAAAAGTGACCCGGGCCAGATCCAGATGTTAGAATGAACAGATAGGGTTCCGGTAACAGTTACTATAACTGGATTCCATGGGTTCAGAAAGGTAAGCAGAGATAAATATAGATATTTAAAAAGACATAGGTTTAACTTCCAGAGATGAAAACTGCAATGTGTGAAAAGAAAAACACATTGGATGAGACCAATAGCAGATTAGAGGGTGTGGAAGGAAAGATGAATGAACTTGAAGACGGCAATGGAAACTAAAAGGAAAGGCAATAAGAGAGAAGGAGGAAAAAAAAAAACAGAACAGAGCATCAGTGAGCTGTGAGGCAACTTTAAGTGGCCTAATATTTGTGCAACTAGACCCCTCAAAGGAGAGGAGAAAGGGGTGGGAGTGCAGACAAAATATTTGAAGAAATAATGGCTGAAAATTTTACAATATTTGATGAAAACTATAACCACACACACTTGGAAGCCTAACCTAAGGGATCCCAAGCACAAGCCACATAAAGAAAACAAAATCAAGTTTCTCAAAACATGTGATAAAGAGAAAAATCTTTAAAGTAGCCATAAAAAATAGATGCATAATATACAGTGAAACAAAGATAATGACAGCAGACTTCTCACTGGAGAGAATGCAAGTGAGAAGACAGTGGGACAACATCTTTAAAATATTGAAAGAAAAGAACTGTAAGTCTACCAACAGAAATAGCTTTCAGAAACAAAGGCAAAATAAACATTTTCAGACACACAAACTCTGAAAGAATTCATTACCAGCAGTCAAACTACAAGAAATGTTAGAAGAAGTCTTTCAGACAGAAGGGTAATGACACTAGATGGGACTACAGATCCTCACAAGGAATGAAAAACATTGGAAACAGAAACTACATAGGCAAACGTACAAACTATTAAAATTTATTCAAACCCCTTAAAAAAGATAATGACTGTTTAAATGAAAATAATAAAGTAGCGTGGTGTTTATAATACATTCCACCCTTGAAAAATGTGAGGGCAAAGGGTGCTGACCCCATGAAATAAAAAGTCCATATATAATTTTATAGTTGGCCTTCCATATCCAGTTTCTCATCCACAGACTCAACCAACCAACCAAGAATCGTGTAATACTGCGGTACATACTTATTGAAAAAAATCCACTTATAAGAGGACCCAAGAAGTTCAAACCTGTGATGTTCAAGAGTCAACCATATGCCCAAAACTAAAGTGTTTGACAATAATAGTACAAAGGTCCAGAGGGAGAGAAATTGAAGTATACTGTTATAAAGCAGTCTATGTGGAGTATGAAGACAGACTGTGATAAGTTAAAGATCTATCCCATAAATACGAAAGACACCACTAAAATAACAAAAAAATAACTAGAGTTAGTAAAACAACAAAGGACATTAAACAGAATCATACAGATATTCAATCACTCCAATGGAGGCAGAAAAAGAGGGAAAAAGAACACAAAGAACAGAAGGGACAAACAAGATGAGAGATTTAACCTTAACTATATCTGTGATCTCAATAAATATAAGTGGTCTAAGTTCCCCCAATTAAAAGGCAGAGATTGTCAAATTGGCTTAAAAAACAACTCTACGCTGCTTACAAAAAATGCACTTCAATAAAAAACACTTTAAATTAAAAAATACATTAAAAGTAAAAGGATGGAAAAAGATACACCTAGCTAACACTAATCAAATGCCAAAGTGGCTGTATTGATACCAAAGTAGATTTTAGAGCCAAGAATATCAGCCGGGATAAAGAAGGTTATTTTGCAAAGATAAAGGTGTCATACATCAAGAGGACATGGCAATTCTAAGTGTTTGAACATTTAAAATAAGATGAGATAAGACAGGTTACAATACACTAAATAAAAACTGACGCAAATGCAAGGAGAAATAAACAAATTCACCATCATAGTCAGAGATTTCAACACCCTCTCTTAACAACTGGTAGGATAAGGGACAGAAACAGGAGAAAACTTCCACAATCTTGGGCATAGATCTAGAGGAATATTTCTTAGATACACCACCCAAAGCACCATACCTAAGAGAATGAATTGATCTTGATACTTGGACCTCATCAGAAGTTCTCACTTCTGCTCTTTGAAAGATACTGCTAAGAAAATGAAAACTCAAGCCACAGACTCAGAGAAAATATTTGCAAATCATATATTGGATCAGGCACATATATCTGGAAGATATAAAGAACTCTCAAAACTAAATAATAAGAAAATAAACAATCCCTATACAAAATAGGAGAAAGATTTGAACAGACACTTTACCAAAAAAGATATATATTTGGCAAATAAATACATGAAAAGATGCTCAACATCAGTAGTCATGCGTGCATGCTAAGTCGCTTCAGTCCTGTCTGACTCTTTGCAACCAACCCTATGGACTGAAGCCTGCCAGGTTCCTCTGTCCATAGGATTCTCCAGGCAAGAATACTGGAGTGGGTTGCCATTCCCTCCTCCATCTGGGGGTCTCACCAACCCAGAGAAGGAAGCTGTGTCTTTATGTCCCCTACACTGGCAGGTGGGTTCTTACCACTAGCACCACCTGGGAAGCCACGTTAGTCATGAAAGTGAAAGTCGCTCAGTCTGACCCTTTGCAACCCCATGGACTATATAGTCTATGGAATTCTCTAGGCCAGAATACTGGAGCTTCATAGCCTTTCCCTTCATGCTGCTGCTGCTGCTAAGTCGCTTTAGTTGTGTCCGACTCTGTGCGACCCCATAGACGGCAGCCCACCAGGCTCCCCCGTCCCTGGGATTCTCCAGGCAAGAACACTGGAGTGGGTTGCCATTTCCTTCTCCAATGCATGAAAGTAAAAAGTGAAAGCAAATTAAAACCACAATGAGCACCACTACTCAAGTATTAGAACAGCTAAAGTAGAAGACTCACAGCATCAAGTGTTGCTGACAGTGTGATGTAACTGGACTCTCATAAACTGGTGGGGGACCATAAGATGGTACCACCACTTTGGATAACAGTTCAGCAGTCTCTTAAAAAGTTGTTATCTGCCTATGATATGACCTAGCCATTCCACTCTTAAGTATTTGTTCAGGAGAGATAAAAATATTTATGTCTACAGCCAGATTTTTACATGAATTGTCATGACCACATTATTTGTAATATTCCCAAGGAGGAACAGACTCAACTGCCTGTCTGTAGGTGTACAGATTAAAAAAGTGTGGTATATTCCCTACAATTAAATACTACTCCATTGTAATAAAAGGACATGAAGTATTAATATAGGCTGCAACATGGAGGAATCTTAAAATAATTATGTTTAGTGAATGAAACCGGGCCAAAAAAAAAAAAGAGTACAAATTGTAGGATTCTGTTTAGATAAACATCTAGAAAATGCAAGTTAATAATTTGTGGTGGAACTCCCTGGTGGTCTAGTGGTAAAGAGTATGTCTACCAATGCAGGGGATGCAGGTTCAATACTTGGTGCAGGAAGATTTATCATGGCTCCAGGTAACTAAGCTTGTGTGCCACATCTACTGAGCCCACGCTCTGGAGTCCACTAGTTGCAACTGTCAAAGCCCACATGCCCCAGAGCCTGTGCTCCACAACAAGAATAGCCACCACAGTGAGAAGCCTGTGCAGTACAGCTAGACAGTAGCCCACACTCGCTGCAACTGGAGAAACCCTGCATGCAGCAACAAAGACCCAGCAAAGTCAGAGACAGATAAAAATAAAATTAAACAAAGTAATTTATGGTGACAGGAAGCAGATTAGTAGTTGGCTGGGGCTGGAGCAGCTGGGAGGAGCAGCAGGGAGGGTGTTACAAAGAGACACAAGGAAACTTCTTGGGGTGATGGAGATGTTCCTGGGAGGGCGTTACAAAGAGACACAAGGAAACTTCTTGGGATGATGGAGATGTTCGTTACTGATGGTGGCAATGGCTTCATTCGTGTACACATATCACAAAACTTACCAAATCATACACTTAAAATGTGTGCAGTTTATCATACATCAATTATACCTCAGGGGAAAAAAAAGTTGTTAAAAATAAGATAAAATAATTTTAAAAACTAAACCAAATAAAATCTTCTTCATCAGGGCACCTGCACAGCCCTTAAGCGGAAACCCTGATACCCACAAGAGCTCACAAGACCCTAGGAGGCAATCTGTCACCCAGTGCCCTGTCCAGCCTCACCATGGATGCTTCCCATCTACCCTCACACCAAACTTCACACGCCAGCCTCTAGCCACACTCAACTTCTTCTGCCTCTTCAAGGTGACACATTCTGTCTTGCTGCCAGGCTTTTGTGTTTGCTGTTCCATCTGCCAGGTACAACCTTCCCACTTTGCAATTCACCCAGATAACTCCTGCTCATCCTTCAGCTCTGGAAACTCTCACTAAGTAACACTCCTGGGATCTCACATCTACCCATTCACATTATAATCACCTGCTCAATTTATTTCTAACATCATGTTCTCATAATGCTGCTTTCCAGGTGACTTGGTGGTAAAGAATCTACCTGCCAAGCAGGAGACGTGAGTTCAATCCCTGTGTCAGGAAGAACCCCTGGAGAAGGAAATGGTAACCCACTCCAGTATTCTTTCCTCGGAAATCCCATGGACAGAGGATGCTGGCAGGCTACAGTTCATGGGGTCGTGAAGAGTTGGCCACTACTTAGGGGCTAAGCAACAACAACGTTCCATTCTCAATCTGTACATGTTGATTAAAAGAATCCCAGCCTGCCTCCAGACCATGCACTCCTTTCGTGCAAGAAGCGTGTCTAGTTGGCTTATCTTGGAATCCCAGCACCAAGCACATGCAAAGAGAATTGACTACGTGCCAAACCATGTTCCAAGCACTCTGCAAGGATTAACTGGTTTAATCTTCACAGCATGCCTCCCAGGTAGACATGATTATCGTTCTCATTTTCCAGATGAGAAAACTGCAGCTCAGGAAGGTTGAGTAACTTGCTCAAGTTCACACAGCCAGGAAGTGTGCAGCCAGCACTTAGACCTACGTGGTCTAGTTCTTAACGACAGGGCGAGGCTGCTGAGGAAGTGAACAAACGAAGAACTGCAGAAGCTTCAAACATGAGGCCTCAAAATTGCTTTGGAGTCATCGAGTCCAACCTCTGGATATGCCCTGTGGTTCCAGGGAGCCTGACACGTCTCATGTCAGTGGGCCGCCAGGCCCAGTTGATCAGGTCATCACATGCCCCTGGCCATGGCGACTGGTTAGGAGTGGTCACATGACCCAAGCTTGGTTGATCAGGCTCGATAAAACCAAATTTCAGAACTTTTGCTGGAGCTACTGCACAAGAGGCACTTGCTTTCTTTTGGGGTCTCTGAGTGGGTGAGACATAAGCTTAGAGCTACTGGGATCCATCTTTAAATATTAATATCATGAGGAGATGCAGAAGAAATCAGAGCTGAGAGGTGGGTGCAGCCAAATTAGTGGCAAAAGGGTTGGTGCCTCTGGATCCAGCCTTGTCTGAAATTATACAGTTTTAGTATTCAGAACCTATATAATCTTTTTTTTTTTTAATTTACAACAGTTGGAACAGAATTGATACAATTTTCAACCAAAATGATCATATAAGGATATAAGGCAATAGGCCGTTGTAATAGGAGACACAAGAATTTCGGACTGTCAGAGCTAGAAGGGATCTTAGCATTCTAAGTGTATAATATGCTACTCATCACACCTGCCAGCCACACTGGCCATTCAACTCAAGATGGGTGTTTTCTAAGCCAGTATTAGTAGTTATGTATGGATGGGAGAGTTGGACCGTAAAGAAAGCTGAGCACCAAAGAACTGATGCCCTTGAACTGTGGCGCTGGAGAAGATGCTGGGGGGTCCCTTGGACAGCAAGGAGATCAAACCAGTCAATCCTGAAGGAAATCAACCCTGAATATTCATTGGAAGGACTGATGGTGAAGCTGAAGCTCCAATACTTTGGCCACCTGATGCAAAGAACTGAATCATTGGAAAAGACCCTGATGCCAGGAAAGACTGAGGGCAGGAGGAGAAGCGGGGGGCAGAGGATGAGATGGTTGGATGGCATCACAGACTCAATGGACACGAGTTTGAGCAAACTCCGGGAGATGGTGAAGGACAGGGAAGCCTGGCATTCATAGGGTCTCAAAGAGTCGGACATGACTTAGTGACCGAGAAACAACAACAATTAAGTCCTGCACCCTCGTTCTGGCCAAATTTCCCAGTCGACATCAGAGATGGCTTCTCAAATTCAGCTTTGACTAACAAAAAGGGAGTGCCTAGGAAGTGCTACCAGGCTTCCTAGGTGTCTCAGTGGTAAAAAGAATCCACCTTCATTGCAGGAGTCGCAGGAGATGCGGGTTTGAGCCCTGGGTCGGGAAGATTCCCTGCAGAAGGAAATGGCAACCCACTCCAGTATTCTTGCCTGGAGAATCTCACAGAGGAGTCTGGGGGGCTACAGTCCATGGGTCACAAAGAGTCAGACACAACTGAGTGACTGAGTGCTATCACATCCCTGTTTCACAGACAGGAAGCTGTGCTGACTGAGGGGCTGGCAGAAACCTATTCTTTGCACCCTCCTAGCAACCTGCAGATGGAAAGGATGAGTGGAGGGGCTGCTAAGGGGCCAGAGGCCAGGCCAGAAGCTTCCAGACTGCAGTATTTGTCACTGATGTTCACTTGGGAACAAACAAGGACAAAGAAGCAGCATTTCCTTGTCTAGATGTACATCTTTGGGGGTGAAAAGGGGTCCTCATGTTGCTCACAGGGCAGCGAAGGCCATGAAGAAGGTGTTGAACCACCAATCAATCACCTCTTTGGAAAAAACACCCACTGGCCAGCAGCCACTGCAGGGGTTACTGTTATTAACTCCATTTCACGGGTGAGGAAACTGAAGCTCAGAGAGATGAGAGTGTTTGCCCAAGGCCATACAGTCAGTAATTAAGACTTGGGACCCACGCTGAGACTTTCCTGCCTGTAAGTCCAGTAGACCTTCTAACACAGATAAGTAAGGTGACAGCCAGAAATCAGCATGATGATAACAGCAACAACAGCCAGCAGGTTACTGAGCACTCACCGCAGGGGGGCCCCTGAGCTGCTCCCCTATTCCCACCTAGCACACTCCTGTCTTCTCTCCCAGGGCTCTCTGGGCAAACAAACAGAAGCTATGCATGGGTTTGGTGTCTCCTAATGCTTCTGAGAAAATGTTGGAGCTAGGAGGACCAGGTTATAGAACAACAGAGGGCCTCATAGTTTCCAGATGGCCGAAAGAACTTGGAAGTATTAACCAGACAGGTGTCTCTGACAGCACACGAGCTGGCCCTCTGCCTGCAACACACCGACCATTGATCCAGAGCAGAATGACCAACAGTGGAGAGGGGAGGGGTGTGACCCAAGGCAGAGAGGATTAGGGAACTCCTAGAGTGAGTAGCAACCTCGGACTCTCAACTGAACTCAAGACAACTAACAACCTTGGGACCTCAACTGAACGGAAATAACACACAGAAAAGGAGCAGGGCCCACTGTGGGAGGGGTGCAGGTGGACGATGGGGCAATATCACGCTGGCAGACAACGATTCACTCCACAGAGTCAAAGGGGAGTACTGCAGCCAAGAAGGAGAATCTCACCTTGGACGAGCTGATAAGGGGCAGTGTCTGGCCAGGGACTGTAAACTCAGGTCCTCCAGGGGCCAAGCAGACCACAAGTGAGGAGCGGTGGGTGAAGACAGCAGCAGATGGACAGCCTCGAGTGTCCTGTCACAGATAGCCGATTCTCAGCCCATCTCACGGTGACCCAGCAGATATGAATGCCACATTCTCCAATCTGCCCATTTTTCCTAACGAGAAGGTAGAAATCAAGCTTTGACATAACTCCCCTATTTTAAAACACTAAGCTTTGCTTTGTTTTAATGCTCTGTGGGTCAAACAGAACACATCCAGGGGCCAGATCTGGCCCTTAAGTTGACATTTAGTGACCTTTGGTCTACACCAAGGATGCTAGCTGTCTGTCCTCTCTCTCTCTCTCTCTCTCTTTCTCTCTCTCTCTCTCTCTCTCTGTCTCTCTTTGCTCAGCTATAACTGTGAGTGCATCTGGGACTGCAGTTCCAGGAAAGACAGTATGAAAAGGAGTGAGTTTCAAGGGAGCAGGAAGGGAGGGCATGGATACACTCCTAGTGAGAAGCTAAGTCAAAGAGAGAAGGGGAGAAATGGATGAGCCACCATGTATGACTGATTCATCTTCCCATCCATCCATCCATCTGTTACCATCCATCCACGTACCCACCCACCCATACATCTATTCATCTACTCATCCATCCATCCATCCACCCACACATCCATCTTCATCCATCCATCCATCTACCTATCCATCCACCCACTCACACATTATCTACTCCTCTATCCATCCATCCACAGGTCCATCCATCCATCCACATACCCACCCACCCATACATCCATTCATCTACTCATCCATCCATCCATCCATCCACCCACACATTGATCTTCATCCATCCATCGATCTACCTATCCATCTACCCACTCACACATTCATCTACTCCTCTATCCATCCATCCACAGGTCCATCCATCTGCTACCATCCATCCATCCATGTACCCACCCCCCATATAATCTTCTAGTCATGCATCCATCCATCCACCCATCCATCCATCTACCCACCCACCCACACACTCATCTTCATCCATCCATCCATCTGTCCACTCACTCACACATTCATCTACTCCTCCATTCATCCATCCACCCACACACCCACCCATCCACCTACCCAACCGCCTACCACAGTTCATCTACTAATCCACCCATCCATCATCCATCCATTCCACAGTATGCCATTATAGTTAAGAGCACGGATTCTGGAATCATATCTAACTTTGCCATTTCCTGGACGTGTGAACTTGGGCAGGATACTCAATCTCCCTGAGCTTCAGCTTCCTCATCTGCAAACGGGGGAGCTACAGTAGAGTCCCTGTGAGGACTGAAAGAGTTAATTCGTGTAAAGCACTCTGAATAGCCCTGGTATGTTGTATGCGCTCTGCATATGGGAGCTACGCTTGGCTATCAGTACTCATTCAGTGGTCATTTATAGAATTTCAGGAGTGTGCCAGACACTGTACTGGGTGCTGGGAGGTGAATAAAAGAAGCACAGTCATCAACATCAAGGAGCCTACACCCCTGGAGGAGACATATTAGAAAACATCACACACACACTGTCCAGCCTGTGTAAAACATAACAGCCCTGTGCTCACATATCATCAAAATAACGTTTCAATATTTAAAGAATAAGTGATTTTTCATGACCCAGTAGGCCCCCTCCTATGGAAATAATCACAGACCCTACTGGGTCTAAATAAGCATAGAGATTTAGCTAAAAAGAGATGCAGCATGAAGTGGTGCCCAAGGCCAGCTGACTTGAGTACTTGCCACGGTAGGATGCGTGTTCCACACTTGTGACCTCAGAACGGGCTGCAGTGGTTGGGTGAGGGAGGGAAGCAGCTCTGGGTCCCACACCCTCCGCACTGCACGGAGGAGGCCTGGCAAAGGCGTGTGCTCGCCTGTGCCCAGACCTTGCTCTCACTTGCCATTGTTCTCTAAGAGGAACCACAGATCCCAGGAGAGATGGCTGATGAGGGTGGGAGAGTTTCAAGATGAGCCCAGGAGGAACATCTTGTCAAGCCAGGAAGTTAAGGGTTCTCACACACACACACACACACACACACACACACACAACCTCAAATCAAGAACAAAACAGAGATGGAGGCATGTAATAAGGACACAAACACCAGCTCATAGGGGGCTCCCAATGGCCAATTCTGGGATGAGTTGAGCACCAACATAATTAAATACAGTAGAAGCAGTCTCCAACCTCTTTGGCACCAGGGGCCAATTTTGGGGAAGACAATCTTTCCACAGACTGGAGGGCAGTGGTGGGGATGGTTTTGATATGATCCAAACACATTACGTTTATTGTGTACTGCATCTCTATTATTATTACATCAGCTCCACCTCAGATCATCAGGCATTAAATCCTGGAGGTTGGGGACCCCTGCGGGAATGAATTATAAGACACTGGGATGAAAAACAGGGATTCATGAATTCACACAGAAAAACGGATAAATCAATGAATCAGTGGGAAGAAGGGAGGTTAGAGTGGGATGCCTGGTCTACCTAGGAAATGCAGAGAGGGCACTAGGGTTGGACACTCAGAATTTTTCAGTCATAGTAGTAAAGAATGGATCACATAAGAATTATCAATGGATGCTAAGTCGAGGGGAAACTGGAGAAGCAGGATGTGCACAAGTCCTTCAAATGAGGAGCCAGAGGCTGGGCATAAAATAGTAAGGATACACTGGACAAATTAAATAACACCTTTCCCAGGTAATCAAAATGAATAGTTCCAATACTAGGTATATGCCCCAAAGAAATGAAAACATGTAGTCAAACAAATATATGTATAGCTATGCTCAGAGCAGCTCTACTCACAATAGTCAAAAGGTAGAAACAGCCCAAATGTCTGTTAACAGAGGGATAGATAAAAAAGGCAGTTGATCCATACAATGGAATATTATACAACCATGAAAAGGAATGAAGTTCTGATACATGCTACAAAATGAACCATTATGCTCAATGAAAGATGCCAGACACGAAAGGTCACATATTGTATGATTACATTGATATGTACAGAATAGATAAATCTATAGATAGTGGTTACCAGGGGCTTGAGGTGAGGAAAAAACTGCTTAATGGGCACAGGGTTTACTTTTGTGGGTAATAAAAATGTTTTGTAACTAAATAGACACAGTGGTTGGACAATCTTATAATATCCTAGAGGACACTGAATTGTTTACTTTAATGTCATGTGACTTTCATCTCAAGAAAAATTTTCTATCAGGGTGACTCTTATGGAGCATGTAACTGTAATGTGGTATTATGTAAGAGAAAGTCCCTCTTCTTAGGAAACATACCCTGAAGTATTTAGGGGTAAAGGTACATGGTATGTGCAAGTTACTCTCAAGTAGTTTTAGAAACCATGTTCTGTGTGTAGATGGAAAGGTAGAGATATTTTGTGTAAATGATAAACCCAGTGGAGTAAAACACCAACAACAGGTGAATCTAGGTACAATCTACAGGTGCTCTCTGTAGCATTCTTTGGACTATTCCATGATCTTGAAATTATTTCCAAACAAAAAGTTAAAAGTGAGGAAAAGAAGGGTGTGTGCTCAAAACAAGTCAGGGAGAAAAGCTTTGAGGAGCATCAGTGGGGCATTTGATATGTGAATACAGACAGTGGATTAAGCGTTGGCACTGGATTAACATTAAACTTCCAGATGTTGACAACTGTCCTGGCTCTTGGTTCTTAGGAAATCCCCTGAAGTGATCAGAGGTGACATGCAGGGAGGGGCACCTTGCTCAGAAGATGTGCCTGTGTAAGCGTGTGCACACACACACAGAACAAAGGAGGGAGGAGATAAACAATAGGGACTTGTGAGCAAAAGTCGTGACGCTGCTTTAGATTATTCTTGCAATTTGAAGTGATACCCCAAAAAACTTAGAAAAAGAAAGAGGCCATCATGGACACAGGCGTGAGAATCAAGGTCTGCAAACTGGGTTTGGACCTATCTCCTCTGACACTGCCCTGGACGATGCCTAGAAGCACAGTCAACACCTCCTCCCTCCACAGTCCCCATCTCTCCTTCATATGTGGCTGCTTCCTGCTGGGGCAACAGTCAGGGTTGCCTTTCATCCCAGGACATTTCAGAGTCTCCTTCTGCGACTAGAATAGAGTCAAAGTGGGGACTGGGAGGCTCACCCTCCTGTGTTTGTGGGATAATGGTGAACACAGGCTCTTTGACATGGCTCTGCTGAGCGTGGGATGACCCGCCTGACCCCTGGCATGGTCCCCGCTGCAGAGATGTTGAGGCACAGAGCCTTGCTCAGGGTCCCTTGGCAGATGCTGTCAATCACAGGCAACCGGGAGACCCTAGCACCACCTTCCCCCAGAGACAAGCACCCAAATCCCACCCTCTGCTTCTCTGAATTCAGATGCCATGGCATATCAGGGGCTGAGGGCTGCTGCAGTGACAGATGTGGGCATGGACTGGCAGGAGATGGGACTGTACATGAATACCAAGAGGGCTCCGGCTGGTGTCCTTGGGCAAGTCAGCGTTTATCAGCTGGGCAAGGTGCCTGCTCGGGAGACGTTGATGGCCCTTCTGACGTCTATGGACTCCTAAGCTTCTGCAAATCTCACCAGTTACTGACCTTCCTACATTGCCCTGAGGCTGCCCGAGCAGGCATAGAGGCTGCAGTGATGGCCCCAGCAGCTGCGTCACTTTGCTCCACAGCGTCCTTGCCAGGAATCCCTTCACCTCCTCCTGTCCCAAACCTCCCCATCCGACAGATCAGCCCAAGCCTCTCAAAGTCAGCCTGGACGATCAGAGCCTCGAGAAGACACTTCCATTTCTCTGCCTTCCCGCGGCTCTCACGGGTCCTCCATTCATCCCTCAGTTCCACACATGTCTCTGTGTCTAGTCATTCCTGAGCATGTCAGCCTCATTGGCGGGAGGGGGTGTTCTAACAGCTGTTTCTTCACTCGCTGCTTCTTCAGCCCTCAAGTCCCTACCCAGTACCACCCACCCAGCAAATACTCAACAATGCTGGCAGACGGCATGGAGGGAGACAGATGAGTTACGTAACGAGAACAATCCTTGAGAAAGATTTTTCTGACAGCAGCATAAAGGATGGGCTGGAGGAAAATCAACAGCCAGCCCATCCATCATCACGCACTTATTGAGTCTCTCCTGCGTGAGCCACTTCTGCTAAGAGCTCAGAGACAGATAAGGCACCCCTGCCTACTCCCTGCCACCTCCCCACCTCCCCACTGGAACTTAATTCAGGTTGAAGAGACAGGCAAGTGGGGAGTTACATAATAATACAAGGCATGAAGCGCCCTGCAAATCAGCAGCATCAGAGCTGGGACCCAGCAGGATGTGATTAATTGCCAGGTGAGTGACGGACTACAAAGGGACATTATATGATGCTGTGATTCAGCAAGGCGGTGGGGCTCTGGGGCACGGTGCGTGGTGTGGATGGTGGGGCTGAGAGTGAGTGTGAGCTGCTCCTTCCGTGGTGCACGGATTTGGGAAGGGGAAGGACTGTGGGGAAGGAGGGATTCGAGTTGTGTCCAGCTCATGGGGAGGGTTTCCACAGGAGAAGTGATACTGCCTGAGAACTGGGCCCATAAAGTGAACATGGGGGTGGGGAGGAGGTGTGCTCAGGGTTGTTGGGTAGATCAGTCTAGGAAAGGGCAAGGTGAGTGGTGGGAGTCAGGCTGGGCCAGCAGGCTGGGGGCTGGAGGATGGGAAACTGCCCTCACATCCGACTGGAAAATTTTCTTCTCTCTCTGCCCCAATCATCTAAGGTCAAAATGTGCCATCACAGAAGCCGAGGAAAAGAGGTCCATGGAGAAGAAGATGGACGCGGCTCCCCCTCAACACATGACCACAGCTACTGTGGGGAAGTGGGGATGATGGACAGGAAAAGGGTCCCCTGGGTTTGTCCACAATGGGGTGGGGGCCCTATTGGGGGTGTTGGGCACAGGTGGAGAGCTCTCTTTTAGAAACTCAGGCTGGAGAGGGAAGGAAGCTAGAAGACAATCCTTGGACAATGAAAGTCTCAAGGGAAGGAGGATTTCTTCCTCAGTAGAGGAAGCCTGTGCACATCTGAGAAGGAAACAAAGGAAGTTGATGGAGATCAATAAAACAGTGGGCAGATGAGGGGAAAAAAAAAAAAAACACCTCAGGATGAAGCCCAGAGAAGTGCAGAAAAGGAGATGCCCGCCTTCACAGAGGCAAGGGAAGATGAACGTCTGGAAAAGGAGTAAAGATGATAAAGTTCATGCACAGTGGTCTTCATCATTGATTCTAGGCTGCTCTCTCCTTTTCACCACCATGTAACCCTGAAAAGATGGCAAAACACGGGAAAGTGAAGGACTTGCAGTAGAGCAAGGCGTGCCTTTGGCTGCAGGGATGTGTGCTCTTGGGAGCCTAAGTCGGGAGAAGGCTGAAAACAGCCTTGTCAGCAAATCAGCAAGGAAGTCAACATGAAGGCTGCTGGGCTAACTGAGGGGCTGAGAGGATGACAGGCAGTAGCAGTGGTAGAAGCCATAGGGGCAGTAGTCGATCAAGAATCGGCTCCATCAGATGACTTTCTCCAGCAAACCTGGACCAACTGAGGAACCGAGAGAAGGCATGGTGATGGTCTACAGACAGGAAGTACTCCTCACGTAGGCATTCCATGGGCCATGTCTTGCTGGCCTGTCTTCCTGCAGGAAAAAGTCACCTGTGTGCCTTTAAATCCATGTTTGAAAATCCTACTGGATTTATGCCTGCCCAGTACACCGAGCCATTTCCAGGAACTGTATCTCACTTCACTGCACTCACACGGTTAATGAAGGTGCTGCCATATGTACATATCATGACTCCACATCCTGGCAAAGCCGACTGGTTGAGGGGTGGGCACCTGACCCAACTAGACCAATCAGATTCCTTCCCTGAGATTTCAGAACTTGAACTGAGAAAGGGAAGTTAGTTTCTCCTTTCTTGTGGTCAAACTTGGGGCTGATAAACTCACATGTTCTTGATGGCTGGATGGAGTGGAGAGAGATGAAGGGCAGATGACGGTAAGAACAAAAGATGAAAGACTTAGAGAGACAGAGAGAGAGGAACAGACTAGGCAGAGACAGAGAATCTTCCAGGGTTCTTGCCCCTCTTCTCTACGTACATTCGCTACCTGGATATTGATGTCACCCCAACTTTAGACTTTCTCTATACTGATGACTCCCTGATTTATATCTACAGCCCGGACCAGAGAAAGCACCCCTCTTCATTCCGCTGTGTTTGCCAGAGACCGGGGGTTATCCTGATGCCTCCGCCTCTACATCACCATATCATTCATTGCCGAGTCCTGCTGGTTTTCCATCCCTGGTCTTTCCCAAATCTCTGCCCTTCTCTCTACCTTCATCTGCCTAGGCAACCAGCCCTCCTCTCGGGACCATTGCAGAAGCCTCCTCACTGGGCATCCCCTGCACTCTGCCCTCCTCTTCACAATCCGTTCTCCACTCGGCAGCCCCAGAAGACTGTGATCATGTTGATTCACCCTTTGCTAAAACACCCAATGTGGCCTCCTACTGTTTTAGACTAATTAAAATGAAATAAAAACAGAAGTTCAGTTTCTTAGTCATACTATCTACATTTTGAGTGCTCAGTAGTGACAGGTGGCTAGTGGCTAATATACTGGACTCACAGCTATAGAACGTTTCCATCATCATAGAAAGCTTGGTTGAACATCACTGGTACCCACATGACTGTGTGGCTGGCCCTTGCTCATTCCTGCACCCTCATCTTGTGCTCATTGCCCTGGTCCAGCCCTACTGACCAACAAACTTCCTCCCACCACAGGCCCTTTGCACATGCTGTTCCCTCAGCCTGGCACACTCTTCCTTTTCGTATTAGGCTGCTGCTGCTGCTGCTAAGTCACTTCAGTCGTGTCCGATTCTGTGCGACCCCATAGATGGCAGCCCACCAGGCTCCCCCGTCCCTGGGATTCTCCAGGCAAGAACACTGGAGTAGGTTGCCATTTCCTTCTCCAACGCATGAAAGTGAAAAGTGAAAGTGAAATCGCTCAGTCGTGTCCGGCTCTTAGCGACCCTATGGACTGCAGCCTGCCAGGCTCCTCTGTCCGTGGAATTCTCCAGGCAAGATAACTGGAGTGGGTTGCTATTTCCTTCTCCAGGGGATCTTCCCAAACTAGGGATCAAAACTGCATCTCCTGCATCTCCTGGATGGGCAGGCAGATTCTTTACCATTGAGCCACCTGGGAAGCCCCAGAGCTTCAAGGAGAGACTACTCTGATCCAGAAAATGGGGTTATTTTTCATTGTCAATCAACAAACGAGCCTTCTTATGTCCACTCCAGCCCCAGATGTGGCCTGGCTGGTGTTAATGGCCCTGGAAAGCTGATGACCACACACACTGCCTAGTGGGGAAGGTGCTCCAACCCATCCTCAGGAAGAAAGGTCTCCATTGCTTCCAGAGAAATCTATCATACATCCATAATTACGTCACGAAAAATAAAAGATGCTAATCCCCTCGAGGAGTCAGGCATGAGATGAAGCTGTAAGGGAAAACCTTTCAAATCCACACAGCTGATGTGTTCCACTTCTGATTATGTTCACTTTAGCCAACTATACTTTAGCTTCAACTCAGGCACTTACGGGTTGCTGTAACACCACATACCAACATTACAGGGTGACCTGAACCCATGCTGGCCTTCCTTGGCTGCACAAGTACTTGGAGGAAGGCAGCAAAAGGCAGGACCCTTGGTGCAGCCCCTGTGGACGACAGTACTGTGTGGACTGCAGCATGCCAGGCTTCTCTGTCCTACACTGTCTCCTGGAGTTTGCTCAAATTCATGTCCATTGAGTCGGTGATGCCATCCAACTGTCTCATTCTCAAAAAAAATTCCAAGTAGCATACCACATGTTCCAGCAATTTCAGTCCTGGGTATATACACAAAAGGATTGAAAGCAGGAATCCAACAGGTACTTGTATACCCACATTCATAGTAGCATATTGACAACAGCCAAAAGGGAGAAACAAGCCAAGTGTTTATCAGTGGATGAATGGATAAGCAAAACGTGGTCTATGCAAAGGAATACTATTCAGCCTTTAAAAAGAACAAAATTCTGTCACATGTTACAGCAAGGATGAACCTTGAGGACATTATGTGACGAGCAGTAAGTCAGTCACATAAGGACAATATGTTGAGGCTCCACTTACATGAGGTCCTTAGAGCAGTCAGACTTTAGAGACAGGAAGTACAATGGTGAGTGGCAGGGACTGGAGAGCAGTGAATGAGGAGTTATGTGTTTAACAGACACAGAGCCTCAGATGGGGAGAATGAAACAGTCCTGCAGATGAGTGGAGTCCTGGCGAAGGCTGCACAACAAAGTGGACCTACTCGGTGCTGTGTGTGTGCTCAGGCACCCGTTGTAGCCAAGTCTTTGCGACCCCAGGGACTGCAGCCCACCAGGCTCCTCTGTCCATGGGATTCTCCAGGCAAGAACACTGGAGTGGGCTGCCATGCCCTCCTCCAGGTTATCCTCCCAGCCCAGGGATGGAACCCGCGTCTCCTGCATTGGTGGGTGGGTTCTTCACCACTGCACCACCTGGGAAGCCCCAGCTCAATGCTACTGAGCTGTATATTTAAAATTTTATGTTCTGTATATTTTACCACAATATTTTAAAAAGAAGAAAAAAAGAGTGTCAGCTACCGGGTATTTCTAAGCAAATGTTCAGAGCGACAGGCAGGCAAGAGTCCCACAGAGGGGCTATGGCTTCCCTTCACTGGTTGGCCTGGAGCAGGTAGGGTGGGAGGCTAGAGACAGTGACTCTTATCCCATCAACCCATCCCATGAACATTCTTTCCAAGACCTAAAGGTGCCCAATTTTCACTGGCTGTCTGTGGGTGAATCTACTTTCTTTTTCTTTTTTTTTTCCATTTATTTTTATTCGTTGGAGGCTAATTACTTTACAATATTGAATCTACTTTCTGAAGAGTGAGAAGCCATCCTTAGCCAGGTCTGCCAGAGACAGGGCAGGATGGGCAAGGAAAGTGCCAGAGTAGGGTGACCCTTTAATGGGAAGAAATGAGGTGGGGCTATAATGTAACGCTATCCACCAACTCACCGTCAAGGTAAGAGAAACACCATCATACTGCACAAAACCTCCATTCCAGGGCGTGTCACCAGGCGCTCCTCAGGCCAGGGAGGGCTTAAGGGGCTCACCTAGCTTTTAACTGCTGCCACTTGAGCTTTCCAAGAGCTAGAGCTAGTAAAGAAAAGTACAAAGGTCTGACAAGTCACCAATAACCAGCTTGGCCACAGGTCAAGATACAATATTTAGAATAATGGTCAACAATAAAATAATACAAACAACAACAGCAAAAAGAAAGAGAATAATGGTCAAATGAAAATGCCCAAGCTATGTATTTGCTGGATACTCAAGTTCACTTAGCTTCAGCTGCAACCAGTCTTTTTTAACAGATGGTTTAAACATGCTTTATTTAATTTATTCATTTAAAAAAGTGTTTTGCTGCACTGCATGGCACGGCATGTGGGCTCTCAGTCCCCCAACCAGGGATCGAACCCGCGCCCCTGCTTTGGAAGCAGAGTCTTAACCACGGGACCTGCAGGGAAGTCTCACCAATCACTCTTAGCTTCCCCTTGCTCCTCCCTCTCCTTCCCCACTCCGGGTTTCTCCCTTTGCTATTAGGATTTGAGTTCCTATATGACAGCTTGGCCTCTCAGCTTTCAACACCCCCGCCTGACCTTCCTCCCTAGGACCTAAGTGTGGTCCATGTCCCAACAGCATCAGCCCCACGAGGGAGCAGGTTAGAGGTACCAACTTTCAGGCCCCATCCCCACCAGCTCCATCAGAATCTCCAACATTAGGACAAATGAACTCTACTTTTCAAATTCCCCAGGTATTCCAGAAGACTCTAACCTGGCCGCAGCCGCCACAGTCTAGTCCCCTAGACCCTGGCTACTCAAAGTATGGTCCATGGACCAACAGCATCGGCATTACCTGGGAGGCAGCAGAGTGGCAAGCCTCAGGGCCCACCCCATCGGCTGTGTACCTGGACCCAGGTGGCTCAGACCCCACGACAGTCAGAGAAGGAGGGCCCCATGTTCCCTCGATTCTTCACAGTCACCTGCCCACGTGGCCTTCTCAGTACCCGCCCTCCCACTTAGCCGCTTTGGAAGCAATTCTCTGTATTTCCTCTTACCAAGAGAAGTTCCTTCCTTCCTTCCTTCCTTCCTTTTAAACAGCCAGACTCAATCCAAGCTTTTCAACAGTAACAGGAGAAAACCTCCCCACAATAAACCGTGGAAACCTGATTTAAACATCTATTCACACCACAAGCCACCTCCTTCTCTGTCAATGCTTGATTTACAATTAATTGGTACCTTAATAACCCTTCCCAAGTCGTTACAAGTCAGTGCCATGAAAGGACAAAACCTTTTTCCTCTTGGAAACATATCTGAGGGTGAGGAAAACAAATCCTCGATCGATGAGTCCAAGCAAAACAAGCTTTTAGCTGCACAGCGGTGTCCTCTGGGATGGGTTAAAGTTTCTAGAGAAGCTTGAATAAGGCATCTAACTTACTGCATAGGCAGCAGGGGCGGCGTGGGGTGGAGGGCTGAGGAGGGAGGGTGGGGGAGGAGATGGGGGGCAGTGTCTGGGGAGCAAAGACATGGGGGCTCGAGTGGAGGGCTGTACCTCTCCATGGGTCGGGGCCACCTTCCATCCACCAGTTCTCCTTTGCACCCCCTAAAATAGGATGGGGTTGGAACTGAGCCCAGGGTGAAGCGGCCAGCCCATTTTAGGACTGAGAGCCAATGCATCGGTCTCTGGGCGTCTCAAAAGCCCCCCAGGATGCTCTTCTTTTCCTTCCTCTCAGTAGAGGAGCTGGCAAGAGGCAGTGGCCTTAACCAGATAATGTCCAAATGCCTTACCTGGACATTCAAAGCCTTTCATCACCTAGCTCGGGCCCCTCCCGTCACTGATCCTTCCACACATACCAGTCAAATGCAGCAATTATTCCTGAGCACCCAATATGTGCCAGGCACTGCTAGAGGCACTTGGGATAAAGAGGTGAGACAGATAAGGTCCTTGCCCTCTGATAATTCACATGTCAGTGGAAACATGTGAGATAGACAAGAAAACAGTCAAACAAGCTAAATGACTGAAGTTGCTAGAAGCATTATGAAGGAAACTAACAGGGCAATGGGCTGAGGTGTGACTTCCCTAAGGCATGACATATACTGAGACCTCAAGGGCATGAAGAGAAGCCAGACTTGTCAAGATCTGGAGGAAGAAATTTTCTTACAGCTTACAGTGTTCAGAGAACAGAGTCGGCCAAGACAGCTGGAGTGTGTGAAGGCAGGCAGGGCAGAAGGTGGGGACAGAGGCTGCTGAGCCAGATCACCAGGGCTGGCTGGACATGGAAAGATGCTCAGGTTTTGTTTTGCTTTTTTCTTTGTCTGTTTTTAGCGGAAGAGGAAGTCACTGAAACTTTTGGAGGAGGCTCAGTGAGACATGATCAGATTTACATTTAAGAAAGTCCATTCTGGCTGCTTCTCCTTGGAGAACAGATTGGAGGGGCCTGGGGTGGTGGCAAGGAGACAGTCAGGAGGTGAGAAATGAGGCTGGAAGAAAGGGGCATGTGTGCGTTCCCCACAAGCAGTGTGTTTCACATCCCGGGGCCTTTGCACACATTGCTCCTCCTCCTACCATGCCATTCCCACCACCTCCATCAGGAAAGCCCCACCAGTGCTTCCAAGGGCTTCTCAGTCTCAACCTCACACATCTGCCCTCCTGCCCAAACATGACAATCTGCTGCCCCTTCCCCCGGCCCCATCTGGAAATTGATCTCTCTCCCTGTGTTATCGCATGCTGCGGAATGGAAAAAACCTGGGCTGGGGAGTCAGACCACAGTTGGCCCAAAGCCCAGCTCAGCCACCACTGGCCGGGGACACCTGAGAACATGGCTGAGACGTCGTCAACCTCAGTTCCCCTCATCTGCAGAATGGGAAACCAGGGTTGGAGGATTCCCCTGCGAGTGATGCATGAAGAAAGCGCTCCGGGGGAGACCAGGAAGGGAGGGGAAGCAGAACAGGGGCAGGAAGGGGCAGGCATGGGTGTCACCTCCTGCGGCGGCGGCTCCAGCACGAGAGCTCCGGGCAGGGGGTGGGGGTCACACCTCGGGGGGGCCTGGCCCAGGAAGGCGGCTGGGCTTTCACCCTCGCACATGCACCAGGCACCACCCAAGCACCGCCTCCCCCACCCTGCCTCACTCACTAGAGGGGACGTTTTTGTGAGAGGGGCCTCACACTATGAGAGGGGACTCCTAGGCATTTTTGGTCCCACGGGTGCTAGCAAGGCTGCCCCAGGAACCCATTCCAGGGTATCCAGCGAAAGAGGAGTCGCGGTGCAGGTGTTTGAAGCAAAACCACAGCACGGCCAGGGGAGGGGAGCGCAGACACTGCAGGGGACACGAAGGATCCGGCTTCACCCACTTCACCACCCACCCGGGATCACTGCCCAGTCCCCCCGCCCCTGGGGGAGTGGAGGCGAGCTATGACCCTCTTATCAGGGGACTCTGGGCTGTCTGAGGACAGTACAGGGTCCCCTCCGCTGCTGTCCATGGAAGGACATGAGAGATGCCTTGAGGTCACTGATAACTGTTTAACAGAGACACCAACTCACCCTGGAGCCTGTGCGCCAGCAAGACGAGTGAGTGATCTTACAAAGGGGGCTCTGTGACTGCTCACGGCTCTCCCGGAAGTTCAGAAGAGCATCGCCACCTGCCGCCCCCACCATGCTGCAGACGGGAAACAAGCCCAGGGCGGTTGGGCAAGGTCCCAGAGGCAGGGAGCAGTCCGGGGGTGGGGCTGAACTCTGCGCTGTTTCACTCTGGAGCCGGGACCCTGCCTCCTTGCATCTTGGGTACCTGTCGCGTCCCTGGCAACTGGTGGGATGATTCATCTCCCGTTCCCTGAAGGCCCCCGGGGCCCTGTGGCCGCGAGGATTGATTTGATTTGTTCTTAGAACAGAACAGCCTCTGGGGTCCCCAAGGAGACTTTTACCCCACACATCTCCTCCCCACAAACGCCTGTCCCCACCCCAGGGCTGTCGAGCTACTCACTTGTGAAGGCCGGAGCTCCTTTTCTAAAAAGACCGGTGTCCCTGCCCAGCTCCCTGGTCATGGGACTCGGCTTCTCTGCAGGTTTAGGCCCCCCTGCGCCTGGCATGACCCCACGAGCTTTGCTGGGACTTAGGGACTAATCCTATTTCACCAAGACTCTTTTGTGAGCCTCGGACCTGGGTCTGTTGGGCATGTTTTTCATTCGCCTTCTCTGAGAGGTAAGGGAGATGATAAAAGATCTTTGGAAACACAAGAGCAAAGGTATCTGATCTCCCAGGTGCCTTGAAAATAGGAGGAAATGGAGAAGGCCGCCTTGGGGAGGAAGAAAACGTTCATCGTTTCCCACAGATTGTAGTCTTCTTCTTCCAGCCTCCCCGTTGCAGGAAAAGTCTCGAGCAAATGCCCAGATACCGAAACCAGAAACCCAGGAGCCACCTGGACAGCACCTCCCGCCCCCTAGCCCCCATTCCATTCACTCCGTCACATCGTCCAAATTTGCTCTCAAGACCAGCTGCTCCCCTCCGTTCCTGTGAAGCCACTGCCTGTGTCCAAGTCTCTTGCCCAGGTAACTGTGGCGGCCTCTCCCTGGGATTCCTCATCCTCCTCAGCCCTTTTCCACCTGAGCTTTGGGGATCAGACTGGTCTGTGTCTCCTCAGAAGCTTCTCCCCAGCTCCAAACACCTGCAAAGCTTCCCTTCGCCTTAGGGATGAACAATAAACTCCACTTGGGCCTGCCAACCCCAGGCCCAGCCCACCCATCGCAGCCTGCAACACCCCATCCTCTGTCTCGGTTACAGCCGCAGGCCCTTCGTACAGGCCGACCTGGCCCTTCATTCTCCCCTTAGCCTGACTAGCCCATCCTCCCCCTGCAGGTCTTGGTTCAGCATCACTTCCTCAGCGAAGCCTCTCCTGACCACACTGCCCACCCGCACCCCTACAGTCCTCCCCTAGGCCAGTACATGGCGTGCAGGCATCTCTCATCACAGACAGAACTTCACACAGAGCTCTGTGATTCCCTGACTGATTCCCAGACTAATGTCTGTGTCCTGGCTGCACTGGGAAGGGAACTTCATCTGGTTTTGCTCATTGTTTTGTCCCTAGCACATCCCCAGTGCCTGGCACATAGTAGGGCTTCAGTATATATTGTCTGGATGAGTGAATGAAAGCAAAGATGCAGGAAAATGTGGCTGAAGCCACTTTTGAATTTGCACAGAGGACCCACCAAAGGTTAAGATCTTCCTAAAATTCAGGTTCCGTATCCCCTCCTGACATCTTAAGCTCCTGAAGGAGTGACAGGCATGGGGTCATCTCTTGCTTAGGGGGTCCACCCACTGCAGCCTGGGGAGAGGTAGACAGAAACCCACCACAGAACGAAGAACAGACCAAGGTCTCCTCCTGACCCACCAGGGGAAATGTCCGCTTCTGTCCTCATTGTCAGGAAAACCTAGAGGACATTCTTTAGGATGGAAGAAACTTCTAAGAGCCTCTTGAACGGCCCCCACTAACCATTTCATAAGAAGAAGCAAGAGTCCGATACATTCAAGGACTTGCTTCTGATTTGAAGCCAGTGGCAGAGTGGGAGTGGAATCTAGTTTAAAGGGTTTCTGCTGTGCACGGCATCCCTAGCCGCTGGCCAAACACACTCACATAGAAGTGCCTGAGGGGTTTGGTGGGTCACAGATTCCCTCTCCTCTCCTCCCCCCCACCCAAAACTCTGCTGGGGAGAGGTAGAGCTCTCCAACGGCCGCCTCTTGCAGGAAGCCCTCCCAGGCCATCATTGGTGATGCTTGGCTCTCACCAGCTCCCAGTCCCTGTGACCTCTTGCTGTTCACTAGGAATTTCCACGTGTACATCTGACTCCCCAGATGAAGGGACTCTGGGCAGATCCGATGGTCTCCACTGTCTGCTCCCTACATAGTCAGTTCAGCTCGGTTGCTCAGTCGTGTCCGACTCTTTGAGACCCCATGGACTGCAGCACACCAGCCTTCCCTGTCCTTAACCATCTCCTTGAGCTTGCTTGAACTCATGTCCATCGAATCGGTGATGCCATCCCACCATCTCGTCCTCTGGATACTCTACATGGTACCCAGCTGGAAGCCCAGAGGAGGAGAGAATGAATGGACGGATGGATGGACAGGTCCAGATCCCCGGGAAGCCCCGGCCATCTTTCTCCCACTCACCACCCAGCCTGTGCAGCCCCCACGTGTGCTTAGTCTCACTCCCTGGGAGAACCCACGTGTGGCTGAGTGACACGGGCTCTACCCCAGACCCACTCTTCTCCAGAGCCTGGCGGGTATGGCTGGCTGGGAGGAGAAGGTCTCACCCCTTGGAGAACACGGAGTTCTGCCCACACTGCTCTCTGAGCTTTAAAATTCCACCACCTGATGTTTTCCAGGCTTCCCACTTTACTGGGGTTACCAAGCAACAAGGACTATTTCTTTCCCCTACTCTTTAGACTCCTGTGAGCATCCAGGCAGCATTTCCACCCTCACTGGGGCTCCAGCAAGACAGAGCCCTAGAGATTCAGGAGCCCCAGCAAGGCCCCTGATGGGCTGTGTGACCTTGAACAGACCTTCCCTCCTCCTGGGCCTCAGTTTCCCCATCTGGAAAAAACAGAGGCTGGGCAGGGCCCTCCCAGAGGTGGTGCCCCCGACACTGCTCCTTGCTGGGCACCATCCAGAAGTCCTATAGGCAATGGACCTAGAAGATTCAGGCTCTTGATGTTGTAGACCGGGAAGCGGAGACAGATGGACGAAGGCACTGGCCAGGTCCCCCAGCTGGTTGGCAGTTGGGGGCGCTCAGCCTGGGCCTCTCTGATTCAGAGCTGTCCGTTCTCTGCAGCACCACAACACGGTGCCCTGGGGGACTCCGAGACATCTCCAGGAGCAGGGGAGCCTGAACGGTTCTAAGGTCAACATTTCTTTAGTATAAATCCCCCAGCAAGCCAGCAGGGAACGATAGCTTCAAGCATGGTCTTTCTGAGTTTCCTGCCTTAGCATGTCCACCTGGGCTGCATTCCACATCCTGAAGAGCCGTCAAGGCGCCAAAGTGCCACCTGAATGCTCACTTGGCGAGCACTGGCCAGGGACTTTCCTGGACCCCCGGTCCTCAGTTCTTCACAAAGAGCCGCCGAGCTACTGGTGAGCCCACTCTACAGGTGTGGGAATGAGGCCTGGAGAGGGCAGCTCCTTGTTAAAGCCTCCATTCGAACCCAAATCCTTGGATCTGAGATCCAGCATGCTCTGAACAGGAGCTACATTCAGAAAGAATGAGATAGAGAAATGGGCAGACACAATTGGTGGCCAAAAAAAACCTCTCAGCTCAGGACTCTCTCCAGTCCTCTGGGTAAATTCCAAGCTCCCTTCCTCACTATGCAAAACAAACAAGTGAGACAACCTAATTAGAGGGAGGAGAACTCTGAGTGATCTATTTTCAAAATCAAGGGCTGCTGCTTCATTTTAAAAAAGAAATAGCTGAACTAGGATAGAAAGTGTGGGGGTGGGCAGGGGTGGGGGGGGACTTGCAGGCCCTCCTGCTAGCTGTTGGGGCCCCACCCTGGCTTCCGGCTTCCTGGGACATGTGACCTTGGGCAGACAGGTGCAGCAAGCGGGTAAGGTAGGTGGGAGAGTGACTCTGGAGTCTCAGAGCAGCCCCCTAATGCCCACACTTTAGGGTCAAGTTCAGGCTCCTGTGCATTTGATCCCCATGACAAACTTGAACTATAGGTCTTGTTATCACCATTGGGTGGAAGTTCAGAGAGGTTAAGTGACTAGGCCAAAATCACACAGCCTGAGAACTGCAGAGTTGGGATTCAAACCCAGACTGATCTAATCCCGATTCATGCTCTAACTGCCACACGCTTCAGAAGTGAAGTGCTATGGCTCTACCAAGATTATCAACACTAATAAGGACATTAATGCTAACATGGAGCAATTAAATCACACAGGATCTGCCAGATCACTTTAAACTGACCCTCGGGCGTTCCAGGGCCGGATTCTGATTCCCACTGCTTGTAAAAGCTAAATTCAGCCCCAGGAGGTGGACAGCCAACAACTGAGATACTAAGAATATGACAGGGGGAACTGACCAACTTTTTGGAATCAGGAAGAGGGGACCTACAGGAAGCCAGGGTGTGGTGCTATTTGCCAAATGCCTTATCTCTTCTTGTCCCTAAGTAGACTCAGTTTTGGACCCCAGGCAAGACAATGATGGCATTTCAATCCCAGGGCTGCGTCTTTAGTGGGGATGGCAGAGGTGCTCCAAGAATTTGCTAATAAGCAGGGCAGGGCTGGGCGTGTGTCTGTGGCTGACCTCCTCCACCCTGCCCGGTCCCTCTGGACCTGCAGCCCATGCCCCATTTTATTGGGCATCTAGAGGGCCCTACTGCTTCTCCCTGCCCCTCGTTTCCCCTCACTTCCCAACGCCTCCCTATCCCTGGGTCCTGGGCTCACTTCCTTCAGCCTCTTAAACCGCGGATTTTAACTTTGGGGAGTTACAAATAGGAGGCAGGGCGCCTCCTCCAGGCTCTGGGTCCCTGAGCTGGGTAGTCTATGTGCCTGTACTTCTGGCAAGCTCCCTGGCAGTCGTAATGAGGGCGAGCCTTGCTGAACAAGGGCTCCCTGGGAGACAGCTTTGCAACTTTGTCCTTGGTTTTCACCCACCTCTGTTCCTTGGAGATGAGTCCTCATTTTACAACTGGGCTGTAAACCCCCTGAGAGACAGGGAAGTGTGTTGCACTTGTATCCTCTAACTCTGACCCTGAGTGCTCAGTAGGTGCTCAATAAATTCTTGAGGGTTGGCTTAGGTCAGCCCAGTTGGGAGGGATGACTAATTCACATCGTAAAAGATTCGAGAGCCAAAATTATCCCCAAAGGCAAAATTCCTGGGCCAGACAGTCAGAGAATGATACTCAAGGGTAGATGAAAGACAGGCTTCTGGACTCAGAATTAAGTACAGATCAACGGAGGCATTTGCTCGGTAGTAGTTTATGTAAGAAAGATGTGAGAGGCATACCTGACAGTTAATGTTAACACAAGCTAACAGCGTGATGTGGTTGCTATAAAGTGAAAAAGCCAAACAAAATTTGGTTGCATTAAAAGAGGTAAAGTATCTAATCAGGGGAGGTGATGGTGCCCTCTCTTTGGACTAAGCCAGCCTCAGCTGGAATGTGAGATTCGATTCCCTTGAAGAGGGAAATTGACAGGCAGCTATCACTCTGAGGATAATGACTGAGATGGCAATCTGGGGCTGCAGGGATGAGGAGGCATCTAAAAATTGTCTTACTCAAAGAACAAGTTAAAAATACAAATCAGGAAAGTTTACCCTGGAGAAGGTAAGTCCTGATATGTTAGTCCCTCAGTTGTGTCCGACTCTTTGCGATCCCATGGACTGTAGCCTGCCAAACTCCTCTGTCCATGGCATTCTCCAGGCAAGAATGCTGGAGTGGGTTGCCATTTCCTCCTCCAGAGGATCGTCCTGACCCAGGGATTGAACCCACGTCTCCTGCATTGTAGGTGGATTCTTTATCATTTGAGCCAGCAGGGAAGCCCAAGTTTCTAAGTATCTAAAGGATTCTTGTGTGGAAGAGGGTCTGGACCTTTCTAAGCTACTTCAGAGAACAGAAGTAGGACAGGTCGGTGGAGATTGCAGCAAGAAGGAATTAAATCTAATATTGGAAACGAATACAAAAACAATTCATGTTTTCCAACCATGGAGCTCATGCCCTACGAGGCAGTGACTCTGACTGAGCAGAAGGAGGCTAGCAGTAGCCAGGCCCATCTTTGTTGGGACGGTCTGGAATTCCAGAATCCTTGCTCCCTCCTCCACAAAAGAGAGGAAGAGTTTGGGACAAATAGGTGCCCCATGACTTACAAATGCCGGAAACCGGCGAGGACGCGCTGAAGCTGCCTAGTGTAGGACAGGGTAAGGTGGTGACTGCACTCGCCTGCTTGGTTAACAGGACACTGGTGGTATTGGATGGGCCCTTCTCTTGCAGGAAAAACACCCCCACTCGAAGTACCCAGGATGTATCTTTCTCATGAACCCCAAGTAATGGAGCCGAAGCTGCTGGGACCTCTGCAGTATGCACTGTGGGTGGGGGCCTTGAGGTACAATGGTACTATTTGCACAAATGTCTGTATTTGCCTGTCGGAGAGCCTCAGAGTGAAAGCAGTGTGATCTTATGCAACATGACAGCCAAGCAAACATTCGACAAGATGTCTGGGGCCCGCAACCTTTCCTTGGAGATCATAAGCACCCCCACTGGTTAAATCACACGCAACAAGATGCTGAGAGCCCACATCTGCCCAGGTTTTCTCAAACCCCTGGCACTCCACTCTCCAACCCCATAAACAAAGTGTGGACAGATTCATGAGTTCAGGAGAGGCCCCTGGATTTCTTCCACAACAGCTGGGTATGGATGGCGCCCACTCTATTTTTGGCTCCTTCCTCTGATGACGCGGAGGAAGAGAAGGTTGCCGGGGGGAAAGGTCAGGCAGGTGGGGCTGAGCTCGGTTAGCGGCGGGTCTAATGGGCTCTCTGAAAATTCTCCAGTGTCTTCAGTTCCTGCTCTTTCTAGGATTCCCGGCCCAACGGCCTGTGTCAGGAAAACAGCTCTGCGCTCAGCACAGAGTAGTTTGGATTAATCATTCTCCATGCCATTCCCCTCATTGGGAACAGGACCCCCGGTGCGGGCCTAGGCACAGCCACTCCATTTGAAAGGTTTGCAGATAACTGGCCAGTGAGTGGTGACTGGACCAGATTGTGTAGAACAGGATTATTAGGGTCATAAATTTTTATTAAAGGTCACTACCAGATTTATAGAAAGCATTGTAAAAGGACACTTGCTTTTATTAGCACGGATTCCAGCCCTGGACAGAAAGTACCTGGGCCAAAGCAAAGCTGGAGGTCTTTATTCAATGACAGAGGGGCCTTTGATTCAAGTTCTTATCACCCACAGGGGAATCAGTGCTGAAAACCCCGGGGCTCTCTGTGAAGTAGGTAGGACGCTCCCAGGATTATTCGAAGAAGGCCTGGTGGGAAGTTCAAGGCCATAATGTGTGGTATGTTGTCACAAGGCACTTGCTGGATGGTGACCCGGCCAGTCATTTCTCCTTCAGAGCCTCAGTCTCCTCCTCTGATAGATGGGGGTGGTGGGGGAGGTTGCAACGTCCACTTTTAGGAGGGCTGTGACTGCCAACATGAGCAAGTCAGGACACGCAGGGCTTCCCATCAATTCACCATCATTGTTTTTCTACCTACTCTAGTGTTCTTGCCTGGGAAATCCGAAGGACAGAGGAGCCTGGTGGGCTACAGTCCATGGGGTCACAGAGAGTTGGATACAACTGAGTGACTAACATTTTCACACAAGTGTTGGTTGCCTGACAGATGCGGTTTATCAAACAGTAAAGGTGGATCTGGACCCCTGCATTGGAAAGAGCCAGCCTTACATTCAGGCTGGAACACCCAGCCTCCACCTCCCTTGTGGAGGGTGTCCAGGTAGCTCAGAGGTCTTCACAGATTCTAATATCAACATCTAATTTCAATATGTTTTCTGTATTTAAAAAAAAGCCATGGGAGATAAAGATTAGAAGAGAATATACAAAATGATGGTGTTGGAGTGGAGTTTGGGTGCTCTTTGTCCTGCATTTTCTCCAGAGCTTTTGTAGAAAGAGAAGTGGTGGTATAAACATGAGGGGAGTGTAGGCTTTGGGGACAGGCAGACCCAAATTCAAATCCCATCCTTCCTGTCCTTGTGGTGAGACCTTGGACAAATTGCATAATCTCTCTGAGTCATGGGATATACACAGCGGGTAAGACCATCTGCCTCACAGATTACATGCAAGTGTGGAAACCACTTTGGGGAGGAGTCCAAGCATCCTCTCTTGCCTCCATTTGGGGAATTTACGCTCTTCCTGATTGGTCCTGGCAGCCAGCTAATGCTCAGGAAGGGAAAGTGAGCCTGAAAATGAGGCCGAACTACAAGAAGCAGAGCCTAGACGGAGAGGTCCTGCAAGAATAGGTCCTGGATCAAGCCTGACCTGAAGTTAGAAGGCCTTGGATTATTCAGCTCTATAGCCCAACAAATATCCACTTCAGTTATTTGGTTGGATATTTTTTATTCCTTATAAAGGCCTACCTGACCCATGAGATTATCTATAATACATATTAAAAGCCTAGCAGGCATGGGACACACAGCCATAACTTTTTGAAACTCTTTTTGAAAAAGAGAAGAACGATTTTTTTCATTATTTTATTTCCCAAGTTTTTAGTTTAGAAAATTTCAATCCTACAGAAGATCTGCAAGAATAGCTCAGTTTGTGTTCACCTCCTTTTCACTTACATACACCAGTTGTTAATGTTTTACCCCACTTATGGTATGTTTCCCTCCTTATCTCCCTCCCTTTCCCTTTTATTCAGACATTGGTCCATTTCAGTCCTAAGGATTTGAGCATGACTCTCCTAAGAATGAAGACATCCTCCCACACAACCATGACTCCAGCTTCCCACCCAGAAACTCAGCTCTGTATCATCCAACTCGCAGCCCACATTCAAGTTACCCTAGGTGTCCCTGTGTCTTTACAAGTCCTTTTTCTATCCAGGGTCATGCATTCTGCTCAGTGGTCACGTCACTTTAGTCTCCCTTAATTTAGAATGGTTCTCCAGACCTTTTGTTTCTTGCAGTATGAGCGTTGAGGGGAAGTCCCTTACTTTGGAGTCACCTCATTGTTTCCCACAATTAGATCCATACTAAACATTCCAGGCAGGAGCACTACAGAGGTGACTCCGAGTAAATGGACTTAGTTGTAGTGAACGTTGTATTAAAGTGTCACAGATATACACTGAAGTGACTAGCACTGCACTTTCACAAACTGAAAACACACCTATAGGTCCAGCCCTTGGGTCAACACACAGGAATGGCCAGCCTCCCAGGGGCCCGTCCTGCCCTGTGAATTCTGTTATCACAGATTAGCTCTGTCTGCTCTTGACCTTCACACGGAAGGAGGGATTGTTCAGCATGCTCCCTCTGGGGTTTGCCTTCTTTCACTCAACATCATTTTGTGAGATTCAGGCACATTGCTACATGGATCTGTGCTTCACAGCATTTATGATGATTGATTTATCATTTTCATAGGAACAAAGGGTGAATCAGGTCACATATGTTTTCACCCATAAGAACAAATTAGAGGGCCTGGAGCTGTCCTGGCCCTCTAAGCTGGCCTGGCCAGCCACTTATTGGGCACCTCCCTGCTCATAAGTTGAGCAGCTGATGCCACCAGGGGTCCAGGCACAGCCCAGGATGCCTGAGGATGTGGCCCTGGTCTCCTCCCAATTCACGTCGACTTCACTCAACTCAGATCTTGGCCTTGACCCTGAGCTGGGCCACCCATCCCAGCAGTCCCTGGACTTCATGTTCAGAACTACAAGGCTGGAGATCTGCCCAACTTCCCTTCTCATTCACTAGCACCTCAGCCAGGACACCCCAGCCAGCCACACTGGCCTGCTTTCAGTTCCAACCTCAGGGCCTTTGCACGTGCCAAGCTTTCTGACTAGAATGCCCTTCCTCCACCCATTTTCTGTGATCATCTTTCAGGTTCTGGTGCAAATGCCACTTCCTCAGAGAGGTCTTCCCTGATGACCACGGTGGACGTCAGGTCACCATCACACTCTCCCATAGCAGCCCCGTGTGTGTGCACGCTAAAGGACATCAGTCGTGTCCAACTCTTTGCAACCCCATGGACTATTGCCCACAAGGCTCCTCTGTCCATGGGATTCTCCAGGCAAGAATACCAAAGTGGATTGCCATGCCCTCCTCCACAGGATCTCTCTGATCCAGGGATCAAACCCGTGTATCCTATGTCTACTGCACTGAAAGAGGATTCTTTATGACTGAGCCACTGGGGAAGCCCATAGCAGATCAGACCTGGTAACAAATGGTACTATTTTATTTGTGAATGTATCTATTTTCTATCTCTTTTATTAGTTCCATGAAGGCAGACATTTGCTTTGTTTTTATGTCCCATTCAAGACTTAGCACAGGTATTTTCCAAGTTCAGTGAAAAAGGAGGAAAGAGAAGAGAGAGGAAAAGAAGAAGAGAGGGAAGGAGGGAGGGAAGGAGGCCCTGGTCACTGATCCTCAGCTTGCTCCTTTTGTGGGTTTCAGGCACTTCTGCACCTGTCTGTGAGGTTTAGGGAGGGGGGTCCCCTCTCCCCTGTCACAAGTATTGTGAGGTCCTGGAGGCAGAGAGAAAACTCATACTCCCAAGACAGACTAGAATTGAATCCCAGCTCTACCCTCCTAATGGACGTGTGACCTGGGTTAAACAATTCACTGTGCTGAGTTAAAGCGGTGATAGTAATAGAACCAACCTATGATAAGCCGAATTCTAAATGGCTCTCAAGCTTCCAACCCCTCAGTATACAAACCCTTCCGTTCAGTGTAGGCAGGGTCTGTGGATATGATGGGCTATCCCTCCTGTGGTCATGGCACAAAGGTATATAGCAAAGGTGACAGGGTTCTGCAGATGTAATTAAGCTTCCTAATCAGTTGACTTGAAGCCAAATGGAGATTATCCCTGGGTGGGCAGGACCTAATCAGGTGACCCTTTAGAAGAGGGTCTGGTAGTCACAGACCTGGAGTCCCTCATCCACTGGCCTTGGAAAACCAGTGAGTTCTGTAGGTGCAAGGAAATTAATTCCACCACATGAGCTTAGTAGAGGACCCTGAATTTGCATGAACTCCGGAAGATCATGAGGGACAGGGAGGCCTGGCGTTCTGTAGTCCATGTGATTGCAAACAGTCAGACATGACTTAGCAACTGAACAACAACAACAACAGAGGATCTTGAACCCTGTAGACCACCCACCCCTACCCTAGCCCAGATTGTGAGACCCTGAGCAGAGGAGTCAGGTAGGTCTGGCCTGGTGCACAATAAACATTAGTTGAATGAGTAAATAGTCGTGGGGCTACATTATCTCTATTAGATTCTAAGTGAAAGTCGCTCAGCGTGTCCGTCTCTTTGCAACCCCACGGACTATACAGTCCAAGGAATTCTCCAGGCCAGGATACTGGAGTGGGAAGCTGTTCCCTTCTCCAGGGCATCTTCCCAACCCAGGGATGGAACCCAGGTCTCTCAACTGCAGGCAGATTCTTTCACCAGCTGAGCCACCAGGGAAGCATGCATCTTAAAACAATAAAACACACCAACAGATAAATAAAACACATACAACCTTGAAGGTGCCCTGGTACCAGAGACGTCCCATCTCCAGCCACTGACTTCCCTGTGGCCCTGGGGGGAGATCACCAGCCCTCTTACAGCCTCGCGTTGCCATCTGTAAAATGGAGCAGCGGAGGCTGCATGAGCTGGCCTTAGTTTCCTCCCGCTGCAGAAGTCTGGTCTCTGAGGGTTCTGGAGGCCCAGGTGAGTGGCAGGTTGAGTATGGGGTTGTCACAGCATAGTGCAGCTGAGACCTGTCCCTGGGGGATTTCCACTTTGATTGAACCCTTATCATTCCTTGCAGGGCTTGAGGCAGACTGCTGGGAGGTACCAGCTCCAGCCCTTGCTAGTGATGTGACCTTGGACAGGCTGACTATCTCTAGATGCCTTAGTGCTCCAGAAAAGCGAGGACTGAAACCATCCTCAACCTGCCGATCAGAGGCTGTGACCAGTGAGGACAGCCCTTTTAGGTCCCACTCCATGCCCCCCAAACACAAGGACCAGTACAAGGTTTGTGGAGAACAGAGGGTGCTCTGCAGAATCACCCCAGGCTGACCCCATGCAGGTGGGATGGCTCAGGCAGCAGGTTCCCACAGCTTCCCCAGCCCTCCCTGACTGGCCGCCCTCCCAGGCTGGGTCCCACGCTGGAGGCACAGCCCTAGGTCATCTGTCCCTACAGCCAACATGATTGCAATCTGGCCACTGGGTACAGGGCACCTCCCTGTTTCCAAGGCGCTGTCACGGCCCATGCACCCCCATTAGTCCCCACAACATGCTGGGAGGCAGACTCGTATCCCCCGTCCCATGTTCAGGGGGATTTGTGTGCAGAAGGGCAAAGTGTCCAACTCACTCACTCACTCACTCTCCTGTTCACACAGACATTCATGGGGCGTCTGCTGGGGGCAGGGGCTGTGTTTGATCCTCAAGACACTGAAATGAAAAACAGTCTCAACAACAATGATAACATTTATAAGCACCTGCTACCTGGCAGCAGGGCTTCCCAGGGGGCACTAGTGGCAAAGAACCACCTGCCAATGCAGGAGACCTCAGAAACACAGGTTTGATCCCCGGGTCAGGAAGATTCCCCGGAGAAGGGCATGGCGACCCACTACAGTGTTCTTGCCTGGAGAATTCCGTGGACAGAGGAGCCTGGCGAGCTACATTCTGCCAGGCTTTGGGGCTGCAAAGAGTCGGACACAACTGAAGTGACTTAGCATGTACCCGGCAGCAATTATTAGACACCTACTATTAGGTAGGTTGTAACTCAATTGTTACAACACTCTGAGAGGTGGGAACTATTTTTAGGCTCATTTAACAGAGGGGAAAACTGAGACTTATCAAGATTAAGAAATTTGTCCCAAATTATCCTGTTACTAAAATGGAGCAACCAGGATTCAAATACACAGTCTGGCTTCAAAGCCTGAAATGTTAACTGTTTTGCTAATCTGGCCCCTGTCTTTGAGAGTTTGCAGAGTAGATCTCAGAAAGTATTCACTAAACGAATGTGTAATTGGCAATGTAGGATGATCAGACATATCTGAGGTAGTCAGGGAAGGCTTCACTGAGGAGGAGGTACTGGGCCTGGGTCATGAAGGATGAGTAGGAGTTCACCAGGACTCCACATCCAGATTCCCTGCTCTTCCAAAAAGCCACACTGATTCCATAACAATAAGAGACTGATGGGAAAGATCTTAGGGATACAGTATTTCCATTCATGCCTTATAAAGGTCTGCCGTGAAGGACTTTCAATCTGTCTCCATCACCAGATCTGAAATTTTCTTTGCCCTGTGTCTGATAGCAAGTTTGGAGCACTGAGTTGCATTTATAGACATGTATTACCTCAGAAGGTAGGGTGGCCCCCAAGACTAAAGCTTAGGACAGGAAGCATGAACCAGAGGTGCAGAACCAGACACTAGCCAAGAACACGGGCTTTGAAAGAGAATGACTTGGGTTCAAATTCTAGCTTTCCCATTAATTGGCTGTGTGTCCTTTAGTAGGCTACTTAACTCCTCTGTGCCTTAGTTCCTTCCCCATAAAATGAAGATCATAACACCACATACCTTGTAGGGCTGTGGTGGTGGTTAAATCAGTCAGCAGATGTAAGATGTTTATAAATTGCCATGGGAAATGCTTTGTAAGTACAGTCTGTCTTTTGAATCAATATTCTAAACCTGGGAGCTTTCTGGGAGGACAGAACAACCGCATGAAGGTCTATGAAGATGACAGACATGGGGATGGGGGGATCCCTGTGGACTCTGAGTATGGGGACTTCTAACTAGGGCAGAAGCAGGGCCACGTGGAAGTTTTAGGTGAATAAATCCACGAGAAACACAAGAAATTCCAGAATCTGCCATTCATTCCTAGACTGGGCCTGGTTAAAGATGGATTGAGGGCAGAAGGCCTCAGGGGTCAGATCGTGATCCCACTGGCTTCAGACTGGACAAGCACAGGGCACCCGGCAGGAAACAGCTTTGCAACTGGGATGAGGACTGGAATGCAAGCTTGACCTGTTCTTTGTGTGTGTGTGGTTCTTGGACTGTAGACTGTGCCGTCTCTATGGAATCAGACGTATTAAAAGATGGGGGCACAAAATGAATATGGTTACTAAGAGTGGTCAGACATACGCCCATCGAGTCTTTGCTGTGTGCACTTCGCCTCCATTATCTCATTTACCTTCACAACATTCCTTCCTGGTACCATTATTAGGTCCATTTTATAGATGAGAAAACTGAGGCTGAGGGACGTTGAACCACTAAGGGGTAATTCTGGGGCTAGGGCTCAGTTTGGTGTCAAGGCCTGTGTCCTTAACCATGCTCTGAGATCCCAAGGACGAGTCAGAGAGAGAGGCACAGGAGGGCATTGTGTGAAAAGGTCCTGCTGCTGAATTAGGACAGTGGAAAACTTCCCCACGAGCTGGGATGATGGGAACAGGTGTCAGTCCTGGTTAAAGACAAGATTTTCCGACTTTGTAGCTCTGCCCATTTCTTCATGTGGAACAGAGGTCAGGGAGTGTGGTGAGTGGATAACATGAACTCCAACCTCAAGATTCTCTGCCCATCAAAACAGTTCCAGGACAAGGATCAGACTCATTCCTTCTGGGCTGCTACCACTGAGACATCACTGCCAACATGCCTTCCAGGTCTGATGAATCATACAAGGAAATATGTCTCCTTACTTTACTTCTCATTTTGACCTGAAGTCTTATCACTAGATTTCTAATCTCTACTAGACTGTTCTATATCGACATCTCTCCCTTTTCAGAAACCTCACCCACCCCTGCAGTGAGCAACTACTGTCTGCCGAGCCCCAATGTCCATTAAAGAATGGTTCCTTCCCCATCCCATGGGGCTTGGGTGAAGCTGTCAATCCCTTGTGCCTCCCCTAGTCGATGAGGGAAGCCCATCTCTCTGTCCACAGTGACTGGGCTTAAGGGGAAGGCGTGTGACCTAAGCTGGGCCAATCCCAGTCCACCCATGAGATTCACTTTATGGACAAAGGAAGGAGAAGATCATTCTTTGTCTAAGTTTGTGAACTGACTGGAAGAACCCCATCATCCCAGAACTACTGGTGGCTATGTGATCTACCACGAGGAAAGAACGTGGGGGAATGAAGCCAACAATGGAAGCAGAGCTGAGGGAAAAGGAAAAACCAGGCCCTAGTAATATGACTTGAGCCTCTGGATTCAGCTGTGCCCGCTGCCCTCACCCTTGTACTTCAGCCGTGTAAGCCAATGCATTCTTTTTTTTTTTTTTTTCACTTAAACTAATTTGTGTTGTGATTTGGCCACTGGCAACTGAAAGATTTCTATTAAATAGCAGCCTCAAAGGATTCATCAATTAATTGCCTCATTCAACAATGATCTATTTAGAACCCACTCTGGGCCTGGCACTGATACGCCATCTGCCAAATCAGGATGAAGATTTATCATCTTAGAGTATTTAGGGCAATGGGACCCAGGCTCTGCAGGCAGTTTCTAAAGAGAAGCATCCAGTGTGCCTGGGGTGAAGTCCAGCTCTCAGGAGCAGGTTTGCAGCAGTGATGACCACAGCAGGGATCACGTAGCACTGAAGGCTAATGGAGTATATGGCAATAGGTTCCCAGAGAGGTCACTGTCAACTGGATGGCTATTCGGCTTGGGACAATGACAAGTCAAGATGGTGGTTGAGTCTCTGCTGTTAGGAGTTCATCATGGAAGACAGTGGGTCAGGACAGAGGTTCAGATCAGAGGTGGCAGGGGAAGGGAAGCTAAGCCTACGAGACCATGAATGTTCACACTTCGGAGAGAATTTTGCAGAAGCTAAACTGAGCTGTAGAATCACTCAAAACCAGATGGCAAGCTCTTTAAATTCAGACCACCCGTGACATGCTCTGAAGTTCCTGTCCCAGAGCCCATTTCCCCATCTGTAAAACGGGTGTATCAGCTCCCTTCAATCTAGCCCTCAGGGCTGCCTGAGGATCAGATGAGGCATTCCGGAAATGGCAAGACCCAGGCTTGTTTTCCAGTGAAAGCAGGTACTCGATTAAAGGAATAAAATCTGTGCTCTGGAGTCAGACCAGTAAGTGTGACTGCTGGGGCCGGATAGGTCTTGAAGAGGCCCAGAAGAAAATAGATTATCTTCAAGAAGGCGGCTGAGTAAGCAGAGGGAAGCTGTGGGTTTTGTAGAAATGACTCTTGGAGAGCAAGGCTTGCCGTGCCTCGTGGGGAGAGTCCAGCTGCGGTGTCTCCACTTCACTGGGACATTACCAGCCCTCAGCTGATGGTCTCCTCACCGCCCGAGAAACAGTGTGCGTGGGGGGTCTGCTAGCTAAGCAGTGTGCCCAGAGGCTGCTTCTGCCCAAGGGGCACCTTTTCCTAATGCACACAGAGGTGCCCTTTGGTCTAATGGTGGGCATGCACACGCACACACACACACAGGAGCACAGACGTGCATGACAGCCGCAGGGACCTATGTGTGAGGGACAATCTCTGCAACCAGAATCCTAGCTCCATTCTTCGCTTCCTTGTCCTTGAATTCCCAACTCAAAGTCTTCCCATTTATAAACGAAATTCCTTCTTATACGCATCTTAGATTTTTTAGATAAAGACACCAAAGGACAAGCTTCCACCAAGTAGGTCCCTGTGGAGCCAGGGTCACTTTGTTCTAAAGCCGCTCAGTCCCTCGTGGCTGAACCGTGAGACGCAGATTCCGTCTCTGCCTCCCTCCTGGGTTCCTCACGTCCCTCCCCTCTCTTTCTGATTCCCACTAAACTGACACCTTGCTGCAGCCCCCCAGGGAGCCACGTGGGATGGGAGGCTGAGTTTGTCTAAGCAGAGAGGCCAGGGCCCCTCTGACAAAGGATGCTCAGGCTCCCATGGTTCTCCACGGAAAAGCACCAAGACTCTAAACTTTGCACAGATTCCTCAAATAGATGCTGGGTTTGCGGAGGGCAGGGGCTGGGTCTCCAGAGTTCCACAGGGGATCTGTGACACACGGCCCAATAGACTAGAACCAACTCTGTTTTTTAAGGTGAGCAATTCTCATGCACTCGTTATATCCCGGGGGGCTTGTTGCATTCTCACTGAATGGTCACAGTGACCTATTTCAAAGATAGGAAAACTGAGAGCATTTTTTGAACAGTAGTTTCTACGCTCTCCAAAAAATAACTGAAGAACAGAAAGCTTTAGGCTGGATTCATGTAGATGCTTGTCCAGTTCTGGAATGTTGGGGTGGGGCCAGGGCATGGGGCTGATGCCACGTCACCAGCTCACTTTACATGTGGGAGGTTGAGGCCCGGAGAGGAGCTGGGGCTGTTAGGAGCCAGGGCTGAGCGGCTGGAGCCTGTCCTCTGAGAGCACACACAGCACTGACCGTCCTGGCCACAGCCGACATCGCTGGGCATGGTCCCCAGCAGGGGCTCCACATGAACCCCCTTCTCCCGCCCCAGGACACACAGGCCGCAGGAACTAAAGACACTGGGCTTGGAGACTCAGTTCTGCCTCTCACTGGCAGCCTTGGGTAAACAATCACCCCGTGCACTCCAGTCTCCTCACATATAAAATGGGAACAATGCAGATGCATTTTCCCTCAGAGTACTGCCGTGTGGATTAAGTGAGCTAATCCACGTAAAGTGCTTAGTGCAGTGCGTGGCGCTCCCTCAGCGCTCAAGCATTGTTGACTTGTGTTATCTCGGTGGGCTAAAGAACGCTCTTCACGCTTCTAGGACACAATGAATCGAATAGAAGATGCCTTTCCGATGGCATTTTGGGCTTGTTTTCTTCTGTTTAGAAACTTCTGGGAACAAGTTTAGAGGTGTGTGCTCACTCAGTCGTGTCCGACTCTTCGCAATTGCATGGACTGTAGCCCGCCAGGCTCTTCTATCCATGGAGTTCTCCAGGCAAGAATACTGGAGTGGGTTGCCATGCCCTCCACCAGGGGATCCTCCCGACCCAGGGAACAAACCCGTGTCTCTTACGTCTCCGGCACTGGCAGGCAGGTTCTTTGCTACCTGGGGAGCCTGATTTATATATAGTAGCAGTAGTAGTAGCAGTCTTAGTCGCTCAGCAATTCTGAATCTTTGCGACCCCACGGACTGTAGCCCACCAGGTTCCACTGTCCATGGAATTCTCCAGGCAAGAATACTAGAGTGGGTAGCCATTCCCTTCTCTACGGGATCTTCCCAACCCAGGGATCAAATCCGGGTCTCTCACATTGCAGGCAGATTCTTTACCATCTGACCCACCAGGGAAGCCCTGGGTACACGTATATATACACGCACATATATATTCATTATGGTTATTCATATCATACACTCATAAAATTCTCATCATGACTCCTGTGAGGAAGGTATTGAGTGTTTTTCCCATTTACCTCTCCGAGCCTCAGTGTCTCCAATGGTGCAGGAGGCCAGTACACACTGGTGCACCCCATGGGGTTCCCAACCATCCATCCATCCATCCATCATCCATCCATTCACATACGCATCCATCTGTCTATCGGGAATACCCATAAGACAAGGCATGTGAGGCTGCTTCTCAGACACAGTCTGAGAATGCAACGAGAGTTGGTCAGTGCCGCCAGACGTCAGCCATTCTGAGGGGCTCTGGCCACAGCGGGGGCTACGGGAAGGACACCCCAATTTCCAAGTTGTGACACCTACTGTGAGGGACCCTGTCCTCAGCAGCAGCTGACTCCTGACAGCTCACACCTAGGACAACAGGCGTGTCTTACTTTCCAATGCTCTTCCATATGTCCTTTGCCTCAGACTCCTAACTGTTCAAGATCAGATGGGAAAACATTTTGTTCAGAAATTAGCCTGAGTCCATTTTCGTTTAGATTTGTCCCTGTTGCTTGACCCGAGTCCTCCGAGAGAGCCACCAGGGAAAGAAAATCTGCTCTCAGAGCGGGAGGAGGTGAGGCAAGCAGACCTCCACGGCGCCATGATTTATCCATCGCAAGGCCACCTGCAGCCCACAGAAGCAGCCAAATCAGCAAAGTCATTTTACAAAACCCACAAAGCGCTTACTCACCAGAACGCAGGCCGTTATTTTCCCTGGACGCCAGATGGGCAAAGATGCAGGCCCCGGCTTGACGGGGACGGAGCAGAGGAAAGAGAAAGGGACACAGCCCAGAAAGGTGTTGGTGGGGCTCTCGGTTTAAAAAGGCAGCGTGGAGGCTCACGAGAGCTCTCCCTCCGCAGTTGTGATGTGGAAATCACCTGGGCGGATGAACGAGCTGCCAATACCAGGGGTGAGGGGCTGGCAAGGAGGGCAGGTCCATGACTAGTGGTGGGGGGCAGGGGGGGATCCACTCTGCATTCACGGAACTGTCAGCAACTACAATTCAAGAAGATAAGCCCCTCCCAAAATAAGCTAAGCAAGCTCCGGGAGATAGTGAAGGCCAGAGAAGCCTGGCGTGCTGCAGTCCACGGGGTTGCAAAGACTCAGACGCCACTCAACAACTAAACAACAGCAGAATGAGGTATCTCAGTGCTTCCCAGATTTTGAGATATCCTGGACCAGTAAAATTAAAAAGGCAAAACAAAACCAACCAACCAAACATAACAACATTAGGTAAATCAATCTAAAATTACCAAACTTTGAGAGAAACGGACCTCCTCCTAGCATCAGCACGACAGAAGAAAGTCCATTTTTAACACAGAAAGAGTAGGAAGATTGAAATCCCACGACAAAAGGGCCTCCTTTTGTCTCAGCTTTATGGAAAGCTCCCCACCGTTGTCCAATTTGCCTCAGACCAGAGAACCTTGCTGAGGACCAGCACTGGCCTCAGGTGGTTGCCAGGAAACCACTAAGACGATGTGCTTGGCCCCGGAGGGAGCCCAGTGGATATTAGTATTCCGTCTGATTTCTCACACTCTGCCATGCTGTTAAGGCATTTGCTGCACATCCTCCCCTCCCCACCCCACCTGAGTGGTGGGCTTTGTGTGGGCAGGATGCAGCGGCTCAACAGAGTAAGTCCCCAGTGGGGGTAGAGTGAATGGGAGAAGGAAGAACATTCTAGAGAGAGCAGAGGCCAGCCCCATAGATCACGCAGAGATCAAAACTAAGGGAGGGGGCCAACCCCTCCTCCCACCCATACACAGCAACCCACCCCCACCACCCACCACCTACAGAGGATTCTGTCTTCACACTGCAGAGTGGACCACAAAGGCTCGGGGGACAAAGTGCAGAAATAATGTTCACATCAAAAGAACAGGAGTCTTCATTCTGAAAGGGCAAATCAGGAAAGGGGACTGGGAGTCATAGCTACGACTATTCATCACTGGGGATTGACACAGAAGAGAATACACCCCTGATTCCTGAATGAGGCCCCTTTAAGATCAATAGGAGAAGCAACATCCAACACATGGGGTGAGCCACCACCACCACTGTGGAAACTTGTACCATCACCCTCTGAACAGCTGACACTTAGGAGCACTCACACATACCAATATAGCTAAAAGTGAAAGTGTTAGTCCGTCATGTCCAACTCTTCAACCCCATGGACTGTAGCCTGCCAGACTCCTCTGTCCATGGGATTTTCCAGGCAGGAGTATTGGAGTGGGTTGCCATTCCCTTCTCCAAGGGATCTTCACAACCCAGGGATCGAACACAGGTTTCCTGTATTACAGACGGATTCTTTACTGTCTGAGCCACCAGGCAAGCCCCGCCAGTATAACTAAGTGATGGCTAAATAGATGCATGGATGGACAAATGAATGGATGGATGATGGGTGGGTAGATAGATGCATGTGTACATGGATGGATGAACAGCAGATGAATGGAAAGATCTATACATAGATAGGGATAAACATATATATATATATATATACACACACACACATCCATCTCTCAATATCTCCTTACAAAAAGGACTATTATCTCTATTTAATAGAGAAGGAAACTGGGGCTTCTAAAGTTTGTCACTCTAGTCACTCACTCAAACCGTTAAGCAATTTTTGACTCCCTACGTTCTGATGATTAAACTGTGTGAGGTAGATGCATAAAACTTGTCTCAGAATCACCTCCAGGGACAGAGAAATGACTCTATACCTGTAAACAGTGATCCTGTATGGAGAGAAGGAGAAGGGCAGCAAAACCTGCTCCTAGAGGAAAATCATTCCCTCACCTTTGGGAAAGATGCTGGGAACTTTCCCATAGAGTATCTCCCTTAATCTTCCAACCTCCACTTTTTAGTTGAGAAAACTAATGCCCAGAGAGCTCATGTGACAAAAAGCGAGAAAGTCAAGGTTTGCACTCAGGTCATTCCAGTCTTAGTCTGTTTGACTGGCTGGCTCAGAGAAAGTTTTGATGAACCATACTAAGTTAGAAAGAGAGAGTGGGGAATCAATCCTCACAGTAGCTCTATTTTCTTTTTATTAACCTAAAATCTGCATATTTTTACAAGATGTACAAACTTGAGGAGTTTGGAGCTGGAGAGCAAACAAAACCCCAGCCAACATGACTTTGATTCCTGCTCAAAGAACAGACGGAGTTAACACACAGATGCAGGCATTAGGCTCTGCTATGGCAGAATGCGCCCGAAATAGCTGCTGTCCTCTACCCCGCCTCTCTCCCCAACCATCATTCATTAATTTCTGCTTTGTGGGCGCCGAGGCTCATCGGCTGCAGACAAGTCATCTGGCCTCACAGCCTTTTCCTGCAACTGGGTGATAAATGTATGAGGAGACCCAGCAGGAAACGGATGAGGGGATACGTTGAGGTCATGATCAAGGCTGCCGGACACCCACGTTCCGGGGGATCCCTGGTCTGAAAGGATTCCCTCGGTGACCCCGAGAGCTTCTTCATGTTTTGCTGTTTTGGCTGGCACTTGGAAGGATGGTTTGTGGTCCTCAGGAGGGGACAGGAAGGGGTGAGAGTAACTTGTGTGCGGTGACCCTTCCAGTATGCAGGTTCCCAGGCGACACTGGGTAAACTGCCCCCATGCTTTCTTGTCCTGAGAACGGCACTGGGTCAAACCACACATTCAGGACCAGCCACAGGCTCTAACCAGAGCCTCAAGACATGTTTGGTGAATGAATGAGTGAGTGAGTGAATGACTGAGCTACTTTGAGCATCCATGTTCTCACTATTTGTTATCCCACCACACAAACTCTCACACAAGTTAAAGGAAAGAAACACGCTCTTCTTTTACCTTAAAAGCTAAACACTGTACAAGTGTTCCTTGTGATTGAAAATTCAGCACCTGCCTTTAAAGAAATCTCAACTCCTATCAACCCAGCAAGCGTTCCCAAGAGTCTGGGGCTCCGTTCTAAGCCACATATGGGACTGATGGAGATGAAGAGGCAGCGAGCTGCAGAAGCTCCCCCGTCTGAGAGGAGTGTCCCCCCTGGACCCCAAGACATGAATGGATTCTCTGAGAGGCTGAGGGGGGAGTAGAGAGTAAAGAGCATGTGTTCCCCACAAGGCACTCACGAAGGCTCCAGGGAAGGCCTATGTGTCCCATACAGACTCTCTTGCTTCCAGTCATCTAGCATCATGTGCCTAAAAACTTACAGGAGGGCCTGGGCCCGAGATCAGATGGAAAATGTGTGAACATCCACTTTCCCCAAAACAGGATTAATAGGAGGATTAAATGAGATAACGTCAGCAGGCATGCCTCACACACTGTTCAGTTCAGTTCAGTCGCTCAGTCGTGTCTGACTCTTTGAGACCCCCATGGACTGCAGCACACCAGACCTCCCTGTCCATCACCAACTCCCGGATCGTGAACCAAAAAAATCGTGACCTCGTTCCACAACCAACAGCCAGTGTGGATCAGAAGACCTAAGACTTGACAATTTCAGCCTCCTGTGGGTTGGGTTGGGAAATGGGTGAAAGAAAAGTATATGGTAGCCTCAAAGTCAAGGGTATTTGATCCACACCTCATAGCTCTTTTGGGGGATAAAGCCAGTGTATCAGCTAAGGGCCTCATGCTTCCCTTGGCCAATCTGTAAAATGGGTATGTGAAATAAAAATATCTCCTGCCATATCAATAAATAAAAAAATGTCACAGCTATCAGCGATTTCTGGCCTCCAAATGTGAAGAGGGCCCCCAAAACTGCGATCCAGCGGATGCTGCCACCCCCTACGGTGATTGCTCAGATGCTGGCGAAAAGCCAGAAGCAAAGGTGAACAAGGGAACAGGATTGGCCCCGGAAAGCTGAGGTGCATATGAAAGGAATGAAATCAGTGAGCCCAGAGGCTTGCATATACCTGATCTTTGCCGGTCAGACTGTCTGCTCCCTTTGTTGCAACCTTTTGTATATAGCCCGACTTTCCCTCCTGCCTCCTTGGAGCAGTTTTCTCAGCGCTACTAAGATACTGTCTTTTTTTCCGGGCTAGGAATCCTACACATGCCCGCAAAATAAAATAACTCTCTACTTTCAGGTTGCGACTCTATTTTTCAGTCAACAGGTACAACTCACTCCTTCCTCCAGCAGATATCTGCGTGCCTCTCTGTGCCAGAAGTCCTCATGGAGAGGTGTGTGGGCAAAAAAGCCACGACTCCGCGCCCCCATGGGCCCTCCATTCTGGGGAGGGGGCCGTTTAACATCTGGCAAAGTGCACGGCCAGAGTTTGGCCCTTTCTTTATCTGACTGTGCTTCTTTTCTAAAAACATCACACCGAATGCCTGATTCTGCTTCTTGCTCTTTCCCTCTCAGCAATGTGGTCTGGACACAGAATCAGACAAGTCCAGAGAGACTGGAACCCACCTCCTCTCCCTGTTTCTGTTACCTGGGATTCCTTGGGCAGCTACCCTGTGGTCGAGTCAGCTCCCTGTGGTGAGACGGTCACTACAACGTGAACTCACCTGGGCAGACTCGGACTACTTGGTTCATGGCGATGTCCCCAGAGCCTGCATGGTGACGGGCACAGAGCAGGCACTCAATAAATGGTTGTTAGGTGAAAGAATACGTTCAGGCTGTTTCTGAGTCATTTGCAACCATCTGATAACAAAGAGTGTTCGGTGCCCGCCTGCATAAGCCTCCAGGTACACTGGCATCGCTCTGGACTCAACTCTTTATTTGGAAATAATTATGGATTCACAGGGGGTTGTTAGGAAATGTATAGGGAACACCCAGATATCTTTCGCCTAGCCTCTCCCAAAGTCGGGATCTTGCATAGATAGAGCACAATGTCAGAACCAAGAAACAGACATTCCACAGCCCCTAGAGCTTAATTCAAACTGCACCCGCCATACAGGTGCCTTTGTGTGCGTGCATGTGTAGCTCTCTGTAATTTTATCACAAGTGTGTCTTTGTGCAAACAACAGCCCCTCCAAGACACTCACTGTGCCATCCCCACAAGGCCCCCTCACCTCCCCTGCACGCCGCACGCCCCCTCCCCATCCCTGAGCCCTGACCACCACTAACTTGTTCTCCAACCCTAAGATTATGTTACGTCACCAAAGTCACCTAAACGGAGTCATGGAGCAAATAAGCTTGTGGGACCGGACAAGGTTCATCTGGGTAGTTGTGTCTATCAGCAATTCATCCATGATATGGGCATTCCACACTGTGTTTAACCCTTACATATATTTTTAATTCTAAGAAATACAGAGATAATTATGGCTGCTTTGCGTTGTTATACAGCAGAAACCAACACAACATTGTAAAGCAATATTCCTCCAATTAAAAAAAAATTAAGTTAAAAAAAAAGGAAGAAAGACAGCAGCATTGTCCCCTTAAACGCCATGGAAACCCTGACCAGCCGTGGATACAACATCTATTTTCCCCACATCTTCACCAACACTGGAGAACATCAAGCTGTTTAATTTCTGCCAATCTCATGAGTGAGTGAGGGCTTCCCTGGTGGCTAGTGGTAAAGAATCCACCTGCCAATGCAGGACACTCGAGTTTGATCCCTGGGTCGGGAAGATCCTCTGGAGAAGGAAATGGCAACCCATTCCAGTATTCTTGCCTAGAGAATCCCATGGACCAAGAAGCCTGGTGGGCTACAGTCCATCAGGGCACAAAATTGTCCAAGACAACTGAAGCGACTAAACAACAACGCAAGTGCAACTTGATCTGGCATTACGTGGGAGCGTATACTTCCCTTATCCCACAGATAAGACTCTTTTAGAAAACTCTGAACAGCAAGGGACTCCTGGGCGTAGGGACGTCTATAAGGAAAGACAACCGCCGACTGTGACAGCCCCAGAGGCCGACGCTGAAGCTCACATGTGTGCAGGCCGAATGAAGCTGTTGGTGGTCCCAATTAAAGGCCTGCCTGGACCCCAGCCCTTTTCAGTGTGACTCTGCCATTCAAGAAGTACCATCATATTTCCCCAATCCTGGAACTGGGGTGACCTTGTAACTTGTCAAAACAGAAGATTTCCCAGGTGGCGCTAGTGGTAAAAAAGAAAACAAAAAACAAACAAAAAAAAACCCCCACCTGCCAATGTGGGAGATATAAGAGACGTGGGTTTGATCCCTGGGTCAGGAATATCTCCTGGAGGAGGACGGGGCAACCCACTCCAGCATTCTTGCCTGGAGAATCCCATGGACAGAGGAGCCTGGCGGGCTACAGTCCACGGGGTCGCAAAGCATCGGACACGACTGAGCAACAGCGCATGCACTGGAAGTGACCTTGTGCCAACTTTGAGCCCAGGTCTCATGACCCTGGCATGCTTCTGCTTTCTCTCACAGCCCTGCCACTGCCTCTCCAAGAGACCCACACGTGCTGCTGGAGAAGACACAGCGTACAGCAGAGCTGAGCTGTCCCATGGAGACTGTCCTAGGCCAACCCCAAGCCAGCTGACCCCCACACCTGTGGAAGAGCCCACCACGATCAACAGAGCTGCTTACCTAACTCACAACAGACCACAGACATGTCAGGGAATCCAGCGGGTCCAGAGGAACCATTCCGCTGAATTGTACACTCATTACCAATAATACAAACCAACTGCTTCAAAACATCAAGATTGGGGCAATTTGTTACCAAGCAACAGCTAACTGATACAGCAGTGTTGGAGAAATCTCCTGCCAGGCAAATCTCCCTGGGCACAGTGACAGCAGCACAAAATGGATTTGAAGGAGTCTCTGGCAAATTAAGATATATCTCTGTTCCAACATACAAAACTCCCAGACAAGTTCCCCCGCTCATCCCCCAGTCCCAGGCCACCCACTCTGAGTAAGGAACTTTAACAACTTCTGTCAAAGACAGTTGCCGTCTTAACATGACAGTGGGTGGGAAACCCAAAGTGGTGAGCTGCCTCTTCCCTGGTCTCACCCTAGGAGACAGGGGTGTTTGCAGTTAAAAATACCCTTTCCCCTTTAAAACATGGAAACTGTCCAGGGTCAGCCTCCCACACACTTCCACTCAATTTCTGCCTCTGGTTATAAAACCTTGTGCCAAAAATAGATTTCAAGGGGATTTCATAGACATGTTCTCAGGCATAATTGCAGTGTTCCTGCAAACTTTGGAGAAATTCAATTTCAGTCTTTGAACACACACACTCTTCAAAGCCCTGCCTCCCAGGTATTAAGCATCAGGAAGAGCTATGATTGATCTCTCTCTCTCTCTCTCTCCCTCTCTCCCTCTGGTTCTCCCACAACGCAGGCAGGTGTCAGACGCAGCTGTTCTCAACGTGCTTCTGCCTGGTCGGTTTCAGCAGGCTGCCTCTGCTCCCCTCCAAACTGTCCGGCCACCAGTTTGCACACCTGCCCGGTCCTGGCTGGCTGTGCGCCTGCTCTGGCTCCTCTCTGCTCCTCCTTCCCACCTCTGCCCTTCCCTTCCCTTGCTTCCCCCGAACAAAGGCATCCCCAACACCCCCTCACTCCATTCCGATCCCGTTTGTCATTGCAGCCTCCTCCTTCCACCTCACACAAGTGCAGAGCTTGGAACGAGGAGGAGGCTAGAATTCAGCTGGCCCACCCCCTCTGAAGTTTGCAGAGGAAGCCTGGAGAGTCAGGCTGGGTGTGGGATGCAGTCAAGGTCAAATGTGTGGGTGTGATCAAGGCAGAGCTGGAACCCAGGACTCCCACACCAAGGGAGTCGCCTCAAAACGTGATCACCCACCAGGCTCCAAAGCCACAGCAATAATGATAATAATTATAATAGCTCCACTTATTAAACTCTCCTTATGTGCCAGGCACTGGGTACATATTTAATTATTATCATCATTTTATAGATGGAGAAACAGGGATGGAGAAGCTAAGTGTCCCGTCAAGGTCACAGCTATTAGCTGGCAGATCAGGGATGTGAGGTCAGGTCTGATGCCAAGGATCACGGTTCCTCAGGCCCACCCTGAATCTTGTTACAAGCACCTCTTCCACAGGGCTGTTTCGCCCCCCTCATTGCACAGCACCAAGCTTCTCAAGGCCCTCCTTGCCAGTTTACAGGACCCCCCCCCTCCCATTCACTCCACAGTCCGCTGGTCTTAGGTGGGCCCTCGAAGGCCATGCCAGCCCCTTTGCGGAACAGAGCCAGCGTTTCAGAACAGATGTGCTTTCTCAGCCAAACTCCACCACTTCCTGGCTCTGTGATGTCCGACAAGCAAATTCACCCTCTGAGTCTCAGTTTCCCCATCTACAAAATGGGTCAGGATGATCCATTTCATAGAGACACAGGAAAGAGTAGATGAAATAAATACAAGTATGATGCTCAGCACATAGGAGGCTCTCAGGAATGAGTCCTCTTCAGGCCTAGCTGGGGCCCTCACTGCCCCATATCCACCACACTCACACCCAGTCTCAGAGCACACAGTGTTTTTCTCCACCACCTACCACTGCCCTTCACACCATCTGGTCCCTAATGGGCCTTGCTCTACTGTTCTGGGCACCTACAGAGGCATTTACCTTCTATGACATGTCTAGTCAGAGCCACCATCCAGACCGTAATTCTATACAATGCTTAGGCTCTAGTGTTCTCCCCACCACCAAATTACAACATCTTTGAGGACAAAGCCATTCCTGTACTCTCTGAAATACCTAAGCCACCCCCTGCCCCAGTCGACAGAGCCCTGGCATTGTTGGTGCACAGAGATCTCAGGGTCCAGTGCAGTCTCCAGAAACACCTACTGATTTGTTTCATTCGTTCACCCAACCCATAGTTTGCTCAATATCCACAAGGTGCCAAGCCCTGGGCTAGCCTGCAGAAGACACAGGAAGGGCTAAGTCCCAAGCCCCATCCTCTCACAGCTCCCAGCCTAGCAGGGGAGCTGGGAGTGTGAGCACACAGTTGAGCAGACCCTGGGAGCTGCCTCCCAGTGGTCATTCCTTTCCTGGCTGGCAGAGCCCTGACTGTATTCAGCATCTACTTCTGCCTCTAACTGATGCAGAGACGAGTCCTGGTCCTTTAAAGCCCCCAGACACAGTCCCTTGGCAGTGATTGGTTTAGACACGGCCATGTGGCCCAATTCCAGCCAATGAGACAGAAGGAAAAGTTGGCTGGGGGGCTTCTGGGAAAGACTTCCTCCCCGATAAAAGAAACAGAGAGCTGCCTCTGCCTTTTGTCCCCTGGGTGCTGTGGCATCTTCAGGGGATGCTCAGGACAGCAGAATCCTTTTGGATGATGATGATAGCAGAGGAGAAGGACAGAAAGACTGTGGGTTTTGATGGCATGGAATGAACTGCTGAATTAACGGACTCCAGAGCTTTGGATCATGCGAGATAAGAAAGGGCCTTACTGTCTGTCAGTTGAGTCAGGGAATCCAATTCACCGAAGCCAAAAGCAGGCTCCCTGGTTCAACAGTGAATACTCAAGAGTTAACACTCTGGTGATGGCCTACGGGACATCTTTCCGAGCCCTGAGCAGTTCTGCCTTACTCTGGGGGTGGAGGGTGGGCAACTGGGCTGGATGAGGAGCCATGAATAAAAACTTCACAGAGAAGTCACCTACCATCAGTCTTCCTTTCCAAGAGTGGGAAAGAGCTGGCTGAGACGGCGTCTGCCAAGACGGGAGGCATGAGATAGCCCGGGGTGTGTGCAGGCGAAGGGTCTGAACTCTGCCGGAGCCACACACTACAGACGGAGACAACAGCACCTTTGCTACGTCCTCTCCAGGCCTCACTTTGTTCCTCTGTGAAATGGGGACAGAGACCTTCCTTGCAAGGCGGTGGTGGGGCTCTGATGTGCACATTAAAATCACTTGCAATTACCTGGCTCCAGTGAATCTTAACTGCCATCACAGTCAGCCCTTGCCTGGGAAATGGCTCACCCAAAGCTGGGACTGAGGGTCTCTAAATCCAGCTCCCTCCATGTCCTCCCCGTCTTCCACTACCTCAGCCTTCCAGACCAGCCACCCTCTCCCTCTCATCTCCCCACTCCTGGGGACCCTTTGCAGGCTGCCCTCCTGCCAGAAGTGATTCCTCTACCTGATCACACCACGGCTCTGATCTCTTCTTTCATCCCAAACCGTTTTGCCTGAGTCAGTCGACGTCACTTCTAGGAATGTGTCCTTAGGAGATGCCTGGACACAAGCCCAGGGGTCCACAGACAAGACGTTCATCCTAATGGTGCCCCTACTGGCACAATTCAGGAACAACCGCCAGGAAGGGATCCATTAAATAAATTATAGCAGAGCCACTTATAAAAGACAAGGTAGAGAAATATTTACTACTATTTAAGACATCCATACTCTACTACTAAGTGACAGAAAGTTAAAAAAAAAAATCTATCTATTTACCTATCAATCATAGAGAAACATCTAGAAGGACACTGTCTGGAAGGAAATGTTAATGGAGGTTAGCTCTGTTTTATGGCATTGCATTTGAGTTTTACTTTGTACTTTTGGATATCATTTGTAATTGTATAATCATTATGTAACCAATCTATAATTGGGAGGGGGAGCTATTTTTATTTTTTAAAGGGAAAAAGAAATAAAGAATTACAGCCAAGATCCACCTTCTTTGGACAATCACCTAAAATCATGTGCGACAGGATTGGAAAGTTTATGCTAGTTTTGCTGACTTGAAACCTCCACCGTGACATCCCACCCCTCCTTGGAAACTTCCTAGTGTGGTGAGCTCACTACTGTGCCAGGCCACACCCTAATAGCTAGAAAACTCTCTCACACTGAACAGGACTCTCGCTCTCAGTCCTAATTCTGGTCTTCCACGCTGCACAGAACCAACCCAATGCTCCCCTCTCCCTCCATGCCCTCGTCGCTGTCCACCACAGCCACTCATCAAGTGACATGACTTCCTGGGGGGTGCCCCATTCCGGGCAGAGCAGAGGCGAAGGCCTGGATTTGCTCCAGCACACACGGCCCATTTCGAGGATGCTGTGGACGTGTCCGGCAGGACCACATGAGACCAAAGCAGATGAGGCTGGGCTGAAATTGGTATGGTTCCCATAATCTATGCCACAACGACTGACCTTTACCTCAGAGCAGTGGTGCTCACCCATTTTGTATCCACAACACCTTCAAACACTAAAATTTTAATCATTACATGTGAAGGAATGAAAAGACTTAAACACATCTCTAGAGCTTCCCTGGCGGATCAGACAGTAAAGAATTGGCCTGCCTTGCAGTAGACCTGGGTTCGATCCATGGGTCAGGAAGATCCCCGGGAAGAGGGAATGGCAAGCCACTCCAGTATTCCTTCCTGGAGAATTCCATGGACAGAGGGCTACACATCTCTAAACAAGTTGTGGTTATTTTAGCTCGTGCCCTACCTGTATCAGTCAGGACAGGACAGATTATGCTGCAGTAACAAATAAGAGCAAAGTGTCAGTGACTTGAGAGCGAAGGCTCACTTCTTACTGATTGCTGCACGTCCATCATGGTTTGGCAGAGGGCTCTGCTCCGCATCATCTTCGCTTGGGAATCAGACTGAGGGAGGCCCCAACTTCATGCTGCCTCAGTTGCCAATGCAGGAAAAGGGGACAGTGGCTAACAGCATTCTAGTTATTAAAGCTTCCATCCCAAGATGACAAATGTCACTTCTCAAATTTCACTGGCCAAAGCAAGACACACAGCTATAACTAATGACAAAATAGGGAAAGAAGCTCCATTTAACATCTACCTAGAAAGTAAGGAGTTTTACTTACTTTCTGTAGCACTTCTATAAATAATACAGCACTTCTGTAAATACTTCTATAGCACTAATGACTACCTCAATTAATACACTAAAATGAAGAGGGGTGGGTGAAGAAGAATAAAAGAGCAAAGGAAGGAGACGGTATTTATGAGCCAGGCTTTTTTGCTAAACACTCTACAAATCTTAATTGGACCCTCTTTACACCCTCACCCCTCACAGCTCATCCAGTTTCCTCAAACAGCATCCAAAGCACGTTTTTTTGACATCACTCACACGTCGATGGCCCAGCTGTGAGTTGTGGCCAGGAATCACCACTTAGGCAAGGGGGCGTCATCCCAGGATTTTGTTGTTGTTGTTGTTGGGTGGGGGACAGTGACTGTTTGTGTTTGATAAGAGATCCATTCATCCAACACATTTATTAGGCACCTACTATGTACCAGGGCCTGAAAATGCAAATTTAAAAAAAGAAAGACCGCCACCCGTGCCACCTCCAAGAAGCATGGTGACAAGGGGGGCTCTGGCCGCTGAGGCTATTTCCCCTTTCTGGGCACCCCCTCCTTCCCCTCACACCTTCCTCTCCCTGACACATCACTCCTCTCCAGCCTCCCAGCCCCATGAAACCAGGAGCAACGTCTTCATACCAGTGGGTTTTCGGCTACTGGAGCAGGCACCATGCAGTGAGGCCAGCTCGGAACTGGAAACCCGAGAACTGGGATTGAGACCTGGCTTCATCAGTGAGTAACCACCTTATGGGGAGAGGAAGCTGGTATTTATGGAAGCATGTCACAGGGCTTGCTGTGAGGAAGACTGAAAGATACAAAGATGTGTGAAAAGTTATCTAAGTTAAAAGATGACGATGGAGGTAACAGTAGCAACTGTGTGCCAGGCACTGTTTTAAGAATCACTCGTCTTAAGTCCTCTCATTCCTCAGGAAAGCACCCATGAGGTAGGCACTGTTGGTATCCTGTTTCACAGATGAGCAAACAGGGGACTGAAGCCACTCAGCTCCCCCAGGAAGCCAGAGACACAAATAGAAAGTGATGGCGTCAGGACGGTGGGGCAAGCAGGAAGGCTCAGGTGGAGAGGCTACTGTGTACGCTTGGGACTGCTTTCTCCCTCAACGGGGATTGATTTTTCTCTCTCAGTGTGGACTGAACAGTTGTCATTTGCTCCTTCTCAAGAACGTTCGATTCTTCAGAGCTGGTATTAACCTTGGGGCAGAGAGGAGTTCATTCTCGGCCCAAATCATTCACAGTCACACAGTCTGGTTCACTGCCGTTGTGTGTGAGGCTGTGTCCTCCCTGAAAATATACTGGAGTCCTAACCCTGCACCTGTGAATGTGACCTTATTTGGAAACGGGGTCTTTGCAGATGTGATCAAGTTTAGATGAGGTCATCCTCAGTGAGGGTGGGCTCCATTCTAATATGACTGTTGTCCTTATAAGGACAGAGAGATGTGAAAATGAGACACAGACAGAGTGGGGGGCCAGGCATGTGAAGACACCAGCAGGGACAGAAGTCATGCAGTTACAGGCTTACGAGCAGCAAAGACTGCTGGAAACCATCAGGAGCTTTCCTACAGGTTTCAGAAGGTGCGTGGCCCTGCTGGCCCCTTGATTTCAGACTGCTAGCCTCTAGAACTGTCTTGCTCACTCACTCAGTCTTCCCCGACTCTTTGCGACCTCATGGACTGTAGCCCGCCAGGCTCCTCTGTCCATGGAATTTTCCAGGCAAGAATACTGGAGTGGGTTGCCATTTCCTCCTCCTGGGTATCTTCCCCATCCAGGGATCAAACCTGCATCTCCTGCATTGGCAGGCCGATTCTTCACCACTGAGCCACCTTGGAAGCAGCCCTAGAATGGTATGAGAATAGATTTCTGATGTTTCCAGTGTCCTGGCTTGTGCTAATTTGTGACATCAGCCCTGGGAAACGGATACAACTGTGTATTGAGTACCTACAGTTACAGGCACTCAGTGAGACAGGAACTCGGACCCTGACATGCTCAGTTTGGTGGATCTGGCTTAGTCCTAATTCTGTTCTAGGGAAAAAAATAATAATAATAAGTAGTAGTAGTAGTTCAAGTGACAGGAGACATGAATTCATCGGTCTAGTTCAGATGCCTCAAATGCTGTGTGACCTTGGAGAAGCTGCCTTCCCTCTCTGGGCCTGTCTTTTCACTCTTCTCTGCAGAATCAAGGAGTTGGCCCGGGTACTCTTCAGAGGATCTTCCTAGTTCTGTGACCTGCTGGAGTGAGGGCAGGTGGAAAACGGCAGAGACAGCATGGGCGGCCTCCCGCGCGCCTCCCTTCCACCTCCTTCAGTGAGCTCCTGCAGCTCTGCCTGTCCCAATCATCCTGGGGCCAGATACCAGACAACTCGGGGCAGTCGTTACGTCCTCCAGCCTGCTGAAGTCACTCTAACTAGCCAATCCTCAACCTGCTTCCTCTGTCTCGCCTGTTCCTTCCCATGGAAACCACAGTAAGGGCAGCTGCCTGTGTTTTTCTCTGCTCCCTTGGCTTCCTGACTGACCCTGGTGCTTCCCATGTGGCCTCTTGAAGCACGACATGCCCTGTCCTCTTGAGGGGCTGTGAGTCACAAACTGTCTTTTATGTCAGTCGTCTCCTGATCTGTTGGGCTTACTATACCTGCTGTTTCGTTGTTTAGTCACTAAGTCATATCCATTCTCTGTGAGTCCATGGACTGTAGCCTGCCAGGCTCCTCTGTCCATGGGATTTCCCTGGCAAGAATACTGGAGTGCATTGCCATTTCTTTTTCCAGGGGATCTTCCTGACCCAAGGATCAAATCCATGTCTCCTGCATTGGCAGGCAGATTCTTTACCACCGAGCCACCAGGGAAGCCCCTACCAAACCTGAGTCACATAAAATCTACATTTTCAAACAGGGACGACATCACCTACCTCATAGGATTGTAGAGAAGACTAAAGTAGAAAAACAAGGTAAGTGGTCTCACACAGCATCTGGCACATGGCAGGGACTCTAGAAATGTTACTTGCTTTTCTCTCTTCCCATAGCTATCTTTACCCTGCTGTCTTCCTGACCCCCACCTCCACCCCCACCCTTTCTCTCTTCCTCTCTCCCTCCCAGGATGAGCTATATAATTTGTAGGATGTCGTGCAAAGTGAAAATGTGGGCTTCCCTGTTCAAAAATTATTAAGGATTTCAATATGTGACCACAGAGCATTGAATCAAGTTGTGGGGCCCCTCTCGCCACAGAATCCCGCGTCATTACATAGGTCACACGCACATCTGGCCCTGCTCCGCCCCTTCCCTGCCTTCCATCAAGCTCTCAGTTCAGTTCAGTTCAGTCGCTCAGTCGTGTCCAACTCTTTGCGACCCCATGAATCGCAGCACGCCAGGCCTCCCTGTCCATCACCAACTCCCGGAGTCTACTCAAACTCATGCCCATCGGTGAGTCGGTGACGCCATCCAGCCATCTCATCCTCTGTCGTCCCCTTCTCCTCCTGCCCCCAATCCCTCCAAGCATCAGGGTCTTTTCCAATGAGTCAACTCTTCACATGAGGTGGCCAAAGTATTGGAGTTTCAGCTTCAGCATCAGTCCTTCCAATGAACACCCAGGACTTATCTCTTTCAGGATGGATTGGTTGGATCTCCTGGCAGTCCAAGGGACTCTCAAGAATCTTCTCCAACACCACAGTTCAAAAGCATCAATTTTTCGGCGCTCAGCTTTCTTCATAGTCCAACTCTCACATCCATACATGACCACTGGAAAAACCATAGCCTTGACCAGACAGACCTTTGTTGGCAAAGTAATGTCTCTGCTTTTTAATATGCTATCTAGGTTGGTCATAACTTTCCTTCCAAGGAGTAAGCGTCTTTTAATTTCATGGCTGCAGTCACCATCTGCAGTGATTTTGGAGCCCCCAAAAATAAAGTCCATCAAGCTCTACTGCTTCCCAAATCTTCCTAGCCTGATTTTCCAAATTCAAGGCCCTAACAGTTGACCCCCTTTTCTGCTACTGTTCTCTGCTAATGGATTCAAAGTTTTAGATACCATAGAGCTAATAATTCCACTTCCTTGGCAGGGAGAGGAAAGGAGGCCAGTCTGAATTAGTGAAAAGTCTGAGAAATAAGACTTCATTATAATTTTCTATATTACTAAAGAAATTCAATTTTATGACTTGCAGATTTCTCTGGTGACAGAGGTGACATGGAGAGGAGGGGCGAGAGGAGGAAGTTCTACTATTCTGGACGTGACCGAGCAAACAGAAGAGATTTAACTTATAATGAGCACATTCCTTATTTGCAAATGATGCTACTAAACACCGTGTCCCTCAAGTAGGTTAATATTCCTCTTGCCGGCAATCACTTTGCCTGGTGAAACCTTTCTGCTGCGAGAGACGCTGGTAAGATTCTTCTGCAGTGGTTCTACATAACAAACTGATTTCCCTGACCTTGCAGGCAATCCATAGTATAGACTGGGTTACAGAAAATTCCTGTCAAAGGGAAAACCAGCACAACCAATTCTCTCTCTACCGCCTACCTCTAGAATAGTCACATCTTCAGAGCATTCTTGTAAAACGCCACGGCACACCAGCTTTGGATGCAATCTTCGCTGGCTCTGCTGTTTCAGACCCAAATCTTGTCCTGTCACAGTTAGATCCAGACCTATTTGGGGATGGTAGCTCCAAACAGTTCACATACCCTACACCTCAAAGCCTCAGCTACCTGGGCCTGGAATGCCCTGCCCCCAACAGAACACTCCATCAAAATCCTAATTCAGGTTTCAAGCTCCAGCTCAAAGGTTCTGTCCTTCAGAAAGCTGCCTCAGACTCTTTCAGGCAAAATCTGTGCCTCCGTCTGCCCCTGCGGCACATCTATTACAGCATCTGTGCTCCTAACAGTCATCTGTGAGCTTCTTTGGTAGAGTGAGAGCGCCCGTGGGCCCTGGGTCTTGTCCATCTCTGGGGAGACACTGCGACTCAGCAGCTAAGTAGCAGAAGGGGTCCCAGCCCCACCACTAACCAGCTGCATGCAGATGGTAACAGCAGCTTCACAGCCCCGGGAGGATTAAATCAGATGATAACTCGAAAGGGCTTAACAGAGCCTGGCAAAAAGCAAGCTCAAAGAAAAAAAAAAAAAACACACATTAACAGTTCTCCATGAACACTGGTGTATAAATACGAGGTCACAGGATGGCCATGCAACACGGTTTGGCTGGACAGTCCCTGTCTATGTCCGCGGTTCTGGTGTTATCATTAATAATGCCCTCTCTCGTTCTCAAAATTATCTCGGCTTGAATGGCAAATTACATGGTAACCCTAGACAATTGAGACCAGGTCTCTTTTATTTACCAATGTCTCCCTGGCACACCAAACAGTGCTTAGCACATATTAAGTATTTAATAAAAATGTGTCAAATGAATGAATGTGTCTCTAGGGACTAGGAGGTGCCTGGCACCTGGAAGGAGCATCATAACTACAATATATGGCTGATATTTCTCAGTACTTCCAAGCACCCCTTGACTCAGAGAAGGCATGACTCAAGGCTAGGCAAGGGAATGAATGAATGAGTTCCCCCTGCCTTGTCTCCTCTGCTGCCAATAGCACTTCTGAGGGAAGGAACGACATCGCACAGAGGTTGAGAGAAGAGTGGGTCAGATGGAGAAGGTGAGGCTGATGTTTGCCCATGAGACTGTGGGGGGAGGGGGTTGATCCTCCTGGAACTGCAGCAGGGCGCCCCTGTCAACATCTCCCAGCTAGAAACTAGGGACCGTTCTTGCCATGGAAGCAGCAAGAAATCACAGCCTACAGTAGCCAGACCAGTAGGTCCAGAGGGCTCTTGAGGATCTGGGACTCCTGCCACCACCGAACATTCTACACAGGGCACAAGGGTTCAGGGTTCCAGCAGGTTCTGCCCCCTAGCAGCCCACAGAGCCACAGGGGAGAACCCACCGAAATCTAGCTGCCAGAGCAGACCGGAGAGGATGGGAATGGTTTCTTCTCTTCTGAGCCCGGAAAGGAAATTTCACATGTTGGTAGCCAAAATTTTTTGGACACAGACCATGCAATAGGCAGGGTGGTAAGAACTTTAAGAACATTAACACAGCCATCGGAACAGCCCTGGGAGGTAGCTACCCCCATTTTACACATAGGCAAAGAGAGTCAGGGGAATTGACTTGTCAGAGATCACACAGCTAGTAAGAGACAGAACCCAAATTCCCCAGGAGTAGGAACCAAACAGGAGTACTCTCCTTCCCTCTCAACCCGTTTTGGGGAAAAAAAAAAAAAGCCCAGTTCTTGCTCCTTTAACAGGTTGGCGGTGTGACCTTGAGGTTGGATCACCCTCTCTGGGGCTCACCTCCCATCTTCAAGAATAACGTTCTAGGATGCTAAGACACACCGGATGGCCAGGACACAGTCTCCTCCTGAGACCACAGGGCTTCAGGATGACCAGGCCCCGGGTGAGTCCAGGTGTGCGGAAACATATTGATCCACTTTGGGGCCTTAGGTGGGGTACCTGCCTTAGGTGGAGTCGTCTTTCTCAAGGACCCTTTGACGCTGGACTGAAAAATCAAGCTGCAGATCTGAGAGCCTGAGAAGAGTGTGGGGCTTCGGAGCCCTTGAGTCACCAGGTGGGGGACTCCTGGTGCTTCGGGAAGGGCTGCGGGCAGGGTGAGGGGCGCCAGGGAAGAGCAAGGCCGGAGATGCAGAGGGCACCTGGCAGAGGGTCCTGTGGCGCTTCGGCTCTTAGCGCTCCGAAACCGCCTTTGCGGAAGAGAGCAGCCCCCAGCCCCGGGTCAAAGTCCACCGCTCTGCTCCTGTCCCTGGCCTGCAGATATCCGGACCTGGAGGAAGGGGGGACCCCGCAATACTGGGGAGAAGCTAGGCAGAGAAGTCAGAGACAGCTGGGAAGGAAGAAATCGGGGGGTTCTAACGCCTTGGACGACCCAGGCCCCAGTTCCGGGGCTGTTCGGAGCCCCGGAAAGTTTGCGCGCGTCAGGCGGACCGCGCGCCCCCTCCCCGAGCCTGCAGGCGCCGGGTCCGCAGGCGCCCACCCCGGCCAGCCCCGCCCGCGCCGGCTGCCCGCTCAAGGTCACCGCTGACAAGACGCCTGCCTCCGCGGGGCGAGTGGACCCGGGACGCGCTCCGGCTAGGGCTCTGGTCGGGCAGTGGTTCCCGGGGATGAGCGCCCGAGGAAGGGAAGCCAGCCGAGAGGAAGAGAGAGACCGAAGGAGAGGGGAGGAGGCCCAGAGCCCCGGGCCCGGCCGCCCCTGTCTCACCTGCGCCGGCTCCGCAAGCGAGATGCTGCCGCTGCCGCTGCCGCTGGTGCGCGCCCGGCCCGGCCCGGCCCCGCTGCGGCTGCGGCTCCTCTGCCGCCGCTGCCCCGCGCTTGCCTCGCCCCGCCGCCCCGCCGCCGCCCGCCCGCCCGCCTCCCTCCCGCCGCCGTCGCCTCTGCCGCCGCTGCACTGCGCTCTGCCCGCCTCCCTCCCTCTCTCCCTCCCCTCCCGCTCCCTCCTCCCCCGCGCGCTCCCCCTCGGCCCTCCCCAAACTCCGCACAGAGAGCGTCCTGCGGGACCCGGAGCTCGCGGTCCAGCCCGCGCCCTCCCCCGCGCGCGCGCTGGGGGGCCCGGGGAGCGGGTGTCCTGCCTCTCCCCGGGCTCGGTCTTCGAGTACCTCCATCAGCACCAGCTCCTTACCGCCCCCGCCCATCAGCCGGACCCTTGGAGGAACCCTTTTCCCTGGGTCAGGGTACCCCAATCCCCCATTCCCAACACACAGGAACCCAAGGCTGGGGTCATGCAGTGTGAGATTACTGAGGTGTGGACGGGGTATACGGGGAGACCTAGCTTTGGGGGAGAGGGCTGGCTGGAGCAATCCTGGGGTGTTGAGCCGGAAGGCACTCAGACTGGGAGACGAGATGGGGGTAGGGCAGGGGCACCTGTTGGCCCCCAGCCTCCAGCCCTGGCTGGGCCTAGGGCCTAGAGGAGGCCGGCATGGAGGAGGAGAAAGGTGGACGCCCCAGGCACACACTGAAGTACTTCCCCAAAGCAGGCTTCCCCTCCTTGGCACAAGCCCCAGGTCGCTGAAAAGCCTAGCTCCACCAGGAAGCTGGGCCACCTGACTCCCAGCGCCTGGGTCTGCTCCATGCCATCAATTAATCATGCCCACTTGCTTATTTATTTATCGGCTTTATAAAAAGCCAAATGCACTGCTCTGCTCGCAGGAAGAGAGAAGAAGAGGGGCCCCCGTGGGGCAGGGGCAGGGAGGGCAGAACCCTGGTAACCACCCACCCTCCCCCAGGCTTTGGTCTGTTGAAACAGGAGCTGGGGCCTGGGGAGACCCTGGGCTCTGGGTGTCTGGAAAGCCTGCTTCCTAGGAATGGCTGGGATCTTGCTACCCTTTGCAGGAGCCAAACTCACAGTGGCCTGTGCTCTGCGGCCCTAGGATGGGGCAGAGGATATTCACTCTCAGGGGCTTAGGCGTAGAGGGAAGAGAGGGGGCCAGGGAGGCCTGAGGGAAAGGAAATCCGGCAGGTGTGAGAGGAGGTGTCTCCAGGCTCTTGGCTCAGAGCGCTCCGTTCTCACTGCTCCAGCTTGGCTTGGCAGGCATCACTGCATCTCCTGCTGCAGGCCTGCCCTCTCCCGCGGGTGCCCGGAGGACATCTCCGCACAGACACCCCACCTTCACCATCCCAGTGAACGGCACCGCGGGCCTCCAGGTGACCAGCTCCAGGCTCTCCCATCTCCAAGTCCTCACTGAGGGGGCCTCCACAGTTCCCCCTGGGACCTGTTGAAGGGCCCCAACACCTCTCTTCTGGATTCTCACAGTGCCTCCTGTCTGCCTGCATCCAGCTGTCACACTAGGTTTCATGACGTCAGACATGGTTCACGGCTGCTCCTGCTCTAAAACCTTCCATAGCTCCCAGTGCCCTTAGAAGTTCCATAGCTTCAGACTGCCATTCCAGGTTCCCTGCCTTGGCCCCAAGTGCCCTTTCTACTCCGTTCCCACCTTGGTTCCCGGTGCCACTCGTGATGTATATTTAGCCCCATACCACATCTCTCTCTCTCTTCTTCTTCATGGATGGAAATGCCCTTTTCCCTCTCAATCAATTCCTGTCCAGTCATAGTGCCAAGGCTTGGCTTCAGTTACTATTTCTTTTATGAAACCTTCAGAAACCAGCAGTTAAGTTGAAAGGCAAAATGGATAGGTGTGAAAAGCTGCAAAAGGTGAAGCAACTCAGTGCAAAAGTAAGGGACACCACAAAAGTCCTAATGACAAAAGTCATCAGTTGGGTGACCTTGAACATGCCCTCAACCTTTCTGAGCCTGTTAGTTTATTTTTGTGCGTGCTAACTTGCTCGGTCATGTCTGACTCTTTATGACCCTATGGACTGTAGCCCGCCAGGCTCCTCTGTCCATGGGATTCTCCAGGCAAGAATACTGGAGTGGGTTGCCATTTCCTTCTCTAGAGGATCTTCCCGACCCAGGGATTGAACCCATGTCTCCTGCATAGGCAGGCGGGTTCTTTACTACTAGGAAGGGAAGTCCTTCCTACCTTTACGTTTATTTAAAGGGTGATAAATTCCATAGCCTTCTCCAAGGTAAACACACACACACCCAAAAAGCAGTAGCTATTGTTATTCTTCACATCTGTTGTGTGCTAAGGCCCTGGGATTTACAAAAATGACTTGGTAGGGATTTGAAGGACAGGGGAGAGAATTGCCTATGTGCTGGGCTGCGCTTAGTCACTTAGTCAGGTCCGACTCTGCGACCCCATGGACTGTAGCCCGCCAGGCTCCTCTGTCCAGGGAGATTCTCCAGGCAAGAATACTGGCATGGGTAGCGTATTCCTTCTCCAGGGCATCTTCCTGATCCAAGAATCAACCCAGGGTCTCCTGCATTGCAGGTAGATTCTTTACCACCGGAGCTAGCAGGGAAACCTAAGAATGCCTATAAGGACCAGCAATACTGAGTGAGGGGGGCTGGTTAGGACTTACAGCTCTCTCTTCTGGAATCTCCCAATTAGAAAGAGCAACAGTCTCTGTGTGGTGACAAATAAGAACTGACACTGGCTCTACTGGGGGAGTAACAAGGAATGGTGGGGACTGTGGCAATCTGCCCAGTCAAATGGATACAGCCACCACTCAGCTCCACCTGACCGTGGCCAAGCCAGGATGTGAGTCTAAACTGCCAGTTTTCTATTTTTTTTTTTTTTCAAGAGAAGCTGGACATCTGGATTTTTAGGCTCATATTCTTTATCTGTAAATGTCATCAACAGTTTTTTAAAAAATTTAAAACCCTGTGAGGAGCAAACACAATATAGCTGTGGTAGGTTTTTTGGCCAGCAGGCTGGTAGCTTATGACCTCTGGATTAGCAGGAGAAAGATCAATGTTATCTATTTACACACAGGCACACACAGGCCCCTTCTCTCTCCCCCAGAATATGTTCATGTCCACCTAAGAGGCACACAGGGTCATGGGAGTAGAGAGGACAGGATGGGGAGGGGGTTCGGGGGGCACATGGGATCCTAGACAACCCCCCTCTGCTCGCTGAGCCTCAGTTTCCTCACCTGAGAATGGGGGGGGGCCGGGAGGACTTGCTCGGCTGTGGCAAAGTTTACGTGAGGTGACAAGCATGTGACAAGTGAGGACACAGGGTTCCAGTGACAACACAGAAGAGCATCTGGTAGCAAGCGAGCTTTGGCAATCTGGACGCCCAGAAGTCCCACTCCACTAAAAATAGGGCCCTTCCTGCAACTTGAAGACTTCTTGAGTGATGGGACCGACAGCAAAATAAGGTGGGAAACGACCACTTCCCTCTCTCTACTGGACCGGGAAGAAGAGTTGAAGAGACTGGGAGTTGACTGACGCTTGGCGAGTGGGTGGGCACGTCACCTCTGAGTTCGCAACAAGAAGAGAAAGAAGCATGGGTCCCCCGGGGGGTCTGTTGTGAGGCAGGGGCCAGAAGTAGCCGAGAGCAAAAGTGACGAAAGACTGCATGATCCTGGGACCACGTGAAAGTCCCTCAAAAGTGATTTTGCTGGGAGGAGATTAAAGCTGACTTTTATTTCCCAATCCCCCACAATGACCGCGTCTTACTATTTTTAGTCACAGTAGAAGTCATTCAGCACACAGACACACCAAATGATAGTCCAAGGGAGGTCGGAATAAATCGATGAGCAAGGTCTTCGACAGACATAAGCCACCTTTCAAAAACTGCCTCCTCTTGGACAGATTTTTATCTCATCTACCTGGAGAATTTGCTTCCGGAATCTCTAAGGAGATTGCTGGACTGACTCAGGTCAGGGTCAGAATCTCCAAGGAGAGAAGGCTGAAGACCTCCTGCCCCACCCCCATCCTGTCCTCTAGAAGCTCCAGCAGCAACTCTGGGCTAAGCAAACTGTTTATTGAGCAGCGGAGAGGAAATGGCAAGCCGGCTCCCTCCCATTAAGGGTCTCTAAATGCAGCTGGGAAAACCCAACTCCCCAAATACAGGGCAGGTTGATGGATAACACTTGAAGCACCAAGTGCCACCAAGGGGAGTTTCTCTGGGGAAGATCGGGAGGGCAGAGAAAACATTCTGTGTATCCCCTCTACGTTTCAGGCTCTGCCAGAATCTTTTACACTAACCATCTCCCATGTTTTATTTGTGCCGTTTTAAAACCTAAATGAGAAGGAAAAACACCCCGTGCTGAGGCAGCCGGGGAAGAGATGATTAATTCTCAAGACAGCCAGTGAGGAAGACTTCAGAGGTGGAATTTTACCAGGTTTTGAAGCAAGAGGACCAATGACAGGAACAGTTGCTGAACTCTAAAAGTGTCGATTACTGTTCTTAGAATTTTGAATAGCCTGGTTTCATCCTCCCAACGAGTCTAGCAGGCAGGTATTTGTTAGCAGGTGCTGCTGGCGTGCCACCCTGCCCTCCACCTGGCAGGTACGCCCAGCCTCTGGCTCTCTGGGGGCTGGCTTCTCACACCTGCACCCTTCTCCAGAGGATATGGTCCTTGGCCAATGGGAACCACTAGGTAGCAACAGCCTATATGGTGCAAGTCACCCCCCCAGGGCTCCCCAAGGGCTGAGGCTGAGGGTGCACTTGTCCTGAACCCTGAACTCACGTTTGCCAATTGCCTTTCCCTTCCCTGTCCCGCCCTTATCCTTCCCCGGCAGGTTATTCCGGGGGGCACTCCCTCCCTCAGTAAATTCCATGCACGAACATGCCCATCCCAGGCTCTGCTTCTGAGGAACCAGACCTCAGACTCTTTTCTTATTCCCATTTTGCAGTTGAGGAAGTGAAGGCACTGATCTCGAAGAAGGAAAAGTCAGATCATGGGCCTCTTCTCCATCCGCAGAAGGGTTTTTCTAAGGGGACAAGGGAGCATGTCAAGGGCTCATGTCAGAGAGACAGATGAGAGAGATGGGTCTGAGGTGGATGGAGCGTGGGTGCGTCAAGTGAGAGTGGGCAGAGAGGCAGGAAGGATGACTGGCCCCACCTGAGCACTCATCCATCTGTTTATCTGCTGTGTGTGCTGGGTTCTCAGTGCAGGATTCAGAGATGAATGTGTACGAATCCTTTTCCTCAAGAGGGGCTGGTGGGATGGGAGGGGATCAAGGAAACGAGATAGACCCAAACCCAAATGCTCAGCAAAGCAAAATCAGACAATGGGAGCTGGTTCCGCAGTAAGAGAAGGGAGGCACAGAGTGAGACAGAAAGAGGTGGAAATAAGGGAAACGTGGTCAACTCCATCTCTCTGTGAAAGAGAACGACCCTTGGGCTGACCGTGGACCAGCCTGGCCAGGAGGTACAAGTCTATTCCCCCGTGTTATTGTTGTTGTTCAGTCGCTCACTTGTGTCCGCCTCTTTGCGACCCCATGGACCGCAGCACGCCAGGCTCCCCTGTCCTTCACCATCTCCCGGAGCCTGCTCAAACTCATGTCCTTTGAGTCAGTGATGCCACCCAACCATCTCGCCCTCTGTCATGCCCTTCGCCTCCTGCCTTCAACTCTTTCCCAGCATCAGGGTCTTGACTATAGGCTTAATAAATGCCAGCGTGGCTGCTGGGAAAGTTAATGCAGTTGGAGGCAGGAAGCCCCGGTCAGGGCAGGAACTGCCGCGCAAGCTGGGGAAGGAGAGCAGGGTTCTCAGGCCACAGCTACAGATGGTGACGCAGCAGACAGACCAGATGCGTCAGCAGGATTTGGGAGGGCAGGATAGGGCCCCCAGGAATCTGACAGCAGTCCTGCCAGGGATGACCCTCCTACAGAGGAATGCCCTCACAGAGTCAGAAGGTGCAGCAAGTAATCTCTGGGGTTTCCTCCAGCCTGAACCTAGGACAGGAATCCACACCAGACCTGGAAGCTAGCAGGGCCCCCCAGGAAATGAGAGCGAGAGGGTGTGGGTGAGGAGAACTGCCAAGCCCGGGGGAGGGAGGAGGGAGGCCTTCTCTCCTATAAATACGTGGTCTTTAAATGTCGGCTTGGGAGAAAACACAGCAACCTTTTGAGGGTGAGAGTCTGAGTGGCATCTGAAAAAGGTGCTGGTGGTGCCCCACTGCGTCCCCCCGGCAAATGCAAAGTGCTTGCTGAGAACGTCTGCCTGACTGTGGGAGCGCCAGCCCACACCGGGGCAAGGCAGACAGGCTGGAGGGCCATCCCCCACCCCACCCCGCCCGGGAGCAGCCTTCACTTGCTGCTGACTGCTGACGGGAGCCGGGCTGTGAGCTCTGCGGCCCCCACACACGGCGGGCAGGATAACTCTGAGCCCGCCGGTCTCCACCCGCTCCCAGGCCACCTCAGTGGGAGTCAGCTTTGATGAGGACACTTTGCTGGCCTCCTTCTCGTCCCTTCCCTGTCTTCCTTCCCTAGCCCCACCTGGTTTCCCGGAGTCACCTCCCAAGTGAGCTACTCAAGCTTGAATCCTGGTCTCAGGATCCATTGGGGGGAACCCAAAGTTGGAAAGCATCACAGTGTAACTTGATGGGGTATAACATCACAGGGGCTTTGCAGTCAGAGGACCCAGCTCTGGCCTTCACCTGGACCAGGTATTTAACTTCTCCAAGCATCCATCTCCTCATGCTTAAAATGAGGATGGAGTGATAATTGTGACTGCCTCATACATTTCATGTGAGCATTCATTCATTTCACAAACATTCACTGAACGCCTACTAAGTACCAGGCACTGTTCGAGCTCTAGGGACACAGCAGGGAACAAAATTAAATTTCTGAGCTTGTGATGCTTACCTTATTGAGGAAATCAGATACTAAATAAATATATAATATCAGGCAGTGATAAATAACCAAGGAAAAAACTAAAGCTGGATAGAGAATGATGGGGATTATTTTAAATGTAAGTAAATTAAATGAGAATTCACACCGTATTGAGCATATTGCAAGACATACAATAATCATTCAATAAATGTTTGCTAATAAAACCTCCAGGCTTCCCTGGTGGCTCAGTGGTAAAGAATTCACCTGCCAATGCAGGAGACCTGGGTTCGATCCCTGCGTTGGGAAGATCTCCTGGAGAAGGAAATGCCAACCCACTCCAGTATTCTTGGCTGGGAAATCCCATGGACAGAGGAGCTTTATGGGCTACAGTCCACAGGGTTGCAAAAGAATTGGACACTACTTAGCAACTAAAACAAGGACAACAAAATCTCTACCACCATTGCCACCATCACCTTCTCTTCCCACCCACCCATGCCATTTGCTCATTGACTCAGATGAGAAATGTATGTATCGGTCCCTCCTCAAGGCCTGACTGTCTGTGGGGTGCTGAGGATACCGTGGTGAGGAAAACAAGCATTATGGTGACTTTCGTGGACTCATAGTCTAGTGGAGGAGAATAATAACAAATAAAAGTAAATATCGTTAGATGTTTATATGCTAAAATCAGTACCTGTAAGGGAGAATACAACACACACAGCAGAGTGAGAGAAAGAATGTGAACAGCATGTGCAGAGGTCCTGGGGTAGGGTAGGAAAAGGACAAGAGGAGGGATCAGGCAGAGCAAGAGGGATCGTGGACAGGAAGAGGGAAGTAGAGGACAGACCATTCCAGGCCATTCTACCATTTATCAAGTGCCAATCAATATGTCAGCCTCTGTTTTAAGCTCTTTCTGTGTATTATCTCATTAAACCTCAAGCAACTCTTTGAGCTGAGTATCTTTATTATAAATCTTATACTCCCAAAACCCTGAGTCTCAGAGAGGCAAAATAGCTTGTCAAGGCCAAAACCTGAATCCACATCTCTCTGACTCCAGGGCTAAACTAGAATAATGACCTCCATCTTCATGTTAAAAGCACCAAGGAACAGAGATTCAAGATATTGCCATGGAGGTAAACTGGGTTTTGAAAGCTACACAGGATGTCTCCTATTTAATGCAGTTGCATGCAAATCTACAATTATTTCAAAATAAAAAGTTTAAGGAATTTTTTGAAAAACAATAGGAAGCCATAGAGAGTTCTTAAGCGAGAAGTTGCCCTGATCAACAACGGCATTTTTATAGGATCCCATTGGTTTCCCTGAGGACCAGAGTGGGGAGCAGTGCAGAGGCACTGAAATGATCACGTGAGAGATGACACTGGCTTGAATCTCGTGCGGGGGGGAAATACAGGGAATTAAGAGATGTTTGGGAGGTTTATGGTGCCTCCCATAAATGGTTTGGCTGGGAGGCAGGGTGAGAGAGAAGACTGGGAGGCTGGTGGAAGATCAGAGAAATAGGCTCAGGCTCCAGTTCTCAGCCCAGAGTCTGACTTGCCAGGGACCTGGGGTGCCGTCACTTCCTTGGGGCTCAGTGTTGTCTGGGGTGAAATGTGGGGATGAGGTGTGCCAGGCAGCTTCCAGGGAAGCCCAGCTGGGGGAAGTGCCACTCGGTGCTAACCTCTGCATCAGGAAAGAGACGCGTGGGCCAGAAAGGCTCCCTGGCGCACAGCCTGTCACCCTGAGCACCATGCTGCCGGTGTCTGTCTGTCCGTGCAGGCTCCCTCCTGGAAACTCAGCTCTCCCAGGGCAGATGGGAGTCATTGCGGTCCCCTGGCCCTGGACTCAGGGGCTGGATGGGGAACAGCTCCTACAGCGGCCTGGTGGTTAATGAGAGCTGATGGTCGTAAACTGGCCCAGACTTACAGAAGGATCTCTAGGCTCAACAGAAAAGGCTTTTTCCATCGCAGTCTCCAGTGCAGGGTGGACTCCCAAGGCAGGGCAGAGTGCCCTCCTCGTCACGTTGACAGAAGAAAGAATAACAGGCCTCCCATCCCACGTTCTGCACAAAGGGAGGGAATGCCCCCCCGACCCCCGAGACAGGAGGGCTGGGTCCATGGGCTGAAGTTCGAAAGGGGAAAGGAGAAGCCCGTCTCTGGGGGCTCTTGAGTGTCTAGGGTCCAAAGAGGAGCACCCAGCCCTGAAAAGACACTGAAAAGTTCACTGCAGAATCACCGGTCCAAGGCCCAAGACATCTGGGAGGAGTCTGGGAGAAATGCCAGAAGGTTGGAGGCAGGGGAATTGTGTCTCATTTTTCAAACAAGGGAAAAGGTGACATCCAGGAAACTACAGCCCTGTATGCTCACAGGCAACCCCTGTGATGAGACGGATGAATGTGGGTGTCAGTGGCCGGCCCCATGCCAGGCCCCACCCCAAGCACCCTGGGTGAGCAGTTATACAGGGCAAGACCCTGTTTTTACTGAGCTTGCAGTCTGTCAGAGGCATTTGGGGCATTAAGAGCAGAGGGGAAAGGAGGTCCCATTTGTTTAAGGATCTTGAAAAGCATCACGAGGAGACGGGTTTAAGTTGGATTCATACTGTGAAACCTCAATCATTAAACCAGTGTGATACTGGCAAATAAGGAGGCAGGAATACCAATGGAACAGAAGAGAAAGTCCAGAAAGTTGCTCAAATCCATACAGAAAGTTGGTAAATGATGAAGGCTTTCTCAAATCACTGGGGCTCAAATGGACTTGATAAATGGTGTTGTGATGAATGGGCAATCATTTAGGAAAATATATGATTAGATCCATACCCTATACCATACACCAAATCGACCAGGAAATTGAAATTCTGACTTAATAACCAAACATGAACCCATAAACTATCAATATCAAGCTTGGGGAAACTGCTTTAACACTTCAAAATGGGTAAGGCCTTTCCATCACCCAAAATTCAAAAGTCAGAAAAGATAAGGCTGTCGAATTTAACAAGATTAAAAAAATCTTTAACAAGAATAAAAAAATCTTTCACACTTCTAAGTAAGGAAAAAACATAAAATTACAAGAGGCAAATGACAAATAGGGGAGGAAAAAAGTGTATCTTATGTCATAGACCAAGGGTTAATTGCCACAATATATAAAGCACTTCTAGAAATCAAGATGGAAAAGACCAGCAGTGTGATAGGAAATGGGCAAAGGCTGTGAATAGGCAGTGCCACCCACCCCAATAAACCCAAAGGGCTCTTAAATATATGAAAAGCTGCTCAACCACACTCTTAAGAGAAATTCCATTTAAAACTGCACTGATAAAGCCTGACGCCAACTGTAGGCGAAGCTTGGGGAAGCAAGTACTCTCATGCACTGGGAGTGGGAGTGAAAATCAGTACAACCCTCTGGACGCAGGCTTGCAATATCTGTCAAAATGACAAATAGAGCTACCCTCTGACCCAGCAATTCAGTTGTAGGAATCTGTCCTCTAGTTACCAGCCCACACAGGGAACATGTTATTTCTATAGCATTGTCCAGAGAAGCAAAGGACTGGAATGATCCCAAGTGTCTGTCAGCTGCAGCCATGGTAAACAACGATGAAACATTTACACAGCGCAATCCTCTCTGGCTACGTCAAGAATGAGGAAGCTCTGCAAATAGTGATGGGACGAGAGCTCCAGGCTATATTGTGAAATGGGAAAAGCAAGATACAAAACAGTCTGTATCAGTGAATGCAGCATCCTAAAAAAATGGATTTGTTGAAATACCGTTTGCCTATCATAAGGTTCATCTGTTTAAGGTGATGATTCAACGGCTTTTAGTATATTTAAGGGTTATACGACCATTGCCGTAATCTAAACTTTATAACATTTTCATCAAAGTTCCAATAGGAACCTTAGTACTCTACATTTCGTGTAAGAGGAGAAATAAGAAAATAGACATGCAGGCATGCATCTGCACCCACAACATGCATATTTGCATGTGCTTGTATAACCCTAGAAGGAAACACAAGACACGAACACAGTTGTGGCGGACACTGTAGAGTCACGTGATGTGGCTGCTGCTGTGTGCATGGGAAGGGCTGGTGGGAAATGACCCGGGACAGGCCAGCTGAGGTGAGATTGCTTAAAGCCTTAAGTACCAGGCTAACCAGTTTGGATTTTAGCTCATAAAGTCCAGCGCTGTCCAGGCAGAGCTTTTGGCAGTGAGTAAACATTCTATACCCATGCGTTCCAATATGGTAGCCACATGTGGCTCCTGAGCACTTGAGATGTGGCTCACGGGACCGAGGAAGTGCATTTTACATTTTATCTCACGTTAGCTAACCCACATCTAAATGGCCACCTGTGTCTAGGGGCTGCCTCGCTGGACAGCACAGCGTAGACTGGGGAGCCATGGAAGGTTCCACAGGTGGGGGAAAAACACAGCCTGATTTTAGTCTGAAGGGGTCTGTGAAGGATGGATCCCAGGGAAGCCAACAGAGGTTGGAAATAGTTGGAGGGGAAGGGCTACAGCAAAGTCATCTAGAGGGGAGGAAAACTGACCCTGACCTTAAACCAAAGCAGGGGGCCAGGGCTGGATAAGAAGGGATGGGTTTGAGAAACTTCTAGAAGGGGATGTGAACAGATGGTGAGGCTGAAGGCAGAGTTGAAGATGACTCTGCAGGTCCAGCTTGAGTAGCTAAGGGGGTGGGGAGGACAAGAAGGGAGGGGCCCTAGGGGGTGGGGTAGGTGAGGGTGGGACCAACCAAGAAGCTCACACTGGGTCTCATAGTCTCAGAACAACCAAGGGCGTCCGCATTTAGAACACAGCCTCAAATGCCCCACAGGGCACTGGGGGCCACCAAGCTCTGGCCACCACCCACTCCTCCACGCTCATCTCCTGCTCCCCCAGCTTCCACTCATGCTGGCCTCCTTTCTGTTCCCCAACACACCAACCCCCTCCCTCCACAGGATCTCTGCACTTGCTACTCCACTTATCTCAGGGCCTGGCACACAGTAGGTCTCCAAAAATGCCTGGGGATGAACAAAGAAGGCAAAGGGCCAGCTTCCCCAAGAGGACTTTCCAGAGACCTAGGGAGGAGTGCCGTGACTACCACGGTGACCACCACCTGCGCTGACCACTCAGGGGACGGGGTCCCGGCCTTTGCAGCCTCGCAAGATTGAGAGCAGTGACGACCTGGAAGATCAAGTCCACACATCTCCCCAAAGCCATTGCCTCTTGCTGAAGAGGGTGGGTACGCTATCAAAGTGAGATGGGTACGCCATCAAAGTGAGATCCGCACGCCCATCAGAAAGAAGCCCCAAGGAGAACAGACCAGTGTGAGCACCGCAGCGGCCAGTGAAAGTGGAGGTAAAGAGAGCTCTGGCCCCGGTTTGATTCAGGCTCTGCCTCTGGCCAGCGTGGGAACCTGGGCCTCAGTTTTCTAATCTGAAAACTGGTGGTAATAAGACATATATTGAGGGACGGTTGTTAGAAACACAAAAGGCTTGAAACATAGCAATGAGTTAGTCACTCAGACTCTTTGTGACCCTATGGACTGTAGCCCACCAGGCTCCTCTGTCCATGGATTTCCCAGGCAAGAATACTGGAGTGGGTTGCCATTCCCTTCTCCAGGGGATCTTCCCAACCCAGGGATCCAACTCGGATCTCCTGAATTGCAGGCGATCTCCTGCATTGCAGGCAGATTCTTTACTGTCTGAGCCCCTAGGCAACCCCCTGATACATAGTAGATCTATACTCTCTACTACAATATAATCTCTACTACAGTAGAGCTATAATCTCTACTACGTGGTGACCTGTGAAACTCCAACCCTGTAATAAAAAAAATGTCACAGAGAGTGCACTTAGGGAGGAGTGAGGATATTCTGCCTAGAAATGACATGTCATAGTAGGAGAGATAATCATAAAAACAATGCCGATGATAAATGGCGATTATGTAGCTCTTGTATTGTGCCACTTAAAACAGGTTTTAAGTGGTTAAGTGGTTGGCTTTTATCAATTCATTTAATCCTCACAAGATCCCACTTCACAGATGAGGAAGTTGAAACACGGAGAGCTAGAGATACTTGCCAGATCACAGCCTTTAAGTAGCAAGATGGTCCCGTCTGTGTTCTGAGCCAAGACTCTCCTGGCCCCCAGGAAACAGAGGCTTTCAGGTGTAGGACCCATCTCTGCCCCTGAGCCAGACAACTGGGCCCGCATGGGCATCAGCCATCTGGCTGGTCCTGTGTGTTGGACGAGAACCAGCCATTAGAGTGGAGTACAAACACTGTTGTTGTTCAGTCGTTCAGTTATGTCTGACTGTTTGTGACCCCATGGACCGCAGCATGCCGGGTTCCCCTGACCTTCACTATCTCCCGGAGTTTGCTCAAACTCATGCCCATTGATTCAGTGATGCCATCCAACCATCTCATCTTCTGTTGATTCCTTCTCCTCCTGCCTTCAATCTTTCCCAGCATCAGGGTCTTTTCCAATGAGTGGGCTCTTCGCATCAGGTGACCAAAGTATTGGAGCTTCAGCATCAGTATCAGTCCTTCCAATGAATATTCAGGGATGATTTCCTTTAGGATTTACTAGTTTGATCTCCTCGCAGTTCAAGGAATGAGTTGGACATGACTGAAGTGACTTAGCATGCATACATGCAGGATGGGATCTGAGATGTGAGCTACCGTGGGGAAAATCTGATCTTCACTGCATCAATCAGTCTGCTGAACTCCTGGGGGACCGGGCCCCATGCTGGTTGGAAGGAAACCCTCTCCTTCTGGTCCAGCACTCACAGGACTGCGTGAGATTGAAACCAGACAGGCGGACAAAGCATGGCCGGAGAGGCCTCTGGAAGGAGGAGAGAGCTGGAGGAGTTCACTCTCAGGTGACAAGCAGGAGTCACACAGGGCATGCGCGTAGGAATGAGTGGGTGGAAGGACCGGCCTGGCAGTAGGAACAGCAGGAGCAAAGGCAGTGAGGTGGGAGGCGGCCTAGCACGTGGAGGCGACTCAAGCAGCTCAGTGTTTGGATGGAGTGGGAGCTTGTCGAAGGGGAGATGAGGCCTTGGAAACCCCATGAGGATGGCAGGATTCCACCCTGAGGGTGTTAGGAGCGGTGGGTGGGTTTAAGCTTCAGTGACAGGATCACAGTGACAGCAATGTGCGTTTCTGGGAGAGCTTCTGCCAACGCACACCCTTGAGCATCCAACGCCCCTGAACGCCGCGGCCACACGTGTGGCCTCAGGACTGAAGTCCTGTCCTTTGGGCGTCCACACCTCCCTGGCGATGGCTGCCACCCACGACACAACGTAACACAACCTCAAGAGTCTTGAGGTTCAAGGCTCCAGGTTCTGTGGAAATGAATCAGTGACTTCTTTTACATGACATGAGAAATTTGATGAAATAGGTGTCCCTGTAGATTGTCCTGGGAAAGACGAATGGGGCAGAACGAGGGCGTGTGAGTCTAAAGCCAGGGAGGCAGACGTAGAGAAGGCGCATGTTCTCACGGTCAGAACTGCCCGGTGACCAAGTGGTCATCCTGGAGTCACCCAGCGGAGGTGCCTGGCAGAGCTGGCTCCCCAGCTTCCAGACGGGCCCCGGCTGGGCAGTCATCCGCCAAGGCGAGCACCGGAAGAGCGGGTGTGACAAGGGCTGCACAGAGACAGGGCTCTGCCAGGTGAAAAAAGGATCACCTTCAGCGATTCCATGGCTCCACTTCTCCAAACTGTACTTACTGCTTTCAGAACAGAGCCTCTTAAAGGTCTGCTAAGAGCTGACCAAGACCTGTCAACAAGTCTGAACCCACTTGTTAAAGGTAGTTTGTTGAAAAGTGAAGCTGATTCGTTCTCTCTTTTTTTTGTTTTGCTTCCTACTGTATATATTTTTTATCTCCTCTGGCATTCAACTAGACCAAAAAAGAAGTTGACGGGCGAAAAAAGAGAACTCTGAATAACAAGTTCTACGTGGGGTGGAGGATATGTTCATTTCAAAAATAATCAGAGAGCATGGAGAGACAGTCCTCATTCCTCAAGGACAAGGCAAAATCTAAGTGACCCCCTTGAGTGTCCCAGAAACTGAGTCGCGTTTAATAGACGCCTCCTTTCCTCACCTCTCATCGTAAATGTATTTGTTTTGCTTGGTCCTCGGCTTCCTTCCCGGACAACATCACACAAAGCGGGTGGTACACGCACTTCTCTGGCCACTGCCCGGCTGCCTCTGACCCTTTCCCCATCTCTCATGTTCCCGAAGAGTCTCAGGTTTTGTCCCTTCTCTGTCTTGAAGCCCCTGGACCACTGTGCCCGCAGGACATCTGGACCGTGGTGGAGGAAGCACTAGAGCTGGAGATAAGAAACAAACCCATGTCCGAGTCATGGCTTTGACCCTTGGTAGCCGTTGGACCTTGGACAAGAGGTTGGCCACGCTGAGCCCCAGACTCCCCAGCGGCTGAGTGGAATTAGTCACCCCTCCCTCCCCGTGGGGCTAGAGAAGAGCGTGACGGAGGAGCCTGCGAAGCCTTGGACAGTTCCGGGCATGCATACTGGGCTGCTTGGTGAGCCCAAGCTGGGTCAGAGAGGCCCACACGCCGGTCACGGCTTGGTTGTGGCGTAGCAATGAGAGGCCCTGAAGAGCCCAGGGCCCCTCCTTTGCCAGCCCGCCTTGCCGTCAACTTGGGGCTGCCATGACCAGCCCTGGCAGATGGGCCCCAAGCCATGGGGATGTGTGCGCTGAGGGCTGAAGCGGGGACAAGCAACCGCCCCTCCCCCTTCTCTTCCTTCTGCGCCACGGACACTTGTGGGGCCACAGTGGAGAGGATGGAACCCGGAGGTCCTGGAGTCACCAGATGGAGAAAAGACCTTCTGTGAGCAAGAAATGTACCTTTTTAATCTGAAGCCACTGAGATTTTAGAGGTTTGTCTGCTCCATTAATTAACATACAAGGTAAACCAAGCAACATTTATTGGGCAATTATTGTATATAATGATTTCCCAGGTGGCTCCATGGTAAAGAATCCGCCTGCCAATGCAGGAAACCCAGGTTCGATCCCTGGATTGGGACGATCCCTTGGAGAAGGAAATGGCAACCCACTCCAGTACTCTTGCCTAGGAAACCCCATGGACAGAGGAGTCTGGCAGGCTACAGTTCACGGGGTCGCAAAGAGCTCACGCGTCACACATAATACATGCCAAGCATTGTGCCAGGTGTCACGGTTACAGCAGGAATTGAGGGGTGTGTATGACAGCAGAATCGCACATGACATGGAGGTTGGGGAGCCGGAGCCAGGATGGGCACTAGACCCAGAGTCAGACTTTCCCTGGAAAATACTAACCGTTGCAGTGGTTTGGAGAGTGGAACTCTGCGTGGGTTACTCTTAGGTCCAGTAAAGTTAGCAAACCAATGAGCCAGATGAGAGGGAGAAACACAGGGGGAAAGACAGGCCCTACACAGAGGCCTGGTTGTTCCAAAACTTTCAGGTGACAACTGCAGGCCTACGGACTGCACATGTTCGTCCACCTGTCTGCACCTGCCGGCTCTGTGCTCATACAGACCTTCCAGGCACTGCTCGCTCTGACGGATGTTTCTGTGGGTGGAGCTAGCGTGGGGCATCTAAACGAAATGAATAAAGTGTAATTCCACACCACTGTCCCTGCCCTCAGGGGATCACAGAGCAAGGGGTCGCCTCCAGGCAAGATGAGGTTTATTTGCAGAGGTTTCTATGCAGCATATTTTTCCATGTGGGGTTGGGTGATGGTACAGTCTTCACCACTGCAGAGGGTGCCCTCATCTCTCCAACGATCATGTCCATGAGCCGGGCCTGTCGTGGGTACCAAGGGATGAAGAGAGGTCAGGGAGCATCTTTGAGACCCAGAGACTCTGCCCTGAGCTCAGGGACTAGGACAAGCTGGGAGCTAACTGATGCCCCGTCGGGCCCTCTCTGAGCTAAGAACATACAGACGGCCCCAAGCAATTTTTATTCACTGCACAGAGTCCACCACCAAACCCAGAAGTGCCTGCCCTCTGCTCGCTTCCTAGTTCCCAAAGAACTTTTCCATAGCAAGACTGAAGTCACTATCTCTCAAGTGGGAAGATGCACCGTGGAACAGTCACACAACCAGCTGGCGAGACCGTCAAGACCCAAGTCCACACGGTGATCCCTAACCCAGGCTTCTTTCCAGTTTACCAAGAAGGAACCCAAACCTCAAACCTGGACGGAAGAGAAGACGGGCCCTGCCCCCAACCCTGCAGCCTCCTGTTTACACGAGGGAGTGCCGGCCCTAAAGTTAGCAAAGAGAACCATATCCCCGGCTTTAGCCTCCTGTTTCAAAGTGCTCAAGGGGCCGGATGTTTTCTCAAGCACCCCAGAGGCCCTGGGACACAAGGTATTATGTGCAGCCTGAATACATTAATCATTTAAATCCGAGATCCAGTTTGGAGAGTGGCTGGGTGTCCACTCATCCATCCTCACAAAGCACAGCCCAGGTCGATGTGTGCCTTGGAGCCGAAATCTGAAACGCAGCCAGCCTAACCACGCAGCCCATTACTGGGAGCAGCTCAAAGTGGAAGGATTCAGGGAGGCCGCGGGCCCTGGGCGGGGGCCAGCCCTCCATGGTAACACGCCACAGTAGCACCAAGCGCAGCAAAGTGCCCTCATGCCTCAGGCCCGTTCTCATGGGTGATCCTCGCAGCACCCCCAGAGGGGGAGTCACACCAGCCCCTCACAGATGGAGACACTGAGGCTCAGAGAGGCTGAGGGACCCCCGCAGCCATGCAGCCAGCCAGTGGAGCCACCATGGCAGACAGGGCTGAGCGCCCCACTGCCCTTCACAGAAGGACCCACAGTGGGCTCCCTGCCCCTGCCCCGTCTCCCGCGGGTCATCAGTTATAACACCGCGATGCACCCTGCATCATGGCCGGCGCTATGCATGCACCACGGCCCGGGTAGGAGCTACTGGAGACACAATCCTACCTCGGCTCCTCCCAACATTCCCAGGTGAGCCGTGGGACTCCGAGGGGCCAGGATTTGAGAGAAGGGTAGGCACTGGACTGAAAGGTGATTTGGGGGCACATGTGAGAGAGGCGCCAGTCGGAAGGCTGGGGTCTGGGAGGAGGGACATGCTGGTTGCGATTGTATTCTGGGGAGGCCCCTCCAGATGCACTGCAGGGGCTGGGTCAGAGAGACAAGGCTGCAGGCAGTGGGGGAAAGAGAGAGCGCTCTGGGCAATAACAAGCTAGTGCCAGGTGGTGTGACCTGGAGGCTGGAGGGTCAAACAGGCGGCACACGGGCTCTAGAGGAAGCATCGGACCGCCACTGAGGGTCAGTGTGAGGGGGAAAAGAGCGGGCAGAAGGAGCTGACCACCACACCAACCTCGGTTCCAGGAAAGGAAGAGGAGAAGCAAATTGGCTCATTCAAGGCAGATTTCCTGAGCACCTGTTCTGTGTTGGGTCCTGAGGTTGAGAATTCAGTCTAGAATAAGAAGACCCTTAGAGGCAGCTGGTGATCGTTGGTCCTGGCGCCCCCCCAAAAAAAAAAAAAAAAGAAGACCCTTAGAGAGCAGTCGGTTCAAACCCAACATCACGTAGGGAAACACAGACTCAGAGAGGGACGGACACTGACTCAAGCACACAAAGCAGAGCGAGCAGACAGGAAGACACAGCCCCCTGGACCCCCGACCAAAGCCCTCCGTGCCGCCCCAGTGCATCCTTCTTGACACACTGTCTGGGGCCAGACAAGGATTTCCGGAAGGCATTTCCAGGTCTTGGATCCAACCCAGGGAGCTCAGTCTTTGCAGCTATGCAAAGATCCTGTGTTTACACACAAGTTTGGCATCATCAGTCTACTTCTTGGGTACAAGGCGGCTTTGCCTGGAGGTCTCAGAGGATCAACTCCCTAAGCTCCCTGAGAGAGGATGCCAGTTTTGCTTCTCACTGGAGTTTTCTGACCTACCTGACCTCTGCATCTTTTATTCCTGCCTTGGAGCTGGGATTCACACCATCTCCCTGAGCTCATTGCAATCACCTCTGCAGGCTTTTCTCTTGGGTAAATGACCTGAAGGGGGAAAATAGAGGAAGAACTCGGCTATTTCACAATCCAACAAGGTGATCTCAACCAAATTACCTCCTCCGGGCCACAAACAGGTTTCGGAACCTGTGTTTAATGAGGTCTATGTTTTTATGAGGTCTTTCGAGCCAGAGATCCTGCTTGGGTGGCCAGGTACTTCACTGTGTCAGGCCTCAGCTTCCTCATCTGTAAAAGGAGGGCAACAGGGCCAGCACGTCTGCGGATCCCAGAGCGAGTGTCAAGGAAGGGTTCAGCCTGGAGCCCGGCACACGGTCGGGTCCCGGTGGATGCAGCCATCACTGTGACATGCCAGGACCTCCTACGGGGCAGGCTGCCTGCGAAAAGGCTGGCTGTTCTGCCAGTTCTCGGTGCCATTCCCACACGTTAGCCTGCCTAAAAGTCATCTGGGGAGACTGTGAAAACTTACAACCTACAGACTTAGATCTTCCCACCCCCAGAGTCTGGGATGCGGACTGAGAACCTACGCTTTCGCCAGCTCCTCCTGGGTGGCTGAGGACGCCAAAGGCCAGGCCATGAAAAGGCACAATGTAGGTCACCGCATCCTCGGGTGACCCTGCCGTGACAATGTGGCCTGTGAGAAGCAGAGCGCGCCAGCCTGACTCCACATCCTCCCATGACGAGGTGACAGGACGGGGAGCGGAGGACGGAGGTGGCCTTGGGCGCGTGTTCTCCATCGAGCAGGGAGGAAGGAACAGGAGAAGCAGGGACACTCGGGACCCCGCAGGTGAGTCGCACCTGGGTGCCAGGGCACTTCCTCACTGGTCTCAGGGACAGCTGTGACCGTGCCTCAATTCCCAGGCCCCACAGGACAGTCATTTCTGTTGATCCCAGAGAGGCTTTAGGACCCAGATCTGTGCTTGGTTTCCTCATTCTGTCACTCACTCGCTCAATCAACAAACACAAACTGAGCCCTTCCTTGGCACCTGGACTTAACACGTGTTTGATGCCAGACTCTGTGGCAACGAAAGCAACGTGACCTTCAACTTGTCACTTCTGTGAACCATCCATAAAAGGGCAAGGCGACACCATGTTTCAGAGGGTTGCCACGAGGATTCTGTGAGATAACGCATATGAAGTGCCGGGTCCAGGGCCCGGCCCCTTGAATGTCAGGACTGCTCATGATTCCTGAAGCACGTGCACCACACAGGCCATCTCATCCACCCCCTGAACCCCCTCCACTCTCCGTATCCCAGAAGCAATGAGCTCTGCTCAGTTCCTCGGGGCATCCTGTTCTCTGTTTCTTCCAGGCCTTTGCAATGCTGTTCCCTCTCCGGCCCCCCTAGTCCCCTTTCCACAGATGTATTCACGGCCTGGCCAACCTGTCCTTGCAGTTTCTGTAGTTACTCCTTCCGGGATGCCTTCCCTGATGCCCTCCTCCCCAAGCTGAGGACCCCTGCCCTGCTCCCATAGCAGTGTCTCTCAGCACTGAACTTCTGACACTCGGGGCTGTGTGATTCTTAGTTGCGGCAGTTGCCTGTGTGTTGCGGAATGTTGAGCAGCACCCCGGCCTCTATCCACAAATGCCAGTAGCACACCCCCCCCCCACCCCTCACTGCAAAGCTGTCCAACCAAAGGCATCTGCAGACATTACCGAATGCACACTGCGGGGAGGCAGGACCGTCCCCAGTTGAAAACCACTGGGTCGGCGCCTTGTTTCTCCATCATGAACACACAGCCTGCAGGTCGCTGCAAGTTCAACACCCGTCCTTCCTGAGAGACTAGGCTCCATGAGGGTAGGATCTGAAATTGCCTTTCTTACTGATAAAATCCTCAGCATAGAACTCTCTTGGAGGCACAGAAGGTTCTCAAGAAATGCTTTTTGAATGGACAGACAAAGGATGGTGGATGAAGTGATTTGCCCAAAGCTGCACTCCAAGCAGATGGCCCCGCTGGACTTTGAGCCCACTCTCTGCTGGTAGGACCCTCAGTCCTTCGACCTCACCTCCCAGGGCTGGCTCATGGTCAGACATCAGAGCACGTGAGGCCTCCTGAGATGACAACCAGCATGCACCTAGCTCAATTCATGACCCAGGCAGAGGGACCAAGAGAGGTCATCAACGCTGCTAATGCTGCTGCATCAGGAGTAGTGGCTAACACACAGGGAGGGAGGGAGGGGGCCCTCAGAGAGTACTCCAGACTAGTGGAACATCATGATCCTGAAAACAAAAAACAAGCGCCAACAGGAGGCAGGAGAGAAACAGTAAACATGAAAAGGCAATGTCAACGGAGGAAGGAGCCCAGACACAGGAGAAAACGATCCAGGGGTCACAGAGGCTCACAAGGCAAGTCAACAATAGCATGCTGTTGGCACCCCTAACCAGCTCTCCTTTCCTCACCCTTTCCCCAAGCAGACCCAGATTTTATTTCCCCAAAAGCCACTCAGAGCTCACTCCTGTTTCATAAACCTTCTTTGGTCCCCTTTGCCTTCAGACCAAGTTCAAATTCATCCATCCCAACAAGCCCACCCCACCCCATCTCTGAGGCATCTTCGTACCTCAAGCTACCATGTAGACTCAATATTAGAGTTGTCCTGAGAAATAGGAAATAAGAGAGAATTCTCCCTTCCTCTGCCTTTTTGTTCTGTTTGGGTTCAATTTGGAAGAATTGGCTAATGCCCACCCCAGAAGTTGTTTCCCTGCAACCCTGAGACACCCTGAACCAGAACAATCCAGCTGAACCTTTCCTGGTTACCTGACCCACAGAAGCCATGAGAAAGAACAAACTGTTGTTATTTTAAGCCACTAATTTGGGGGTGATTTATAATGGATAGCCAGAACACTCACCCTGGCCCATTTTCAACTCCACAGCTTTCTCACTCAGTTCCTCCTGGCTGGTATACTCTTTTCTTTTTCCCTTTTCATTACTTCTTTACCAGATTCAACCATCTCTCTCAGAGGCCCAGCTTGGGTTACTCCTCTTCCATGCAGACATCCCTGAGTGCTTCAGTTCTTGGCCTCACTCCCTACATTACTCCCCATAGCACTTACCATCCCTTCTATTCATCTGCACTTAGCAGATGGATGGCTTCTATAATCACCGTCTTTCTATGTTCATTTTCCTGCCCATCTTCAGGGACCAAATCTTTTCTGGCCATCCCCTGAGACCAATAGCACATGAGTTCCATTACCCAGAGCTGCCCATGAGTGAGATGCTCCCTCCACACACACACACTCCTGCATAAGAGTGACTGTGTGTCCACAGCTGGACTGATGCTTGAAGGTCATGGAGAAATCAGGAGAAGCAAAGAAGATCCTGCAGGTGACTAGAGAGGACGATCAGCAGGTCCTCCAGAGAAAGAGGAAAGTAATGAGGGTCACTTGTCCCAGACAAAAAGACTACAAAATAATCCATACAGGTTTCAGCTAGCAGTGAACTGGGCTGAGGGGGACCAGGCCTTAGAGACATATGATGCTGTAGCTCTCAGCTACCTAAATAACATGGGGCATTTGTTAAATTACAGTTTTCTGGGTCTCTTCCCAGACCTGTGATGGAGCCTATAATTCTGCATTTTAAATAAACATCCCAGTTGATTCTTACAAGTCTGGCCAATATTGCTCCTTGTTTAGAAGACAACATGTACAAACTAGAGTGAGAAGTGGCAAGCTTTCTTTCATTTATCAAGCATTTAATGAGCACCCACTCTGTGTCAGGCCCCATGGTAGGTGCAAGGGAATGAGCAACAAACAAAACAGATAGTGTCTGCCTTCAGGGAGCCCATAGTTTAGTGGACAAGACTTTAGTGACTTAGTGACATAGGTCATTAATTAATAATAGCTAAGAAGAAGTCAGGGTTACTATAAGCATGCAAGCAGGAAACCTAAACAAGACAGATATTTTTCATCCATATAGCAGCTGTATTCTGTTTTTTTTCAGCACATGATGTAACTCCTACCAATCAAATGCTCTCACTTAGGAGTTTTTTGTATCTGGAGTGAGGGAACAAAGGAGCAAAGAGAGTGATTCTTCTTGAAGGGGCAGGAGGTAAGCACGAATTATAGGTCTAGTGAGCAGAGCTTCCCACAGTGGTTGCATTCTGTACTAGTTATCTATTGCTGCATAACAAATTACCCCAAACTAAGCAGCTTGAAAGAACACACATAACAAAACTTAAAGGAGAGCCTTAGAGGTATCAAACTGTTTCTTGCTAACTTAACTGTATCTCCAAACAAAGCTCAAAAATATTTAAAGAAAATTTAAGAAATCCATCATCCAACATTAAATCCAGAATAACTTTTAAGAAAAGTACTAGACATGCAAAGAAGCAGAAAAAAAGTGTGAGCCATAATGAGGAGAAAACTCATTCAATTGAAACAGATCCAGAAATACTGTAGGTGATAGAGGTACTGGATTAACAGCTATTTAAAAATACTCTATATGTACAAGAAGATAAAGAAAAGCATAGGCATGTAAAGGAGAGATATGGAAGAGATAAAAACTCCCAATCAAACATCTACAGATTAAAAGTAGAATGTCTGGGATATAGACAGGATTAACAGAAAGCTTGTTCAAGCAGAAGAACATATTAGTTTTATAAATATTTTTGAACTTTATGAATAGTGGTGGAAATTATCCAAAATGAAATACAGGAAGAGGAAGAGGAGAAGGGAAAGGGGTTGAATACAGCATTTGGGGCTATGGAACAAGGGGCCTAATATTCATAGTATTGGTGTCCCCAAAGGAAAGAAAAAAGAAATTGATGGAAGCACTGAAAAAATATCCTAAGAAATAATGGCCAAATATTTTTAAATGTTGATGAAAACTATTAATCCACAGAATCAAGCAGCTCAACTAACTTCAAGCACAGAGAAGATAAAAATACACCATTAGCAGACTGCTTAAAACTAATGATAAAGAAAAAACTTTAAAAGCAGTGAGAGAGAAAGCACAAACTGTAGAGACAAGGGGAAAAGAAGAATAACAACAGACTTTTCACCGGAAACACTGAAAGCTAGAAGAAAGTGGAAGAACATGACCAACGAACAGAAAGGAAACAATATCAACCTACCATTCTATCCACAGTGGGAACGTCCTACAAAAATGAGAAAAACAAACAGCAAGGGATGGCAAAGATGCAGAAAACGGGAACCCTGGTATGTTGCTGGTGAGAGTGAAACGGTACAGGTGCTGTGGAAAGTAGTCTCATTCAAAAGGGTAAATACATGTGTGCATGTTAAGTCACTTTAGTCGTGTCTGACTCCTTGCGACCCCATGGACTGTAGCCCACCAGGCTGCTCTGTCCACGGGATTTCCCAGGCAGGAATATTGGAGTGGGTGGCCATGTCCTTCTCCAGGGGATCTTCCCAACCCAGAGACTGAACCTGTGTCTCTTATGTCTCCTGCATTGGCATGAGGGTTCTTTACCACTAGCGCCACCTGGGAAGCCTATGACCAAGCAACCCCACTCCTAGGTATATACTCAGGAGAAATGCAAACAAATTTCCACACAAAAACATGTACGTGAGTGTACATATGTAACAGAACTATTTGTAATAGGCAAGAGTAAAGACAACCCAAATCATCATCAACTGAGGAATAGATAAAATATGTAATGCCCCTATGATGGAATATTTTGCCATAAAAAGAATGAAGTACTGATACATGCTGTAACATGGACAGACAACAAAAACACACTAACTGAAAGAAGTCAGACACAAAACACCACATACTGTGTTTCCAATTACGTGAAATGTCCAGAGTAGGCAAATCCATAGAGACAGTAGAACAATAGTTGCCCAAGGTGGTGGAGAGGTGGAGAATTAAGAGTGGGTGCAAATGGGTATGGGGTTTCTTTTGTGGGTGATAAAAATGTTCTAAAATTAGGTAGTGGTAATTGTTGAATTGTACATCAAAGTACACATTTTAAAAGGGTATATTTTATATGTAAATTATGTTTCAATGCAACTTTTTTTTTTTAATAAAGACTTTTCAGACACACAAAAGCTGAAAGACCTCATCACAAGCACTGAAATGTTAAACAAACTCCTTTAGGAGGAAGGAGAATTATAATCAGATGTAAAATATGGGCCAATACAGTGGAATGAAGAGTACTAAAAATGAGAAACAAAAGGGTTAATAAGAAATATCCTTTTAAAAATCTCTTTAAAAGACAACTGACCATTTGAACCTAAGATAGTAATTTACTATGGTTTCATAAAATAAGGAGAATAAGATGCATGACAGTAATAGCTCAAAAAGTTGATAGAAAATCAAATGTCCTATTGTAGGTTCTTCCATCCATGACAAGTGGGCATGCTTGAATACAGAGACTGTAATAAATTAAAGATGTAGTACAGCACAGTGGTAAAGAATCTGTCTGCCAACGCAGGAGACACGGGAGACACAGTTTCAATCTTTGGGTCGGGAAGACCCTGGAGGAAGAAATGGCAACCCATTCCAGTATTCTTGCCTGGACAATTCCATGGACAGAGGAGCCTGGAGGGCTACAGTCGGGAACCCAGAGGGGTCAGAAAAGCATTGGACACGACTGCTTGTAACTGAGCACGCACACATGCAAACCCAAAATCAACTGCTTAACAGTTGGGCATAAAATTAGCCAACAAGGGAGAGAAAATAGAACCATAAAAGTAGTTGATTGGCCAAAAGAAAGGAAAAGCAGAAAAACAGGTGAGGGTGAAATAAAGAATAGGTAGGACGAGTTGAAAGAAAATAGCAAGATGGTAGCTATAAACCCAATCATACCAATAGTCACATTAAATTTAAATAGCATCTATACAGGAGGTAGATATTGTCAGACTGGATAAAAAAGTAAGACCTAGCCATATGTTGTCTAGAGCAACACACTTGGAATATAAAGAAACAAATCAGTTTAAAAGGAAAGTACAGGAAAGGATCTACCCAGCAAACACTAATCTAAGGAGAACTGAGGGGGCTATAATAATATCCTGCAGTGAAGCAGGACTCCTTGGGGTAAGCTGGTGTAAAAGTGGCTTCCTAGATTCTACCTGGGGCCTAGATCACCCCCATAGGACTAGGAGGTAGTGAGCCTCGAGTGCCTGGCTTAGGAGCAGGCACGGAGCAGGCAACAGTGTCCTTGCAGGGCTTGGAATGCATGGGGGCAGTGTCACGGGAGACTGAGAGCCAGTTAGACAAGCATGATGGAGGCCTGGACCACCGCAGAGATAGCTAAGGCGCGTGATGTGGTTGACAGATCACACGCGGGGACTGAAGGGCAGAAAGTGGAGGACAGGAAGAGGAGAGAATCTGAGACAGGGAGTAAGGAGATTCAGATCGGAGAAAGGATGCTGATCCATTCAGCATTTACTGTGCATCTATGAGGGCTTCCCAGGTGTCACTAGTGGTAAAGAACCCACTTGCCAATGCAGGAGACTTTAGAGATGCAGGTTCAATCCCTAGGTTGGGAAGATCCCCTGGAGAAGGGCATGGCAACCCACTCCAGGAGATATTCTTGCCTAGAGAATCCCATGGACAGAGGAGGCTGGCTGGCCACAGTCAATGGGGTCGCAGACAGTCAGACATGACTAAAGCAAGCAACTTAGCACACACACATGCATGCATCTATCATGTGACAAGCCCTGAGCTATTGGCACTGGAGAGAGTTCAGAGACAGGGAAAGCTCAGATCCCAACTTCCAGAAGCAAAATATGTCTGTGTGACCAGCATCTGTATTATCCCGCTCTGCATCATGAATCTTCAAGAATGCTCCAGAATGCAACATGTCCCAAACTCATTCAACCATCTGAAGAGCAGAAGCATAGGAGTCGTCGTCAGTCACTGAGCACTTCCTGTGTCCCGGGAGATTTCTCTGTAGCCCGGCTTTCAGGGAGTCTCTAAGATGTCAGGGGCCCCCTTCACAAAGCCCCAGTGGCACGTGTCTCATTCCTATAGGTGTCCATCCTCCCCCACGACAAGGTGTTGGAAGACAGGGAATAAATGTCAAGTCCTTTTGGCAGGAAGAAGATGTCAACTCTGATGGATCAAGCATCCCACTGGTGAGCCCAATTGAGTTAGGGTCTCTAACTCAGCCCTGTACACTCTGCAGTGGGTCCAGGAGTCCCCTTCCCAATTTCCCAGCCAGTCAATTTCACCTGCTGGTGCTGGGGTGTTACATCAACGGCAGCAAAGTGAGCTCTGGAAGACAGCCACCCGTGTTTAGGAGGGGGCTCCCTCATTTCTTCCCCTTTGAGGCAGTAGGACAATTGTGCCCATTTTACAGATGAGGAAAGGCTTCTGGGGGTTTGAATGAGTTGCCCATGGAAACAGTAAATGATGGGATCTGAACCCAGGTCAGTCTGACTGCAGAGTCCAGTTTCTTCCCTCCTGTATAGTGAGGCTTCTGAGGGTTGGCGGGTTAGAGCAGAGTTTGAAAATGCCCCTCTGCGGGATGATAAATCCACATTCCTTCTAAGTAGAGAAAACAGGGGCAGGAATATAAGATCAGCCTGCAACACTCTGTGCCAGAAAGTAAAGTGTTAGTTGCTCAGTTGTGTCCGACTCTTTGCGACCACATGGACTATAGCCCGCCAGGCTCCTCTGTTCATGGGATTCTCCAGGCAAGAATACTGGACTGGGTAGCCTATTTCTTCTCCAGGGGATCTTCCCAACCCAGGAATCAAACCTGGGTCTCCTGCATTACAGGCAGATTCTTTACCATCTGAGCCACCAGGGAAGCCAGAAAATAAGGAAGTGTCTAAAAAATGTGGATGCATGTCTAAAGCACACAGGAGGCAGTGTTAAGGAGCTCCCACTGGCCAGACCTGGGACCGTTTGAGCATCGAAATAAACAATCACAGTAACAGATCATAAGCTATTAAACACAGTGGGAATCCATGCATCCACATTGAGTCCACACATCAATGAATGAGTAACTGGGAGAGGAGAAAGCTTTTCCTTATGGTCGAATTGCCAATCGATCCATTTAGAAGGGATGGCAGAATCAGAAAATCACCATTTGGCAACTGTCATAGTACTAACACTTGATTCAGGGGAGAATCAAGTATTGATTCCGATGTGGGGGCTTGAGGTGAGGCAGACAGACTTTGTTTTTGTCACCACCAAAATATCTGAGGTTGATAAGATATCACATTAGCAACTTACTTTCAAATGGTTTGGGGCGGGGGGGGAGCTCTTTATACTACTGCTGCAACTTTCTGTAAAATGTGAAATGATTCCAAAAAAGAAATGGAGCTACTTTGCGGGAACCTTGCTGAGCCATCAGAGAATGAAGGTGTTTGCCGTGGAAGGAGGTAGGGGACTAATGCATGCATGCATACTAAGTTGCTTCAGCAATGCTCAACTCTTTGCAACCTCATCGACTCTAGTCCGCCAGTCTCCTCTGTCCATGGGATTCTCCAGGCAAGAACACTGGAGTGGGTTGCCATGCTCTCTTCCAGGGGATCTTCCCAACCCAGGGATCGAACCCGCATCTCTTATGTCCCCCGTGTTGGCAGGTGGGTTCTTTACCACTGGTACCACCTGGTAAGCCCAGGGCCTGTCTAGGGAGACCCATAAAAAGTTTTTCCCTTCCCCTCCCCGGCAGGCAGGCACCAGGGGGCTTCCTAGGTCCTTCCCACCTCAGGAAGCACCAGCAGCTGCCAAAGGTGGGTCGGGAGGTCAGCAAACTGCAGATATCTTGGGGAAAGCCCTGGGGTTCACTCCAGAGACCTCAGCTTGAGGCCAGCCTTCTTTGCTTGCACACCTATAGCAATGCAGAGCTCACCATTGAGCTGACTGTCATCGTCAGCAAGTTCTTCCTCTGATGCCCGACAATCTGTGCCCTAGAAGGACTGGGTCCCTTCTGACTTAAGCATCAGGTCAGTTTCACTGGGAAGTGCTCTGGGTCCTTCAGGCTCTCAAAGTGGGGGCTGCGGTGACAGCGCCCCCTTGTGTCCAAGAAAGGATGTGCCGTTGCCTCAAGCCAAGATCCTTCCAGGGGAAAGGCATGATATCTCACAATTGTCCCCACCCCAAGTTTACTCTCCCTTGGACTAGCCAGTCCACTTATTCCTATTCATTTAGGCATTAATTCTTTGCTTTGTTCATTTATTCATCAATTCAAGCAATCACTGCTCTCTAGGTAGCTGGCTGTACCTCACCCAGGAAGTACATACTTGGGTCATTCCCAGGCCTTAATATCAAAGAGCTCTCAGTATGATGGAGGGATAGAGTACTACACCACAGCAGGGTCTGTGTCTTGTGACAGGTAAGTGCAAGGGGCTCTGGGAGCACCCAAAACAATCTTGGAAGTCTTCCAGGAGGAGGTGACCACAATTCAGCTGCTTTCTGTCCCCTGCTGCCACTTGCTGGGAGCTCTCCAAAGCTCCCTGCCCTCTCCTCTGGGGCTTCTGGGTCTGCCTAGGCCTGGCTGAAGCTAACAGAAGCATAAGAGATTAAGAAGAGGTGGCAAGAATACACAGAAAAACTATACAAAAAAAGATCTTCATGACCCAGATAACCACAATGGTGTGATCACTTACCTAGAGCCAGATACCCTAGAATATGAGGTCAAGTGGGCTTTAGGAAGCATCACTACGAACAAAGCTAGTGGGAGTGATGGAATTCCAACTGAGCTATTGCAAATCCTGAAAGATGATGCTGTTAAAGTGCTGCACTCAGTAAGCCAGCAAATTTGGAAAACTCAGCAGTGGCCACAGGACTGGAAAAAGGTCAGTTTTCATTCCAATCCCAAAGAAAGGCAATGCCAAAGAATGTTCAAACTACTGCACAATTGCACTCATCTCACACACTAGCAAAGTAATGCTCAAAATTCCCCAAGCAAGGCTTCAACAGTACATGAATTGAGAATTTCTAGATGTTCAAGCTGAATTAAAAAAAGCAGAGGAACCAGAGTTCAAATTGCCAACATACATTGTATCGTAGAAAAAGCAAGAGAGTTCCAGAAAAACATCCACTTCTGCTTTATTGACTATGCCAAAGCTGTTGACTATGGATCACAACAAACTGGAAAATTCTTCAAGAGATGGGAATACCAGGCCACCTTACCTGTCCCCTCAGAAATCTGTATGCAGGTCAAGAAGCAAGAGTTAGAACTGGATATGGAACAATGGACTGGTTCCAAATTGGGAAAGGAGTATATGTCAAGACTATATATTGTCACCCTGTTTATTTAACATATATGCAGAGTACATCATGCAAAATGCTGGGCTAGATGAAGTACAAGCTGGAATCAAGATTGTGAGGAGAAATATCAACAGCCTCAGATGTGCAGATGACATCACCCTTACGGCAGAAATTGAAGAGGAACTAAAGAGCCTCTTGATGAAAGTGAAAGAGGAGAGTAAAAAAGCTGGCTTAAAACTCAAAATTCAAAAGATGAAGATCATGGCATCTGGTCCCATCACTTCATGGCAAATAGATGGGGAAACAATGGAAAGAAACAGTGACAAACTTTATTTACTTGGGCTCCAAAGTCACTGCAGATGGTGATTGCAGCCATGAAATTAAAAGACGCTTACTCCTTGGAAGAAAAGCTATGACCAACCTAGACAGCATATTAAAAAGCAGAGACATTACTTTGCCAACAAAGGTCCATCTAGTCAAAACTATGGTTTTTCCAGTAGTAATGTATGAATATGAGAGCTGGACCATAAAGAAGACTGAGCACCGAAGAATTGATGCTTTTAAACTGTTGTGTTGGAGAAGACTCTTGAGAGTCCCTTGGATAGCAAGGAGATCCAACCGGTCAATCCTAAAGGAAATCAACCCTGAATACTCATTAGAAGGACTGATGCTGAAGCTCCATTACTTTGGCCACCTGATGCAAAGAACTGACTCCTTGGAAAAGACCCTGATGCTGAGAAAGACTGAAGGCAGGAGGAGAAGGGGATAACAGAGGATGAGATGGTTGGGTGGCATCACTGACTCAATGGACATGAGTTTGAGCAAGGTCCAGGAGTTTGTGATGGACAGGGAAGCCTGGCGTGCTGCAGTCTATGGGGTCACAAAGAGTCGGACACAACTGAGCAACTGAACAACAACAATCATTTAGTGAGTCTTAGTTCATTTCAGGGGCTGTGCTCAGAACTGTATAATACTATATCATGTAATCCTCACAACTACCACTGAGACGGTTCCCACTTTACAGATGAGGAAACTAAGGCCCAGTGAAGCTAAGGAGAGAATCTCACCAATCACCTTCCAGGCACTGGGTCTGCAGCTGCATGTGGTCTGCACCCATTTTCTCCCTGCTGCCCCATCCCCTGAAGGTCCCCACTCATCTCAAAGTTCAGCTCTGATCCTATCACAGTGCATGCTCTGGAGGCCCAGCCCTGCAGTGTAAGCTTGACTAGTACTGAACATCTCCTCCCATCACAGAGGAGACTGGGGGGAACCACAGGCTGGTGACAGCAGGAGTGGAGATGAGAGCATTGGACTTTTCTGTGTCCCCCAAGTCTGTCCTCAGTGCAGGCTCAACCCATATTTGCTGCTTGAGGGAAACTGCCTCCTAACACCTGATATTGCTCTAAAGCCCTCAGAACTTCTATTTCTACTAAGAGTGTCCAAGCTGACTTTGATATCTGGCTGGACTCCTATGATGCTGGGAGGTACAGAGCTTGCACCTCGGGGCAGTGGTGGACATTTCCCAGGGTTTGGCCTGTGCCAGACTTGGCTACACTCATGATATCGGCAGTTCCTCACCACAGCCCTTCCACGGAGGATCACGGTGTCACGGACACCCTCGGGTCTGCTCTCCAGGCTGCTGCCCTTCCTCCTGCTCATCTAACACATGCTCCACCCCGTGCACGGCCCTGCCCTCTGCTCGGCCCCCAGAACCGTATGCTGACCGGCTCCTGCCTGTCATTCAGGTCTCAGCTCTCGTCCCCGGCTCTGACCACCCTGCCTGTCCCACGTCACCCTCTGCCCCGCCTCCCCGTTCAGCCTGCACACTGAGATCCTCGTGTGCTCCCCGCCTGCTTGCTCACTGACTTATCTCCTGCAGGTACACGAGCCTCATGAGGGCAAGACCTCTGCCATCCACACTCCCAGGGTCTGGAGCAGGGCTGGCACATCACAGGTGCTCAGGAAGTATTTGTTGGGTGAATCGACTTGCTTGCAATCCCTGGGCACCTGACTTCTGATGACTCTTTCACAAGGACCCCTCTCCCCAAACACACACACCTCTCTTGGCTGCCGCTCTAACCACGACCCTGACCACTGGTGACATTTGCAGTAGCTACTCAGGTGTCCAGTGTGCCCTACAGAGTTGTCTTTCTGACCACACCTCTGCTCACACACCTCCTCTCTTCAAAAACATTATTATCATCATTATCATTAGGACTCTTCTCTGATGACGACTGAATCTGCCATCACTGTTGGGTTAAACATCCCCCCAGTGCCCCAAGCTTTCTGTGATCTCGTTTCATAGACAGGGGCACAGAAGTTCAGAGAGGTTAGGGACCTGACCGAGGTCACACAGCTACTACGTGGCCACACTGGGTTTTGAACCCTGGCCAGTGCACTTCCCAAGGCCCCGCTCCCTGCCGCTGTATTCTTCTACAGGGCTCAGCCCTCGCCACCCAAGCCACAGCATGCATCAGAACCCCTGGGGGCTCATCAGAGCACAGATGGCTGGACCTCAGCCCCCCAGTGTGTGACTCAGTAGGCCTAGGGCAGTGCCTGAGAGGCTGCATTCGCTAACAGGTGCCCAGGAGAGGCTGCTGCTGTGGGCCACACTACAAGAACTACCAACTTAGAGACACTGTGTCTGTGATTTCAGCAGGTTCTGGGGCCTCCCATAATCCCTCACGCACTTCAGGCAGCGGGAGGGTCTGAGGATCACGCCTGAGCGTCAGTCCTGTTCCTTCGGCAAATCGGACTCTTCCTTCATAAAAGTGAGTTATCTGACCTTGAAACACACCATAGCTGACACTCCATGGAAAGGCCTCTGCTTGTCTTAGCGACGTGATGATAAATATAGGGCCCGGAGCTTCGTGTCAGTATTTTAATAATCGTTGAGCAGAGCCTTGGGAACCAATTACAGAACTAGGACAGGTTTTTTTTTTTTTCCTTCTTCTTTAAAACTACTTGGTTTCCAACTCCTAAAACTTGTGGGCACCTAAGACCAATGGGTCCAGAAGGGTTTTGACTTAGTTTCCCCCAAGTGTGAGTGCTGCCCAGAATTTGAAATCTCGTCCCAGTAAAGCGGATACACTGATGCTTCCCTCTGCCACGCCTCCTCCTCCTCCTCTTCTTCCTTCTCCACCTCCCCCAACTCTTCCTCTCCTCCTTCACCAGCTTCCTCACTGAAGCTGAGTCAGCCCAGGATCTGAACAGGCGCATGGAGCCCTGCCTGTCACCGGCCTGCCTCCTCCTCCTCCCACGTGGCCAGAAGCTGAGGACCGGCACTGTCTGGAGGTGGGAGGCGGCCGGGACCCTCGGGAGCTTGCCTGGCTTCCCCTCCTCACCTGGCAGACACTGGCATCTTCCCAGGCCACTGCAGTGGTGAGGGTGGAGCTGTTGCTGACTCAGTACAGACCAGTAACAGGCACTGGTCCCCAATGCTCCCACCCTCCACTCCCCCTGGAATAAAACAAGCCTCCCACTTGGTCCAGCCCCCACCACCCTCACTGACTGCACCTCCCCTGTGCTCCCTCTCAAACTGTGCTCAAACACGCTGGCCTCCTCGCTGCCCTCCAAGTGCACCAGGTGTGACCTGTCTTAGGACCCTTGCACAGCCGTTCCCTCCTCCCCAGAGACCTGCACGGCTGGTTCCTCACATGATTCGGGTCTCTGCTCAAAGGCCACCTTCCCACACACCCCCACGAAGAAGCTCCTCCCAGCCCTCTCCCACACCCTGCCCTCCTTTCCTGGAGCACTAGTCATCACCCGCATTGCAGGACTTGCTCTGTGTCCATTATTGTAATCTCTCCCACCAGAGGGTAAGGAACGCAAAGGCACAACGCGCAGGCTTGGGCTCAGCTCAGCACTCTTCCCAGGGCTGGACTCACAGGAGATGCTCAGCAATCGTGAATGAATGAATGCTACCACCGATGGAGGAGACCATGAGTACTAGCTGGACGATTTTATATCTGTCCTCCCATGCTGCAAAGTAGGAGTCACTGGCCCTTTTTTTTTCATGTGATGATGGCTCAGCTAAGCAAGGGGATCGAGTTACCCAGAGCCACACAGCAATAAGGGGACCTGGGCTAGGAACCCAAGTCTGTGTGCCGGCAGGCCCAGGGATGGGGGTCAGCGGGACCCAGGTGAGGGTGCCTCCCAGGATGCCCCAGGCCCGTGGTGATGCAGGGCAGGTGGGAGGTCAGAACACGGGGTCAGGCAGCATGGGGCGGCTGTCGCCCTGGGTCTGGAGGTGCCCACAGAGGGAGACCGAGGGCTGAGGCAGGACCACAGGTGGGCTTCACCATAGGACTTGGAGCAACAGCTTAGTCCCCCAGCGTGGGGAGGGGGCTTGTAGAGACCATCTCGGGGCTGGGGTTGGCCAGGGTGGGCTGGCCCCAAACCTCTCCAAGACCCACACACATGATTTATGGAGCTGGGCTTCTGACATGACCCTGCCCTGCCAGGATGGGATTGGGCAGGACCAGTGTCAGAGGTGGGGTGTCAAGAGATGGGGTGTCAGCAGAGGCTGGAGCTGGGATCACACACCCTGCCAGTGGACTGTCAGCTCCCAGAGGGGCCATGGGGTCTCACTGGAGATGACGGGAATTGGCACCAAGTGGAAACAGCATCCAGTATGCCAGGATGACAGAGAGGCACATCTTCCTGGGAGATGGAGAGGAAAGACCAAAATGAACTAGCTCGGAATGACCTGACCGGGAGGGACTGGGGACCCGTCCCAGATTCAAGCCTCGGGGCCTGTGGGCAGAGTTAGCAGGACCTATAACAGCAGCCTGGCCGGGTGGAAGGTAGCCACCCTCTCCCGTTCCTGCTCCTGCATATATGTGCCTTCCTCAGCTTCCTCATCCCTGAGACAGGACAGCGATCCCAGCCTTGAGGGGGTACGTGTCCTAGGATGTATGAAGGGTGTCATCACAGTTCCTGATCCACAGTTGGAGCTCAAACCATGGTTATCCTACGGCTTCCTTTGGTCCCCCTGGGAGGAGAACATCCGCTTCACTCCAAGAAGCCCCTGGCTCCCTTTGGAGAACTCACGTTCCAAAGCACCTGCAGGAGCGGGGCTCGGCTGTCAGTCAGCTCCAGCTCTGTGCTTGAGACCCGAAGTGAGCCAGGTGTGACTCTGCCTCAGGAGTCCCACGACTGGTGGAAGAGGCCTGCGGGCAAATTAATGATGACGTCGAATTCCAGTCCCTTTGAATATATTCAGGACGTGCAGACCCCACCCTGCAGCTGTGGATTCAGTCCTTGACCACTTCAGTCCCTGGGAGCAAAGGCCAGTGAACAAGGGGCATGACCCAGTTCAGAAACTCTGAAAGCTGTGGGTGTGGGCTCTGGAGTCAGACCTGGGTTCTTCCTCTGGCTGGGAAAGCACCCCAACTTCTCCGGGCCTTAGTCTCTTCTGCTGTGAAATGGGTGCCCCCCTGGACTGCACAGCTGGTGGCAAGATGAGATTAAAGCCCCAAAAGCTGAATGAGCCCGTGCCTGTCGGGTGGCGAGGGCTCTTACAGGTCCCAGCCTTTCTCAGGAAGTGAGAGGCCTGAGCTCCCCCGGTGGGCACAGAGGTGGGGGAGGGCAGGGCAGCGGATGAGCGTGGGAAGAGAAAGGGCCGTGCCATGCCAGCAGAGCCTCCTCCACTGCGGGGACATTGTGGGGACACTGGTGGCCTTAAAAGCAGAACAAGCCTGCCACCCAGTGCCGCTAGGTGCCACCACAGCGGCCGGGCCAAGCAGCCACCTCGCCTGGCTCCAGCTCCGTACCCCCTAGCTCGGGCCTGGGTCTGGGAACTACAGTGGCCTTTAGGGAGATGATGACCCAAGACTGCCATTGCCCATCCTCACCTGGGAAATAACTCGCACATCTGATTCTCCAAACAACTCACAAGTCCCCAGGGAGGCTTGAGACTCCAGGCAGGAAGCCCAGTTGGTGCCAAGAAGGTCCCGCATGGCTGGGGTGACTCCCAGCAGGAAATGACTGAGGATCCAGAGCGGCTGCTTCCCAAGGCGGCTCAGTGATAAAATAACCCACCCACCAGTGTTGGAAACTCAGGAGTTGTGAGTTCGATCCCTGGGTTGGGAAGATCCCCTGGAGAAGGCAATGGAAACCCACTCCAGTATTCTTGCCTGGGAAATTCCACAGACAAAGGAGCCTGGTGGGCTACAGCCCATAGGGTCACAAAAAAAGCTGGACACAAATTAGCGGCTAAACCATCCACATTATTTAAATTTTAAATTTATTTTCTTCTTCTTTTTATTTTTTTGGCTGCACCATGTGGCTTGTGGCACCTTAGTTCCCTGACCAGGGATCAAACCCATGCCTCCTGCACTTGAAGTGTGGAGTCTTAAGCACTGGTTCTCCAGGGAAGTCCTACCCTTACTTTATGATTAATACCACATTGCCCAGCACTGTTCTAGGACTTGGAGACACATTATCTCATTAATGCTCACTCTCTGACCTGTGTGACCTAGGAACCATCACTTCCCCCACTTTACAGATGAGGAAACTGAGGCATGGAGAGGTGAAGTCATTGGCCCAGGGTCATGGAGCCAGGAAGAGTGAGAGCGGGGATTTGAACCCTGATCCTGGCCTGAGCTTCTAAGCGGCAATACCACAGAGGCTTCCAGGTCTTACAAGCTTCTTCAGGTCACCAATACAAATCCTGGAGGAAAAGATGCTTTCTTGAAAAAAAAACATTTTTTAAAGGTCTACCAAGAAATAGTTCCATACGTTGCCTCTTTAGTCATACTTTATAAATAGTTTTATAATTTTAAAAGAGACAGAGGGGGAGGGGGGATCGGGGTGGGGAATACATGTAAATCCATGGCTGATTCATGTCAATGTATGACAAAAACCACTACAATATTGTAGAGTAATTAGCCTCCAACTAATAAAAATAAATGGAAAAAAAATAAAATAAAAGAGACAGAGGGGGAAAAAAAGAAGGAAATCACCCCCGTCAACAGGACTGGCCCACAGTGGACTTGTGAAGGGAATGCTGACTTCTGATCCTCTGCCCTGTCTTTGGCCCTTTTCATTGCTCAGCAGGGTCCTGTCCCCATCCTCAGCCTCCCCTCCATTTACTTTTTAAACACTTGCTCTTGGGAAAAGTCCTGATCAATGGATCAAAAAAGAGAGGGGCTTTCCTGGTGGTCCAGGTGTTGGGACACCGAGCTTTCACTGCAGGGGGCACAGGTTCAATCTCTGGTTGGGGAACTAAGATCCCACATGCTGCACACAGACAAAAAAATATGGGGAAATAAGAGTGATGGGAAAAGGCGGAATTCCAAGCAGGAGGAGGGAGGCAAGAGACAGGAAGACAGAGTGAGAAGTGGAGGCTGACAGAGAAGAAGGGAGTCTGGGGTTTACTGAGCACAGACTTTTTTCCAGATACATTCTCACATCCCCTTATGTGAACCCTGCTTTCAACCTATGGAATGGGCACTACCCCCATTTAAAAGATGAGGGGACTAAAGCTCCCGAAGGTGCAGGGACTAGTGTGAGGTCACCCACTAGGAAGGGCTAGAACCAAGACTCACACCCAGTCTCCTCAACTTCCTGTGTGGAGTTTGCTGGGTGTTCTCTGAACCCTGGAGTGAGCCTAAGGCATGCTTGGAGCCGGGGTGGGGGAGGTGGGCAGATAAACGAGACCCAGCTCCTGGCCTTCAGCAGCTTGGACTAAACCGGACCCCATGTCCCGTGAGGCTCCGGGGCATGGACTCCTAGTTCAGACTGGGCCAGTCCCGGCTTTTGGACTACTGGAATATGGAATATTACACACCCAGCAGAAGGATTCTTAAGACAACGCTCTCCACTTGGACACTAAAAATCTAACAAAGGAAGACGTGCAGCTCATGTTTAAAAAAAATACAACAACAGGTGAGATTCAGTGTTGTAAGGGACTCTGCCCTGATTTGCTGTGTGATCTTGGGCAATTTATTTAATCTCTCTGAGCTAAGTTTCTTCATCTGTAAAATGGGTCCATGCCTTGGCTCAGGGTACTCCAGAAGTCTAGGGAATAACATAACAGGTATGTAAGCAATCTGTAAGCTGAAGAGCATTTCACTACACAGATGATATCACACTAATAAAGAATCATTGATTACTTTCTGAATTTCTCCTGTCAGTGAAGCTGCTTGTAAGAGCTTGATCATTGGACTACGAGAATCTAAGAATGGTCTGGACCTTGGTGACCCTCACAGGGGCCCAGAAACATTGCAGCAGTGTTAATGCCCCTACACTTGGTCCCCGGCTCCCATCACCAAAAATGCTGATACTGCTACACTCTCCAGTGAAGTAGGCATCTCCTCCCGTTTTGTAGATGGAAAAACTAGGGTTGACTTGCCTCAGCCTGTAAGCCACAGAGTCCAGACACACCAGATTCCCTGCCTCTTTCTACACCTCCTCCCACTCTTCCCCTCTCCCCGCCCCCATCCTTCACAAGGATGAAGACAAGAGGCAACGCTGACATGAAAAGGCAGCCCAGTGGCTTAAGACCAAGATCCCAGTGAGCAGAGACCTCATTTATAAAACCAAAGAGAGTCCTGAGGAAAGTTAATTGAAGTGAACGAAATCCTGAAGAATTTAGCACTCAATTTGAGAGGCTATTTTTGGCTGAACCAAGATGAAAAGACAAAAGAAAGTGCACCAAAATTGAAGAGAAACTAATTTGGAAGACATAATAGGGAGCAAACTTCTCAAATTTCCTCAGAGCCCGGGAGACGTGATTATTCAGGAAATAATTAGATGCTATCCTGGGGGTAATAAAAGCTAAAAATGAAGAGGAAAGAAATTGAAGACTGCCAGAAAGGTCATGGACTGCTCTCAATATTTTTTTTTCCTTTACAGATTTGAAGATGCAAGAATTAATTTGCAAAAGAACAATAAAGCAGTACAAACTAATCAGAGAGGAAATTGAGCTAGGAGAATCTAAACACCTCGCCCATCTGTTCGGGATGACTCTGCTGGGAAAGGTAGAACTAGGTGTGCCCTGAGTCTGAAAAGGGTGGCAGTCCCTTCTGAAGGTGCTGGAGTACACAGAACCTTGACACTACCCCCAAAGCTGAACTGCTCCTGACCTGAGGGCTGGGCACACTTCTGTAAAGAGCCAGATAGGGAATATCTTCAGCTTTGAAGGCCAGATGGTCTCTGCTGCAACTAAATTCTGCTGGTGTAGCAGGAAGGCAATAGCAGTCAGAATGTCAATAAGTGGGTGTGGCCATGTTCCGAACAAAACTTTATTTATAAAAACAGACAGCAGGCTGGATTTGGCTTTCGGGTGACAATCTATTCCATCCCACCTGAATTAGCACACCTAGTCTTCTTATTCGCAGTCTAATCCTGCTTCTATTTACACAAAAACACTGCCTACTAGAACATGCTTTCTAAAACCCAACTAATAGTAATAATAATGATGATGATAAAAAAGATAGCTGCTAGGAAAGAAACACAGAGTTTCTGGTATATGCTAGTCGTGGTTCTTGGCACTTCAATAACACCTACTATCTTTACAATGACCTTTATGAGGTAGGTACAATTTTACAGATGGGTACTGATACCCAGAGAGGTGAAGTAACTTGCCCAAGGTCATACAGTTAGTGAGGGTCAGAGGCAACATTTGAACTCACAGTCCAGCTCCAGAGTCCATGCTCTCAGCCACTATGATTTATTGCTTCTAATAGGTTTGGGTCCAGATTCTTCAGGAGCTTCCCACTGCCTACAGAATCAAATCCACATCCCTTAGCTCAGCACACAATGTCATCTGTGACTTAGTATTATATCTCACCTCTCCAGCCTCATCTTTCTCCAGGCCTCACCCTTGCCCCATGCATCAGAACTGCATGAAGAACCCTATATTCCCATGCCTTTATTCTTGTTTTTCCCTCTGCCTGTGACTCTTTTCTCCTGCACTAATATCTGTTCTACCTTCCAAACTCAGCACAAGTGTCACCTCGAAACAGGTGTCTGTTCCAGGTTGATCAAGTCACTTCCTCTCTTTGGGTCCTAGTTTCAGTGACTTCAATGTAATTGGTGGAAAGTAGGGGAATGACTGACTCCCTAATAGCCATTAACACTTTAGTATAAATTAGACTATCTGATTAGCTTAGTTTCCTAGAAGCATCTTTTTTTTTTTTAAGATTTTTTTGATGTGGACCACTTTTAAAGTCTTTATTGAATTTGCTAAAACATTGTTTCTGTTTCATGATTTGGGGGGATATTTGCTCCAAGGCATGTGAGGGCTTCCCTGATGGCTCAGACAGTAAAGAATCTGCCTGCAATGCTGGAGAGCCAGATTCAATCCCTGGATCAGAAAGATCTGCTGGAGAAGGGAATGGCTACCCACTCCAGTATCCTTGCCTGCAGAATTCCATGGACAGAGAAGCCTGGTGGGCTACAGTCCACGGGGTCACAAACAGTTGGACACGACTGAGCAACTAACACACACATGTGGGATCCCAGACCAGGGATCCCAGCTCCCTGACCAGGGATGGAACCCACACCTCCTTGGAAGGCAAAGTCTTAACCACTGGACCACCAGGGAAGTCCTGCTAGGAGCATCTTGGAGGAATAAGATACAGAAGAAATAAGTCCAAGTGTAGGAGAGAAAAAGATTGCTCATCATATGACTCAACTTATGTTGAAAGTTTTGATTCTACCCAAACAAGCCTGACAACCTCCCTCTCCAGCCTATTTCCTTCCAGGGCACTGAGCTCTGTCAGACTGAGCCCAGAGCTCTGTACCTGCTTAAGGAGAGCACCTGCTTCACCAGAACCCAGATTCCTTAACTCCAAGAAGAGTGTGACTTTTTTCCCAACCCCATACTGCATAAACAGCTGCACTTGTCAGGCCAGGCAGCATGATTAAAACATCCCTTCATGTTGCCAACTCCTGCTCTAATTCCAATCCTCCAAGGAAACTTTGACCTATAAGTTGGTTTTCATCCATTCAAATCTGATCCAAATTATTCCCCAGTGCACTACTCAAAAAAAAATTTTTTTTTACTCTTTCACGCATTCCTTCATTTCAAAGTAACTTTGAATTAGGAGTGTTAACTCTGATTCTAGCATATTATACTTCTGTCTTCTATCCATCCATCCTTCTATAAGTATAGTCAGATAGGTAGGTAGATAGATAGATAGATAGATAGATAGATAGATAGATAGATAGATAGATAGATAGATAGATAGATAGATAGATATGGATGCATCAGGTTTTACTGTGGTGCTTGGGCTCTCTAGTTGTGGCACACAGGCTTAGTTGCCCTGTGACAGGTAGGATCTTAGTTCCCTGACCAGGGATCGAACCCATGTCCTTGGCATTGGAAGGCAGATTCTCAACCACTGAACCACGAGGAAAGTCCCCATCCATCCTTCTTTCCATCTCTTCTTCCACCCATCTGACCTCCCATCCATGCTCCATCCATCTATCCTTCCTTTCATCCATTCTTCCATTCATCCTTCCTCCTACCCATCTTTCCACCCAACCTTCCTTCCATCCATTTCATCCATTCATTCACTCAGAAACTGGTTGTGTGCCCACTGTCAGCCTGGCCCATTACTGGGGCTCAGTGGTCAGTGCTGCACCCACAGGGAAGGACTTGACCTCTTGGAGCTTACCACAGAAGAGGGATGACAGACGAGAAGAAACACTTGTCCTCCTTCTATCTAAGCATCTCTCCTCCCTTGCCATTATTTCCATGAAGCGCTGAATCCTGTCTCCGGGAGGCACTTGAGGTAGTGCCTGCCCATCCTCACTCTCCCTCACCTCTTACCCACATGTCTCTGAGCCTCAGTGGTCTGTGTCTCCTCCACCCCTGCCACACTTCCCTTTCTAGGTGAACTCTTCATACGCCTCACTTCAGTCCCCCTCATTGCGTTCTTTCCTGCCCTCTGCAGCCCCTTGCCTTACCAGTCATCACCCCACTAACTACTTTCCACGTTCCCGTCTATATGATGTTTATATCCAGCAACTCCTTCTCTGGTCTGAGTCCCTGGGACCCTGGTCTAGACACTTGAATAGCTGCCTTGCTCATCTCTCTTGCTGCCCTAAAGTCTTAACAGGATAGCCAAGGTTCTCCACATAAAATGACAATCAGGAATTAATATCTGTCTGCTTCGAACCCTCCACTGGAGCCCATTTCACTCCAAGTAAAATCTGAAGTCCTGACACGATGCCCCCCAGCCTCATAGGATCCCTGACTCTCCTGCTGCCCTCCCCCCAACCACACTACTATCCCAGGGCCTTTGCATATAGATTCCTTCCACTTGGAGCCCTCTCCTTTCAGCTCTCGCATGGTTCACTCTCCCTTCATTTGGGGACTTACTCAAATATTCCTTGGGCTTCCCTGGTGGCTCAGATGGTAAATAATCTGCCTGCAATGCGGAAGGCCCTGGTTCGATCCCTGGGTCGGGAAGACCCCCTGGAGAGTGGAATGCCAACTCACTCCAGTATTCTTGCCTGGAGAATTCCATGAACAGAGGAGCCTGGTGAGCTACAGTCCATGGGGTCAGAAAGAGTCAGACATGATTGAGTGACTAACTCACACACACACACACACATCCCTCATCAGCAAGGTTTTCTCAAACCACCATCAGAGAATAACACCCCAGCCTTCATCACTCGCTATCTCATTTCCCTGCCTTATTTTCTCTCATGACACTTTCTACCACTGGGCACACAATATACTTTTATATCTCTTAATTGCTATCTTCCCCCATAAGGATGAAAATCCCTGAAAGCAGGGGCTTTTTCTGATTGTGGTCACTGCTCTACCTGCAGCATCTCTCACAATGCCTGACATAAAGTAGGGACTCAATACCTCCACCGAATGAATGAATGGTGAATACAGGTCTCCCTCTCTAGTGAATCTCTCCCTTGGCCTGCATACATGTCCAAGCCTCTATTTTTAAAACAAATTAAACAAAATAAAAACCTCCCTTTGCCTATGTAGCTTATCATCTTTGTTTTTCCTTTCACCACCAACTTTTTTCCCATAATTGCTATCAATGTGCACGGACAGTTTGGAGCTCCCCGTTCTCATCTCACCACCCCTTGCACATGCTGACTGATGTTCTGGATTCAAGGTGGCTTGGGGGAGGGCTTCCCACATGTCTCCAACTCTGGATCCACTTCCCAGCTTTTGCCACATCCTAACACTCCCTTTACACTCTTTGATTCAGTATCTTTCTTGAAACAACTCATCTACTTATTTAAACAAGGTTATTTGAAAAGAGATCTTATAATGCAACCAGAAATAGAAAATCTGGGTGACTAATCATAATTGAGATGCAACCGCAAAAATAAAATGAAAACAAAGTGATTAAATTCTAGATGGAGGCTGCCACTTGCTGGGGGCTCTGGGCTGGGATGTCCCTCACCTCCTTTGCTCTTTGTGGAAAAAGAGCCCAGAGGGAATCAGAGACACTGTGTGAGGGCTGCCCCATGGTGACTGCAGTTAACAGTGCTGCATTGTATCCTGGAAGTTTGCTAAGAGATCTCAAGACATGTATTACTTAACCTGTAGTCATTTTCCAGTGCATACATATATCAAATCAAAGTGCTGTATACTTTAAATGCATACAATGTTATTTGTCAGTTATGTCTCAATAAGGCTGGGAGAAAAACAGGACCTGGGAGTTCCCTATCAGTTGGAGTCATCAGGACTGGAGGAGGACCTGGGAAGTGCCCGGACATTCACAGCATTTCTCGATGGTATTTAATGTCCCTGAATTTATGGCACTTAATGTCCTGCCTGTGTGACCTCCCCCAATTCAAACTCACTTTCTGAGTGAGGCATAAGCCTCCCCCTTCGGAAGATTCTAGAATGGTGGAAAGGGAGCTGGACTGTGAGTCACTCTGAGGCCAGTCCTTGCCCCGTTCCAGACCCACACACAATCTCAGAGAACTCACTTCTCTGTCCAGAATGCGCTTTCCTTGCCATTAGCAGTAGGAGTTGATATTGAGCATTTTAGACGTTTATAATCCACTGAGACCTTATGTTATCATTTTAGTGATAAATTTAATATCCCACTAAATTAATACATCACAACTCACTTAACCCCACCATGAGACATTCATATAGTCTTCGGCCTTTCACAGCTCTAATTCACACTGTTATAAATGTGTTTTCCCATTATACCAGCATTTTCCCTATTTCTGAGTTATTGCATAGGATAAATGTCCAGAATTGGTATTCCTAGACCAAAGCATGTGGGTCTAATCCTCTCTGGCCGACGCCCCTCCTGCAGGCTTGGACCACTTCGGAACCACACACACAGAACCAAGGAGTGGCTCTGGGAACTGACCGCAAGTGTTAGCAGCAAGGATATCCCCTTTAGACATCTTAAACACATGGAAGTTTAGGAAGATGTGAGTTTAAAGGGAAGAACTAGTCCCATCTTCAAGCAAATCTGTGATGTGGCTCTGGGCAGACCCCTTGAAAGCCCCAGGGTCCTCAAACCCTCCCTTCCCCATTGGTTCCTCATTTTCCCCAACTGTCTGATGCCTGGAACAAGCAAAGGGCTCTGGAAAAAGAAACTTTTTCCCCTTGCTTTTTCTCCTGTGGACCTGTCACATCACCCGCTTCCCTCTGATGAAGAGGCCCACAGCCTGGGTGCCTCTTCTACCCACCAAGATGGAAACCTGAAACTGCACCCTTTGAGATCTCTGTGGAAGTCTGGGAGCACCGTATTCTTGGTTTTGAAGGAGGTGTGTTTCTTCTACGTGAATTCTCAGCCTCATCCAGCAGCATATCATACTGACACTATCTTCCTCCTGAGGGACACAAGTCGGCCCCCTGAGGGCAGAGATTTGCATCTGCTTGTTCACAGTTGCGGTTTCCGGATCTAGAGCAATTCCAGACACAGAGTGACGGCTCAGCACACACTTGGTGGAGGAATGGCTGTTGCAACCAAGTTCCTCCACTTTGAGTTGCATCTGGTGTAGGAAGTGGGTTCGCGCCATTCCAAGTCATATCTTTCAGCTCCAATGGGCATGACGATGCTCTAATAACATGGCAGCTTATGGAGAAATACAGTGTTTCTAGTCTGAAGAAATGTAGGATTATTCAAGTTCAAACCCAGACTGAATACAGTGAAGTCACTGAGAATCATTTTTTTAAGGAGATGATTAGAATGTGATTCTTTCTGCCCCTGGAGGAAGTGGATGTTCATCCTGAGAAGAAAAAGAAAGGAGAAGGAGGGGGAAAGAGAGAGAGTGAAAGATGAAAGGGAGAAGAGACAGATAAGAGAGGAGAATATGTGACTCAATGAACAAATGCAATCTAAGAATAGAAAGTTTAAAAGTTCCAGACCTATGTTGAAAACATTTGTTCAATAAGTCAGTTTTAAATATTGGCAGGGAAAGGTAAAACAAGGCTTTAAAATTGGTTTTAAAGCCAATTATTAGGTTTCTGAATGCATTCCAGGGTAGGGTGGCAGAGCTGCCCCTGAGCCCTGAGCCCTGCTATCAGGAACCTGAGCAGAGGAGCCGGCCTCCAGGGCAGAGAACCAAAGCCGGAGCCAGGTCAGGACCCTGGAGAGCACCGGGCCTGTAGGAGGCCGGGAGGCGCTCGGCTCGCCCAGCAAGGCAGGAAGAAGTCTCCTTCCCCCAAGCCCCTTCTGAGAATTAAGGATTGGACCCCTTCCCTCCTGACTGGGGCCCTGCAACTGGGGGATGTGGAGACTGAAAACTGGAACCTTGGAGCTGAAAAATGATTGTCATGGAGCTCCTGAGATTCCAACCTCAGATCCAACTACATCACAGATCACTCGTCCTCACTGCCGACTTCTGGGTTCTGTGTGTACTTGATTCTAGACACCATGGATCCCCTACTCTGCCCATATTATAGGCGAGAAAACTGAGCTTCAGAAAAGTGAAATCAAAGTCACCCTGAGACTATGCCTCACATTCTGAAGGGAAGGCAGATGTGCAAAAAAGGTTTTGGGGCCTGTCGGACAATGACTCCTCCTCAGAGGGCAGTCCTGGACCCTTGGGGGTTTGCACATATCCCTGTCTAATAGTCCCAGGGCAGTGGCCCACAAAGGCGCTAGACTCTAAAGTTCTTTGTATGTCACTTTATCTTGCCTTTCCTCTTTTCCCTTCAGAAAGCCTACAACAGAGAAGCTACGTAAAAGCCAGCAAGTGGTTTACTTTCCATAAGTAACAGTTGTTGTGCTCATCCAGGGTCCTTGCCAGTTGAACAACTTATGAAACCCCACACTGCCCCCACATTTTCTTTGGTTCTGGTCTGGATAAAGGTTAGTCTCTTGTGGAGCTCATCGCTGGGCAGCAGTCAGTGGTGAGTGCAGGAAAAGCTCGGAGGCGCTGGTGACTACAGCAGTGCAAGGTAGCTGGACCTCTGAGGCAAGAATCACAGTACAGCTTAGAGAGAGAAAATGCTGAGGAGGTCAAGAGCAAGCACACGAGTTGCTGACCTAGCTCTCTGGACAGGGACCGCTCTGAGCCTGCAAGAGAGAGTCATGTCTCAAAGCAAACCCATCAGTACTGGTCTTCAGGGGCCTGCAGGACGCTGTTGAGTGTCTGGCACTGGGTCTCATCCCACTGCATGTTACGAGAGGCGTAACATGGAGAGACTCGTCTCTGAGTGTCCCCTCCTCTAGGCACAATGAGGTCAGAAATCCCACTTGTGCAGATGATAGTCTTCCTTCTGGATTGAGCCTTGCTTTTCTCTTTGTGCTCATTCGGAATGCAACTAGCACCTCCGAGATAAAAGACTTCCAGGGCTTGGTCTCTAACCTTGGGAAGTGGGGTAGTGCACTAGTCAGGATACTCCAGAGAAACAGAGCCAACAGGACACATAGCTAGAGAGTATATATACAGATATAGATAGATAGGATATTCTAACTGTATATTTATCCTTTATGTATATAAAATATATATATATACACACACATATATATGATATATAACAGATAGATACATGTCTATTGATTCTGTTTATACCATCTATATGTGTATTATACCATCTATATGTGTGTGTCTGTGTGTGTGTGTGTGTATCAGTTCAGTTCAGTTGCTCAGTCGTGTCCAATTCTTTGCGACCCCATGGACTGTAGCACGCCAGGCTTCCCTGTCCATCACCAACTTCCAGAGCTTGCTCAGACTCATATACATTGAGTTGGTGATGCCATCCAACCATCTCATCCTCTGTCATCCCCTTCTCCTGCTTCAATCTTTCCCAGCATCACAGTTTTTTCCAGTGAGTCAGTTCTTCGCATCAGGTGGCCAAAGTATTGGAGTTTCAGCTTCACCATCAGTTCTTCCTATGGAATATTCGGGGCTGATTTCCTTTAGGATTGACTGGTTGGATTTCCTTGCCATCTAAGGGACTCTCAAGAGTCTTCTCCAATACCACAGTTCAAAAACATCAATTCTTTGGCACTCAGCTTTCTTTATGGTCCAACTCTCACATCCATACATGACTGCTGGAAAAACCATAGCTTTGACTAGATGGACCTTTGTTGGCAAAGTAATGCCTCTGCTTTTTAATATGCCATCTAGGCTGAACACAGCTTTTCTTCCAAGGAGCTAGCATCTTTTGATTCCATGGCTGCAACCACCATCCGCAATGATTTTGGAGTCCCCCAAAATAAAGTCTGTCACTGTTTCCATTGTTTCCCCATCTATTTGCCATGAAGTGATGGGACCAGATGCCATGATCTCAGTTTTTTGAATGTTGTTTTAAGCCAGCTTTTTCACTCTCCTCTTTCACTTTTATCAAGAAGCTCTTTAGTTCCTCTTCACTTTCTGTCATAAGGGTGGTGTCATCTGCATATCTGAGGTTATTGCTATTTCTCCCAGCAATCTTGATTCCAGCTTGTGCTTCATCCAGCCCAGCATTTCACATGATGTACTCTGCATATAAGTTAAATAAGCAGGGTGACAATACACAGCCTTGACATACTCCTTTCCCAATTTGGAACCAGCCTGTTGTTTGATGTTCAGTTCTAACTGTTGCTTTTTGACCTGCATATAGATTTCTCAGGAGGCAGGTAAGGTGGCCTGGCATTCCTATCTCTTGAAGAATTTTCCACAGTTTGTTGTGATCGACACAGGCAAAGGCTTTGGCGTAATCAATAAAGCAGAAGTGGATGTTTTTCTGGAACTCTCTTGCTTTTTCGATGATCCAGTGGCTATTGGCAATTTGATCTCTGGCTCCTCTGTTTTTTCTAAATCCAGCTTGAACATCTGGAAGTTCATGGTTCATGTACTGTTAAAGCCTGGCTTAGAGAATTTTGAGCATTACTTTGCTGGCGTGTGAGATGAGTGCAATTGTGTGGTAGTTTGAACATTCTTTGGCATTGCCTTTCCTTGGGATTGGAATGAAAACTGACCTTTTCCAGTCCTGTGGCCACTGCTGAGTTTTTCAAATTTGCTGGCATACTGAGTCCAGCACGTTAACAGCACCATCTTTTAGGATTTGCAATAGCTCAACTGGAATTCCATCACCTCCACTAGCTTTGTTCGTAGTGATGCTTCCTAAGGACCACTCACCTTCGCATTCCAGGATGTCTGGCTCTAGGTGAGCCAGACATAATCACATCGAGGTTATCTGGGTCATGAAGATCTTTTTTGTATAGTTCTTCTGTATATTCTTGCCACCTCTTCTTACTATCTTCTGCTTCTGTTAGGTCCATACCAATTCTGTCATATATATATACATATATATAAAATCTGGGATATCTATCCGTCTATCTATATCTCTGAGCAAGCAAGTGAGTGAGAAGGAATGGGGGGTGGTTATTATGAGAAATTGGCCCACATAATTATGAAGGCCGAAAGCCCTGGGATCTGCCATCTGCAGGCTAAAGCCCCAGGCAAGCCAGTGGTGTAGTTCAGTCCGAGTCTGACGGCCTGAGAACAGGGAGCTGGTGGGGACAGCCCCAGTCTGAGGTCCAGAGAAGATGAGATTAAATGAGATGTCCAGCTCAAGCTGTGAGGATCTGAAAAGGGACAAATACCTCCTTCTTGCACCTTCTGTTCTATTTAAGCCCTCAGCAGAGGGCAATCTCCATCTACTTGACTGACTCCACTGATCCAAATGCTAATCTCACCCAAAAACACCCTCACAATAGGCCCAGTACATGCAGAAAAAATGCTTAGTCAGGGCCCCTGGTGATTCAGTCAAGTCAACACAAAATTACCCATCACAGGTGGGGACAAGACTCCATTCGGGTCCCTCCCTTTCATGACCCTGACATTGATGGTGGCCTGGTTCCATTCTCAACCCACACTCAGTGCTTTTCCTTCTAATAAAAGCATTGCTGCACAGTTTTCATTACCCACGTGAGTGAGTGATTTGCCCCGAGGTTGCACATGAGAACCACGGAGCTTTTGAAAACCCCAGAGCTGTGGCCACACCCCTGATCACCTCTGATAAGGCCATCTGACCTAGCCTGTATTTATCTGGGCATTACCACGTGCCAGGTGCTATGCCAGGCGCTTTATTCCCATCAGCCCATTCACTGCACCCCCCGTAGAGCTACAGCCCTTCCCATTTTACGGAGGAGGAAACTGAGCCTTAGGCTAGCTGTCTGGTCAAGGTCACTCAGTGCCAGGACCAGGACTCAGGTATCTGATTGCAGAGACCCCACTCCTAACTCTGCCCTGGCTCTTCTTGGAGAACTGACCTCTTTAATCATGCTGGGGTTGCAGGAGTATACACAACACATATAATCCCTGCCCACATGGAAGCGGCAATCTGGGGGCGAATGCAGTGGGGGGATTTCTGAGCATGTGTGCCTTGCTTAGGTTCACCCAGTTGTTTGTATGACAATCCTAAGAGGTAAAGGCATGATCATCCCCATTTGACACTCTGAGGCAGGGCTCAGAGAGGTCAAGTAACCTTGCCCAGGGTCACACAGCTGGGTCCAGCAAGACCTGGGAGGGGCAGGTGAAGAGCCCACCTGTGGTGTCTGGGTGACAGGTGAAGGTGTGGATTTGAGTACTCGGGCTCTTTGAAACCACCCTGACTCCCCGCCCCTTCCAGAGCTGGAGCCCACCGAATCGCCCAGGGGAGGGCTGGTGTCTCCTTGCCGCAATCTGGAATTCCCAGAGGCAGTCTCCCTGCCCCCAGTTGGCTGTGTGGCTTTGAGCTCTCCGACATTATGCCGCCCTCCTGACAGGGTCAGTGTGATGGTCAAATCAGACAGACCATGGGAGGGTGGTAGCAGTCAGGGGTGCCAACATGTATCAGTCAGTTCTCCCAAACCTCAGGACGGCGGTGAGGTCGTGGGAGATCCACACCCCCCACTGGGAGAACCATTAGCCGATAGACGGCACGCTAACAGGTGGCCCCAGGCCCAGAGATGCAGCCCTTCTGGACTCCGCTTTGATTTTCCGGCGTCTGTGGCCCCCTGGGTACTGTCCAATGGGGCTCAAGGGGCAGAGGACGTCCCAACACGAGTGCAATATTCACCGTGGCCGCAGGAGGGCAGCATGCGCCCGTGCAACGCCCAGCTCCTGGGAAAGTGATTCTGGGGCAAGGAGCCCTTACTGCCTCTCCCAGGGGAAAGGGGAGCTGAGCTCATGCACAGAAATTGGGGACAGCCCTCCACCCATGCCCACCCACCCAGCTCTGCCCAATGTTCTTCCTCCCTACCCTCCTGCTTCACAGATGTCACCAAGTCCTCTGTGAGGTGTTTAGTTTAAGATTTATATTAATATATAATTTTTATATATTTATATATTTAATATTTATATTTAGTTTAAGATTCTATTCTGTTTGTATGTTAAAAAAAAGATTTATAGAGACAAGGTAGATACTCTATCATCACATTCCATTCAGCCATTTTTCACTGAAAACCTGCTTCATGCCACTATTCCAGGTGCTGGGAATTCAGCAGTCACAACCTAGGCAAAGATCTCTCTTCTCACTGAGCTCACAGTCTAATGCAAGTTATTAGCTGCCTCCCCTCCACGTAACATCTTATTATGAAATTTTTCAAACATGCAGAAAAGTTGGAAGAACTGTCCAGTGAACACCCACAGACCCACCACCTTTATTGCATATCTATCCATTTATTTCTTCCTCTATTCATCCATCCTATTTTTTTGAGCACTTCAAAATAAGTTGTAAACCTCTTTCTGCTGCAAAGCATGACTTGAGTTCACACTCTTTTAAAGGTAAAATCGATACATAGTAAAATGGACAGACCTTAAGTGAACCAATGCATGAGTGATGACAAGTGCACACACCTGTGCACCCAAATCTAATCAGGGCAGAAACCATTATTTGCTGCCTTTTATTAGTTCTGCAACCCTGGGCTGCTTATTTAACCTTTCTGATTTAGTTTCCTCAGTTGTTGTTTTTTTCTTAAAGAATTAACTTGTTGGGCTTCCCTGGTGGCTCAGTGGTAAAGAATCCATCTGCCAATTCAGGACACACAGGCTTGATCCCTGATCTGGGAAGATCCCGCGGGCTGTGGGGCAACCAAGCCCATTTGCCACAACTATTGAGCCTGTGCTGTGGAGCCCAGGAACCACAAGTGCAGAAGCCCAAGCACCCTAGAGCCTGGACTCCACACCAAGAGCCCCCACCGCAGTGAGAAACCTGCACACTGCAGGGAAGAGTAGCCCTTTCTCACCGCAACGAGAGGAATTTTCACCGCCCAGCAGTGAAGACCCAGCACAGCCAAAAAGAAACAAAATGACATCAAGAAAGAATTAACTTTTGAGAGCATGAAATGAAATGATAATATGAGAGTCCCTGGACCATGATAAACGCACAGTGACACAGTCAGCCTGCCTGGCATGGGATTCACTCTCTTCTGGCTGTGTGACTTTGGGCAAGTCTCTTTAACTTCTCTGAGCCTCTACTTCCTCCTCTGAAGGAAATCATAAAGCTAACCTTTCAGCAATGATCTTAACCCTAGGTGAACACTAGAATCATCTGAGGAACTGTTAAACATAACCTACATGTCCCAAGTGTTTGGAAATGTACAAGTACACTTTCAGAAGGAGAATGACCAGAGCCAGGAGAACTGAGTTCAGGTGACTCTTCTGCAGACGTGGCCCAACCTTGGGTAAGAAGTATGGAAGGTCTCTGGGCCTCAGCCTTTTCACCCTTAGAATGGCTGCGTCATGGGCTCCTTGTGAAGCACAGACGAGCTAGTGGATATGAGAGGAGGCTGGGAGCTGTAATGCATTCCACACCTATGCTGCTGTGTGTTCAGTCGCTCAGTCATGTCCGACTCTCTGCGACCCCATGGACTGTAGCCCATCAGGCTCCTCTGTCCATGGGACTTCCCGGCAAGAATACTGGAGTGGGTTGCCATTTCCTTCTTCAGGGGATCATCCCGACCCAGGGATCAACTTCGTGTCTCTTGCATCTCCTGCAATGGCAGGTGGATTCTTTACCACTGAGTCACCCAGGAAGATTCTACACCTATGAGATATAATTATTTAGGAACACTGGGAGTCAGAAAGGATCTTCCAGATCTAGTTTGACAGAATCAACTGTTTTAAAGAAGGGGAACCAAGGCATAGAGAAGAATCAAACTTTATTTTTTATTACATCTGAGTAAATTCAATCTGGTCCAGATGATACCTCAGATGCCAGGGGGTGCAGTGACCCCAAAAGTTCACCTCCTCCCTTCCTCAGGCAGCCTTTCCTAGGAGACATTAGTCTCTTTTCTCTGTTGTCTGCTTTACACAGTTAGGGACTTACAAAAACTCCCATGTTTTCCATTGGGTTCAGTTCAGGCATGCAGTCATGTCAGATTCTTTGTGACCCCATGGACTGCAGCACACCAGGCTTCTCTGTCCATCACCGACTCCCAGAGGTTGCTCAAACTTATGTCCATCAAGTTGGTGATGCCATCCAACCATCTCATCCTCTGTCATCCCCTTCTCCTCCTGCCTTCAATCATTCCCAGCATCAGAGTCTTTTCAAATGAGTCAGTTCTTTGCATCAAGTTACCAAAGTATTGGAGCTCCAGCTTCAGCACCAGTCTTTCCAATGAGTATTCAGGACTGATTTCCTTTAGGAATGACTGGTTTGATTTCTCTGCAGTCCAAGGGACTCTCAAGAGCCTTCTCCAACACCACAGTTCAAAAGCATCAATTCTTCGGCGCTCACCTTTCTTTATAGCCCAACTCTCACAACCATACATGACTACTGGAAAAACCATAGCTTTAATTAGATGGACCTTTGTTGGCAAAATAATGTCTCTGCTCTTTAATATGCTGTCTAGGTTGGTCATAGCTTTTCTTCCAAGGAACAAGCATCTTTTGATTTCATGGCTGCAATCACCATCTGCAGTGATTTTTGGGGCCCAAGAAAATAAAGTCTCTCACTGTTTCCATTGTTTCTCCATCTATTTGCCATGGAATAATGGGACCAGATGCCATTCCATGGTATAGAAACAGAGAAGTGAAATTTGTGGCCCATGGACCTTCAATAGCCACTCCTGTGCCCCAAAGAGATATGAATAGCTGATCACTGAACTTCTCCCCACCGAGTCCATAGCTGCCTTAGACATACATCTATCCCACACTGTATTGGAGTTGACATCACCAGATAATCAGCATTGACAGCTGAAATGAAACCTCTTTGCTCTTTTTTCTGATACGAAGTTTCACAAGCCAGACATGCTCCCCTGAGCATGGCACAGAATGAAAATGTCACCCACCAGTGCCTGAAGACAGTGAGAGCTTGATAAGCACTTGTCACTTCACCTGGCAGCTAACACAGGTATTTGTTACTGCAAAGGTGGCAATTTCTGGGACACAGCCAGATCAAGAAAAGTTGGGGTGAGATTGTGTCTGGAGAGCTCCTGGTATCCAGTAAAGAAGGGGGTTGAGGGCCTGACCGTGCCAACTGGCAGGATCAGGGCAGGTGAGTCTGGGGAAGTACCGACCTGCAGGTGATGGGGAAGAAGGCAAGGCTGGAAGATGGGGTGGGGGCAGTGAGACAGACCCATCCAGGTGAATGCAGGCAGCAAGGGAAAAGTGCCTGTGGGGGTCCCAGCAGGTGAGACAGAGATACCTACGAGCAGGTGATGGGCACGGATCCAGGCAGTTTGCAGTCAGTTGGTACTCACTGAGTTGGGCCATAGAAAAGGCTGAGCACCAAAGAATTGATGCTTTCAAATTGTGGTGCCGTGAAAAGACTCTTGAGAGTCCCTTGGACAGCAAGGAGATCAAACCAGTCAATCCTAAAGGAAATCAACCCTGAATACTCACTGGACTGATGCTGAAGCTGAAGCTCCAATACTTTGGCCACTTGATGCGAAGAGCCAACTCACTGGAAAAGACCCTGATGCTGGGAAAGACTGAGGGCAGGAGAAGAGGGTTGACAGAGGATGAGATGGTTGGATGGCATCACCAACTCTATGGACATGAGTTTGAGCAAACTCCAGGAGACAGTGGAGGACAGGGGAGCCTGGTGTGCTGCCGTCCATGGGGTCACAAAGAGTCAGACACGACTGAGGGACTGAACAACTCACTGAGTGTGGAGGTGTGGAGGAGAGTCAAAGAAGAACAGGAGAGAATGGGGCACCCAGCCTGGGCTTGGCCCCAAGAATGAGGCTCCCCTCAGTTCAGCTAAATGAGCACGCGAAGTCAGGAGGCTGGGTCATACATGCCCGCACCCGGGATCGGCAGTCGCTGGGGGCCATGAACCCACCCCTCAGCTGCCCTCGCTGCTCTCAAGCTGCCTCGGCCACCAGCCTGGGGAGCTTCCCCAAGCAGCCCCCTCCAGCCTGCAGAGCTGCCCAAACATCGCCCGCCTCTCCATCAGCAGCTGTCAGAGCACATTTGCCATCATAGCATCATCCGCGCTCCAGGAAGCCCGGGAGGCCGGGCGCTTCAGGGAATGGCCAGATTTAGTGATGCCTCAGATCTCTGGATGACTTCAGTGGACTCATGTCCTGGCTAAAACAGGGGAAGCTGGGACTCAGGGGGCTTCCGGGGGAAAGGGAGAGAACAATCTACTCAAATGCCTCTGCCTTGGTCGCAATGGGCCTTCCAAACACATCCTGAGTGGAGTAAGAGCTGAGATCCCTCCATTCTGGTCCTCCATTCCGTGATTGCTGTGTGCTGCACTGGTGTGAAAATCGGTTCAGCCATGTCTGATTCTTTGTGACCCCATAGACTGTAGCTCACCAAGCTCCTTTAATCATGAATTTCTTCAGGCAAGAATACTGGAGTGGGTTACCATTCCCTTCTTCAGGGGATCTTGCCCACCCAGGGATCAAACACGTGTCTCCTGTATCGCAGGCAGATTCTTTACCATCTGAGCTGCAAGGGTGGCCTCCCCATGTCTGAAATGAAGACAGCTACACTTGCCCTGATGAATGGGGCAGAAAACGAGTCTCAGATGTGAGCAAGCTGTTTAGCGAGCACAGAGGGATGGACTATGCACAACAAGGCTGTTCTCCTGGGTGTCAGCTCTGCTAGGTAGTGGCTCCCTGATCACCGTGCGAGAAGGGTCTGAAGCTGAGGCCAAGCCGGACCAGAAAGCGTGCCGTGACGGCTTAGTTGTATCTACCGTGGTGTGAGACAGAAGGGCACCCCCTCCATGCAGTCTTCATGCATGTGCGTGCTCAGTCACTTCAGTCATGTCTGACTCTTTGTAATCCCATGGACTGTAGCCCATCAGGCTCCTCTGTCCATGGGATTTCCCAGGCAAGAATACTGGAGTGGGTTGCCATTTCTTTCTCCAGGGGATCTTCCTGGCCCAGGGATCAAATCCACGTCTCCTGGGTCTCCTGCCTTGCAGGCAGAGTCTTTACCACTGAGCCACTGGGCAAGCCCCTCTATGCTATCTACTTGCTATTTTTGTCCTAAATAGCTGTAAGATATTATTGGCATTTCTTTTTTAGGCCACTGCCAAAACCAGTCTGAGAAGAGGCCAATACGAAGAATTCACAATTCAGAGTCAGTCCACGGGCCCCCTCCTGGGCAGTGACTGGGGAGCAAAGGGCCCTGCTACCCTGAGTCATATCACATGGATATCCAGCCCTCACTCCTGCCTCATTTCCAGCTACATCCCTTCTTCATTCTAGTTTTAAAAAATGTTTCAGCTACTGTCTATCACACTACATACTTTCAGGCCTCAAAACTTGTCCTTCTGCCTGAAATGCTCTTTCCTTCCTTGCCTGGCAAACTCCTATGCATCCTTCAAAACCCAATGTCCATGACAGTTCTTCTGGGAGGTCTCCTTGTTTGATAACCCCTCCCACAGGAAGAAGAAATACTGTAGGATAGAACAAATCTCTCTCTCTTTTCTGCTGTATTAGAACGAGACTGGAGAGGCCAGGCATCCCTGGCCCACACACAGCAGGGATCTGCACCATACCTCCACCCCACTCACCCAAGACCGGCCATGTGTTCAGCCTTCAGAACTCAACACAGGCTCTCTCCTGACTGCGTACAAGCCCTTGATTCACGTCTGGCTTGGCCCATGTTCTCCCGGACACCATGGAGTGAGGCCGTCCCGGGGGAGCCACGGGATGCTGTGTCTCTGTGTGCTAGGGTGTGCGGGAATGGAGGGGGCAGTGGTCACGGACGAGCCAACCGGGAGCTCCGAAGGCCGCCCATTGCCATGGAAACGGGGCCCCGTGGGCCAGCCAGGCCCGGGCTGGTCAGTGAATGAATAAACGTGGCCCATTTTTCTGCCTTTGTTAGGAGCCTCCCTGGGGCTTCCTGCTGTCAGCCCCAGCTGTGGGGAAGGCGGAATTTGCCTGATATCGCCGGGCCTCCGCCTGGCAGCGCTGAGCCCAGCCCGGGGTGCCCCACGCCAAGATTCATGCCCGGCTAACAAGCCCCACTTTGTTCCTGTGGGAAAGTCCAGCCCCTCAGGAAAGAGCCCTCTCTCCGGCCGGCCCCTGGTCTGGGGACTCAGCGAGCCAAACAAAGCTCCATCCGCTGGCGATGATTCACAGGCCCCAGTGTCCACCTCCGTGCCCGGCGAGGCCAGCAGATCTGCTCGGAGAGGCAGAACTCCAGTGCATCCCTTTCCTGCTTCTCCAGGAGGCTGAGGTGGGAGCCACTCGTTCCCAGACCTGGTCCCAGGTCTCCCCCACCCACCTCCGCCTCTGGTTTCCAAGTGAGGGCTGTGTAACAGGCAGGTGGGCCTGGGTCGGGAGCAGCAGGAGTAGAGTTCAGCTGGTACACATGAGAGGCGCAGGGGTCAGGGGAGGGGTTTGGCCTGGCCCCTCACCCCCCTCCCCGAGGCTGAGGTCCAGTGGCCTTGCAGTCTCCCCCTCCCTTGCCCCAGGGCTGTGTGGGGTCCTGACCCAACCGCCTTCCAGACAGTGGCCTTGGCCTCATCATGTCACCTCATCAGCCTCAAGACAAGGACGCTGATTCTGGCTGCCTCCCAGAATGTCACTGATAGAGGCTGTGATTAAGGAGCAGCTGATGCTCCTTTGCTAGGCTCTCTGCGAAGGGCACCCGTGGGCTATCTCATTGCAGTGTTTCTCGTGGTGAGAACTCACCAGCCCAGAATCCGTGGGGAATAGCGGGCAGGTAAATGAAGGAGTGCAGAGTCCAGGGAGGGGAAGCAGGAGCTCTAGGAACTGGGGGTCCTTGTGGATCCCTGCACCCCTACCTAGTCCATCCCCGATGACTTACAGCCAACAGCTGTTACCGTGTGGGGACGTGGGTCCAGCCTGGTTAGGTCTTCTGATGGTCCTTAGAGGAGGTTGGGAAGGTGCATTTTGATGAGAAATCCCAGGAGGCGCAGGGGTAAAGAATCTGCCTGCCAATGGAGGAGACTCAAGAGATGCAGGTTTAATCCCTGGGTTGGGGTTGAACCCAGTATTCTTGCCTGGAGAATCTCCATAGACAGAGAAGCCTGGCAGGTTACAGTCTATGGGGTCACAAAGAGTCAGACATGACTGAGCACACATACATGCATGCATCTCAATTTGTGAAAATGCAACACTAAACAATATGTCATTTACATTGAGAGTAAAACTATGACTAAAGGATGAGATGATATGCACAAAATTTATCACAGTGGTGACCTCTTGGAGGTTGCTGGGGAGTGAGGATCCAGGGGTGCAGCAGTCTTGGGGTTGGTCTATTTCTGAAGCTAGGAGGTCGGTGCATAGACGCTTATTATATGACTCTTTAAACAAGCATCATGTACTTCGGAATGCGTGACACAGACTACACAATAGACAGTTTTAAAACTACCTGTTCGTGCTAAGTCGTTTCAGTCTTGTCCAGCCTCACGGCCTGTAGCCTGACAGATTCCTCTGTCCATGCGATTCTCCAGGCAAGAATACTGGAGTGGGTTGCCACTTCCTCCTCCAGGGGCTCTTGCCCACCAAGAGATCGAACCCGCGTTTCTTATTTCTCCTGCGTTGGCAGGCGGGTTCGTTACCACTAGCACCACCTGGGAAACCCTAAAACTATCTGGAGACCAGATAAAACCTACTTGGAGGCTACATCTGGTCCTCAGGCCTCCTGTTTGTGACACCCGCCCCGTGGCTCAGGTAACATTATCCCCATTTCATGGATGAGGAAACTTGAACCCTGAGGGTTGAAGCCACTTGTCCAGGGTCTTACAGCCCGCACTGACTGTGTAGTTTGGGTGCTCCCAGAAGCAGAGCCTGAGCCAAGGGTTTCTGAGCAGGTGGTTTTTGGGAGGTGAGGCCCAGAAACACAGCTAGGGAGCAGGAAGAGAGACAGCGAAGGAAGACAATGAGAGGTGTCTCATTAAGCAAGGGACCCCCATGGGCAACTGGAGCTCAGTCCTGCCAAGAGCCCCTGGGAGACAGCATAAAACGCTTACCCCCAAGCTCTCCAGCCTGAGGGATGAGGGAGCTGGGTTATTTATGAGTGCTTAGTCGCTCAGTCATGTCTGACTCTTTTCAACCCCATGGACTGTAGTCCACCAGGCTCTGCTGTCCATGGGATTCTCGAGATAAGAACACTGGAGTAGGTTGCCATTCCCTTCTCCAGGGGATCTTCCCGACCCAGGGACTGAACACGGGTCTCCTTCCTGCATCGCAGGTGGATTCTTTACCATCTGTTGTTGCTTAGTAGCTAAGTCACAAAGGACCCCATGGACTGCAGCACACCAGACTTCCCTGTCCTTAACTCTCTCTCAGAGTTTACCCAAACTCATGTCCATCGAGTCAGTGATGCCATCCAACCATCTCATCCTCTGCTGCCCCCTTCTCCTCCTGTCCTCAATCTTTCTCAGCATCAGAGTCTTTTCCAATGAGTTGGCTCTTCCCATCAGGTTGCCAGAGTATTGGAGCTTCAGCTTTAGCATCAGTCCTTCCAATGTTCAGGGTTGGTTTCCTTTAGGATGGACTGGTTGCATCTCCTTGCAGTCCAAGGGACTCTCAAGAGTCTTCTCCAACACCACAGTTCAAAAGCATCAATTCTTCAGTGCTCAGCTTCTTTATGGTCCAGCTCTCACATCCATACATGACTACTGGAAAGATGGTATCGTCTGGTATTTATACCCCCTTCCTATCAGCACTGGTTCAGGGCTGTTCTTGGGAGGTATAAGTTCTGCTGTTGCTGAGGAAGCATGGCTCTGGGGCACAAGAGTGTCCTCAAGAAAGGGACACAGGGCTGGCGGGTAGAAGTCAGGCAGGTGTGTGCTAAAGAGGTCAGGGCGGGGGCCTGGAGCAGGACTCTGATGACAGTACTGGGACACTCTGGTGGCTGAGCATCCTACACTACAATGTCATCACCTGCTCACATTCACTTGCTGAGTAGCTCCCTACCCTATAGCTACTGAACATGAACTTGAGGGGAGGGGAGAAAGGATAGGCAGATGTGTTTTTAAGATGATCCCATGTAATCCTCGTGCATTAACATCTTGGCTGGGGTGGCTCTTTATGTCCTAGCCTGCCATTCACACTCAGCTCCCATCCCTGCCTTCCTGCCCCAGCCCCCTAGGCTACGGCCCCCTAGGCCCCCTCAACCTGCCCAATTATCTCTCCAAGAAACAGCCGGCCCAGGAAATGCGATGCTTGCAGAAAAGTTCATGTGCAGCAATTTCAGACTTTGAGGATTTAAGAAACTGCCCAAATTGAGGGTTTCTGAAATTACTCCACTTATCTCTTCTTGGCCTTACGACTGCTTTTTATAAATTGAGATGATGGAAAACTTTCTCTCTTCCAAAGAAAGGCATAAAGGGAACCAATTCCATTCTGCAACCCAAAACAGAGGCCTTAATTTTCTATTTCCTCTGGAGCCACAGTAAAGCTGTTAATCTTTAAACCTGCACTGATGTTCTCATGTGGACGTCAAAGGAATCTGAAAGCTCATCCTGCCTCCCTGGAGCTTATCTGAATTTAGCCCTGAAAACAGACATGGCAACCGAAGCTTTGGGTTCACTAGGGGTCCCTGGAGACTGGAGGTGTCTCTGCACTGTGCTGGCAACATTGACTGAGCAAGAACTGTGAGCCAGGCATGGTGCTGGGTCATGGCGGTGCCTGGGTGAGTGAACAGCAGCCCTGACTTGGGGACCTCAGCACGGTGGGTGGAGAATCAGATGGAGCAGCAGATCACGGGCTCACCATATGGTGCATGTGATGCCTGATGGGGTGATGTCTGAGAGGCAAGGGCATGACCTTGACCCTGGAGCCCTGGCACCATGAGGATGCTGCCCTCACCGAGGGTGAGTCCATGTTGAGCCTTATGCAGAATCCACCCACCGCAGTTTCTACACTCACTCCTTTCTCACTCTTTCCAGACACATTTTTAAGATCACTGATGAGAGACGATCAGTCTTGGGTGTTCACTGGAAGGACCGATGTTGAAGCTGAAGCTCCAAGACTTTGGCCACCTGATGTGAAGAGCTGACTCATTTGAAAAGACCATGATGCTGGGAAAGATAGAGGGCAGGAGGAGGAGGAGACGACAGAGGATGAGATGGTTGGATGGCATCATAGACTCGATGGACATGGGTTTGGGTGGACTCTGGGAGTTGGTGATGGACAGGGAGGCCTGGCATGCTGCGGTTCATGAGGTCGCAAAGAGTCAGACACGACTGAGCAACTGAACTGAACTGAACTGATGAGAGGAATCTGAGCACAAAATGCTTCAGACTTGAGCCTGATTTTCCACTGGCTGTCCAACGTTTCTGACGCTGTGAGGATAGCACCTCAGTTGGTCACTGAGGCATCTTTAACACCGTCCTGTTCTACCAGAGCACGCATGTGTTCTATCGCTCAGTCCTGTCCGGCTCTTTCTGACCCCATGGACTGCAGCCCACCAGGCTCCTCTGTCCATGGATTTCCCAGGCAAGAATACTGGAGTGGGTTGCCATTTCCTCCTCCAGGGGATCTTCCCAACCCAGGGATCAAACCTGCATCTCTTCTGTCTTCTGCATTGGCAGGCAGGTTCTTTACCACCGAGGCACCTGGGAAGCCCTTCTACCAGAGCAGGGTTCAGCCAAATGGGCATTCAAACCAGTCAGGCATTCAGTCAAAATCATCCCCTGGAGGTGACAGCTCATCCCTCCTGCCAGAGAGGAGTGCCAAGGTGACATCATTCAAGAGAAGAAGAGTGTCTCTTTAAGGGGGCTCCTGAGTTCTCCTTATACACTTCCACACAAGCTTATTTATTCCATGGGGCCAAGGGGTCCGTGGAACACTAGTGCTCCATGCCCTTCGGCAAAAGGTTTATGATCCAATAAGTCTGAGAACTTACAGGGGTCTCAGCAGGATGGATTGGGATGGACTGAAAGACATCAGTGACATCACTGAAGAGTCCAATGTTTCCTTAAAGGCAAAGACCATAGAAATGGACTGGTTTCATTTGGAGTTCAGAGATGAATCTGGGGCTATTCCGGCATGTCTGGTGGGGACTCCAGGATCCCTGTACTTCTAAGTTCCTCCCAGAGAAACCAGGTCACCTGTGCTACCAATTATATAGTAGAAGCTTTCCGTCAGCACTGCAATGTTAGATCACCAGTTTCTCTGGGGTAGGTATATTCCTCTTATCTATCTGAACCATTCTGAGCATTCTGGCTCGAGCTTGTCTGCTTAGTAGATGAAAGAAACTGCTACAAATCAGTTGGCTGCTAGATCAAGCTTGTGCAAGGTCAATTCCCAAATTTATCATCCGCCTAGAAGTGAGCTGCCATTGGAATCCACGGCTGCCAGGGGAGTGTTAAGAAGCACGCACATGGAATCTTACCCCCAAGAGATGCTTAGGCCATGGGTCTAGCGTGTGGCCTGCACATTAAGGTTTTTTCAAAGCTTCCCAGATGATTCCAGTGTGCAGCCAAAGTCAGGAACACTGGCCTAGAGGAACCAGGCAGTAGGCCCAGTTGACTCTCTCCTTCTTCAAAGGCAACAATTCACATTCTGTTAAAGATTCTGAGAGCCACTGTCTTAAAGACCCCTCTTTAACCCAATGCTTCCCAAACTTACTTAACCACAGAACCTTACATCTCCCAGCACTTACTGACATTGGAAAAATAGCATTCCCAGAACACACTGAGGATGTGCCACCAACAAAGTATTCTACTGGGGGAAAGGGTTCATGGGGTGCGGGAATAAAGGGCCAGCACCTTTACTGAAGACAAGATCATTCTGAACTTTGCCTATGATGGAAGGTTGAATAATGCACCAAAATATCTGGTGTCTCTACATTGACCTCCGGCTTGGCCATGAGCTCTATCCTGGCCAATGAAACATGAGAGGAAGAGACGCCTGTCCTTTATGTCAGCAGGAGGTTTAAGAGTCATTGCCTGCAGTCACTGAGTTCTCTCTTTCCCTTTTGCTGTGAAAGGGAAAGTGTTAGCGGCTCAGTCATGTCCGACTCTTTGCAACTCCCCGGGCCACTGTCCACCAGGTTCCTCTGTGCATGGAATTCTCCAGGCAAGTACACTGGAGTGCATAGCCATCCCCTTCTCCAGGGGATCTTTCCGACCCAGGGGTTGAACTCTGGTCTCCTACATTGCAGGTAGATTCTTTACCACTAGTGCCACCTGGAGACAGCAATGTTTCAGACACAGATGCTCTGTCAGCCTGGGTCGTAGAGTGAAAGAGACATGACACAGACCCACAGCCAATCCCCAGTGGACAAGTAGCTTGAGCAAGACATAAATCTTGGTGGTTGTAGCCACTTAGATCTTGGGGTTACTTGTTACCAAGCATAACTTAACTTATGCTGACTGATGAACTTATGGAAATGGTGGTGGTAACATGCTTGTTCTTGCCATAAATTCCTGAAAAATTAGACTGGGTATTCAGATCTTTTGCTTTACTTGAATTTTTACTCTCATACATGTATTTCATTAAAAAAAAACTGATTTAAAAGTGTTTTAAAATTTACCCTCATATTGACCTTTGTAGATGGAATCTTTCTCCTGCTCAGGCTGGCAGGGTCAACTGGAATCTTTTTAAGGACATTTTTTTTGCTCAGGCAAGACAACAAAATGCCTTTCCTGGAGGAGATGCCTAACCTTTTAAAAATATCCTTTTGGAGCTCAGATGTGCAGAAGGGAAATGCTCATGGGGACATGGCTTTAAAATCAGTGGATGCTATTTTTGGTCTCTGCCCAACATACATAGGACCTGGGTCACCCACCTGGAGGGGAAATAGCTCAGTCAACATGTCAAGGCAATAACTTCCACAAGACCTTTCGGTTTCCTTCTTTAGGGACAATTAGGCGGTGGAGAGTAACGTATACCCACCCTCTGGAAAGATATCCAAAAGCAGCATAGCGCTCGTCCTTTCACTGGCCCACTTAAGTCAGCTGGAGTCCCCTGTGTTGGTACCCGCCATGTGAACATCACTCACTCACCACCGTGGTGCCTGTAATTCCCCCAAGGAAGCTTTGTTCCTTCTAGCCTCCCGCCCTGGCCTGTGATGGAGCCAGAGTGGGACAGTGAGCCTGCTGTCTCATGAACAGAGATGTGCAACGGGTATCTGGTTAGAGGATCTAAAGGGTAGATTGTGAGCTGGAGGAGTTACCTGGAGCTGTCCCTTCCAGAATCAGGCAAGACTGAGGCTTGACACCACAGACCTGGTCAGTGCTGAGTGTTAAGCATGGCTGGTATTCAGCTGGTATCAACTGGGGCACCCAAACCCTCTGCTACAACATGGGAATCGCGTCCTCATGTCACTAGCTGCTGTCCTTGAGGGTTGAAGCTCTAACAGTGGGATCTCAGGCACAGTGACCAGTGGTGAGAAGGTCCCAGCCACTCTGTAAGGTCTGCCTCTGCAACCCTTCCCTCCATCTATTGGCCAAGGGGAGTGGAGCCTCTTGGGCAGAAGACACCCTGAAAGTGATTTGGTTTCTACCAGCTGAACAGAAGGCCCCTGGGAAGGGAACGTAGGTGGTGGACACCAAAAAGTGAAGAGGGGGCACAGAGGGAGGTAGAGTAGGGAGGGGGCCCGAGACAAGGCTCTCCAGCTTCTATGTGCAGAGGAGCACATTGTACTCTGAAGGGGAAGTGGCGGCATCCGGCGGGAAGAGAATGTCTCCTGAATGCTTGTACCCAGTGGGTTTCCATCAAGACCAGAGCTCCTGATGTACTCAGGGTGAAATGTCTGGGAGAGAGGCAGGGAGCCTTCTAAAGCCCTAAAAACCTAAAGAGTATCCAAAATATATAAAGAGTTCCTACAAATCAATAAAATGATACCTAGCCCACTAGACATTAGGGTAAAAGACTTAAATAGGCGGTGTACAAAGAGAATGTCCACAACGTCCCTGATGGTACAGTGGATAAGAATCTGCCCGCCAATGGGTTTGATCCCTGGTTTGGGAAGACGCCACATGCTGGGAAGTTCCACAGAGTAACTAAGCCTGTGCAACACAGTTACTGAGTCCACGCTCTAGGGCCTGTGAGCCACAGCGGCCGAGCCTGCATGCTGCAATTACTGAAGACCATGCACCATAGAGCCTGTGCTCCACAACAAGAGAAGCCACCGCAATGAAAAGCCGGTGTACCACAACAGAGAGTAGGCCCCGCTCACTGCAACTAGAGAAAGCCCATGTGCAGTAACGAAGACCCAGCACAGCCAAAGATAAAATAAGTAAATTTTTAAAAAGGGTAATATCCAAATGCCCAACAGGTGTATATTAGGACGAATGACCTCATTACTGATCAGAGAAGGGAAAATTAACACCACAATGAGGTACCTCTGCACACTCACCATGATGACTAAAGCGCGGGTGTTTGCAAGGATGGGCTGACCGTGTTGGAAGTGTACGGATGGATCTCACCAACACAGCGCTGCAGGAGAGAAGCCAGACCCCAGCACTGCACACTCCAGGAGTCTGTTCTTATCAAGCTCCAAAGCCAGACTCAGGAGAGCGTATTGGGAAGGACATGATGGGGGCTTCTGGGATGGCGGTTCTGGTTCTAGAAGCTTCTTACTTGGTGCTGGTTTCATGGATGTCATCAGCTAGTGAAATTCATGGAGCTAATCATGTGCGATTTGTGTGTTTTTCTGCATGTCTATAAGACTTTAGTAAAAATACCTTTAAGAAAGTATTTCTGTGTTCATTCCCTCCATTAATTCACCTATGTCTGAGGACAGAAAAAGCACTAAGAGATACCTATTTCCTGAAAACTAGTTACCTGACTACACTCCTGTCCCTTTAGGCAACAATGACAGAACAACCACGCCTAGCTAAAATATTCCCCTCCAAAAAGACTGCTTGGTCTGCAGAATCTCTGTGTGGATGGGTGAGAGGGCTCTGCAAGTAATGAGCACCCACAGTGTTTGAGGAACTCTCGCCCATGGGATCTCATGTCACACGCCCAACAACCTGTGAAGGAGAGAGGATGACCCACATTTTAACAGATAAGGAAGCCAAGGCTCAGAGAGGGTGGATGGCATTCACAGGGCCACATGGTCACGTGCCAGACTGGGATGGGAGCCCTCAGATATCTGGCTCTGAGTCTAGCCCTACTCTATCCCAGGTCACAGCTGCCTGTTCACATTAGAGCAAAAGTTCTGAAACTTGAAAGGAAATTCTAAATCAAACACCGTCTTTCATTAATTATAGATAGTTTCCCTTCCAGCCATCTATTCCTGTTGAATGCACACAAACACACATGCAGCCATGATCAAAGCAGTCTGGGGGCCCAGGGACTGGGGGCCCCAGGAGTCCCCGGGTTGTTGGGGTGGGTCATGGGGAAAGGCAGACCAGGGCCATGTCCACATGGTCTAAGGGCAGCTGTGGCTTTTTCCTCTAGGACAGCACAGACTGCCTGCCCAGGGACCTCATACAACCTGCAGAGCAACTCTATGGATGCCAAGTCCAGACGAAACTGGAGGGCAGGGCTCTGTCCCACCTGGAGAAAGTGGGGAAGGGTTTTCTGAGACTGAGTGGTGGCGGGGCAGGAGGCCTTGGATCAGGCACCAACTCCAGCCTCCCAAAGGTCGGGTGGCTTCAAGCTAGTGAAGTGGTACCTTTGTTTCCTCTTACCTTCTCCAGGTACTGAGGACCCCACACCCCTCTCTCCTCTGATCCTCACAAAGAGACCCAACCACTGGTGTGAGACCTTGGCCAAGTCTCCATCTCACTTTAAGCCTCAACCTGGTCATTTAGAAAACGGAAAATCTGGACAAAACGAATCTCATAGTCCCTTTCAGTTTTCATGTCTGTGCATGTCTCAGACCTCAGTGAAAGCAAAACACACAGGCCCCAAACCCTGAAGAGTCAAGATGGCAACCAGGTTCCGGTGGAGCTGGAACTGCTGTGTGTTTCAACACGATCCCTGAGCACCTTCGCTAGTGCCTGTTGACCTCTAAGACCACGGGCCCCAGACGTGACTTGAATCGGTACTTTGAATCAGCTCCCAGAGAACTTGCCATGAGTAGAGGTGTGTGAAACATTGGGCCTCAGTTAAGACAACTGCTGCTGGCCTAAGCTCCCCTAATTGGCACCCACATCAAGCGACCTAACCGTGCCTCGGTTTCCCAGTCATACTGTGGAAATAGTGGACGTTCACTAGAGTTCCTGGAGTGGCACGGCAGGGTGCCAGACCCCGGATCCCCATCAGAGAGAATTCTAGGCTGTATCTCCTGGACGAGGCAGGGTCGGGGCAGCAAGCCCAGCCCCACCTCATAAATCAAGAGCCAGGAAATGCTGAGCAGAGCCCTTGCCTCCATATATACCACACATTAGATGCTTCACTGGTGCCCCACAAGGGAGCTTTGTGAGGTGCGGGCTCCTGGGAAGAGGGGCAGGCAATTAACATAAATAAAACCGAGGGCCAGCTCTCCCCTAGGGTCCTCCAGCTCTTCAAGAAACCTCCTCACACGGGGGCTGGAAACACAGCTTTTTTTTTTTTTTAATTGGAGGGGGAACATTTGGCTCTGAGTTTGAGGGCACACAAAAGGCTCTCAAAGAGGAGACAGAAATCTATTACCCGCCTGGCCAGAAATAGCCCTGTTGGAGGCTGGGCTGAGGCCAGGAGCTGAGAAGCCATCCCAGGGGCCCTGGGGAGGCCTCTGAGAGGGGACCAGGGGAGTCACTCGCCGGGTCCCTGGGGGGCTGCCAGCTGCAGGGACGGGCTTAAGGGTACATTTCCCCTCTGGAAAACTCAAACAGCGGACATGCTCTCAGGCTCCCCACCAACCAGGGGTCCAGCTGAAGAAGAACTCACGGCATCTCTAAGGAGTGGTAACTCTGGGGCATCAGTTTTCAGGGGTAAAGCTATGTCCTGTGCAAGCTCCAGGCCTGGGGTGGGGGAAGTCACTCTGGTAAGGCTGAATACCCAGCGTGTGCCCCCTGCCCTAGAGTGGGCATCTCTGTCCACTTTATCTGCTCAAGGGGCAGTGCTTCACCCCATATAGACAAAGGCTCAGTCTAGGTGGCAAGAGGCCCTGGCCAAGTTTATTTGGTCAGATTAACAAAGACGGTGCCCATTTTGGAGGTAATTTCTCTGTGGCGGGCACTGGAGGCCACTTAGCTTACTGGTAAAGAAATAGCTTTAGAGTCAGAGCTAGCATTTCCTAGCTGTGTGACCTTGGCCACGTCACCTCACCTCCCTGTGCTAGGGTTTCTCCAGCTTCGAGACACGGTTAATGTGACTGCCTTGAGGATTCAATAAGACCATGCAAGTAAAAAGGGACAGTACCCAGCTGTAAAAAGGACAGTGAGTTCTTATTAGAGTAGAGGTTCTCTGTGTTATCTTTTTAGGTTCTTTACAACATGGAAATACGATTATGTACTGGTTAGCACAATGTCAGCTGCTGTAACAAATAAACCCCCATGATTCAGTAGCTTAACAAATATTTTTACTTACATGCTCCAATGCTGGTGATTCTAGTTGGCAGGCAGCTTTGCTCCACATGGTGATTCAGGGGCCCAGGCTTAGCATTCTGCATCTAGGAGGAAGTTGAAAGACATGATGGAGAAGATATAGCTGCTTCTTAACCACCCTGGGCCTGGAAGTGACACACATCCCTTCCATTCACATTCTGTTAGTGAGAACCCATCACCTCAGTGCAGGGAGCACTGAAAAATGCCATCCCAGGCCTGGGCAGCCCCTCCAGCTCTGTTGCAGAAGGGGGTGTACAAATCAGAGGACAGTTAACCTTCTCCGCCACCTGTCATTCAAGGCTAAAAATGCTGAATCTCAGAGAGATGGACTTGCTCAAGCAGAGAAGTTTATACATGGTGGTGCTGAGACCTGAGGTCAGTTCTGTCTGCCTCATAAACTCTTCCTTCCACTGTGCAGCCCAGCCTCTGCCTGGGGCATCGCATCTCCTCCTGGCTGAGGAAAAGGGCTGGGACTTGACTCTGAAATTGTGGCTGCACCAGCCACATGCTCTGAGCAGACTCAAGGGGCTTCATGGATGCTGGAAAAGGCTGCTATTGCAATCAGTGGAGCAGAACGGAGGGAAACCAGACTATGAACAATGTTTGAGGTCCCAGTGGGCAAGATGCTAAATGGGAACCACGGTCTGGGTAGTGGGGGTGCAACAAGTGAGAAAGGAAGGGTAGGGAGACGAGGCTGAGTCCTTTGGGCTGAATCAGCGCATGTCTTCCAGGGAGCTGGTCTCTGAGCTGGGAGGGGCAGCCAAGAGACTCTAGCAATGCTGTGGAGTGTGTCTTACTTTGGTTTTCCCAGAAATAGACTTGAGTATCTGGATGGTGATTCTAGAAAATTTCAGTAAGGGAGGTGGGGCAGGGGACAGAGAGGGGAAGGCTATTATGAAGCAGACGACCGCCGTGAGCAATGAGAGCCCAGTTGTGCTGGAACTTCTGGGGGACAGTGTTGAGTATGCCTCAGAGATATCCTGACATGGCTTTTAATCCACCAGTCCCCCAAGTAGGCACCGTCAGCCCACAGGTGGGTACTGGTAGCAGATCAACAGCATCTGGGTACTGTCCTGGGGCTCAGAATTATGCGGAGGGACCAGATGTTGGTGCCAGGGCAGCTGGTGTATTTCCTGCCTTGGCCAGGACCGGCTTGGAAACTGGGGTGAATCCATGGCTGTGTGCAGGCAGCAAAAGGCTAGGTATGACCCCATGATGTGGGAGGGAGGGCAGTAACAGGACCCTCCGAGGAGGATGAAGGCATGGAGGATGCCTGAGGCACCCCAGCCACTGCCTGAGGCTCACCATCAGCAGGACACGTCCCTCCCCCGCTCCCTCTGCACTTTCCAAGTCCACATCCGGATCGCCAGCCAGCCCAGAGTATGCAGCACTTCAACACTCAGCACAGAGGGACAGCCAGGCCTGTACCCTCGCAAGCCAGGTGTCCAGGTAGCCAGGGCACCGCCCTCTGCGGGGAGCAGTGCCCTCCTAGGGAGCCAGCCCATCCCCAGGGCCAAAGGCCCTTGAAGTCATATCTGTGAGGACTTTTCTCCCCTCGTTCAAAAGGGTCCATGGAAGACAGTCAGAACGAACGCTCAATTAAAAGCACTGAGAGGTAATTAAGTGCCATTTCCCTGCCGGAAAAGCAAACACAGCTGGGGGGCTGGGGGGGACAGCAGTATCTTTCAGCTAATCCTTGGGGGTCCCAGATTTGTGGCCAGGGAGGTTTGGAGTTTGGGGGAGTGGAAAGGGTTGTGGGCTGGAACCCATGACTCTGTCTCCCCAGAAGTGCAGAGGGACACCCAGAAGGTATCTCGGTGCTCCATACAGAAGCGCAGGCTGACATCCAGGAGTGTCAGTACTGAAGCTCTTCAGCCTGCACACAGCGGGCTGAGATGGGCGGTCTGATTGGAGATGGGGGTTCAACTTGGAGAGAGCACTCATGGTAAACCCCCAAAAGAGACAGAGCTTTGGATCAAACATCCAAAGTTTCATTGATTACAAGGTATCTGACTTTGGCCAGGTGATATTAACTCTTGAACCTGTTTCCTTAACTGCAAAATGGGAACTATGATAGCAGTACCTTCCTGGTGACCAGGAGGATTAAGTGGGACAGGCTACAGAAAACACCTGATATGTAGTGCATGCAAAGGCCTTTCAGTCGTGTCTGACTCTTTGCGACCCTATAGACTGTAGCCCGCCAGGTTCCTCTGTCCATGGGATTCTGCAGGCAAGAATAATACTGGAGTGGGTTGCCATGCCCTCCTCTAGGACCTACTGTGTTTGGACACTGCCAGATGCTCTGCGGCCATCTGTTTGTTCTCTCCTCTAAAGCAGGAGGCTGGGCTAAGGTAGAAGTGGAGCCTGGACAAACTAGCTGAGCCATAAGGGTGGGTCCAGGGCGATGGTCAGCACAGGGACAGTGGGCATAGCACACATGGGGTTGGGTGCAGCAGGCAACTATGTCAGAAGGAGCTGCCTCTGTGGGCCAGGCAGGAGACCCCCGGATGCGGTGATATCTGAAGTCTAACAGGCAAGGGATGTGGCCTAACTGGGATTCCAAATCCAGGAACTGCAGCCAGCACTCTGCAGCCTGTGCCTCTGGCAGACATGACTAACCCATCACAGAGTGGTCCCTGGAAGTCTCCCAATCCTTCTCAATGAAAATTGTCAAATAAAGTTAGTTTGCTGTCTTTGTATCTACAGATGAGCCCTTGGAGAAGGGGTGGGTGTGACAGACAGGAGTCCCTCACCTAACACGTGGGGTGCTGCTCTGGGACCGAGCCTTAGATGAAGTGGGGCTTCATCGTGCCAGCGGGGAAGAGACGCCTAACACCTGCTTCCCTGTACACACCCCTGTATGCCGGGATTGACTAAGGAAGGCAGCGGGGGCTGAGTCTCCAAGTTCAAGAGCACTGGGACTGCAGCTGAGTAAAGGTGGGAGGTGGTAGAGGTCACTGACAGCCCCTGACCCAAACGGGGCTGCAACTTCCCCACCTGGAAAATGCCTTGGATGGAGTAAGCTCTCCAACAGCCTCCACTTTCCTAAAACCTAGTTGGCCAACCCTGCTGCAGGCGTGCCTCCAAAGAAGGTGTTTGTGGCAAAGAGCACAAACTTGAGTCTGGCTCCCAAGGAGCTTCCCTGGGAATAATTGAGGGTGCAGAGTCCAGATTGGGAACCTCTGAAAGTTGGACAAAAGCTAAGCTTCATCAGGCATGTTGTGGCCGTCTTCTCCAGTTCATTTAACCTTTTCCCGGAGCCGTCATTCAATGAACCAGCCAGCAGGGACCACCTGCTCCATGCCACCTCGAGCATGATGTAGGAAGCACCAGAAACTGGTGCCCTGCAAGGACCGGCATTCCGTCCTTGTTCTGCTTTACCCCTTGTTCTACTCTGCCTGTCTCTTCTCCCTCACCTCTCTTCTCCACTTGTCGTCTTCGGTATTTCTTTGATCCGTTCATCTGAGCATTCTCCACTCCCAGTTGCACAACTGTGCCTTAAATTCCTCTGCTCTGTTTTCTGTGCTTTCTGACTGCTGATGTGTGTGCTGCCTTCTTACAGGCTCTGTCAGTGAGTCAGGATGAGCGTTTTCAGAAGCAGGAGAGAACTGTACAGAGCAGAATGCCCAAGTCATTACTGAGAGTCTGAAGTGTCAAGTCTCTCCACTTTATATCTAAAAGGTTATTGTTCAAGACCTCTGGCTTTTGTCTCCCCTGGGTGCCTCTTCCTCTTACACCTGATCATTACCTGCCCAGGGTGATTTCTGCCTCTTATCACCACCTGGAATCAGATCCAGGTGGCGGTGAGCCAGCTGCGGCATCATTACAGAATCGGGAGGGAAAGGACTCCGTGGCTGCAGTTCAGAGTTCAGAGGCCAAGGTCCAGGGATGAGGGTGTTTAGCTGAGGAGGCAGGGCCACAGCCACAGTTAATCAGTTGCTGAGGCAAAAACCGAGCTGGGTGATGAGAACCAAGAAAACCGCACGTCTTGTGGTGATGTGCTGTGCTTGGTCATTCAGTCGTGTCTGACTCTTTGCAACCGCATGGACTGTAGCCCGCCAGGCTCCTCTGTCCATGGGGATTCTTCAGGCAAGAATACTGGAGTGGGTTGCCTTGCCCTTCTCCTGGGGATCTTCCTGACCCAGAGATCAAACCCGCATCTCCTGCGTTGTCTGCACTGGCAAGCAGATTCTTTTACCACTGAGCCACCTGGGAAGCTCCCCTGTGGTGATGTCTGAGAGCAAAGCCTCCAGGACCACCTCCCCACATATGGACTTTTCTGCGAAGCCTGGCTCCACCAAGCAGTCAAGGGGTATCTCTGGGAGCAGAGTCCAACAGCTCCATCCACACGGCAAGCAGGTCTATCAGCTTGACTGCCACTTTTTCCACTTCTCTATGTTTCGTCTTAGGTTGTTGTTCAGTTGCTCAGTCGTGCCCAACTCTTTGCAACCCCATGGACTGCAGCACACCAGGCTCCCCTGTCCTTCACCATCTCCTGGAGTTTGCTCAAACTCATGGCCATTGAGTCAGTGATACCATCCAACCATCTCATGCTCTGTCATCCCCTTCTCCTGTCCTCAATCTTTCCCAGCATCAGGGTCTTTTCCAATGAGCTGGCTCTTTGCATCAGGAGGCCAAAGTACTGGAGCTTGAGCTTCACCATCAGTCCTTCAGTGAATTTTCAGGGTTGATTTCCTTTACGTTTGACTGGCTTGATCTCCTTGCAGTCCCAAGGACTCTCAAGAGTCTTCTCCAACACCACAGTTCGAAAGCATCAATTCTTCAGCGCTCAGCCTTCTTTACGGTCCAACTCTCACATCCATACATAACTACTGGAAAATCCATAGCTTTGACTAGACGGACCTTTGTCAGTAAAGTAATTCATCTTATGAGCCGGACAGTAAGGCTGGCATGGGGGTAGGGTCCTGTCTTCTTTTTAATACCCCAGGAGGTAAGTACAGAGGACAGTAGACACAACTGGGCCTCGAGAGCTGGCGTGGGCAGGGTTGATACCAGCCCTGGGACGCTCAGCAAACCTGAAGCACCAAGGACAGAATCAATGGCCTTCACGAGACCCAGGAGTGGTGTCAGGCCCCCTCGTGCCCAGTGTGGGAGTTCCAGACAGAGGCACCAGTGCTCAGCCACTCCATGCACACCCCAGCCCCACGGGCCCTCTCACAGGCCTGCTGCACCACTCACCCAACACGTTCCCTCTTGCCTCTTACCCACCCCCTCGACCTAGACTCCAAGGATACCCACATCGTATTTCCCACCTGGACCTCTCCCACAAACTCAAACCCACAATTCCAAGAGCCTGCTGGACACACCCATCTGGCTATCCCACTGGAACAGACACTTTCACGTGTGAGCACCAAAGTGCTCATTCCCCCTGCCTGCCTGTCAACTCCTTCTCCAGGGTCCCCCAGCTCAGGGCTGACTGTCCATCCAGCTGCCCCAGCCAGGACGTGAGGACCACCCTGGACTACTCCTTCTCACTCTTCATCTCCCACCTCTCTCCCTCTCTGTCCCTCCCTGGACTGGGCCACTGGCATCTGTTGTCAGGACAACAGCAACACTCCTTCCCTGATGGTCCTCGCCTGCATTGGAATCTCTCTCCTCACTGCAATCCAGGTGTTTTTTCCCCAAAATATAAATATGCAATGCAATCATTCTCCTGCTTAAACAAGTTCAAGTGGACTAGATGATAAGTTGTGTGGGAGTGGGGACCTCATTTGCCATTTGTATGAGTCCTGGGAGGAGATGGATGGCGCCCGTGCCAAGCTGGGTAACTGAGGGCAGCTTAATGAAGGGGTTACTTAGAAGGGTGTGTAGAGTTTAAGGAGAGCAACAGAGATGGTGCAGCACCCTGGACAAGTATCAGCAGGGAGCCATCACCAGCCCAGCCGGGCTGAAGGGTCAAGGGTTTCCTGATCCCGAGAGATTTATGTGGAGAGAGCAGATTGACAGCAGCCAAGGGCTGGGAGATTCGGGTGCTGTAGCCCCACAGGCAGGGGACCAGACTGACAAGTACCCTTATCTGTCTCTCCCTGCACCTTCTGGTCTCTTGCTAGCGCTCAAATTTCCCACCTCTCACCAGCACCCAGGGGCCTTCGGTGACTCACCTGCCGGTAAAGAGCCCACCTGCCAAGGCAGGAGACGCAAGTTGGAAGATCCCCTGGAGGAGGAAATGGCAACCCACTCCAGTGTTCTTGCCTGGGAAATCCCCATGGACTGAGGAACCAGGTGGGCTACAGTCCCTGGGGTCACAAAGGGTCAGACGTGACTTTGCGACTGGGAACCCACGCACACAGCCAGCACCCCAGCTGAGGCAGTCTGCACGGGTCAGCCGCCTGGGGACCGGGGCGGTGCAGAGGAAGGCTCCCGGTGGACCCGAAGGAGCTGACAGGAGATCCTAGCACACCACAGGCTCCACTGGCACCCAGGGGCCAACCACTCAGACAGCGCGATAAACCAACGAACCAGTAAACGTTTCCAAACACACACCAAGACGACGGAGGCCTGAGTTATAGGCCAGGTATTTGGAGACTCACACTTCTGATCCAAACCCCCTTTCTAATTGCTCCACTGCCAGTGATGACACTGCTCCTCCTTCTCAAATGCCACCTCTTCTGGGAAGCCTTACCTCACTTCTTCGGAAAGTTATCCACTCAATACAGACCTCATTTACCCTTGCCTTTATTACATCAGGCTTCCCCAGTGGCTCAGCTGGTAAAGAATCTGTCTGCCAATGCAGGAGACACAAGAGACGTGGGTTTGATCCCTGGGTCAGGAAGATTCCCTGGAGAAGGGAACAGCAACCCAGTCTAGTATTCTTGCCTGGAAAATTCCACAGACAGAGAAGCCTGGCGGCTACAGTCCATGCAGTCACAAGGAGTCGGACACGACTGAGCACACATGCCTTTATTATATCAGGCCGCGCGCTCTGTTCAGATCTCTTCACGTCTCTCTCCCCATCAGCAGGAGCACCGTCATATTTCTCTCCACATCCCCAGCATCTGGTCCACATTAAGTTCTCAACAAAATGTTCACTAGTTAATAAGACAGCGTGACCTTGTGAGATATGATCATTCCTAGCACCCGCACTAGAGATGATGAGCTTTTCTATCCATTGCCAAAGACAATGAGGCTTTTTCTACCTTCTGATTTTTTTTTAAATCAATGTGCTATCTTACAGACTTGAGATCAATGCTGATGTAATTTTTTACTGTATAATAACTGAGCTAAAAGGCACGTAGGTGCTTCAGTTCGTATCTAAGCAAAGCCAGAGCCAGTGAAGCTAAAGCTGGCGAGGCTGGCACCAAGGGAGAAGCTCTCCACCGCAGGGGAGTGCCGAAAGCTCAGCTCCTCCAGCCTCGTGGACTGATGGGGTGAAAACCGCCGCTCGGGAGCAGAGTTCACAGCCCGCTGACCGGCAGAGAGGCACTTTGTGAGCACAGGCAGTGAAGCTTGTTTTCATCTTCAAGTTTTGAAAATCTAATTTCCATGCAAATAGGAGAGGATGCGTCAGAGTGTGGAACTTGGGATGTTTGAGCACCAGGCGGCATGACTAATATTTGGGGCTTGGAAAGTGGCCAAGGACACTTAAGGAATCCCAGTGTTACAAAGGAAACCAAATATGTTGTGATTAGAGCCTTCACTGTCCCAAGCAAATAAATGAGCTGGCTCAGAAGAGGAGCCGCTCCACACTGCCCATCGGTTTCTGAGCCATTCTGCTCCCAAGAACCTGTGGTCGTGTAAGAAGAACCATTGTTCAAACTTCGGTTAAAAACTCATGTATTCAAATGTTTTGAAAATACATTTTAAAATATTCAGAGGAAGGAAAAAGGGCAAAATGTTAGGCCTGAGGGACAGGGACCTAACTGAGTTTTAAAAAGTAATCTACTTTTGTATTCCACCATGGTGGATGCTGGGAAAGATTGAAGGCAGGAGGAGAAGGGGACAACAAAGGATGAGATAGTTGGATGGCATCACCAACTCAATGGACATGAGTTTGAGTAAACTCCCAGAGTTGGTGATGGACAGGGAAGCCTGGCATGCTGCAGTCCATGGGGTCGTAAAGAGTCAGACACGAATGAACAACTGAACTGAACTGATGGTGAGCCTGAACTTGAGAAGAGAAGGGTGAGGTAAGGATTGGGATGCCTGGAGTCTGTCTCCTGAATAAAAAGGGAAAGAATCATGAAGAATCTGGTGTAAAGATTTAAGAAATCCCCAGGTTTTAAGAAATCATTCTGGTAATCCAGAATTCAGCTTGCCTTCAAATGGGATGCAAAAAGGATGTGAAAGCAAAAGTCGCTCAGTCGGGTCCGACTCTTTGCAATACCATGGACTCTATAGTCCATGGAATTCTCCAATACAGAATACTGGAGTGGGTAGCCTTTCCCTTCTCCAGGGGATCTTCCCAACCCAGGGATCGAACGCAGGTCTCCCACATTTCATGCAGATTCTTTACCAGCTGAGCCACCGGGAAGAAAAGTTCTTATTTGAACAGGGTGGGGCTGGGGGTTAGGGTGGGATGAGGCAGGAGAGACAGCATAGGAAGTTCTCAAACAGAAATAGTTTGAAAAGGGCAATTACCTCATTCTATCTGAAAGAGCAAGTGAATAGTTAAAGACTTTTAAAATAATCAATCTGAAGTCTCTACAGAGAAAAGCAAGATGTTGAGCTGGGGACTCAGGAGGCCCAGAAAGCCACTGTGTCTTCCTAATACCACACCAAGGACCAACCTGAACGACAGATACTGAAGTTTAATATGAGAAAAGATGCAACTTGGATCTAGATGTTTGTAAGATTTTCCCTATCTTGGCCCAAATCTGATACAGCAGTTGAATAATATTCCTATTGTGATAAAGAGCTAGACCTGTGTGTGTGAGAGGGGGAGGGAAAGAGAGTGAGAGGGAGAATGTATATATATGTTTAGTCACTCAGTAGCCCGCTGGGCTCCTTTTTCCATGGAATTCTCCAGGCAAGAATACTAGAATGAGTTGCCATTTCCTTCTCCAGGGGATCTTCCCAACCTAGGGATTGAACCCAGGTCTCCTGCATTGCAGGTGGATTCTTTACCATCTGAGCCACGAGGGAAGCCCATATATATATAATATAGTGTAGACAGTGTTACTTGCTCGGTCGTGTCTGACTCTTTGTGATCCCATGGACCGTAGCCCACAGGTTCCTCTGTCCATGGAATTCTCCAAGCAAGAATACTGGAATGGGTTGCCATTTCCTTCTCCAGGGGATCGTCCTGACTCAGGGACTGAACCTGGGTCTCCTGCATTGCAGGCAGTTTCTCTCACCATCTGAGTCACCAGGAAGATCTCATATATATGATATATCTTGGTCCATTGCCCCAAATCTGCAATAATCAGTACCTCCCTTAGTGGCTGTATCCATAATTGCAGGCCTGCATCTGCATGGCCCCTCGGCAAAGCTGATGAGTTTTGTTTTACAGTGATTTCTGGTCTGTTGTTTGTCTCAGGGTACAAATGACATGGGAACATGAGTAACAAATGCTCTGAAGGTTCTAATTAATAGGACTGTGATTTCTTTATCACATGCCTGGGACTTACAGTTTGAAGTAGAACTCTTGGCTCTGGAAGGACTGAGCAAGGACTCTCCCAATTTCTTTCTCACTTCTTGGCACACAACACCAGAAGTACTGCTACAAGCCACTTCTCTGTCCCAGGAGGAGAACCACGTTCATTAACGTTAGGTCTCCTTAAAGGGCTAGACAGCTATTGGTCCTATCTTCCCACACCAGAAAAGCTGGTGGTACGCGAAAGATCTATGGCCTGACATCTACTGATCTCAATTTTTGTTTCATTCCTATTTATGCTCAAACAACTCCTAGTTTGCATTTCTGTCGCCGTTTTAGCCTAGTATCCTGGCAACCACCTCCAAGGTTCTTACTGTCTGACAAGAAAGGCGGCAGGGAGGGAGGAGTGGGAGAAATGTGTCTTAAGTTGGGGGGAAGGGGGTAGAAGGTATACATGAGGGAGGGTAAGGTGGAGAGAAGGGAGAAAAGAAGGGGAGGAGAGAGGAAGCAGGAGTGATGAGAAGGGAGAGAAAACATGAGTTGAGACAGAAAAGGGGATGAGACGGGGACTGTTAGGGGAAGGAGGTTTGTATCCACCAGGACAGAATTTCCAGGACCCTGGAACCTCAGTGGTGACCCAAGACAAGCAAGTGGATAAATGAAGTGATGTCCTAACATCTGACCCACTCTAGCCAGAGATGGCTAACCTGGTGACTCTGGGATCCAGGACAGCCTCTGCCCCCTGAGATGGGGGGATAGGGAGGCTACCCATCAGTAGCCAGGCCCCTCAGTTAGGAGGTGACTTTAGCTCAGAGGCTCATGGCCCCACCTGACCCTCACCCTGACCTCACTACTACCTCTAGCCCACACCCAGATTCTGGAGAATTTTTCTAGTTTCTGACTCATGCACTATTTCTCCTGGCTCCAGCTTCCAGGGAGCTGCTGGTTGAAGGAAGTGATTTCCAGTGAGGTGTCTTCACCCCTCAAAAGGAGGTCTAAATCCTGGCTACCGTGAACCTGGTGATGCAAACATGTATACCAGTTTTCCTCAGATGCAAGGAGACCCTTGTTGTTCAGTCACTAAGTTGTGTCTGACTCTTTGGGGCCCCATGGACTATAGCACGCCAGGCTTCCCTTTCCTTCACTCTCTCCCAGAGTTTGCTCAAACTCATGTTCTTTAAGGGGACTCTTAGCAAGCTGTATTTTCCAACCCATCTTAGCACAGCACACACACACACACACAGAGCAGACAGGCTTAGCCAACAAGCATCTCAGGCATTCCAAAATATGTTTTCACCTCGCTAAAAACCCAACAACAATCTGTACACACTCACTTAACAGCGTGTAAAGTGTAGTTGAAAGTGAAAGTCGCTCAGCTGTATCCGACTCTTTGTGACCCAGGCCAGAATACTAGGGTGGGTAGCCATTCCCTTCTCCAGAGGATCTTCCTGACTCAGGAATCAAACCAGGGTCTCCCGCACTGCAGAAGGATTCTTTACCAGCTGAGCCACCAGGGAAGCCCAGAAGTGTTGTTACATGCTACCGTACATTTTTCTCCTAAAGTGGTGGGATGACTTTCCTGGTCTTGCCTTTGGCCAGTGGGTATGCTGATAAAATAAAACTGACAGCCTGCGCTGCAGGAAACTTTATATGAGTGGATGTTCATGTTGCTAAAAGGGGAGATTTTATACCATCACTCTTTGAAAAAGATAACTTGCCAAAATGAAAACAAGAAGAAACACTAGATCTGAATAGTCCTATATTCTTTAAAAAAGACAAACAATTCTTTCTGCATATTTAAAAAATACCAATATACATCATCTTGTCCCAAAATTAAAGAGGGGAAGTTTCTCAACATTTTATTTTGAAACCAACTCAACCCTGGTACCAAAACCAAACAAGGATATTACAAGAAAATAACATTATTGGCCAATACCATTCACGAATAGAGATGCAAAAATGCTATATAAAATGTTAGCAAATTGAATATAATGATATATTTTTAAAAAGGATAATCTAGCATGACTGAGTGAAGTTTATTTGAAAAATACCAGTATAATACACAAATATCAATCAATGCATTTTACCATGTTGAGAAAACTCATATCTCAAAAGATTATTAAAAACACTTGATAAAATCAATGCCTATTTATACAAAAATTCCTCAGCACTAGGAATAGAAGGGAATTTCTTTAACTATATAATGAATATGTGTAAAATGCATGCATGCATGCTAAGTTACTTTGGTCGTGTGCAACTCTATGGACTGCAGCTTGCCAGGCTCCTTGGTCCATGGGATTCTCTAGGCAAGAGTACTAGAGTGGGTTGCCATGCCCTCCTCCAATAGATATTCCCGACCCAGGGGTTGAACCCCTGTCTTTTACATCTAACCTGCATTGGCAGGCGGGTTCTTTACCACTAGTGCCACCTGGGAAATAAGATATCCACAGCTAAATTAGAGTTAATGATGAAATACTGCATTCTTTCCTCCTATGGTTGGGAACAAGATAAGGATGTCCATTGTCTCATTTGCATTCTTAGGAGCAAACGATTATAATTAATAAGTGAAACTTTCAAGGCCACTAGATACAGGATCAATGTAAAAATCAATGCATTTAGCATTTCCTTGATGGTCCAGTGGTTAAGAGTCCACCTGCCAATGCAGGGGACACAGGTCAGGTCTCTGATCCAGGCGGATTCCACCTGCCACGTGGCAAGGAAGACATGTGCCACAACTACTGAGCCTACCTGTGGTGACTACTAAGCCCAAGCACCCTAGAGCCCATTCCCTGCAACAAGAGACACCACTGCAATAAGAAGCCAGTACACAACTAGAGAGTACCCCCTGCTCACTGCAACTACAGAAAAGCCTGCATGCAGAAACGAAGACCCACTGCAGCCAGAAATTAATTTTTAAGAAATCAACACATTTAAAAGAATTTAAATAACATCAGTTATGTTCTTAAACTACAATGGAATTAATTTAGAAATCAGTAACAGATCTGGAAAATCCTCAAATATAGGAAATTAAACAACACACTTCTATTTAACTTATTGATCAAAGAAGAAATTTTAAAAAATAAATTATAAGGGAAATTACAAAATGAATTGAAAGAAAGTAAAAATAAAACACATCAAAATTTGTGGGATGTGGCTAAAATAGCACATAGAGGGAAATTTATAGTAATATATGCTTAGGGTAGAAAAGAAGAATTTCAAACCAATGCCCTTGGTTTCTAAATTGATATTCTAATCAAAGTTATTCTAACTAAGAACAGCAACTTAAATCTAAAACAAGCAGACAAAAATAGACAAAAAAATTAATCACCAGTGAAACTGAAACTTAAAAGTAACAAAGAAAAAAAATTATTCAAGTTGACAAATCACTGGCCAGACTAATCAAGGGAAAAAAAAAAGATGACACAAATTACTAATACCGGAAATAAAAGTCATGACTACAGATCCCACAAATGGTAAAGGTTAATGGGGAATATCACGTATAAAGATATAACAATATACGAGGGCTTCCTTCATAGCTCAGTTGGTAAAGAATCTGCATCTGCCTGCAATGCAGGAGACCCGGGTTCAATCCCTGAGTTAGGAAGATCCCCTGGAGGAGAAAACGGCAACTCACTCCAATACTACTGCCTAGAGAATCCCACGGACAGAGGAGTCTGGAAGGTTACAGGCAATGGGGTCTCAAGAGTCAGACATGATTTATCGACTAAACCACTACCATATAACAATAAATTCAGCATTTTAAACAAAATCGATAAACTTCTTGCAACATACAAATTACCAAAGCTCACTCAAGAATAAATGTGTATCCTACATAGCCCTATATCTAGTAGGAACTTCTTCTGGTAATTAAAACCCTTCCCACTCCAGGGCCAGATGGCTTCACTGGTGAATTCTATGAAACCTTTAATAGAGATCATATCAATTTTACACAAATTCTTCTTCAAAATCAAGGAGAAGGAGCACTCACTTCCCAAAAAATTCTATGAGGCCAACATTAACCTGAGAGCAAAACCAGACAAACACATTACAAGAAAAAGGAAAACAAAACCATAGATCTGTATCTCTCATGAATGTACATGCAAAAATATGAAGTTCAGTAAATCATAACTACAACATGTAAAAGGAATGACAAAGCAGAGTTTATCCCTGGAATGCAAGGTTGGTTTTACACTTAACACAAATGTAATTCATCATACTTATGGAAGAAAAAGAAGAAAAAAAGCATTTATCATCTCAAAAGATGTGACGAAGAGGAAGAGGAGAAAGAAGAATAAGGAAGGGGGAATAGGAAGAGGAGGAAGCAGGTACAACAGCAGTATTTGATAGAATCCAATGACCAATCATGACAGAAACTCTAGGCAAACTAGGAAGAGATGGGAACTTCCTCAGCCTGATAAAGGTGATCCATAAAAACACATGGCTATTAATAATATCATCATACTTAATTGTGAGAGATGAATACATTCCCCACAAAGATCAGGAGAGAGGCAAAAATGTCTATTCTTAAAACATATGTGATGTTATACTAGAGGTTCTATCCAGTGAAATAGGCAAGAAAATTAGTAAGACGTGTATAATTTCAAAAGGAAGAAATAAAATTGTCTTTATTTGTAGATGAAATTATAACAAATATTGTCTATTTTCTGTCCTTAGCACAGAAAATCCTAAGAAATTTACCAAAAAATGATGAAATAAGTGAACTTAGGAGGGTAATAAGATACCAAGTTAACAACAACAACTAATTATATTTATATGTACCAGAAAGAGACAATTTGGAATTGATACTTTTAAAAAACAATATGATAGCATCAAAAATATAAAATACTTACCAAATCTTTAAATAAAAGTTACATAAGACTTGAACGTCAAAAAATTCAAAACACTGCTAACAGAAGTGATAGAAAATCTAAATAGATGGAGAAATACATCATGTTTAAGAATTAGCAAAACCAATACTAGGAGAGCAATTCTCAGCAAATAAGTCTATCGACACAGTCAATCTCAATAAAAACTCCAGCAGGTTTTGCTTTTTTGTGAAAACAGTTTGATTTTAAAATTTATATTAAAATGTGAAGGACCTTGAATATCTAAAATAATTTTGAAAAAGAAGAACAAAGTTGGAAGGCTTAGACTACTTGATTTCAAGATTTATTATAAAGCAATTCTATAAAGGCAGTGTGATATCTGTATAAAGATATAATATCAGTGAAACAGAATGGAAAGTCCAGAAATAGACCCACATCAGTTCAGTTCAGTTCAGTCACTCAGTTGTGTCCGACTCTTTGCGATCCCATGAACCACAGCACGCCAGGCCTCCCTGTCCATCACCAGCTCCTGGAGTTGACTCAAACCCATGTCCATTGAGTTGGTGATGCCATCCAACCATCTCATCCTCTGTCATTCCCTTCTCCTCCAGCCTTCAATCTTTCCCAGCATCAGGGTCTTTTCAAATGAGTCAGCTCTTTGCATCAGGTGGCCAAAGTATTGGAGTTTCAGCTTCAGCATCAGTCCTTCCAATGAACACCCAGGACTGATCTCCTTTAGGATGGACTAGTTGGATCTCCTTGCAGTCCAAGGGACTCTCAAGAGTCTTCTCCAACACCACAGTTCAAAAGCATCAATTCTTCAGCGCTCAGCTTTCTCTATAGTCCAACTCTAACATCCATACATAACTACTGGAAAAACCATAGCCTTGACTAGACAGACCTTTGTTGGCAAAGTAATGTCTCTGCTTTTTAATATGCTGTCCAGGTTGGTAATAACTTTCCTTCCAAGGAGTAAGCGTCTTTTAATTTCATGGCTGCAGTCAACATCTGCAGTGATTTTGGAGCCCCCAAAAATAAAGTCAGCCACTGTTTCCACTGTTTCCCCATCTATTTGCCATGAAGTGATGGGACTGGATGCCATGATCTTAGTTTTCTGAATGTTGAGCTTTAAGTCAACTTTTTCACTCTTCTCTTTCACTTTCATCAAGAGGCTTTTCAGTTCCTCTTCACTCTCTGCCATAAGGGTGGTGTCATCTGCATATTGAGGTTATTGATGTTTCTCCTGGCAATCTTGATTCCAGCTTGTGCTTCTTCCAGCCCAGCGTTTCTCATGATGTACTCTGCATATAAGTTAAATAAACAGGGTGACAATATACAGCCTTGACATACTCCTTTTCCTATTTGGAACCAGTCTGTTGTTCCATGTCCAGTTCTAACTGTTGCTTCCTGACCTGCATACAGGTTTCTCAAGAGGCAGGTCAGGTGGACTGGTATTCCCATCTCTTTCAGAATTTTCCACAATTTATTGTGGTCCAAACAGTCAAAGGCTTTGGCATAGTCAATAAAGCAGAAATATATGTTTTTCTGGAACTCTCTTGCTTTTTCAATGATCCAGCGGATGTTGGCAATTTGATCTCTGGTTCCTCTGCTTTTTCTAAAACCAGCTTGAACATCTGGAAGTTCATGGTTCACATATTGTAGAAGCCTGGCCTGGAGAATTTTAAGCATTATTTTATTAGCGTGTGAGATGAGTGCAATTGTGCAGTAGTTTGAGCATTCTTTGGCATTGCTTTTATTTGGGATTGGAATGAAAACTGATCTTTTCCAGTCCTGTGGCCACTGCTGAGTTTTCCAAGTTTGCTGGCATATTGAGTGCAGCACTTTCACAGCATCATCTTTTAGGATTAGAAATAGCTCAACTGGAATTCCATCACCTCCACTAGCTTTGCTCGTAGTGATACTTCCTAAGGCCCATTTGACGTCACATTCCAGGCTGTCTGGCTCTAGGTGAGTGATCACACCATTGTGATTATCTGGGTCGTGAAGATCTTTTTTGTACAGTTCTGTGTATTCTTGCCACCTCTTCTTAATATCTTCTGCTTCTGTTAGGTCCATACCATTTCTGTCCTTTATTGAGCCCATCTTTGCATGAAATGTTCCCTTGGTATCTCCAATTTTCTTGAAGAGATCTCTACTCTTTCCTCATTCTATTGTTTTCCTCTATTTCTTTGCACTGATCGCTGAGGAAGGCTTTCTTATCTCTCATTGCTATTCTTTGGAACTCTGCATTCAAATGGGTATATCTTTCCTTTTCTCATTTTCTTTTCACTTCTCTTCTTTTCACAGCTATTTGTAAGGCCTCCTCAGCCATTTTGCCTTTTTGCATTTCTTTTTCTTTGGGATGGTCTTGATCCCTGTCTCCTGTACAATGTCACGAACCTCTGTCCATAGTTCATCAGGCACTCTGTCTATCAGATCTAGTCCCTTAAATCTATTTCTCACTTCCACTGTATAATCATAAGGGATTTGATTGAGGTCATACCTGAATGGTCTAGTGGTCTTCCCCACTTTCTTCAATTTAAGTCTGAATTTGGCAATAAGGAATTCATGATCTGAGCCACAGTCAGCTCCCGGTATTGTTTTTGCTGACTGTATAGAGCTTCTCCATCTTTGGCTGAAAAGAATATCAATCTGATTTTGGTGTCGACCATTTGGTGATGTTCATGTGTAGAGTCATCTCTTATGTTGTTGGAAGAGGGTGTTTGCTATGACCAGAGTGTTCTCTTGGCAAAACTCTATTAGCCTTTGCCCTGCTTCATTCTGTACTCCAAGGTTTAATTTGCCTGTTACTCCAGGTGTTTCTTGACTTCCTACTTTTGCATTCCAGTCCCATATAATGAAAAGGACATCTTTTTTGGGTGTTAGTTCTAAAAGGTCTTGTAGGTCTTCATAGAACCGCTCGACTTCAGCTTCTTCAGCATTACTGGTCAGGGCATAGACTTCGATTACCGTGATATTGAATGGTTTGTCTTGGAAACAAACAGAGATCATTCTGTTGTTTTTGAGATTGCATCCAAGGATTGCATTTCAGACTCTTTTGTTGACTATGATGGCTACTCCATTTCTTCTAAGGGATTCCTGCCCACAGTAGTAGACATAATGGTCATCTGAGTTAAATTCACCCATTCCAGTCCATCTTAGTTTGCTGATTCCTAGAATGTCGACGTTCACTCTTGCCATCTGCTGTTTGACCACTTCCAATTTGCCTTGATTCATGGACCTAACATTCCAGCTTCCTATGCAATATTGCTCTTTACAGCATTGGACCGTGCTTCTATCACCAGTCACATCCACATCTAGGTGTTGTTTTTGCTTTGGCTCCATCCCTTCATTTCTTCTGGAGTTATTTCTCCCCTGATCTCCAGTAGCATATTGGGCACCTATCAACCTGAGGAGTTCATCTTTCAGTGTCCTATCTTTTTGCCTTTTCATACTGTTCATGGGGTTCTCAAGGCAAGAATACTGAAGTGGTTTGCCATTCCTTTTTCCAGTGGACCACATTCTGTCAAACCTCTCCACCATGACTCATCTGTCTTGGGTGGCCCCACACTGCATGGCTTAGTTTCGTTGAGTTAGACAAGGCTGTGGTCCATGTGATCAGATTGGCTAGTTGTCTGTGATTGTGGTTTCAGTCAGTCTGCCCTCTGATGCCCTCTCTCAGTGCCTACCGTCTTACTTGGGTTTCTCTTACCTTGGACGTGGGGTATCTCTTCACGGCAGCTCCAGCAGCAGCTGCTGCTCCTTACCTTGGATGTGGGGTAGCTCCTCTCGGCTGCCGCCCCTGACCTTGGACATGAGGTAGCTCCTCTTGGCTGCCACCCCTGACCCTGGACGTGAGGTAGCTCCTCTCGGCTGCCGCCCCTGACCCTGGACATGAGGTAGCTCCTCTCGGCTGCCGCCCCTGACCTTGGACATGAGGTAGCTCCTCTCGGCTGCCGCCCCTGACCCTGGACATGAGGTAGCTCCTCTCGGCTGCCGCCCCTGACCCTGGACGTGAGGTAGCTCCTCTTGGCCACTCCTGGCCCACGCAGCCCCAGCCCCTGCCCCGTGCAGCTGCTGCTCCTGCACTGCACACATAGACCCACGTACCCGTGGTCAATTAATTTTCAACAAAGGTGCCAAGGGAGTTTGATGAAGAAAGGATAATCTTTTCAACAAATGGTTCTGAAACAGTTGGATATTTGAAATAAAAAATTAACCAGATAACTACTCACACCATATATAGAAATTACTTAAAATGGATCATAGATCTAGGTGTAAAATCTTAAACTATAAAACTTCTAGAATAAACCATGAGATAATACCTTTGTAATCTTATATTTGGAAAAAATTATTAAATAGAATACAAAAAGTATAAACTATAAAAGGAAAAATAATTTAACTCATGTCCAGCAAAATAAAAAACATTTGGTCTTCAACAGATACTGTTATAAAAATGAAAACACATGCCACAGACTGGGAGAAAATATTTGCAAAACATAATCAGTGAAGGATTTGTATGTAGAATATGTTTTTAAAATGTATAACTCAATAGTATGACAAACAGCCCAAAGAAAAGGGTAAAGTATTTGATCTGATATTTCAAAACAAAGAAGATACCAAATAAGTACATCAAAATATGCCTCACATCATTAGTCATTAGAGAAAAGTAATTCAAAACCACAATGAGATACCACTTCACAATCTCTATGACATTGTATATGCACTGTGTGCATGCTCAGTCATGTCTGACTCTATGCGACCCCATGGACTGTAGCCCACCAGGCTCTTCTGTCCATGGGATTCTCCAGGCAAGAATACTGGAGTGGGTTGCCATGCCCTGCTCCAGGGTATCTTCCCAACCCAGGGATTGAACTTGCATCTCTTACGTCTCCTACATTGGCAGGCTGGTTCTTTACCACTAGTGCCATCTGGAACTAGGATGGCTCGAATTAAAAAGACTGACCCCTCCAAGTGTTAGTGAGGATGGGGAGCAATTGGAACCTTCATACTCTGCTGGTGGGAATATAAATTGGTATGGTCACCTTGAAAAACAGATCATAGTTGCTTACAGTTAAAAATACCTCTTCCTTTCCTCTTTGGATTCCTTTTATTTCTTTCTCTTCCCTGACTGCTTTGGCTGTGTGTATGCCAGTCGCTCTGTTGTGTCTGATACTTTACGACCACATGGACTGTAGCCCACCAGGCTCCTATGTCCTTGGAATTCTCCAGGCAAGAATACTGGAGTGAGCTGCCATTTCCTTCTCCAAGTGACCTTCCCGACCCAGAGATTGAACCCGGGTCTCCAACACTGCGGGCAGATGCTTTACCATCTGAGCTACTAGGGATGACTGACTGCTTTGGTTATGACTTCCAAAACTATGCTGAATAAAAGTGTTAGGAGTGCATATCCTTGTGGTCTTTCTGATCATAGAGAAAATGCTTTCAGCTTTTCACCACCGACTATGATGTTAACTGTGCGTTTTTCATATATGGCCTTTACTATATTACAATATGTTACCGCTATGCCCATAAAATTGTCACTGTTTGCAGGTGACATGATACTATACATAGAAAATCCTAAAGACCCTACCTGAAGACTATTAGGGCTCATCAATGAATTTGGTAAAGTTTCAGGGTACAAAATTGACATACAGAAATCTGTTGCCTTTCTATACATAAAAATGAACTATCAGAGAAATTAAGGAAACAATCCCATTTACCATCACATCAAAAAGAGTAAAATAGCTAGAAATGAAGCTATATAAGGTAGGGAAACTCAGCTGGGAAAGAATCCACCTGCAATGCAGGAGACCCTGTTTCATTTCCTGGATTGGGAAGTTCTCCCAGAGAAGGGATAGGCTATCCACTCCAGTATTCTTGTGACTCAGATGGTAAAGAATCCACCTGCAATGTGGGAGACCGGGGTTTGATCCCTGGGTTAGGAAGATTCCCTGGAGGAGGGCAAGGCAACCCACTTCAGTATTCTTGCCTGGAGAATCCCCATGGACAGAGGAGCCTGGTGGGCTACAGTCCACGGGGTCGCAAAGAGCCAGACACAGCTTAGCAACTAAGCACACAGCACAGGGTAGGAAAAGACCTGTACTTGGAAAACTATAAGACAGTGATTAAAGAAATTGAAGATGACACAAAGAGATGGGAATGTATACCATGTTCTTGGATCAAAAGAATTAATATTGTTAAAATGACCATACTACCCAAGGCAATCTACAGATTCAATGCAATCCCTATCAAAATACCAAGGGAATTTTTCACAGAACTAGAACTAATAATTCTAAAATTTTGTAGAAAAACACAAAAGACCCCAAATAGCCAAAACAATCTTGAGAAAGAACAGTGCTGGAAGAACCACGGTCCCTGACTTCAGACTATACTACAAAGTTACAGTAATCAAAATGGTATGGTGCATGCTAGGTCACTTCAGTAGTGTCCAACTCTTTGACAACATGGACTGTAGTAGCCCTCCAAGCTTCTCTGTCCATAGTATTTTCTAGGCAAGAATACTGGAGTGGTTTGCCTTGCCCTCCTCCAGACAATATTTCTGACCCAGGGATTGAACCTGCATCTCTATGTCTCCTGCATTGGGAGGTGGGTTCTTTATCACTAGCTCCACCTGGGAAGCTTGAAAAAACAGTATGGCACTGGCATAAAAACAGACACATAGCTCAAATAGAATGTAGAGCCCAGAAACAACCCACACAATTATGATCAATTAACTATGACAAAAGAGGCAAGAATACACAATGGAAAAAAGACAGTCTCTTCAATAAGTGGTTCTGGGAAAGCTTGACAGTTACTTGAAATTAGAAGATTCTCTAACATGATACACAAAAAAACAAAAACAAAACTTCAAAGTGGATTAAAGACCTAAATGTTAGACTGGATACTAGAAAACTCTCAGAGGAAAACATAGGCAGAAGAGTCTTTGACAAAAATTGCAGCAATATTTTTTTGGATCTGTTTCTTAAAGTAAAGGAAATAAAAGCTAAAATAAACAAATGAGGCCTAATTAAACTTAAAAACTTTCACACAGCAAAGGAAACCATTGACAAAATAAAAAGACAACCTACTAAATGGAAGATATTTGCAAATGACACGACTGATTAGGGGTTAATATCTAACATATGTAAACAGCTCATAAACTCAAGAATTAAAAAAAAAACTGATTAAAAAATGGACAGAAGAACTGAATAAACATTTTTCTAAAGAGGAAATGCAGATAGCCAACAGGAAAAGATGTTAATCATCAGGGAAATGCAAATCAAACTCACAATGAGATATCACTTCACACCTGTCAGAATGGTTATCATCAAAAAGAACATAAATAAAAGATGTTGGCAAGTATGTGGAGAAAAGGGGGCCCTCCTATACCAATGGTGGAAATGTATATTGGTGCAGCCACTGTAACAGTATGGAGGTTTTCTCAAAAACTGAAAATAGAACTACCATATGACCCAGCAATTACACTCCTGAGTGCATATTTGGAAAAAAAAAAACAAACCAATTCAACTTGATATATATACCTTAATGTTCATAGCAGCATGACTTACATTTGCCAAGGTATGGAAGAAACCTAGGAATCCAACAACAGACGAATGGATAAAGAAGATGTGATATATTCAATATACAATGGAATACTACTCAGCTATAAAAAAGAATGAAATTTTGCCATTTGCAACAACATAAAAGGACTTGAAGGATATTATGCTAAAAGAAATAGGTCAGACAGAGGAAGACAAATACTGTAGGACATCATTTATACATAGCATCTAAAAAATACAGCAAACTAGTGAATATACCAAAAAAGATACTAAAATATACTAAAAAATACAACAAACTAGTGAATATACCAAAAAAGAAGACTCATAGATATAGAGAAGAAATTATTAGTTACCAATGGGGAGATAGAAGTGGAAAGGGGCAATATAGAGGTAAAGGAAAAAAAGGTTATTCCTGGATGCTATGAAAGCATGTTTGTGAAACTTTTACAAATTGTATAGCAATATAGAATTTAAAGAATCTTTCATTCAATAAAAAATTAAAATATCTTATTTAATTTCCATATAAAAAGTTAAAAGTATCATATATTCCATCCAATTCATACTCAACACATGAGAAATGAAAATAAATGTCCACAGAAAGATTTGTACACAATTATTTGTAACTGCTTTATTTGCAACAGCACAAAACTGGTTAAAGATAGTTAAACTACCCCTCAACTTACAGGTATGATGAAGATGGATAAGTGAACTGTGTTACATGTATGTAATGAATACTAACTAAACAACAAAACCATAAGTCAACTATTGATACATGAAGCGGGACTAAATCTCAAGATAATTATATTTGTGAAAGAACTCCTATTCCCCTCCCCCAAATAAGTACATATAATATGAATTTCAACTTATATAAAGATCTATAAAATGCAAATTAATCTATATTGACAGAAAGCAGATGGGTTGTTGCATATGACAGTCTAGGGTAGGAAGATATGAAAAGCAGCGTGATAAAAGTTTTGGGAGTGACAGACATCTTCATTATTTTGATTATGGTGATAGTTTCACAGTATATATGTCTGTCACAACTTATCATTTGTACACTTTAAACATGTACAACTTACTGTACCTCAACTATACTTCAAAAAGCTGAAACAAGAAATGGGAAAAAGATTTTAAATACCATCTCCAACCATCAGATCGGGAAAGGAGTACATCAAAGCTGTATATTGTCACCCTGCTTATTTAACTTACATCCAGAGTTCAATTCGGTCACTCAGTCATGTCCAACTCTTTGTGACCCCATGGACTGAAGCATGCCAAGCCTCCCTGTCCATCGCCAACTCTCGGAGTTTACTCAAACTCATGTACATTGAGCAGAGTACATCATGCGAAATGTTGGACTGGATGAAGCACAAGCTGGAATCAAGATTGTCAGGAGAAATGTCAATAACCTCAGATATGCAAATGACACCACACTTATGGCAGAAAGCGAAGAACTAAAGAATCTCTTGATGAAAGTGAAAGAGGAAAGTGAAAGTGTTGGCTTAAAACTCAACATTCAGAAAACTAAGATCATGGCATCTGGTCCCATCACTTCATGGCAAACAGATGGGGAAATAATGGAAACAGTGACAGACTTTATTTTGGTGGGTTCCAAAATCACTGCAGATGGTGACTGCAGCCATGAATTTAAAAGACGCTTGCTCCTTGGAAGAAAAATTATGATCAACCTAGACAGCATATTAAAAAGCAGAGACATTACTTTGCCAACAAAGGTCCATCTAGTCAAAGCTTTGGCTTTTCCAGTAGTTATATATGGATGTGAGAGTTGGACTATAAAGAAAGCTGAGCGCTGAAGAATTGATGCTTTTGAACTGTGGTGTTGGAGAAGATTCTCAAGAGTCCCTTGGACAGCAAAGAGATCAAACCAGTCCATCCTAAAGGAAATCAGTCCTGGGTATTCATTGGAAGGACTGATGCTGAAACTGAAACTCCAATACTTTGGCCACCTGATGCGAAGAACTGACTCATTGGAAAAGACCCTGACACTGGGAAAGATTGAAGGCAGGAGGAAAAGGGCAAGACAGAGGATGAGATGGTTGGATGGCATCACTGACTCAATGGACATGAATCTGAGTAAGCTCTGGGAGTTGATGATGGACAGGGAAGCCTGGTGTGCTGTAGTCCATGGGGTCACAAACAGTTGGACATGACTAAGCAACTGAACTGAACTGAAAACCATCAGAAATGTCAAATACCTAAGAATAAATCCACCAAAACATGTTTAAGACCTCTAGACTGAAAATTAAAAACATGATTGAGAACAATCAAAGTGGAACTGAATAAAAGGAGAGAAATCCCATGTTCGTGATAGGAAGGCTCAACATTGTTGAAATGTTAATTATCTTTCATGTGATTGCATTCAGTACAATCTACATCAAAACTCCTAATTGGTTTTTTATGGAAATTGAGAAATTATTTTAAAAATATATATGGAAATGCAAAGGATCCAGATAGCCATCTTGAAGAATCAAACAAAGTTGCAGGACTTATGTTACCAGATTTCAACTTGTAGTAAAAAAAAAACTATAGCAAGTAAGACAGCATGGTATTAGCACAGATACAGACGGACAGACCCATGAAACGAAACAGAGGGTCCATAAAAGATCCACACATACATGGTAACACAATGGAGTCACTGCAATTCAGTGATGAGTGAATAATCTTTTTAATAAATCCTGCCACAGCAATTAGATTACCATCTGGGAAAAGAAGAATCCTTCTAGTTCATATCCTACACAAAAGTAAATTCCAGACGGATTGCAGATCTACATGTGAAAGATAAAACAATATTACTTTTAGAAGAAAAATGAGAAAATACCTATATGCCCTTAAGTATGCAAAGACTTCTTAAACTAAAAATAAAAGCACATAAAAGCTATTGCAAAGGAAAGCCACATAGTAGGAGAAGATATTAATGATATGTGCATCTGACAAGACTCATATCTAGAATTTAATAGGAACTCCTACAAGTAAATAAAATAGCAAAAAATCTCAGTGGAAAAATCGGCACACAACCTAAACAGCATTTCACAAAATAAAACATCTAAATGTTCAATAGACATGCGAAAAGTACAAAAAAATATAAAAATGAAAATTAAAAACCCAATACAATACCATTATTCACCCACCAGAATGACTAAAATTAAAAAGGCGGAAAATGCTAAATGTTGGCAAGAATGTAGAGCAGTTAGTAGTAGTCTCTTATGTTGTTGGTAGAAGTGTTAACTGTGTGACCATGTTGAAAACTCTTTGCCAGGATCTATTAAATCAAACATCCAAGTACCCTATGATCCAGCATTTCTACTTAGGAATACATCTGACAAGGATGTGTGCATATGTTCAAGCGTGCATGCTTAGTCACTCAGTCATGTCTGACCCTTTGCCACCTCAAGGACTGCAGCCTGCCAGGTTCCGCTGTCCATGGGGATTCTTCAGGCAAAAATACTGGACTGGGTTTCCATGCCTTCTATCAGGGGATCTTCCCAACCCAGGGACTGAACCCAGGTCTCCCGCATTGCAGGTGGATTCTTTACTATCTGAGCCACCAGGGAAGGCCAAGAATACTGGAGTGGGTAGCTCTATGTCTTCTCCAGGGGATCTTCCTGACTGAGGAATCGAACTGGGGTCTCCTGAATTGCAGGTGGATTCTTTACTAGCTGAGTTACCAGGAAAGTCCAAAAAGGAGATGCTGTAGTTGCATGGACTGGGAACATGTTTTGTGTATGTTCAAGACATATACAAAAGTGTTCACAGAAGCACCATTCCTCATAGCCAGAACTGGAAACAACTCAAATGACCATCAACTGTAGAATTAATAAATGCAATATATTCACACAATGGGAACAAACAAGCTACAAACATATAGATGAAGGCTACGCTGATGATACTGAGTAAAACAGACAGCCAGACATGTAAGATTCATGCAGCAGGACTCATTTCTATCAAGTTCATAAGTAGGGAAGGGTAATCTACACGTGCTGAAAGTCAAGGTAGTGGTACTCTTAGAAGCAGGAGTGACTGAGACGGGGCATAAGGGGACCTCTCGTCCTGTTCTGTTACTTGATCTGGGTGCTGGTTATGACAGGCTCACCATGTGAAATTCACCCACCTGTACACTTACGACTTGAATATTTTTCTTATGAATGTCACACTTATCAAAAAAAAGGTGACACTCTGAGTGAAAAGGGCTTCCCTGGTGACTCAGATGGTAAAGACTCTGCCTGCAAGGCAGGAGACCCAGGTTCAGTTCCTAGGTGAAGAAGATCCCTTGGAGAAAGAAACGGCTGCCCACACCAGTACTCTTGCCTGGAGAATTCCATGGACAGAGGAGCCTGGTGGGCTACAGAACATGGGGTCGCAGAGTAGGAAACGACTGAGCGACTAACACTCTTGAGTGCATGATGAAAACCAATAGAATTCTGGAGAGAGAATTTAGGATGTTTGTTTAGCTGTATTTAAAGAAAACTAAGATTATGACATCTGATCCCATCACTTCAAGACAAAGGGAAGTGGAGAAAGTGGAAGCAATGACAGATTTTCTTTTCTTGAGCTCCAAAATCACTGCAGATGGTGACTGCAGCCATGAAATTAAAAGACACTTGTCTTTGGAAGGAAACCTATGACAAACCTAGACAGCATATTAAAAAGCAGAGATATCATTTTGCCAACAAAGGTCCTTATAGTCAAAGCTATGGTTTTTCCAGTAGTCATGGACAGAGGTTAAGAGTTGGACCATAAAGAAGGCTGAGTGTCTTCTTTATGTTTTTGAACTCTGATGCTGGGGAAAACTCAAGAGTCCCTTGACTGCAAGGAGATCAAACCAGTCAATCCTAAAGGAAATTAACCCTGAATATTCATTGGAAGGACTGATGCTGAAGCTGAAGCTCCAAACTTTGGCCACCTGATTTGAAGAGCAGACTCATTGGAAAAGACCCTGATGCTGGGAAAGATTGAGAGAAGGAGGAGAAGGGGGCAGCAGAGGATGAGATGGTTGGATGGTATCATTGACTCAATGGACATGAATTTGAGCAGGAGCTTTTCTGGTGGCTCAGGGATTCTCAAGAGTCTTCTCCAGCACTACAATTCAAAAGCATCAGTTCTTCGGCACTCAGCCTTTTTTATGCTCCAACTCACACCTCTGTCCATGACTACTTGAAAAACCATATCTTTGACTATACAACTATACAGAGTTTTGTTGGCAAAGTGATGTCTCCACTTTTTAATACACTGTCTAGGTTTGTCATAGCTTTTCTTCCAAGAAGCAAGTGTCTTTTAATTTATACTACCTGGGAAACTGACAGGGATGGAGGATACAGTGGGATACATAGGGTTGATGACCATGCCCAAGCACCACTGAAGCTTTATACCCAGGGGTCACAGACTTTTTCCTTAAGTGCCGGAGAGCAGATATTTTAGACTTTGCAGCCCATGCAGTCCGTTGTAACACTCGGCTCTCCTGTTGTGGCACAAAGCAGCAGTAAACAATATGTCAACAAATAAAACGTTCCTCAAACAGGCTGTCTGCCAGATTTGATCCATGAACTGTGGTTTGCTCATTCTTACCCTATACTGAAGAAAAGTAGTGAACAGTGAAGGGTGACTAACCAGACAAGTGATGGCTTTTGAAGAAAGAATCTTTCTTTTTTTTCCAGTAGCAGAGAGAAGAAAGCTGAGGGCCAAAGTCAGGACTCCAGGATGTCATAATTTGTTGTTGTTCAGTTGCTAAGTCATGTCTGACTCTTTGAGACCCCATGAATGCCAGGCTTCTCTGCAGCACTCCAGGCTCCTTTGTCCTCCAGTATCTCCTAGTGTTAGTTGCTCAGTCGTGTCCGACTCTTTGCGACCCCATGGACTGTATCCTACCAGGTTCCTCGGTCCATGGGATTTTCCAGGCAAGCGTACTGGAGTGGGTTGCCATTTCTTTCTCCAGGGGACCTTCCCAACCCAGGGATTGAACCCAGGTCTCCTGCATTGTAGGCAGATGCTTTACCAGCTGCAGATTCTGATTTCAGTAAGCCTGGGTGGGGCTGAAGAGTCTGTATTTCTAACAAGCTCCCAGGTGCTGCTGCTGCTGTGAACCACGCTGTGAGTAGAAAATCTCAGTCTACTAGCAAGAAATCTGTGAGCATTTCACTATACAAACAGGTGAAATGAAGAGCCAAGAAGACCTGTCCAGAAAGAAACATGGTAGGAGGGTCACGGAACCCAGATTCAAATCCCAGGTCTCCTGTCTGTAAGCCTGTGAATCTGGACAAGTCTCTGCACCCTCTCAACCTCAGCTGCCAGGTCAGGACTCCCTGACCAGCCCCACGCTCCTCAAACACTGTCTGAGCAGAAGTACTGCGGGTGGGCAAGGTGTCTAAGGTTGAATCAGACCCAGTGCTGCCCCTCTGAGCTCTGAGAACATAGACGGTAGCCTGCCTTGCAAGGATGAGAAAAGGAGTTAAGACCAACAAGGGCTGGAGAAAAGAACCCCTGAACTCTCACTGCTGCCAGACAGCAGGTTTTATATCTAACACCACTTCATAAATCCTCGCCATCCACATGCTGGTTGTTTTCAGTTTCCTAAGGCTGCTCTCTCCCACTAGCTGGACCTCTCTCTTCAACATGGATCTTCTGATCTCTGAATCTTACCCCACCCTCCTCCTGGAAAAACAAAACATAACACAATAAAAGACTCGCTTCTGCCTATGCAGCTCCACACTTATTACCTAGACTATATTCATGTTTCCCAAAATGCAATACACATCAACTACAGCCTGTGATACATAGACAAGTGTCACTCTGGTAGTTATGTTACTAAGGGGTTACCATCTGTTTATGGTAAATGATAGTCTTTCTACTTAGAGTAACAATGTAAAATCTCCTTTACATATAAACAAAATGAGTCTATAACAAGGAAAAGCAAATCAAAACCACAATTAGAAACCACTTCACACCAAATAGAATGGCTACAATTTTTCAAAAAAGATAACAATGAGTATTGAAGAAATTGTAACCCTCATACAACAGTCTAACAGATCCTCAAAAGGCTAAACATAGATTTATCATATGACCAGGTAATTTCACTCCTAAATATATCCGAGAGAACTGAACACGTATGTCCACACAAAAACTTGTACACAAATGTTCATAGCATTAGTCACAATAGTGAAAAACTGAAAACAATCCTGATGTTCATCAGGAGATAAACGAATAAATAAAATGTGACCGATCCATACAATGGATTTTCCAGCTATAAAAAATAAAGTTCTGATATATGCTGCAATGTAGATGAATCTTGAAAACATTACGTAAATGAAAAAAGCCAGACACAAAAGGCCACATATTTTTATGATTTCATTTATATAAAATGTCCATAATGGGAAAGTCCATAGAGATAAAAAACAGATCAGTGGTTTCCTAGGGCTGGAGATGGGGTGAGCTGGGGAAAATGGAGAGTGACTGCTCAAGTATATATGGCTTCTTTCTAGGGTGATGAAAACTGGGGTGTTCAAAAACTGATGAGAGTAATACTTACACAACCGTCAATATACTAAAATCACTAAATTGTACACCTTAAATGGGCAAGTTGTATTATGTGAACTATATATCAATAAAGATGCTATAAAATATATAAAAATATTAGGTAACACTACAGGTGGCATACAAATATGAAAAAAGCATTAAGGAGACAAAACAAAGATTAGGAAACACTGAATTAGATCAGCAGTCCTAATAATCCTATGAGGAGAATGCTTTTTTCTTGTTATAAGGAAACTGGCTATGGTTTTTCCAGTAGTCATGTACAGATGGAAGAGTTGGAACATAAAAAAGGCTGAAGACCAAAGAATTGATGCTTTCAAATTGTGGTGCTGGAGAAGACTCTTGAGAGTCCCTTGGAAAGCAAGGAGATCAAACCAGTCAATCCTAAAGGAAATCAACCCTGAGTATTCATTGGAAGAACTGAAGCTGAAGCTGAGGCTCCAATACTTTGGCCACCTGATGTGAAGAGCCGACTCATTGGAAAAGACTCTGATGCTGGGAAAGATTGAGGACAGGAGGAGAAGGGGGAGACAGAGGATGAGATGGTTGGATGGCATCACTGACTCAATGGACATGAGTTTGAGCAAACTCTGGGAGATAGTGAAGGTCAGGGAAGCCTGGCCTGCTGCAGTTCATGGGGCCACAAAGAGTTGGACATGACTAAGCAACTCTACAACAACAAAGGAAAATGGACTAGTGAGAGGTGAGCGTGTTCATTCGAGAACAAAGAATTTTAAGTGGATTTTGAACCCAGGTTGTTGACCCCAAGACCAGTGCTCTTACCTGACATGCTCTTCTGCTTCCCAGGGTCCCGGTCCCAGAATCCAGCTCCCATCTGTACTTTTTCTCGTGATGCCTCTCTGAGACTTGGGTCTGAACTACACCAGTGAGTATCACCTACAGCTCTGACCTGTGTAACCAGGAGAACATCACAGGAATCATGGTGTACAATTTCTGAGGTTAGGTTGGATCCCTTACTTGGGAGAATGCGTGTGTGTATGCTCAGTCATGTCTGACTCTCTGCAGCCCCATGGACTATAGCCCACCAGGCTCCTCTGTCCATGAGATTTCCCAGGGAAGAATACTGGAGTAGGTTGCCATTTCCTCCTCCAAGGAATCTTCCCGACCCAGGGATTGAACCCATGTTTCTTGTGTCTCCTGCATTGGCAGGGGGGTTCTTGACCACTGAGCCACAAGAGGAGCCCCTTGGAGAATATTAGTTGACATTCTGAGGACACTCAATGAGCCTTAGGGAAAGATCTACATGGCAAAGAAAACTGAGGCCATTTACCAACAGTCATGTGAGTGAGACATGTTGGAGGCAGGTCCTCTGCAGTCTCACGAGAAGCTCCGAGCCAGAACCACTCAGTGAATCTTCTCCTTATTTCCTGACCCTAGAAACCATAAGGTACTATATATTTGGGCTTCCCTGGTGGCTCAGAGGTAAAGAATCCACCTGCCAATGCAGGAGACGTGGGTTCGATACCTGAGTCAGGAAGATCCCCTGGAGAAGGAAGTAGCAATCTACTCTAGTATTCTTGGCTGGAAAATCCCATGGACAAAGGAGCCTGGCAGGCTACAGTCCACGGGGTTGCAAAGAGTAGGACACAGAACTCATTAACTAAACAGCAACAACTATGTATTTACTTTTTAAGCCATGAGGTTTGGGGTAACTTGTTATTCAGCAATAGATAACCAGTACACACTGTGACCAGTTTCCGCCAATGGTACATGAGTTGAAAAATTACACACTGCTTCCAGGTCCAGGGTGCGAGCATGCCTTTTCTACTTTCTCTTTCTCTTCCCGTAGAGACCTTTTCTTTTGCCCAAACAGATATCTGCACAGTCATGTTCATAGAAGCATTACTCACAATAGCCAAAAGGTGGAAGGAACCCAAGCATCCATCAACGAATGGGTAAACAAAACATGATCCATCCATATGCAGAATACTATTCAGCCTTAAAAGAGAGGGAAATTCTGACAGGTGAATGAACTTGGAGGACATTATGTCAAGTGAAATAAGCCAGTCACAAAAGGACAAAGACTCTGTGATTCTTCTTCCATGAGGCCCCTAGAGAAGTCAGAGTCCTAGAGACAGAGAACACAAGGGTGGCTGCCACTGGGTGGAGGAAGGGAGAAGGGGGAGTTAGGGTTAGTGGGTACAGAGTCTCAGTCTGGATAGATGAAGAGTGTTCTGGAGATGACGGTGGTGATGGCAACACAACAGTGTGAATGTACTTAATGCCCCTGAACTGTTCTCTTAAAAATAGTTAACATGGTAAATTCATGTTCAGTTCAGTTCAGTTCAGTTGCTCAGTCATGTCTGACTCTTTGCGACCCCAAGGACTGCAGCACGCCAGGTTTCCCTGTCCATCACCAGCTCCCAGAACTTGCTCAAACTCATGTCCATCAAGTCCGTGATGCCATCCAACCAATTATGTTATATCTATTTTATCACAATAAGAAATATCATGATATGCCCAAAAGGTGTTATTCCCTCTGCTGACCCCCTAAGCACCTGTGCTAAGGTATGAGGCTTGTGGGCTAACTCTTTGTCCATCCATTGTTTGCCCAGAGTCCGTTGTGGACAAAAAGAGTGGGCTCCCTGTATTTAGGATAGAGGTTCAACTGCATGGATGAGGTATGCAAAACAACAGTGGCTTAAATGAGATGGAGACCCTTTTCTCCTGCATGCAGTCTAGAGGCAGGTAGTACGGGGCTGGCATGGACACTCGGCTCCATGTGGTTATTCAGGGACTCAGCCTAGGTTCATGCACTCTGCCATCCCCAGAGTAATTTTCTCAACCATGTAGTTCAAGGTGGCTCAAGACCATGTCTATGTCCTAAGCAGCAGGGTAAAGAAGGCAGGGAAGAGGAACAAATCCCTTGTATTTAAGACATTGTCATTTGGGGTCTCTGCCCTAGAAGTGGAATCCATTGCTGCATGATGTTTTTTCCCCAAACAGAAAGTGAAATTGAAAGTGTTAGGCACTCAGTCGTGCCCGACTCTTTGTGACCTCATGGACTGTAGCCCACCAGGCTACTCTGTCCAAGGAATTCTCCAGGCAAGAATACTGGAGTGGGTTGCCATTTCCTTCTCCAGGGGATCGTCCCAACCCAGGGATCAAACACGGCTCTCCCACATTGCAGGCAGACTCTTTACCCACTGGGCCACCAGGGAAGCCCTGTGACATACCCAAACAGGGTCTCAGCTATGTTCTGTCCTTTCACACAGCCATGGGGCTTCCCGGGTGGCTCCACTGTAAAGAATCCACCTGCAATTCAGGAGTTGCAGGAGACGCAGTTTCGATCCCTGGGTCAAGAAGATTCCCTGGAGGAGGGCATGGCAACTTACTCCAATATTCTTGCCTGGAGAATCCCATGGACAGAGGAGCCTGGTGGGCTATAGTCCATAGAGTCACAAAGAGTCAGACACGACTGAAATGCCTTTGCACACACATACACCCAGGGAGGTCACTGGCAGAGATCTTGGGAGCCCCATGTTGAAATTAATAGGACCTCAGCATGGGTGGAACCGGGGTCCTTGTATCACTGCATGGAAAACGCCTGAGAGGGCTTTGCATACTGAGAGTAAATCACAAATGTATGTAAGCACTGGGATTTCTGTGTTCATGTGTTACAGCCACCAGCATTCTCTTAACTAACACAGACTTTGTGACAGGAGCTTGGGAAGCGTCGTAACACAACAAGGCTGAGGCCAGGTCAACAGCCTTGGGAGGCAATGGTAGATGGCTTTGAAAGCCATAGCGGCCCCGCTTAGGAGCTATGTGGGTCATTCAAACTCTTTCAGCCTGGTTCGCTCAAATGTAAATTGGAGGAGACAAAGATATGCAAACCACACACTATTTGTGGCTGGGAACTGAGTGAGGGAAACTGCAAGAAAGACAGTTGAGAAAAATCTACTTGGGGAAGCGACAGACACCTGTCCCCTTGCCACTCTCCAAAGAGGAGAACAGATGGGCATTTAGAAATGGGCACAGCACCGTAACTCACAGCTTGATGAGAAGCAAATGGCCCACTGGGTGCGGTGGGGGCTGGGGGCTGATCTCTAAGTCATGGCTGTATTCTCAGCCTCCGGCAGGAAGCTGTCTGTCTCGGGCTTGGCAACAGCTTTGATTCAAGACCTCAAATGGGCCCCTGAGAGCTCACTTGGTTGGGTCTCAGATTGGGTTTATAGCACAGCCCAGGCAGCCCAGGAATGAGAGTCTGGACCTCTTCTCAATATATCTCAACAGGGCAGCACCGGTCTAGAAAAGCTGGAACATTCACACTCTGGCTGCCACTCTGGGGACTGTGGCCACCAAGGCGCTCACAGCAGCATTGAAAGCACAGATGCTTCAGGGACCGCACAGAGCGCTTATCAGTGTGAAGAGGCTGGCTGCCATATAACAGTGAGTGACTGGGACTTCGAGCAGTGCAGCAAATTGGGCATGCGTACAGGCTCATTTCAGCCCACAGCCGAACTAAAGGCTTGAATCTGAATTTATTGCCTGCGATGGCTCGTTTTTATAGACTAATAGAAATATGTCACATAAGTAACTTAAACTGCTCTAGTAGCCACATTTAGAAAGTGTAAGGAGAAAGATGAAATTAATTTTAATATCCTAAAATACTTAACCCAATAGATGATTCTGATCACCAATTCCAATATGGGTGGGGCTTTTCTCCCCCCACCAAGCAATTCTCAAGACACCAGCTCCGTGTCCTACCATTCAGATCAATTCTAATGTTATCTACCCAGAAACAGCGTCAGATTCTTCAGACTAAGGGCTCTGTCCCACAAGACTGCACCCTCCCCAACTTCAGATGCCAATCACAAGTGCAGGCTGCCACCTGTGCTTCTGGCCAACAGGTTATAAATCCCAGGATCCCATGCCCCCCTCCTTGGGTCTGATTACTGTGCTAGAGTGGCTCAAAGAACTCAGAGAAACAGCTTATTTGCTAGACAATTGGCTTATTATAAATGGATATAACTAAGGAACAGCAGATAGAAGACATACACAGGGCAAGGTATGGGAAGGACATCCTTGTGATCACTAACCTAGAAGTGATGAGCCTGTCCGTTTAGGTTTTACAGAGGCTTCATGATATAGGTCCCATCACTTCATGGCAAGTAGAAGTGGGAAAAGTGGAAGCAGTGATTTTATTTTCTTGGACTCCAAAATCACTGCAAAATCACTGCAGATGGCGACTGCAGCCATGAAAGTATCAAAAGATACTTGCTCCTTAGAAGGAAAGCTATGACAAACCTAGACAGCGTATTAAAAAACAGAGATATCACTTTGCCAACAAAGGTCCATGTAGTCAAAGTTATGGTTTTTCCATAGTCATGTACGGATGTGAGAGTTGGACCACGAGAAGGCTGAGCACTGAAGAATTGAAGCTTTCAAACTGTGGTGCTAGAGAAGACTGTTGAGAGTCCCTTGGAAAGCAAGGAGATCAAACCAGTCAATCCTAAAGGAAATCAGTACTGAATATTCACTGGAAGGACTGATATTGAAGCTAAAGCCGAGGCTCCAATACTTTGACCACCAGATGTGAAGAGGTGACTCATTGGAAAAGACCCTGATGCTGGGAAAGATTGAGGGCAAGAGAAGAAGAGAGAAACAGAGGATGAGATGGTTGGATGGCATCACCTACTCAATGGACATGAGTTTGAGCAAACTCTGGGAGATAGTGAAGGACAGGGAAGCTTAGTATACTGCAGTTCATGGGGTCACAAAGAATCGGACATGACTGAGCGACTGAACAACAACTATAAAGGGATACCTAAGGAACAGCACATAGAAGAGATGTGTGGGGCAAGGTATGGGAAGGATGCTCTGTGTTCACTAATCTAGAAGTTCTCCCAATCGTATCCAGTTGGGTTTTATGGAGTCTTCATGATACAGACACAATTCACTGGCCATTAGTGATTAATCCGACCTCCAACCCTTCTCCCTTCCCTAGAATCAGGGAGTGAGACTGAAAGCTCCACCCCTCTATTAATGGCTGGTTCTCTTGGCAATCAGCCCTCATTTTTAGGTGTTTTCCAAAAATCACCTCATGCTATGACTGGACACTGTGGTGGAAAGAGACTTGCTATGAATAACATACCATTTCCCTGTTATGGCTCTCAAGGATTTTAGGGACTGAGGACAAGAGACCAAATATGACAAAAGATGTTTCCATTGCCCTTTTCATTCAGGAAATCCCAAGGGTTTTGAGTGCTATGAGCCAGGAACTGTGGATGAAGACTAAAAGTATATGAGAACTATAGCTTGATCATCTGAATGATTAAATGCATATTTCTTATAAATCACAATATCACACCCACTAATCCAAAATATTACCATTTCAACATATAATCAATGTTAAAAATATTGATGAGCTATTTTACATTCTTCATTTTTATACTAAGTCTTCAAAATCTGGACTGTGCTTTATATCTCCAGTAAGACCAGTCACATTTAAAGCACTTAGTAAGTAACCACATGCAGCTGGTGGCTGCTCTGCCAGACACTTCAGTCTTAGGTAGCTTGTGTGTGAGTGTGTGTGTGTGTGTGTGTGTGTGTGCGCGTGTGTGCGCGCGCGCACGTGCTCATTCGTGTCTGACTCTTTGCAACCCCATGGACTGTACCAACCAGGCTCCTCTGTCCCTAGAATTTCTCAGGCAAGAATACTGGAGTGGGTTGCCATTTCCTCCTCCAGGGGATATTCCCAGCCCAGAGATCGAACCCGTGTCTCTTGCATCTCCTGCACTGACAGGCAGATTCTTTACCACTAGAGTCACCTGGGTTGGCATGCCCCAAACCAGTGAGCACCTCTACACCTCTGTACCTCTGCCTACACTGTTCCTCCTGCTTGGCAAAGCCTCCTCCCCTTTGTCCACCTGAATGCCTGCTCATACTTCAAGGGCTTAGTGCAAATGACACCTCCTCCCTGAAGCCTCATCCAGTCCCCTAGGATGAGGGCGCTCTTCCCCCTGTGCTCCCATAGGACCTTGTTTCCACCTCTATTTGAACACGCACCACACTGGATTATGTTTGTTAACTTGCTGAAAGGCCAAGACCACATCTGAGCCATCACTAGTGCCCAGTACCTTGCTGAGCACACAGCAGACTATGGAGGCAACTGCAGGCTCTTTCTGGGATGAGGAAATTAGGGCACCAGGAAAATTTCTTTAGAAGTTCCCCATTGATTTTTGTTGTTGTTGTTGTTGTTATGGATAACAAAAAAAAACCAAGGTGATGTAGAGAACATTGCTTGGAGGATTACTGTTAACAGAGAAATGGACCCAGAGAGCTATGACTTGGGGCTGGATGTATTGTTGATAGTCACCCAGTTCTTAGCTTATGCCCCTCATTGGAAATATCTGAGCAACCTCGATGTACAGCTGTAAGGCACTGTATATCTGGAGCCCATAGGGAGCGTGGCAATCTCCCAGCTGTGTAACCTAGGGTCAGGGTTGCCATGTGTCATAACAGGGTCAGGGCCACCACGTTGCACAATTCCCGAGTGACGATCTGAATGGTGCCGCTGGGGCTGAGCACACACAGCCTGTTGGCCGGACATGGTCATTCTGTAAGCCCCACCCACAGGTAAACAAAAAGGTCTTGACATGTCACTGGCCTCAGACGTCTGAGCCAGGATATCAGGGAGATGAGATACAAGCACAGGGAAGCTCGGAAGCTCAGAACCACGAGCGTTCACAACACAGAGGCCACCCAGCTCCAGGAGGGCTGTGGCTCGAAGTCCAAGTATAAAATCAGGGTTTGGAAACTTGGAATGGCTCTCCTCCAGAAACGGCCCAGACGGGGCTGTTCTTCCCAGGTTCACATCCGGGACGTAGTGATCAAATTTTGAGCTAACGATCTCAGGCTCAGATAAGGACTTCTTCCTTTGTCCCCTCCTCTTTCTGCTTAGATCAGACAGGGAAAGGCAAAGTTCATGTGGGTGAAACCACTGTCTGGAAGAGAACTGTGGCCAGACCTGGTGGGTCAAAGAGTAAGTCAGAGAAGCGATTGAGGTTCAGTTCTGATTCCCCTGGGTAAGAGGCTTAACCTCTGAGCTTCTGTTTCGTTATCTGTAGAATGGAAATATCATATTATTCCTACCCCAGAGTGGTGCTATACAACATAACAGAAAAGGGGTGCACAAGGATCCAAGTGCAGCCTGTGAAACCTGCATCAGTCAGGGACTTCCCTGGTGGTCCAGTGGTTAAGAATCTGCCTGCAGTGCAGGGCACACGGGTTCAATCTCTAGTCCAAGGAAGATCCCAGATGCCTTGGAGCAACTAAGTCTATGTGCCAGAGTTATTGGAGCCCACATGCCCTGGAGCCGGAGCTCCACAGCAAGAGAAGCCACCACAATAAGGAGCCCGTGCGCTGCAACTAGAGAGTAGCCCCTGCTCGCCACAACTAGAGAAAGCTCTCTCGAAGCAACAGAGACCCAGTGCAGCCAAAAATTAAAAAAAAATTTGTTTAAGTGTATCAGCCACTTGTGTAACAAGGCCCATTGTCCCCTTCTGGAGTAGGGGCTGTGGGGACAGCAGCCATGTGGGGAGTGTTCTTCTCACAATAATGTCAGCAGATAAGTGGGCACAGCCAACTGTGTAGAACAGTCAAACCACGCTGGGCCACTGTGACTCACAGGGGTGAGCCCAAAGTCAAGGCAAGGAGAAGGATAGTCTGCCCTTCATGGGGCCACAGCAAGAATGAGGATATGAACACAATTACGGGGGAGTGAAGAGACAGGACCAATCATTCAATCTACTACAATATACAGACAGATTTGTCATCTACTGGTGCTCATTCATGCAAACATTTCAGTGGAAAAGCAGGTGGTTCTTTTAGTATTTCCTTCCTACAAAAGACAGCTGTCCCAGACATTGTGGCAGTAGATAAGTAGATGGAGTGAAGACTTAACGGAGATTGCTAGTGGTCAAGGAGAGGGAAGCACTACCAGCAAGGCTCCCTGTCCTTCCGTCCTTCCATCTAAATTCTGGTCTTACCAGTAAAGACCTTGCCTGAAGCCAACACTGAGGGCATTCAGGGGAAAATGTTTCTACAGGGACCTGCCTGGGGGCATGTCCTAGATCTGATGTGTAAGGGTTGCAAAACAAAGCCTCATGCTGGAAGATTCAGTCATCAAGGAGCCCCAAGAGTTCAGAAGATGGAAAAAGAATTTTAGAATTTGTGAAGAAGGTGAGCATTAATATGGTCTTGAAGGAATGAGCTGCTCATCCCTAAGGTATAAAGGGGGGTGTTAGAGAATGGGAAGGACCTGAACAAATGTGTATAAGCCTCACCCAAAGCAGTGGCTCAAAACAACAGGCTTTGACTATTATGGCTTTTAAGTCAGGAGGCAGCCTGGGATGGGTTTGCTCATCCTTCTGCTCATCCTTCACTGCAGACTCTGCTTCAGTTTGGGTTTGTCTGGGGGCACCTCAGCTGGGGAGGTTCTGCTCTGTATCTTGTTTTCCTCCTGGACCAGCAGACTGACCTGGAAAATACTTTCGAAGAAGCAGGTGAACAGAAAGACAGTCTGTCAAGGCTTGGAACTCACACATCCATCACTGGATTGTAGACTTACTAGAAAAATGTAAGTTTATTAGAAAAAGGATGGTGGTAATAATGATGAACTGATGCTTTCCAATTGTGGTGCTGGAGAAGACTCTTGAGAGTCCCTTGGACTACAAGATCAAACCAGTCAATCCTAAAGGAAATCAACCCCAAATATTCTTTGGAAGGATGTTGCTGAAGCTGAAGCTCCAACACTTCGGGCACCTGATGCGAAGAGCCAACTCATTGGAAGAGACCCCAGTGCCAGGAAAGATCGAAGGCAAAAGGAGAAGGCAGAGTCAGGGTATGAGATGGTTGGATGGCGTCACCGACTCAATGGACATGAGTTTAAGCAAACTCTGGGAGATTCTGAAGGACCCGAGAGCCCGGCATGCTGCAGTCCATGGCGTTGCAAAAAATTGGACATGACTTAGCGACTGAGCAACAACAATTGGGCAAGGTATTTCCAGAAAACTATGTTCTCCGTGACTCCCATAATTGGGAAATCCCATCCCTTAGTTTCCTTAGGTGGTGTCCCTGCAATGTGCCAGCCCAGCTTCCACCTGGACACTCCAGCTCTGAGGAGCTCACCACCTCCTGGAATAGACTATTCAGACTGGACAGCTTGCAGGAAGTTCTTTCTGGTACCCAATGCCTTCTTGCTTCCTCTCTTTGATCCTGGTTCTGCCATACAGATTTTCCGTCCGGCAGCCATTCACACGGTTGAGGACCATGCTCGAGTCCCCGAGTGAGCCAGCAGTGGCACACCCAGACGAAGGTGAGCAGGACCATCACCCCACCGTGGGGTGCTGAGCTCCACCCACTGGGAGATTTACCCGACACGGCGCCTCCCCTTGCCCTCCTATCCAGCCCAGGCTGAGCCCTCTGCGTCTCACCCCTCCCCAAGCCCTCTGCGTTTCACCCCTCCCCAAGCCCTCGCCCCTGCCGTCTCACTCTACTCCACCTTCCTCTGTTCGTTGCCACTGTCACCTCCCTTCTCTAAGCTGCCATCCTCTCCTCCGGCCAGGGTCACTGCAGTAGCCTCTTCACTGTCCCCACTTGCCCCATAGCCCACTTCTCACCCTGCAGCCACAGTAATCTCATTATAACGCAAAGCTGCTCAGACTGCCCACTGCTAAAACTTTCCCTACTCTGCGCTCCGGCCTCAGCCCTGGGGATCATTTATCAGGACCCTCACATCCCTCCTCCTCCAGGTCACTGCTCCTGTCCCTTCAGGCTCTGGCTCATCTGTCACCTGCCCGGACCTCCTTGACAAGGTCGGACCTCTCAGTTACAAGGTCTCCTAGTGCCGAAGACCTTTCCTTTGTGGTGCATACCACTGACTTTCCATTCACTACTGTGACTATCTGACTAGCAGCTGCCTCCTCCCATAACAGCAGGTGGTACACTGGCTGGGTAGGGTGGGTAGGACTGATTGACAGTGTCTGTAGCATCTGCAGTGCAGACTTCCCTGGTGTAAATACAACTACCATGACAGATTTCAAGCTACCAACAATTGTGGCTTGCAAAAACCCTGAAAATGTCATCATCAGCTTCCCCCAGGTGGTCTGAGGTGGTCTCTAGTATCCCCCTGGGGAAGGCCTTGTATCCGCCCCTCTTAAGACCAATACAGTATCTGAAAAACAGCTCAAGAACCATTAAGTATTTGGTGAATGAATGAATGAACGATTCTGAAGTTTAAATAAGCCTTCAGGACAGTAATTGCTGATTCTAGAAGATAAAAGACTTCTAATGCTTGCCTCAGGAATGGGATTTCCCAGGTGATACAGTGGTAAAGAATCTGCCTGCCAATGCAGTAGACACAGGTTCAATCCCTGGGTTAGCAAGATCCCCTGGAGGAGGAAATGGCAATCCACTCCAGTATTCTTGCCTGGGAAATCCCATGGACAGAGGAGCTTGGTGGTCTGCAGTCCATGGGGTCACAAAGAGTCAGACACGACTTAGCGACTGAGCACGCACACACACACACACCCCAAGAAAAGAGTAGGGAGCAATTAAAAGGCAGAAATGTCTAGTATTCTCATTTTACAGATAAGGAAACTAAAGCTTAGAGTAATTTGCCCAGGTGGTGGAGCTGGGCTTTGAACACAAGAAGTATGATGGTAAAACCCATGTTCCTAACCACTATGCTTTGAGACATGCCTCATATCACCATCTCTACTCCAACCTAAGGACATCCACCCCATGGATATGGTGTGCGCTCGTCAGATCACTGAACCTAAACAAAGAAATAACCTAATAGAAAAGGTCCAGAGCTGAGGCTGTGAAATGATAAGGGAGATGTGGACTTTTCCGGATGAAGACAGAGAAAAAGAGGAAAGCTTTTCAAGAGCCATGAAACGATCATGGAGATGGACTTTAAATATTTATTTACTGAATTCTAGTAAGAGGACACTGACCTGGTTAACTTTCACAAAGGGAAATGCTAAAACTTGAGAGGTGAGTTTGGGACATCAGGATTTGTACTGTATTCTCCGCATATGGCCTTGCTTCATCTTGAAGACCACCATGGGAGATGAGGATAATCAGCTCATGTTAATGAAATGGAGACATCAAAGCTCAGAAGTGAGGGGAGGCAGACAATGCCACGGAACCCATCAGCAGAACTGAGCCCGTGTTCCCCAACCCCTCATGCTGCTAGTTCACGTTACTTTCCAAGCAGGTCTTGTAAAACCATAGCTGCTCAGAGGAAATCAATTCCTGTAGCTAACTACACTGATGGGCTGTACAAAGTGAAAATGTAATCAGATTCAAAGGAGGTTTACATAGATTCTCGGGTATAGCCTAATATTGCAATAATAAAATCCAGGAATATATCTCTAATTTCAGATGTAGCTGTTCATTTAACAAATGAACTCTGAGGCGCTTACTGTGTGTAGGGACCATCAAGGTCAAAGACGATCTTGACTGCTCATTCTGTATGCAGCACTGAGGATCACCGCAAAGAAAATGAAAATGCTGATGCAGAGTTTTTAGCATGGGAGAAGATGGAGTCAATCTAGAAGGAACGTCTGGGGCAATCAGATTGTGGGTGTAATTCAAAATGCCAGGGTCAGGGATTTGATTTTATCCTGTAGGAAAAGAAGGACCAATGAAGACATTTAAGCAAAGGAATGACATCACCACCACCATCATCCTGATCACAATAAAAATAAAAAATACTATTCACAGAGCACCAAGCTCAAGACAACTATCCCTCAAACTCAGTCCATAAGGTCATAACTGACATTAACCCCATATTACAGAGGAGAACCCTGAGGCAGAGGTAATACAGCTTATAAGGGGCAGAGCCTGGATCTACCTGAGTCCAGTTCACTCTCGCACCAAAGACTCCATAGGATCTCTGCTTTTGAGTATACGCAGGACAGCACCTGGGAGTGGAGGTTTGGGAGCTATCAGCATTTCGTTGGATGGTTAATGTAACGAGAAAGACCCAATTTAAGGGGAAAGAGAGGCGGACCAGAGAAGTGGAAAGAGAAACAGTAGGAAAAAAAAAAAAAAAAAAGGCAGGCAATGCCCAGGAAACCACGCAGGTGGAAATTTTAAGAAGGAAAGACAGGTATAATGGTGCAGAAAGCTACCCAGAGATCAGGCAGGATGGGGAGGGACAAGGAACTGTAGGATTTGTCAACTTAAGAGGGCTTCCGGGACTTCACAGACAGCATTTTCAGGGGAGTGGCGGGGGTGGACGCCAGATTGCTGTGGGCTGAGGAATGAGTGGGAGGTGAAGAAGGGGCAGGCAGCATGTAAACTTACTCTTTCAAGAAATATGATAGTGAGGGGGAGGGGAGGAAGGAAGCCTGAAAGGGGAAGATGGTAACTGGAAGCATTTTCTGGGGGAGATAAAGGTGGGGAGAGACTCAAGCAGTTGTACACTAGAATGAAGGAGAAGCTGAGGCCACGAGACAGGGAGGCTCTTCTCCAGAGCACCAGAGAGAGCTCCAAGGGATGGATGGAGGGCTCAGTGGGGGGTGTTACAGACAGCTCACATGGCTGGACTTCTTCAGGGCTGTGAAATCACAGAGAGGGGGTCTGACTATCTCTGTGGCCCCTTGCAAACCTTACCTTCTTTTGCTTTTTTTCTTGCTTCCTCTGGTTTTTCCTTCTTCTCTCCACAAATACTTAGTTAGCACCTACTATGTGCAGGCTCTTGTGTTAGGTTCTATGCCTTTTAAAATAAACAAGGCAGGGTACATCACCCTCTCAGTTGAGTGGAAAGACAGATATTAAACAAGATGATACATAACTATATGTGACTACACAGCGTATGATAATGTTCATAAAGCACTTCCAATACACTAAATACTTTATAAGCATTTTCGTATTAACTCCACACACACATTTGTAACAAAAGCACTATTTGCAATATTGGTACTCCTATTAGCAAATCAGGAAACTAAGGCACAGAAATGTCAGATGACTTCTTCACACGACTAAAACGACTAAGATAGATGGCGGTTCAAATTAGATTTGCCCATTTCCACAGGCAAATCTAACCGCCACACTGTCCTTAGTCACTATGTTTAGAACGGTGGGCGCCAGGATGGACAAGATCTGGAGGCGTCAGTAGCCTAGGGGAGCTCACAGTCTCAGCGCTGGGAAGAAAGTTCCTTTTCTTCCCTGCAGTTCATTTTCTCCCTTCTTCCACACTGTGGTCCCTGCCAACATTATTAGCATCACCTGGGCGCACACGTTCCAACAAACGCAAAAGCTCCAGTCCTGCCCCACCCACTAAATCAGGGTCTGCAGTTTAACAGGACGCGCAGGCGCTCAGACTGCAGCAGCCTGTTCTACAGCCGCTCCTCTTATTACAGGTGAGAAACTGAGACCCAGAAATTCGGAGATCACAGAGTGGTGAAACTTCAGGGCTTGGTGTCTGGAGCCCAGTCTAGGCCCGAATGCACGCTTCCACTCTTTTAAAAAGAGGCCAGTGGGTAGGACACGGGGAGGGAAGGGGCGCGCGCAAGGTGCTCGGCGCGCGCAAGGTGCTCGGCGCGCGCAAGGTGCTCGGCGCGCGCAAGGTGCTCGGCGCGCGCAAGGTGCTCGCGGGCTCCCGGGCCCGGTCTAGCCGGGCTGAGGCGACGCGGGCGCCCGGCGGGGCCGGGCCGCAGCGTCCCCGTCCCCGTCCCCGCGCTGGCCCGGCCCGGCCCGGCCCCTCAGCTCCACCCCCTGCCTCCCCCTCCCGCCCGCTCGCGCCTCCTGAAAAGCCAGCCCGCCCGGGGCGGCGGCGCAGAGCCGGGCCCGGCGCACGAGGAGGCAGCCAGCGCGGCCATGACGGCGGAGAAGGCGCTGCCTCTGGGCAACGGGAAGGCTGCTGAGGAGGCGCGGGAGTCTGAGGTGCTGAGTGGCGGCGGCGGCGGCGGCGGGGGCGCGGTGTCCGCGCGCGACAAGCGCGACAAGGCGGTCCACGAGCGCGGCCACTGGAATAACAAGGTGGAGTTCGTCCTGAGCGTGGCGGGGGAGATCATCGGGCTGGGCAACGTGTGGCGCTTCCCTTACCTGTGCTACAAGAACGGAGGAGGTGAGGCGGCGCGCGCGCGCGCGCGGCCCTGAGGAGGACGGGGTGGGAGAAGCCGGCCCTGTGGGGGCGGGGAGCCGGGCCCCCTCCCGCGCCTGCGTGTGGCGGGACCCCAGTCTCGCGGGGACGCCGGCCCCGGGGCCACCTGGCGCGAGAGCTGACCCCCGGCGCGACGCTCGCCGTCCCAGTGCGCATGCTCGCGCCCCCAGCTTCGCACCTGAGCGCGCCACCTGCTAGCACGCGGGCACTCGTCCGCCGGCTGTGTGTTCTGTCCCCGCGGGAGTGAGGTGCAGACCGAGGCCGGGAGCCCTTGGCGGGAGTTCGGGGGCAGGAGGCAGACCCTTGGAGCCTCGGCTTTCCTGACTGGAAACACGCGTGAAGGAAAGGGGACTTTGGTCATCCGAGCAGCTTCGGGCTTCTGAGGGCTTCCCGAAATGCCAGCCTCCGGACTCAACTTACCTCATATCGTTTCGCAGTCGTCTTTGTAGGTAGGGGTATATTCCCCGTTTTGCAGGGGAGGAAACTGAGGGGCAGAGAAGTCGCTCACTCCCCAAGGGGTAAAGGTGGGGTTCCGACACCAAAGGCCTGGCTTTAAAGTGAGATTGGACGCACAACTGGGAGAACTTTTTTAGGCGAGGCCCGTTGCCGTTTGGTTTCCCTTCCTTTCATTTGCCCGTAGGGCCCTGTCTAGGACTGTCTGGTGGGAAGATGGGCACAAAACAGCTTCCTTGACTGGTCTCAGAACAGTTAGCAACAGTACCGACTTGCTGTTTAGAAGGTGCTTAGAGCTTGCCGTGGAGAAGGCAATGGCACCCCACTCCAGTACTCTTGCCTGGAAAATCCCATGGATGGAGGAGCCTGGTGGGCTGCAGTCCATGGGGTCGCTAGGAGTCGGACAGGGCTGAGCGACTTCCCTTTCACTTTTCACTTTCATGCATTGGAGAAGAACACTCCAGTGTTCTTGCCTGGAGAATCCCGGGGACGGGGGAGCCTGGTGGGCTGCCGTCCATGGGGTCGCACAGAGTCGGACAGGACTGAAGCGACTTAGCAGCAGCAACAGCAGAGCTTGCAGGGGTCAGGGAAACGAAAGTAACCAGAGAGTCATTTCTAGTGACAGCATGTCCGAGGCTGCATGGTGGAGACGCAGCAGTTAAATCCTCAGATCTCCCAGCTCCAAGAAGGGGGGGCCTCCAGATTTGAGGAGCCCCCACCTGTCGATCAACAGAACAGCTGGCAGGGCCATGGCAAGGGACCGTGTGAAACCTCGAGGGGCACGGTTTCTGCAGAGAAAAGCCGGTGTTTGTGTATTCCTGTCTGTCTTTGCTGTGTCCCTCCAGCGGATCCCCAGAGTCCAGCAAAGGTAGCTCAGAGGTTTGGCAGGGACCACACTGTCGGGCTTTGCGGGGCAGGACTTCCTGTGCGGGCAGCTGCAGGGAGAGCGAGGAGGGGACTGCTTGGCCAGGGCCCTTTTCTTTGGAGACATTCATCCTGAAGGCACAGGCTGCTCCAAGCCTGCTCTGCACTGGCAATGAAGTGGCCGCCGGTGTCTGTGGCTTGGCACGGGGAGAGAGGGAGTGGCCTCAGAGACCCCGAACGTGCCCTGAGCCCTCAGCTGGGAGCCTGCCTCTCCTCTTTGCACATTCAGCCTGTGTAAGCTGCTGCGTCCGCTTAGAAGCCTGTGGAAACCCTTTAGGATTGTCCCAGGCAAGAGTTGTTTAAACCTCTCCCCTCCCCCCCGCAGGAAATTGTTATACAAAAACCAGAAACACATTCGTAAAATCAGAGCATTGTATAAGCTGCATTAATTACAAACTCTCAGATTTTTTTTAAAAAAAAGGTTGTAGTGAGTACAGTTTTAAAATGAGTCATTTTTTTTTTTTTTTTTTTACTCTAACTCAACAAAAATCTCCGCTGGGTGTACAGATATCCTGGTTTAATTATCTTAAGGATTACTAGCTTTGTGAACAGAGAGGCCACAAGGCCTTCAGAAAGTGTTATTTTATTTTAAATTACAGCATGTTAGGGAAACTTCTGTGGCTTGTCTTAATCACTTAGATTCAGCAAACAGACCCTTTTTATCTTCTTTCAGGCACTTTTTGCCTTCTAATATAGTTGGGGGATCTGCTTATCAACTGTTTAACTTTCTTTAAAAAAAAATCTGTACAGCTCTACTCATAAGTTGCAACAATACTTTAGTATTTCTTCCCCAATGTGAAACTTTGTAAAAATAGAAGAGCTAAGACCCTTTCACAACCTGGTAAATATTGTCCTATTACCAGGATTGATCAAAATCATTGCTGTTAATCTTGGGTTAAAGGGACTTCATTTAGCAAAAAGCAATTTCAGTGAAAGCCTTCATTTGCAAGATCAGATGGCGGGGAATAGCGTGTGTTTTCGTGCTTTGTTATTAGACAGAGAGAGAATGAGGGATTTGGAAAAATCCCTTTCTGCTTGTAATGGCTCATGTTCACCTCAGTTATTTAATTTGTTTCACAGAAAGGCCCAGGCGGTGGGTATTGTGTTTCAAAATGGGAGCACTAAAGCTTAAGGTGGTCTTTTCTCCAGACTGATTCAAAGCCAGCCTCTCTGGCTGTATTCTTGCTATGAACTCCTCATATCTTAGCTCCATACCTGGGGCTGGTGTACAGGGACCTATTCCTGCTCATTGTATATCTCCTTGAGAATGCCTTTCTTTATAAAGATTTTTTGCAGGTTACTTCCAAAGTAAAAAGAAGAGTCCTCCCTTGGCCAGTTGAGGTCACTTTATAATATAAAAGGAGGATGCAACATTCAGGGAGGAAATAGATTTGACTTGTGCTGGAGGATAGAATGCATAAATGAAAGATTCAAGCATATTGCACAGTTTCTTAAACTTTAACCTCTTAACTGTACAACCATTCTGTGAGATAAGTGGTGCAGTTCTTACGTATTAAAGCCTTATTTTACAGGTGAATAAGTTGAGGCTGGGAGATGTGACATAGACTTACTCAAAGGAGTAGGTGGCAGAGAGCCCAAACCCAGGCTCACCTTGTCTGACTCTGGTCCTCATAGCAGGAACTTGAGCTCAAGCTCAGAGCATATGCTGTCTTGCCTCTAATAGGTTCTTCAAGGGCTGAAGTGGTGGAGGCAACTTTAGCTTCATTCCTTTCCTTTGCATCTTTGCAGGGGCATTCCTGATTCCCTATGTGGTGTTTTTTATATGCTGTGGGATTCCTGTTTTTTTCCTGGAAACAGCTCTGGGACAGTTTACCAGTGAAGGTGGCATTACATGTTGGAGGAAAGTGTGCCCTTTATTTGAAGGTAAGTGCTGAGTTAATCAGAAAATAAAAGGATGCCTGGGTATTGTCAGGCTGTGAAGGGCAGCTTTGTTTAACGAGTTGGAGAGGGACTCAGATCACTGCCTTTTCTGTGTTTTTTCAGGCATTGGTTATGCAACGCAGGTGATTGAGGCCCATCTAAATGTGTACTACATTATCATCCTGGCATGGGCCATTTTCTACCTGAGCAACTGCTTCACCACCGAGCTCCCCTGGGCCACCTGCGGGCACGAGTGGAACACAGGTACGGCCTCCCTGGAGGCTCTCTCTGCTGGTCTTACTGGGCGAGCTGGGAATGGTGGTGTGTCACATGTCTTGCTGTGAGTTCAGATTCCACTGAAGCCGGGGGTCATTTCTGTACCTGGCCTGCATACTAGCATGAGCTGAGCACTAGCCCAGGGGCTGGCACAAGGAAAAGAATTGTGCCTTTCTTACCTTGCTTTGCCAAAAATAGAGGCTGCATCCTTTGGGCACACAGTAAGGATGCAAGTAAGAAGTGCTAAACTGAGATCCAGGGATTCAGGCTGCAATTCTAGCCCTGCCTTTTGAGTGTCACATTTTCCTCTGTAAAATGAAGGGGTTAGACTAGATCAAGAGTTGCAGACGGGGGCTGTCAGCCAATTAGGCTTTAGATCAGTGACCAGCCCATTTCAAAAATGTATTTGTATTTTCAACAATTGAAAAATCAGAAGGCTGGGGACGAATATCCAGATTCCTGGCTTCTCTTGAAAAGTTAAAAAGATCCGGCAACAGCAGAGCCACATTCCCACAATCATACTTGGTGGTGGTGGCTGCAGCTGAGAAACGGCTGTTGTCTGTGGTTGAAGCATCTGTCCTCAAGCTGGCCGCAGTCCCCACCCAGCTCATGTGGCTCATTGATTCTACCTGTCCACCCCAGGTAGACACCTGAATTCACCACCCTCCTCCTCCCTTCAATGGGTAACTTTTGAGATGACTTTGGATTCTAATATACTGTTTACTTATCAATTTGTCAACCTGTCAGGACTGAGTCTTACAATCTAGAGAAGACAAATACTTCTCAACCCCTACGTATGAAGACTGCTCTGTACAGACATTACTAATCAATTGTAGAACTCTTTCCTCTTGAGTCTAGTTTTGGCCTCGGAGCGCTGCTCAGTACTGCCCTAGACAGTCACTGCCTTTCGACTGCAGTCAACATACCTGCTCTAATCTATTCACCATCTGTGTTGTAACCTGTGGTTAGTTTTCCCTGTAAGTGGCCAGTCATCCTGAAAGCTGAGATACAGTAAGACAGGGCAGGATGTTGGTCACTGGCAGAAGGAACGGCAGTCATTAGACCAAGAAAATGCTGTGAACTAGTTTTTAATCCCTGCATAACTTTACCTTGTTCCCCCACCCAGCACATTTTTGGGGGGTTGTGGGGGGGTCTCATTTTCTCTCCCTGGTTCTTAACCTTTCTTTGCCCAGGAGCATAATCAAGATGTTTATCAAACTAAAATTCAAGGACATATTCTTGGAGGCCTGCAAGTCATCCATGATAAATTAATTGTGCAAATTTATTTTGAGGGTACTCTAAAAATATGTGCATGTTCTAATCATCTATACATTCACCTTATAAATGAGGACAGTTGGGGATCTCAATGCCTGACTTTGTTCGCATTGACAATTTAAGATGCGTTCTTGGTGAATAGGATGATGGTGGCCAAGGGAAAAAGAGATTTAATTCATAAATGGTCATTGATATAAGTCCAGCCAAGAATGCAGTGAACTGTAGAAATGAAGGTTCTGCAAATGCATGACCAGAGAAAAATGGTGATAGGACTGAATCTCAAATAGCGCATGGAAAAATAAGCAAGTTTAACTCCATAGACCCTGCCTCCTACCTCTCAGGTCCATTTTTCTGTTGGGAAATCAATTTAATCTCACAAGATGGCATTATCGTGCATACCCGTTTTATGCTATCAATTTGAATTGTGCTGGTTCGGTAGTATAGTTGGTATTTAACTTATAAAATCTGGCTTTATAGTTGTTTGAATACTTGAACCACAAAGGCTTTATAACTCATTGCTTATTTGTAAATGATTAAATATTATTTTAATAAAAATGCCTTGTCAACTTTGCGTGTCTGAGAAATTTTTTTACCCTAGAAAAAAAAATTGAGAGACACTGTATTAAGAGAATCTGATCAAAGCTAAGGGCTCCTCGCTCTAGAAAAAGGCACAAGGGCACATTCAGGCATTTTGCTTATAACTTTAGGTTCCCAGACTTCTCTTAAGACTGGTTGTGGACCCCACAGACCATCTCCTTTCCTGGTATGGTTAGCACTTGTCCAGAGAAGTAGGAAAGGAGCAGACACTTGGGAGGCTTTTCTCCCATTGGGCTGCAAAGCTTTCTTCCACTGATTTGCACTCCCCTTTCTCTGAAGGCTTGTCAACTATTATAATGTGTGAAGTATCATGTGCAGGAGGGCTTCATGCTCCAGTGATTATAGATGTAGTTGGAGGGTTTGTGCATACATGAGCAGAGTGAAGGGCCAGCATGAAGCTAAATGCAGGCTCCAGGCTGGTCACCGTGCTGGGTGCAGGGGCTTTGAAGTGAGTGGGCACACATGATGCGGTCCTCAGGGAGCTCACAGCCTAGTGACTAAGGCGACTCTGTGAACAGGGAGGTGCTGTAAAGAGACCTGGATTCCGTGGTGGCAGACAGAACCAGGCAGTAACCATGGTAAAGGAAGTGCAGCCTTGGCTGGACTGTTTTCTTCCCCGAACTGGCTGGTGACTTGTGAGCAGGGAGAGGGTGTGGGCGGGGGTCCCTTGACTACTTCTGACCCTTGATTCATCCTCTTCAAAATAAAGGGAGTTGAAGGAGGTTCCTTGGAGGACTTTTAAATTCTAACTTCCTTAGAATTCAGGAGAGGGAGATCAAAGAAGGCTTCCTGGAAGAGAGGGTAATAGGCTGATCTGGGCCTTAAAGGACAGACACTCATGTTTTTACCTTGAGATTCAAATCCCCCTTGGTCGTCAAGTCTCATGAAATGAGAAGAGATATTCAATAAATCCTTTCTTAGATTGAGTGAGTGAGGGAATGATGGAGGAACCAGGGATTCTTTACACATTCGGATACTGTTTCATCCAACTGTCGGGTCTTTATGAAGCAGCTGTGACATTAGCCTGAGTCTCACCTGTGTCACTGGCCCAGGGACACCATGGCTGATGCCCCTTTTTAACCCTCACGTTCCTGCCAGGGTGGAACAGGTAGATGCCATGGAGAAGCCTTAGGCAGGGAAGTGAGAAAGGTGAAAGATTCAGGAGGAAAGAATTGGACAGGGCGTACTAGTGGGAAATAGAGGGGGGAGGTGCCCTACCCCCAAAACTTCTTCTCTGGTTGGAATCAAGCCAAGCCTCCCTCTTAAACTGTTTGTACGTGATTGATTTTCCCCACACTGCTCTGTGAGGCATGTTTACCTGGAGTGGCTGAGTAAAAACCACCTGGTTGCACCATCAGCTCTGAATGTTGTGCTAAGCTCCAGCCCTCGCAGAGGTTAATTTTCTTGTTTCTTGTCCTGTTTCCCACTGCAGAGAACTGCGTGGAGTTCCAAAAACTGAACGCAACCAACCACAGCCACGTGTCCCTGCAGAACGCCACCTCTCCTGTCATGGAGTTTTGGGAGTAAGTGGAAACGCCTTGTCTCCTTCGGCCCCTGGGGGCTCTGTCCTGGTTGCCCCCACTCCACCCCTGAAAAAAGCCTGACCCTGCCTCCAGCCTTGAACTTCCTGGCTTCTGTGGGCATTTGGCTGGTTTAGAAGCCAGGATGGAGATCTTGAGAGGTTTTCCAAAGGGGCACAGCTGAGAAAAATGCTTTCTCGTTCTTTGTTGACGTGTCAGCATGCCTAGTTACTTACCAGGGCAAGAAGTGCTTGGTAAAATGATGGGCAGTTTAAAAACTCATTTTTAGCAAAAGAGAAGATTTAGACTGTTTGTCAAGAGTATATTTAGCCTGGAAAGCAGAAGTCTCCTGGGGGGACAGGTTAGCTTTCATTCAGTAGCTGCAAGGTCACACGGAAAGGACATATATCAATTTGAGTGGGGAGAGGTTGTAAAGAGGCAAGTACTTAAGGAAAAGTGCAGTCCCGCAGTGTTGTCTGCAAGTACTTTCACGGGTTTTGAGCCCTCATACCTGGAAGTGTTTGACCAACATAAGGCTGTTGATGGTTTTGGAGACAGTGCCTGAATCCACTGACTTTATAGGCTGTATTTGTGCAGGTAGGCATTTTTGCAAAGACAGGCATTTTTCATCAGTGTTGCGAAGGGATCTGTAGCTCTTGGAGTTGCAGGGCTGCCATATACAGTTGTATAAGTTGCTCACTGCACAACCCTAGAGGGCATCATTTACATTGTGAATGTGCAGAATTGTGCAGCGCCCCAGGAATTGAAGAAAAGTTTCCTCTGTGGGTTGAAGACTGGATAAAGGCTCACTGAGGCTTTTCAGTTTGAAAAGGTCTGACTTCACTGAAGAATTTCCCCTACCCTAGTGCTGATGAATAGCAGTGTGGAGGAGCAGTAGTTTTATGAGTGATTTTCTTTTTGTTTAACCAGATACCATTCTTAGTGTGTGGCTTTTCTTCATTGTTTGTGTGTAGCATACAGAAGTTTCAACTATATTGAATTCAAACCTGCCAGTATTTTTCTTTTTGGTTTGCACAGTGAGTGTCTTATTTAAGATATAGTTCCCTACCTCAAAGTTGATATATATTTTTTTTCCTGGGTTTTCTTCTAAGAGTTTTAAAGTTTTTTTCACATTCAGGAATATAATCTACCTGGAATATTATTTTGTACAAGATATGAAGTAGGAATCCAGTTTTATTTTTTATATAAATAACCAATTTCTCCAGCAGTATTTGCTGAATTATTCATCCTTTCCATACTGATTTGTCATGCCATCTTCCATATAAAGTTTTACTGAAAGCATAGATCTGTTTGAGGGCACTGTGATCTCTTCATCTATTTTGCTAACTGCGTGTCAGTGCTATACCTAAAGTTTAATTTTAAGCTTTGAACCCACAAGACAGGTCCCTCACTTTGCTGTTTCCCAAAATTATTTTAGTCTTCCAGATGAATTTTAGAATCAGCTTGTCAAGTTAAAAAAACAACAACAATAAAGGAGAGAACAACTCTGTGGGGACTTTGGTTGGGAGGATGATGAACTTATAGATTAGTCTGAGAAAACTGACACCTTTGTGATTGAGCCTCTCTGTTCATGAACATGGTATGGCCCTCAGTTTGTTTAGGTCGTTTAAAATGCCTGATGAAGTAGTGCTACCTGATGTGGTTGGCAGAGAAGCATCACCTGGTTGGAAATGCAAACTCTCCAGCTCTCTCCAGACCTACTGTCATTGTTCAGTTGCTCAGTTATGTCCAATTCTTTGCAACCCCATGGATTGTAGCATGCCTGGCTTCGCCCCCTTCACTATCTCCTGGAGTTTCCTCAAACTCATATACATTGAGCCAGTGATGCTCTATTTGACTATGACCTACTGAGTCAGTCAGGTAGTTAGGTATGACCTACTCAGTAGGTCATAGTCAAATAGAGCATCCATGTGACATTGTGCTGGAGTGGAGCCTGCTTTGTGTGTATGTGGGTGGGAGGGGTGCTGAGTGGCCTTTTCCAGCCCCAGTGGACTAGAGTTTCCTATGGGAATGTTTTGGACCTGCACATTTGAGGATGGCAAAAGATGGTCTCTGTGGTCCCTTAGAGAACAGAACCCGACGTCCTACACTGGACAAGGTCTCTGTGTAACTTACATTGGTTTGTACCATTCATTTCCTTTGTAATGTGTATGGGAACCTGGATTCAATTCTTATTTGTGCAGCATGTTTGTTTATTGTCTGAATTCCCCAGGAGGCTGTCGTGAAGCAGCACCTTTTCTGGTTTTGCTTCCCACTGCTGGTATATGGAAGACCCTCAGTGAATATTTACCAAATGTAAAGGTACATGGGAGGAAGGCAAGCAGACAGTATTTTCTAGAAAACAGTACATGAGGAGAGTCACAGTGGGCTCTGGCAAGTACTCATCTTATCCCTAAGCTCCTCAGAACAGTACTGACTGCTTCGAGGATCCCTTTGTAATATCCATGTGTGCATGCATACTTAATCGGCTCAGTCATGTCCATTTCTTTGCAACACTATGGACTATAGCCCGCCAGGCTCCTCTGTTCATAGGATTCTCCAGGTAAGAATACTGGAGTGGGTTGCTGTGCCCTCCTCCAGGGAATCTTCCCGATCTAGGGATTGAACCTGAGTCTCTTGCATTTCCTGCATGGACAGACAAGTTCTTTAGCATTGAGCCCTCTGGAAAGCCCATAATATCCATGTTACCCACTCATTCGGACACCAAGTGGTGGGAGGAGACAGTTAGTCTGTGTCCTTACGTGTAACTGGGCCTTTTTGCCTGCTACTCGGTCATTCAAGATGAAAGTCAATGGCAGAATGAGCCCATAGTTCCAATTTTCTACTCTGATTGTATTTGTATCATCTATGCAGTGTTGAATTCTGCATCCTTAAAGCACTCCAATTCTGGTATGACACTCCTTCCTTCCTTCGCAAGATGTTTGTATGAGACAGCTCTAATTCATCTTTTCCCCAGAGGTGAACTTGGGACATAGACACTCTGTGAGATGTTTGTAGCATCCTGTGAAAAACTGTTTGGGGCCACATAAACTTGAGAAGGGCTGAAAGCTGTGCCCTTCAATAAGAATATCCATTACCTTTGATTAACTCAAATTCCCAAACGTATTTTCCCATGCAATCATTTGTAATCATTCCCCCCTTTCCCCTCCCCTCCCCCACCCCGGAATGCTAGCATTCCACTAAACACAGCCTGGCAAATGCCATGCTAGGAGGAAGTTCTTCCTTGAATTCAGCCAAAGATTGGCTTCTGGGGCTCTAGAGGGAATGTGCCTGATTCCTTTCCTATGTGACGATGCTTCAAGTATTGGATCACGTGTCCTCGAAAGTGAGTCTTTCCTGGTTCTCTTTTCTATTTCCTTGTGTGTCTGATTCCTGTCCACACTGTGCTGTTAGTGTCCTGTCCCTGCTGCCTCTGACCCCAGGCATCTCATTCAGGGCCACATGGCTTGGTCAGAATAGACTGCCTCAGCTGGGTGCTCGTTCATTCGTTCCGCAAACACCTGAGCTCCTGGTGCATGTGAGCAGGAAACTGGCGTAGTTGGGAGTGGTGGAAGTAGAGGACGTGGTCCTAGCCCTCTGGAAGCGGAGGAGAGACAAGCCCGTGGATCTCATAAAATCAGTTACAAGGTGCTGCTTCCCTGCCCGTGGCTGGCCATGCCTTCACCCTGACCTTGGGCTTCTGACATCTTGAAGGTTCATTTCCCCTTTCAAAAGGGAATAATTAAAATGACTGTCTTAGCCGCTGAGAACAGCTCCGGCTCTGGGTCAGTCCCGGGTTCTGGATCAGGCAGGGGGCCTGTGAGGCAGGGGCGGCTTGTCTTCCTGATGTCAGATTTCAAAATCAGGCCACCCTGGTTTCCCTTAGTAACTCATGCGTCTGGCACCTGTGCATTTATCTCAATATGTTGGCAATTCTGCATTTTAAGCCCATGTGCCTTGTGGGGATTGAGTGCTATTGAGTGTAACCAGCATTGTGGCATCAGATGGACTGTGTTCTGTTTTCACTTTCTTTTCTAGGCACTCTCATTCTCTTGTCCACAGTTTTGCAAGCAAATGCATGTTCGCCATGTGTACAATTGAAAGTGCTTTTGCATGGCATCCATTCAGCACACATTTGTTGTAAGCATATTGTGTGCTAAGCCTGCATTAAGCTCTAAGGGTAATTTCTTCTCTATCTTTATTCAGAAGGATGCAGTCTTGTCTTTTTGGTTTCTCTTACTGGAGGAGGTTTTAAAAATTTGTGTATTTCTAAATCGCATGGCCACTTGAGTTGATTTTCATTTGGGCACAGAATTTGGGCTCAGAGTTGCTGAAGTGAAACTCTTAATTCCTTCTGTGGTTCTGGGGTTGCCCCTACCTACCTCTCAGCCTCATCTTCCCTTCTGCCCACTCCCCTTCTCTGGACTGGTGCCCTTTGTATGTCCTGCACTTGTCCTAGGCTCAGTCTTGGGCATTTGTAGAGAAGAGTCCCTTTGCTTAGAAGATTCCTCACCAGTTCCTCGTGTGTCTGGCTCTTTCTTATCATCAACTCTTAATTCAAATGTCATTCAGTAAGCCCTCCCAGCCCATGCCGCTGAATCAGCACCCTAGTCTTTCTCCACCCCATCCGTCTGTTTTGTTGTCTGCATAGGACTTACCTGAAATCCTTGTGCCTTTATTTACTAGTTTCTTCTCTTTCTGTCTCTCTGTTAAATGGAAAGCCCTGTGCCAGCAAGGACTGTCCTGTTTTGTTCCCTGTTGTCCTGCCAGCACATGCTAAGTGCTCAATAAACATTTATTAGCATGCATGGATGGAAGAGTGAATGAATGAGTGAATGAGTGTTTCTTAACCCTGTGGAGGTCAGTGTCATCTGAGTTCACTCTTGCCCTGTCTATTGAAGAGTGTACATTCCCAGGTTCAGAAATGTCATTCTCTCTTAGATCAGCTCCCCTTTATAGAAGTGGGTTCTCTGGTGAACACTTGATTTCCTTATTGCCAAAGTCACCTGTGCTTTCTTGTAGAAAAGTGTAGGAAGTATGTTAGAGTAGAAGAGGGAAAAAACTGCATACAATGGGATTTTATTTTCCATGATGCTAAAGCAGGGAGGGGTTACTTGCGGAAGTCTGCTCTCCAGACTTGCTGGTATCCACCAGACCCTCCCTGGATAACCATCCCTGAAGCACGAACCAGGCCTCCCCCTGCAGAGCAGAGCAGTGCTTCTTCACTCTTGTTGGTGCTGGCAACTCTCTGCCCTGACTTGTCAACACCAGGGGTCCCTGCTTGCCCAGACCCCCCGGGGCCCTAGCAGGACCGGTAAATAGATGAGGAGGTGTGAACACGATGCTCAGGACAGAGGCACCGCTTGTATATCCAGGTGCTGCAATGTTCCAGAGAAGTGTAGTGATGAGATGCGAGGATGCAGACAGAGACCTGGGCTTTAAAGCCAGACAGCAAGAATTTAAACACTGTTGCTTCCACTTATCAGCTTTGGGCTCACTGCTTGAATCTGTTTGCAGCTCATTTTCTTTGTCTGCAAAGTGAGAGGAGGAGGGGGAGGAGGAGGAGGAACAGTTGGGCTTAGTAACTGCGGAAGAGCTGTGATCTATAAAATATTACTCCTTCTTGAACATTAGAGTAAAGATACTTGTATATAAAATCAGCTATGAGGCGATTTGTTTTCACAAATAGTGGGTGTCTCACACTGAGTCATGGGAAGCAGGGATTTACTGAACTGCAAGAGTTGTGTCTGAGGTTCCTTTTGCATCCTGATACATGCAGGAAGAGAAAGGAGGTCACGGTTAGTTACTAAGCACGTGCTGTGTACCCTGGCCCCAAGCATGGCCCTCCAGGCCCATCGCTTCATTTACTCCACCCGCCCATTGGAGAGATGGTACGGCATCATTGACTGGACAGATTCTCATCTCGGGATTCTGAGGCAGGAAGAGGTTAAGGGGCTCATCCAAAGTGCCTTTCTTGGCCAGCAAGAGCCGGAGCTGGGCTGAGAGCCAGCCTCTCTGATCCCTGCTGTGTCCCTCCACCCTTCCTTGCATGCTCCTCTTGCCCGTGACTGAAACGCCATCAGCTGCCTGTTTTATCTCGGGGCGGAATCCCACTGGCCTGTCCCTCCTCTCTGCAGTCCTGTGGCACTAGGTTCTCAAAGGGAGAGTTTTGGGGCAGATTGCAGTTGTTCAGTCACTGAGTCGTGTTTGAGCCTTGGTGACCCCGTGGACCGCAGCACACCAGTCCTCCCTGTCCTTCATTATCTCCCAGAGTTTGCTCAGACTCATGTGCATTGATTCAGTGATGCCATCCAACCATCTCATCCTCTGTTGCCGGCTTCTCCTGCCCTCAATCTTTCCCAGCATCAGGGTCTTTTCCAACGAGTCGGCTCTTCACATCAGGTGGCCAAAGTATTGGAGCTTCAGCATCAGCATCAGTCCTTCCACTGAATCTTCAGGGTTGATTCTCTTTAGGACTGGCTGGTTTGATCTCCTTGCTGTCCACGGGACTCTCAAGAGTCTTCTCCAGCCCCACAGTTCTCTATAATTGATGGAGGGAGGGAGGGAGGGATGAATGAGGAAGGAGTTAAGTCTCCAGCGCCCAGCAAAACCAAAACACAGAAAACCTGTTGGCTTATGTCTTCTTGGATTTCAAGAGGCACCTTTGGGAAATGACTTGAACCTTGCTTTTAGCAGAACTGTGGTTTCCAGCTGAGCCAGGTGTTGCATGCAAGGCGAGCAGGCTCTGATCTGCTGTGATGACAGATGGAGACTGAGACTGGCCGCCCAGTGTCTATAGTGGCCCAGCAGCTGGTGGCACGAGAGGTTCATGAGTGACTTCAATTCAGGCTCAGGCAGAGAGCCATACAGAAGGGGCTGTCCCCAAACTTTAGTGCGTTATCCCAATTCCGTATTACTTCTAATAAAGCCGAGAGAAAGTGTTTGAAACTCTCCAGATTTTACACACACACACACACACACACACACACACACACATACACACACACACACACACACACACACACGCACACACACTCAGCTCCATGCTTTCCCTGGAAGACCTGTAAGATTAGGAAGAAGCCCCAGAGCTGGGACCTGACTCTCCTACTCACTTATAGGAACCCTGGGCGTGCAATTCTGAACTTGAGCTTCCTCCCTGGAAAACAGGTGTGCCTCGCCACCCTTCCAGGTGCAGGCGCAGTCAGCATACAGCGACAGGGTGGGACGGGGGCCAGTAGCCATCAACAGTAGTGGCTCCTCTCACCCCTGCATCTTACCCATACTCAGCCTGTCCCCCCACCAAAACCCCACAGCTCAGGTGGTGAAGGTGACATTCAAAGAATGGAGGCCTCCTGGTGGGATACTCTGGACCAGGGGGAAGACCCCCGCCCCCCCCCCCACACACACACTCCCACGCTGGATCTCTCATCCAGGACTTTTCCCACGTCATGTGTGTGCCCGCCACCCCCTCTGTAGCAGACAATGACTCTCTGCCAGCCTTAACACAGAATGTGGTGTTTGACCCTCTGAGCTTTCGGCCACTTGTAATAGGGAGCTGCTGTACTCGGGGAGGCGTGGAAGGCTTGGGCAGCACTTTGGAGCTGTGCTGAGTCCTGCCAAGGGGGAGAGGGGCAGGAACCCAAGGGCCCTGGGACCCCAGCCATGGGGCACCGAGGCCCTTTCCTCTGCGTGGGACCCCTGCATATGGACACCTCCTTATTGCCTCCTGTGTTGCTGGTTCTTCCCCTCCAGCCATGCGGGACTGGAATAGGTGTTAAGCTTGGGGTCAGGAGATGGGGGTGCAAGGCCAGGCTCTGCCATTCACTGCCTGTGGCCCGTGGCAAGGTGCACATCTTCTTGGAACCTGACTGAGTCTGCTCTGGACAGTGGGTGTGACACAGGATAACCTGCATGGCGCTGTCTCTGCCAGAGCGTGTTCTGCATAGTTAGGACGAATTGCTTTGGAAAGGCAGAAACATGGTGGGGCACTTCCTTCTTAATAGCCTTTAGATGACTTGGTGGTGTATTTACATACCATAAACTGCACCCCTTTTAGATGTATAATTCGTGACTTTTGAGTAAATTTGCCAAGTGTGAAGTTGTCACCACAAGAATGTTTTGGACTATGTTCATCATCCTAACAAGATCTCCCATGCCCATTTATAGTTTATCTCAGTCCCACTGCCAGGCAACTTTTCACCTGCTGTCTGTTTCTTGGATTCATATAGTCTGGATATCACATATTTGATGGAATCATACAATGTGTGGTCCTTGGTTAATGTCCTCTTTCACTTAGCAAAATGTTTCCAGGGTTCATTCATGTTCCAGCATGTGTCACTGCTTTATTCCTTTTTGTGGCTAATATCCCATTTAATTAATTAATTAATTTAGTTTCATTTGTCTGACTATGAGTTGATGGACATTTGGGTAGTTTTCAGTTTGGGGCTATTTTTGAATAACCTAGTTTAGTTCACTCACTCAGTCATGTCTGGCTCTTTGCAACCCCATGGACTGCAGCACGCCAGGCTCCCTGTCCATCACCAACTCCCAGAGGTTACTCAGACTCATGTCCATCGAGTCGGTGATGCCATCTGACCATCTCATTCTCTGTCATCCCCTTCTCCTCCTGCCTTCAGTCTTTCCCAGTATCAGGGTCTTTTCCAATGAGTCAGTTCTTCTCATCAGGTGGCCAAAGTATTGGAGTTTCAGCTTCAGCATCAGTCCTTGCAATGAATACTCAGGACTGATTTCCTTTAGGATGGACTGGCTGGATCTCCTTGCAGTCCAAGGGACGCTCAAGAGTCTTCTCCAACACCACAGTTCAAAAGCATCAATTCTTCGGCCCTCAGCTCTCTTTACAGTCCAACTCTCACAGTCATACATGACTGCTGGAAAAACCATAGCTTTGACTAGATGGACCTTTGTCAGCAAAGTAATATCTCTGCTTTTTAATATGCTGTCTAGGTTGGACATAGCTTTTCTTCCAAGAAGCAAGTGTCTTTTAATTTCATGGCTGCAGTCACCGTCTGCAATGATTTTGGAGCCCAAGAAAATAAAGTTTGTCACTGTTTTCATTGTTTCCCCATCTATTTGCCATGAAGTGATAGGACTGGATTCCATGATCTTTGTTTTTTGAATGTTGAGTTTTAAGCCAGCTTTTTCACTCTCCTCTTTCACTTTCATCAAGAGGCTCTTTAGTTCCTCTTCACTTTCTGCCATAAGGGTGGTGTCATATGCATATCTGAGCTTATTGATATTTCTCCCGGCAGTCTTGATTCCAGCTTGTGCTTCATCCAGCCTGGCATTTTGCATGATGTACTCTGCATGTAAGTTAAATAAGCAGGGTGACAATATATAGCCTGACGTACTCCTTTCCCAATTTGGAACCAGTCTGTTGTTCCATGTTTGGTTCTAACTGCTGCTTCTTGACCTGCATACAGATTTCTCAGGAGGCAGGAAAGGTGGTCTGGTATTTCTATCTCTTGAAGAATTTTCCACAGTTTGTTGTGATCGACACAGTCAAAGGCTTTAGTGTAATCAACAAAGCAAAAGTGGATGTTTTCCTGGACATCTCTTGCTTTTTCTATGATCCAATGGATGTTGGCAATTTGATCTCTGGTTCCTCTGCCATTTCTAAATTCAGCTTGAACATCTGGAAATTCATGGTTTACGTACTGTTAAAGCTTGGCTTGGGGAATTTTGAGCATTACTTTGCTGGAGTGTCAGATGAGCGTAATTGTTTGGTAGTTTGGACTTTCTTTGGGATTGGAATGGAAACTGATATTTTCCAATCCCATGGCCACTGCTGAGTTTTCCAAATTTGCTGGCATATTGAGTGCAGCACTTTAATAGCAACATCTTTTAGGATTTGAAATAGCTCAACTGGAATTCCATCACCTCCACTAGCTTTCTTCGTAGTGATGCTTCCTAAGGCCTTCTTGACTTCGCATTCCAGGATGTCTGGCTCTAGGTGAGTAATCACACCATCATGATTATCTAGGTCATGAAGATCTTTTTTGTATAGTTCTTCTGTGTATTCTTGCCACCTCTTCTTAATATCTTCTACTTCTGTTAGGTCCATACCGTTTCTGTCCTTTATTGTGCCCATCTTTGCATGAAATATTCCCTTGGTATCTCTAATTTTCTTGAGGAGATCTCTCGTCTTTCCCATTCTGTTGTTTTCCTGTATTACTTTGCATTGATCACTGAGGAAGGCTTTCTTATCTCTCCTTGCTATTGGAACTCTGCATTCAGATGGGGTTTGAATAACCTAGGGGGTTTGCAAAGGCTGAGTTTTATGTTAACCTTTTTAACAAGCTGGCAAACATTCCCAATGTGGCTAAACTGTTTTACATTCCTTCCAGAAAGATATGAGTTCCATTTCTCTGTATTCCTTTTTTTTTTTTTTTAGCAGATGTTCTTGATTTATTCAGACTGGCTAGGAATATACTTTTTATGGGTTTATCTTAAGGAGTTACTCCAAATATTATTTTTTATACTAATTAACAAGAAAGTGACAAGATAAAAAAATTATACTCGAAGAATAGTACATTTTTAGGAGTCAAAGTTCAACAAAAATTCTTGAATATATATGAGTGGTATTATGATTTCGATATGTTGACAGAAAAGACTATACATTTTTGATGGGATGAGTACACATTTTGGTTTCTCTGGTCCCAGTGCGATTGCTTGTCTTGGTGTAATTATTTTTTTTAATTTATTCATTTTAATTGGAGGCTAATTACTTTAAAATATTGTGGTGGTTTTTGCCATACACTGACATGAATCAACCAGGGGTGTACATGTGTCCCCCCATCCTGAATCCCCCCTGCCACCTCCTTCCCCGTTCCATCCCTCTGGGTTGTCCCAGTACACCAGCTTTGAGTGCCCTGCTTCATGCATCAAACTTGGCCTGGTCATCTATTTCACATGTGTTTTTGAAGATACTTATTTTTGTCTATCTTTCTGATTAGGCCATCCTCGTGGGTGCACCCTTGTGGGCATGAAGTGGCATCTCATTTTGTTTTAATTTGCACTTTAATGAAGAATAGTTCTAAGTAAGTTTGGGAAACATCGGGTTAGACAGAGCTATTGTTAGTTGCTCAGTCACATCCAACTCTTTTTGACCCCATGGACTGTACCCTGCCAACCTCCTCTGTCCATGGAATTCTCCAGGCAAGAATATGTGACTGGGTAGCCATTCCCTTCTCCAGGGGATCTTCCTGACCCAGGGATTGAACCCTGTCTCCTGCATTGCAGGCAGATTCCTTACCATCTGAGCCACCAGGGAAGCCCAGACAGACAGAGCTATAGAGATGCCTTTATTGCAGGACTTCTCAGAGCCTTTAATATTCTAATGAGCATAGGGGCTGTCTAAAGAGGGCTACAGTATGTAGCCATTCCTCAGTGAGGTCCCTGTATGACCTCAGGGTGCCATACAGGATTAGTTTTCTTTGGGAAGCATTAGCCTAGGACAGAGGTCAGAAAACCATGGACCAAATCCATCTGCTGCCTGTTTTTGTAAATAAAGTTTTACTGGAAGACAGCCATAGCATTTGTTTACAAATTGTCTCTGGCTGCTTTCACACAGCAAGGGTAGAGTTGAATAGTTGGGACAGAGACCATACGCCTTGTGAAGCCTAAATCCGTACTGTCTGGCATTTTATATAGACACGGTTAGTGTACCAGGCATTTCTAGGTCAGAGGTCAGCATAGATGCTCACTGCATCTTCAGGGGGAAGGAGGTTCTTGGTTTACAGGTACTGACCAAGGAAGCACTTGGTAAGGCTTCGTGTTATTTGAGCTGGTGCTTGAAGGACAGGCAGAATTGTGAAGGCGTGTGAGAACTGAGAGGGACATTGCTGGCAGATAGAACTGTGGGATGGATCCTGGGGAATGGAGAAGTGCAGGGTGTGTTCAGGACTGGAGGGGACTTCCACATGACCGGGGAGGAGGATTTCTGCAGCCACAGAGGAAATTGGTGCGGGAACTCCACACCTTACAGACCAGCTTTGTTGCCTTGTTGTAGTCCCTGAGTGATACTTTTTTGGTCCATCTTCCTAAGACAGGGCTGTGGGTCCTAGCTCTATCTCAAGTTGAGCACTTGTGGCCTCTGCCTTTCTGGGCATGTTGTTTCCCTAAGCCATGGTTTTCCCATCTGTAAAGTGGGAATCGTGATTGCACTGACTTCAGTGAGCAGGAAGGAAATGCCAGCTGTCCCTGTCCTTGTCATCACCTGTCTCCTCCCTGAGGGCAAAAGTCACCTGCCTTCCTCATCACCGCAGCCCCTGTTCTTAGGGCACTGAGCAGCCTGCAGGTAACACTCGGTCATTCTCCCGAGGGAATGCGTGATGCGGAGGCCTGAGTTTCCTGCCAGGAGGGTCCTTGGCCTGAGTCCCCAGCTCGGTTCGGTGCCTCAACTGAGGGCCCCTGCAGGAGCAGACCCCTGACGTGGGGAGAGTTGATGCCCTGCACTGGGCCAGGGAGGTGAGAGCAGGACCCCGAGGGGGCAGGGAAGGCGCATTTGTTTGGGCTGTTTGTTTGTTTGTTTGTTGCTTTGGGAGACCAGAGAGGAGGCCCGAGCTAGGCTATTTATAGCTCGGTCCCTCAGTGCCAGCATTTAGGGTGGTCTCCGCATCCCCGGCAGTGCTCCTGTCCATGACAGGTTAAAGAAAGCTGAAGTGCATGCCGGTTATGTGCTGGACATTAGGATGAGCACCCCCCCCCACCAGCTGGGGGCCTGTTCCCACCCCGCCCGCCCCGGGCTCTCTGCCGTGGTGGGAGAGGGGTCTGCTCCACCTCTGCTTTCTCAGGTCAAACCACTCTCGGGTCTGGAAGCTGGTGTTTGGAAGGGAGGTGCCGGGCGTGGGGTCCCATCCAGACTCAGCCCCTCCGTGTGTAAGGGGCGGGCAGGGGACATGGAGAGGGCAATGAGGGTGTTACAGGATCTGATCTAGACACTTCCTTGAGACCGTGGAGGACAGTGGAGAAGCCTTGAGCAGGCCTCCCCTCTCTGGAGCCAGCTTCTGCAGAGGCTGTGGGCATCATCAGAAGAACCCTGTTTCAGGTCCCAATCTGGGTCAGTTGCTGGGCCATTCTGGACCCCAGTTGCCCCACCTGTAGAATGGGTATAAGAGTGTCTTCCAGAGTGGTTATGTTGCTGTGAGAACTGAATGTGTGAGATGTGAGGACCCTCGCGTGGCACCCGCCAGTCACCTCTGCCACCAGCTCCTTCTTGTTCCTTCCTCCGAGAATCTCTTAACAACGATGGTTTGCTTTTAAACTCACCTGTTGGATTCCCCAACTCTTTCCCTCCTCTTCCCTCAGAAATGACATCTCCACCTGTGGACTTTGCCCCTGTTGCCCATCTCAGAGACTTCTACCCCCTCCCTCCTCCCTCATCCCCCATTCCATCCTGTATTTGAAACTTTTCCCTCCCTCCTGACTCTTTCCCATTAAGTCTCCCAGTCGTGCCAACCTGAAAATAAAACAAACGTAAGACAGCTCTGGTACCCTGTGGCTGAGAACTACCAGCCTCCGACCCCATCGGAGCAGCTTCCCCAAAGAGCCGTCTCAGCAGGTCTCACCTCCCCACCTGCACCGCTGTCTGAAGTCTGCCCCACCAGGGCTGAGCGGCTTGCCTTGCTTCCCCCACCTCCCCGATTCTGAACCCCACAACGCTGTCCCTCTCACCAGGCTGCTGGAAAGCTCTTTCCCTCTGCCTGCAGAAGCCGCCTTCTCCAGGGATGCCCAGCCCTCCTCCGTCCCGTGAAGGGCTCCTCCGTCGTCCTCTCTGCCTGTAAATGATGGGGCTCTGAGATGAGATGAGATGCCCCCTCTCGCTCATTTCTCCGCCTCTGCCTACTCGACCTCATGCTCTCCCTGGACGCTTGATGGCCAAGGGCTCAGGTCCAATCTCCTGTCTGCATCTCTGTTGTGAGCTTTTGCAGCCAGAGACCCAGCTGCCTCTGGCCCTTGCAGCCACCTGGGGGTTCCACAGGCATCTCAAAATCGCCTTATCTAAAAGACTGACTGACTCTCCACCTCCTCCTCCATCCTACTTAACAGTTCACTCCTGCTCAGCTAACGACTCCCCCCGCCACCCCTGTGTATGCATTCAGGTACACGCCTGGTGTCAGCCTGGACCGCCCACTTCCCTGCTGCCTGCCACCCCCAGGGAGCCACCTGATGTCCCTGTTGCTCCTCAGCCCCCCTCTTCCCCTCCAGGGTCATTTCCCTACCTTAGTCCAGCCCCTCCCTCTTTATTGTCCTAGTTAACGCAAAAGTTTCCACACCGGGCACTTTGCTCCATTCCATGCCTACCATCCAGTCTTCCCGCTGCAACCAAAGAGAGCTTTCCAAAACATGCCCCTGATGGAGTCTTGCCCCTCTGTAAGAGTCTCCTAGGCTTCCATCACCCTCAGGAGGAGGCACCCGCCCCTCAGCAAGGCTCACCTGCTCATCACTCCAGCCTTGTCCTCGCCCTTGCTTCTCACCCCGCTTCCTGCTGCACGCTGAGCCCTTCTCTGGCCTCCCGGAGCCCTGGTTCCAGCCTCCCGGCTTTTGCCTTTGGTGGCCTTTCTGCCCCCAAGTGCCTCCCTCTTCTTTGTTAACTGTCCTGCTGCTCTCCGGGACCTCCCCACCCCACCCCCACATCCTGATACTGGCCAGACTTGCAGTGAGGGTCCCCTGCTCTTCCCTGTCCTCACCGTCTCCGCACTCGGCTCTGTTCACTGGCCTGTCCTCCCCAGTGGACCGTGAGCCCAAGTGTAGCACAGTACCCGATACACTGAAGACACCTTAATAAGTGTCATTTGAATAAATTGAGAAATGCATGAAGGATGCATGCCGGGAACTGCTTTTACCCAGCACACGAAGACACATGAAGTAGCTCTGGGGTACGTGCCTTTGATCTGTAAAGAGAGTAAGGGGTGATTTTCGTGTCATGGGGGAGTCTGAGGAGCAGGCCCCGTGGGTGAATGTCTGGGCTCTGGAGCCAGGGTCCCTGGGTTCAGATCCCGACCCTGTCACTTGCTCTCAGTGACTTTGGGCAAGTTCCCTGACCACCTGGCATGTCACTGTCCCCATCTTTGCAATGATGATAACAACTGTACCTTCCTCAAGGATGGTTAGGAGGGTAAGATGAGTTCCTGCTTGAAGACCAATGGAGACACAGACCTAGAGAACAGACTTGTGGACATGGCGGTGGGGAGAAGGAGAGGGTGGGACAAATTGAGTGAATAGCATTGAAACATAGACAGTACTGTGTGTAAAATTAGATAACCGGTGGAAATCTGCTATATGATGCCAGAAGCTCAAATCCCACCTAGAAGGGTGGGATGGGGTGGGAGGTGGGTGGGAGCTTCAGGAGGGAGGGGACATATGTTTACCTATGGCTGATTCATGTTGGTGTATGGTAGAAGCCAAACAATATTATAAAGCAGTTATCCTCCAATTAAAAGTAAATACATGTTAAAAAAAAAAAAACACTAAGAAAAAATGCAACAAAAAGAAAGCCTATGGAAAGGGGTGATGTCCCTTCCCCAAGGTCACACAGCTGGTCAGGAACAGAGCTTGGTTTCAAGCCCAGGCGTTTCTGTATGTGCTGAAGGCTGAAGAAGCAGAGACATTACACCTCCAAGTGCTGGGTGGAAATCTCCAGACATAGTCTTAATGACCTGAAAAAAAAAGCCATGTGAAGAACCTGCTTTCCTGCCTGGCTCGTAGTAGGTGCACATTATAACCCAGGTCAATGAATGCTTCTGAAGGGCCCCAGGCAGTCTTCAGCATCTCCTGTCCCCCGAATGGTGTCGGGAGGTCTGTTCCCGGGTCCTTTTTGGCCAGGGTGTTGGCAGCAGACTCTTCTTTATTCAGACCGTTCTTCTGTCCCAGTGCTTCATGGGGGAGGGTCATTAAGAAAGTTTTTTTTTTTATTTTCCCCAGGAAGAGCTGTGCCTTCTCCAAGTCTCCGGAGTTGAGTGTCCCAGCCCCCAGGCTCTCAAAGGCTGCCCTTGTGGGTTTGAAAACAACCCCAGAGCCCTGCAGGCCGAGAACCTGACCCCCCGAGCCTCCTTTCTGTAGACACTCGGGCCCATTGCTAGTTAGAGTCAGCGCCGGTAAAACCTAAAGAAAATAGTTTGAGGATGTTTTCAAATAGTGTCTGGTGGAACAAAAGAGCCATTCATCCCGTGTAGCTTTTAGTAATGTGCTTCCCATTCTGGGAACTAGATTGTTCAATTAAGCGAGAGGGCGCTGAAGCCGGCTGCATGACTCGAAAGTGTGCAAGCTCCAAAATGTGGCAGAGGGGGCCTGCGCCAGCTCGCTCCTGGCAGGTCTAACCCCTTCTTTGTCCCTGGGTCCCCGCGCTGTTTCCAGTTTTCAGACACTCCGTTCAGAAAAACCACGACATCAGTCAGAGGGCATGTGCGTGTGTGCATGCAACCCTGCTAGATCTGAGTCCTCGGTACCCCAGGCATCTCCCTCTGCCTTGGCCACTTTCTCTTCTGCTCCAGGTTGTCCCTTCCCATTCGCCGGCTGATGGATGTTCCGGAAGCTTTCAGGGCCTTGGGGTGGGGAGATCGCCTGCAGTATGTCAGGTGGTAGTATGCATCCTTGGCTACGAGGCTCTTGGTCTGGAGACAAGGAAGTCGGTGAGCCCCCTCAAGTTCCTGCAGAATTTTGGGGGTGAGCGGGCACAGCAGGGTATTGCTCTGTTCTGGGGAGACAGTGCATCCCTTCAGTAACTTCTCAGAGAACCCCAACTCCCTCTTCAAGTAGTAATAGTGGTAGTGAAAGTCACTCAGTCGTGTCCGACTCTTCGCGACCTCTTGGACTGTAGCCCGTTATTCTCCTCTGTCCATGGAATTCTCCAGGCAAGAATACTGGAATGGGTTGCCATTCCCTTCTCCAGGGGATCTTCCCACATTGCAGGCAGATTCTTTACTGTCTAAGGCATTAGAGAAGCCCCCCTCCCTTTTGTTCTCCCTCTCTCTCTCAAAAAAACCCCCTTGTTGTTTCTAAGTCATTCCTTCATTACCAGGAAATTCTACTTCTGCAGTGATGGCCAAGCCTTGCCCTTCATGAGCAATCCTTGGGAAAATGTAGCAAAACGCAAGCTTCTTCAGAACCATTCCATAAGGATTCAGACTTGATGGGTCCCGGATGGGACCCAGGGATTTTTATGTTTTCGGCAGGCATCCCACAAGGACCATACTCTGGGTCTTGCTGCTTGGTTATAAGAATGTGCTCAGTTGCTCAGTTATATCCGACTTTTTGTGACCCCGTGGACCATAGCCCGCCAGGCTTCTCTGTCCATGGGATTTCCCAGGCAAGAATACTGGAGTGGGTTGCCATTTCCTTCTCCAGAGTGTTGTAAGAATAGATATTCCTAAAAGTTACATTTAATACAGCCCCTCACTTTAAAATGAATTAAAGCCAAAGACTGCTAAGACATGAGAAACAAATAAAGAATCCTTATAACAAAGCAGCTGTCTCCTTTCTTTCTCAACTTGCACTTCTTTTTGCCCAGCTCCTCCTAGTACAGGGCAAGAGCTGCACCATCCATACTTCTTTATCCTCAGTATAAATGTAGTGCCTGGCACCTAGTATGTGCTCAATAAATGTGTATTTAAGTAGATGTTCTCCTTTCTGGCTATCAGTCTAGCGAGAGCTGGCTTCCTTGAGAGTAAATCCCTGACTGCACGCAGCCCAATTTTGTCTGGGGGCCTGCCTGATTCTCCGGCAGGGTTTGGGGCCGGAGGGAGCCTGCAGACCAGCGCTAATTGTTGTCATTGAGTAATTAATGCAGAATCAGGCCCCAAGTGGATTCCCAGGGAGATAGACACTGAGGGAGGCTTTCATGCTTGGTGGGATGGGAGCTGCTTTTCTCAGAGGACGTTCCCAGAGCGCCCAGGTGACTGGCGTGGTCCAGTGGGATGACTTGGCAGCTGGAATGGGGTTCATGGAGCGAGTGTGGAGGGGGCTTGTGTTCCTGCCACGGTCCTGCACAATATGGAGCATGGTGAGTCTGACTCTGGAGAAACACAAGCCCCAGGATGTGCTGTGAGAGACAGGCCTGTGTCAGCTCTGAAGGACGGATGAGTCCCAAGCGAGGCTGTGGCTGGATGCATGCTGTGGCCTGGGCCCCCTGGACATCCCTGCCCCTTGGCCCGCTGTTCAGGACTCCCAGTGATACTTCCTCTGTGTATCTGCCCTGCTTTTCCCTTCTGGTCTCTGGGCCCCCATGTTCCCCAAGTACCCCATGCTCTATTTTCTGGCCATTGCTCGTGCTTGTCCCTGGACCTGAAACTATCTCTACCCACTCGGTCTTCTGGCTAAACTCCGTCAACCTTCAAACTCTAGCTCAAATATCACTTCTTCCACAAAGCTTTCTCTGAGCCCCATGGCAGTCAGGATAGTCTGGGTTGTGCTGCAGTGACAAAGATCTTAGTAGCTTGAAGAAACCGAGTTCTGTTTGTGTGTGTGTGTGTGAATGAATGATTATTTAAATTCTACAGTGCTTTACAACTTTGAAAAGCTTCACACACATGACTTTATATATTCCCGTGTGTGTTAGTCGCTCAGTCGTATCTGACTCTTTTGCAATTCTAGGGACTGTGTATCCCACCAGGCCCCTCTGTCCATGGAGTTTCCCAGGCAAGAATCCTGCAGTGGGTAGCCATGCCCTTCTGCAAGGGATCTTCTCAACCCAGGGATTGAACCTGTGTCTCCTGCATTGCAGGAAGACTCTTTACCATCTGAGCCACCAAGGAAGTCCCGTAATAACCCCGTAATAATTTTTTTTAAAGAAGCTCCTACCCTATATTGTCCCTTCCCACCTTTCCTTCTCCCCACTGGTAACCACTAGTTTGTTCTCTGTATCTGTGAGTCTGCTGCTTTTTGGTTTTATGTACTAGTTGGCTGCATTTTTAGATTCCTCGTACAAGTAACATCATCCAGCATTTGTCTTTCAGCAGAGTTTCCTTCTTGCTCATAGAGCAGTTCTGACCTAGGGTGGCCGGAGGGCTCGTGTATCCTCTCATGAACCAGAGCTTCTAGAGGGCCACCTGGATACATGCTTCTGTTAGGACAGCAACACTCATGTGACACCACAGACACAGGGCAGACCACACCGCCTGGCTCTGAATGCCGCCATCTGAAGGGCCGTGTGTGCCATTGGCCACAGCAAGTCCTCTGGCCAGAGCTGAGCTCAGCAGGGACGTGTCATCACCCCTCACCCCTCAGGGAGGGACCTGGAGTGTTTATGGACGGTCCTGCCATCTCCTGGGACCCCTGAAGTAGGTTCAGTGCTTCCCCTGGACATCCTCCACATAGCTCTTCCTGTGCTGTTCCATACACCATCTCTGAACCCCCATCCGGTCCCATTCGCCCCACAGGGTGAATCCAGGACAGCTGGGGGCTGGGTCTCGTTCCTTTCTGAGACCCCCACACCTGGCCCTGGTATGACTCAGAGAAGATGCTTGGTGAATGGGGGGCGCATGGCTGAGTGACCTGCCCCTGCCCCTCTGCAGCACTAGCCCCTGCCCACGGTGGGGTCCGTGTGGGCCATCTCCAGCCCCCATGACTCTGGGCCCTCCATTCTGCAGGCGCCGGGTCCTGGCCATCTCGGATGGGATCGAGCACATTGGGGACCTTCGCTGGGAGCTGGCCTTGTGTCTGCTGGCAGCCTGGACCATCTGTTACTTCTGCATCTGGAAGGGGACCAAGTCCACGGGAAAGGTAAGAGATGGATCTTCAGCTCGCTGCAGGAGGGGAGGGGGCGAGTGGTCCTCGTCCAAGCTCACAGGTGACCCGGAGAGCACCAGGGGCATCACGTTACAAAGGCCAGCTCCTGAACTGGGAGCTAGGAGGAGCACTGTGCGGCACTCTGGAGTCCAGAGTTGAAATCCCCCGTCCACCAGCTGTGTGCCACACGCCTCAGGGTTGTCCACTTCCACCTCCTGTGCCTCGGCTTGCTCACCTGTGAAATAGCAAAGCCTCATCCTATTTTCTTCCTGGGTTGAGAGTCCTATACGGGAAGGAGAGTTGAAGTGCTTTAGAAACCAGGGAGTGCTAAACTACGACCATGGAGTATATTGTGATAACGACCTGGGCTCCAGGCGTGTGCTCGGGCAGGTGGCACTGTCTGTCTCCACTGATGGGCCTGGAGATCTCACCCGCCTGCGGTCCGTGAGGGGAAGCCCAGCCGCCTCCATCCTTCTGTGCTGTCTGTACCGCGTGGCCTCCAGTGCCTCGCTGTTGTTCGTTTGTTGTTTATTCGATCAGTTGTGTCTGATTCTTTGTGACTCCATGGGTGTAGCCCACCAGGTTCCTCTGTCTCTGGGATTTCCCAGGCAAGAATACTGGAGTAGGTTACTATTCCCTTCTCCAGGGGATCTTCCTGACCCAGGGATCAAAGCAGCATCTCCTGCATTGCGGGTGGTTTCTTTATGGCTGAGCCACCAGGGACCATAGGAGAAGAAAGATGGGAGCAGACAGCAAGCTCTGAGCTGCCCTGGCCTGAGTCACAGCGGCTCTTCCACTCCCAACCCGCTGGCCAGAGCCTGAGACACGGCCTCACCAGCTGCCAGGGAGGCTTAGACGCGAGGGGAGCAGAGGGATATCTGATGGCTGCAGCCGTCTGTGCCACAAGGGCCACATGCGCAGCTCATGGCCAAGTCCAGCCCACTCGTGTATTTTATTAAAAAAAAAAAAAAGAAGGGGAGAAGAATTAGTTACCAACATATGGAGAACAGGTAATTTCATTTGAAATATGTGAAAAAACCAACAGGATTCTGCTATCCCTTGGAAAGTTGAGAGACAGGGCACCTCTGGGCTTGTGTACCTGCCTGACAGCGTTGGGCTGAGCTGAGCAGCAGCCACCTGCTTCTACGGGGACTCGGTTGGCCACAGTCCACAGTCCTGTGGCTGAGGGTCAATGCCGTGAATAGCGTCAGTTGCTCAGTCGTGTCTGACTCCGTGTGATCCCATAGATTATAGCCCACCAGGCTCTTCTGTCCATGGAATTCTCCAGGCCAGAATACTGGAGTGGGTAGTCATTCCCTTCTCCAGAGGATCTTCCTGACCCAGGGATCGAACCCAGGTCTCCCATACTGCAGACAGATTCTTTACCGTTTGTGGGAAAGAGGAAAATAGGGCTTTTTAAAAATGCCTGTGTCACCCTGACTGTGTCATAGTCCCTGACTGCCGGCTTCTGGTAGGCAGTTACTTGTAAGCTTTACTCTTAAGTTATTGGTAGAGGCTATGCATGGAGACAAAACCTCTGAGGAAGTAAGAACTTAATGACTCTGGGACCTTTTGCAAAAGATGGTCCCCTTGGCTCCCAGGGTGGTAGGTGGGATGAAGAACCAACTGCTAAAATGTGGGAGGGGGGCAGACCTGAGTGAGGGGACTTAGAACAACACAGAAGAGACGTCAGCAAGCCTCATGTTATGAGCTGTAAGGAGGCTGAGGATGTACTAGAAAGTAATCATGAATGTGCCTCAGGGACCAGGAAGTAGGACAGAGACTCTCGTGTCCCTTCAGATGAGATGATTTTGCCAATCTTTGCTTTCTCTGGTTTGTATCTTAAAGACAATAGAATTTTTTTTCTGTTTTTCCAAAATATAAAAATCATTGCATTATCAGTCTACTTTTCAGACTATATACATCCTGCTCCCAAGCACCACTCCCCTCCACCCGCCCCCAGCCACTGCCTTTTTTGGCTAAAAAAGAGGAGGCAGATGCAGGGGGTGAGAACCAGGATCTAGAACCAGGGTCCACATCCCAGGTCTGTCTCTCGCTGACTGAGACCTGGGGTGAATCACTTACTTTCTCTGAGCCTGTTCCCTCTTTGGTCAAATAGGGATTGATAAGTGAGCTTGTCTGCCGGGGTGGTTGCAAGACTGAAATGCACAGCTGCATGTTTTAACACTTAGCAGAATGGAGAACTGATCGTAAGTGTGAGAAGCAGATGGTGATTTTTAAAAATCTTGTCAAACTTATTCATCCAAGAAGTAGTTTCTGCGTATCTGCTGGATACCTGGCGTTATTCAGTGGGCCTCTAAGACGAATGAAACACGGCCTCTGCCCTCCGCAGATGGTCTGTGTGGCAGCGCTCTGTGAACCGTCTGAAACAGGGAGGAGCGCCGTCATGCTTGGTGCTCTGGTTGCTTCTACTACGATGACCAGCTTTCCGGGTGTTCACGCGGGGCCGGTGGGGCCTGGCTGGGGGGCGGGTGTTCAAGGCTGTGGGGAGGACAGTGCAGTTGAGGTTTTGGTGGGTGCACGTGTGCGGGCTGTCCACGTGAATGTGTGGCCTTGGGCTCGTGGGCCATGGCAGGAGGAAGTGCAGTCCCAAGGCAGGACCGCTTGCCACTGGCGGGCCCATCAAGCCTGTGTGTCAAAGGGTCCTAAGGCAGGGACCCAGTATCAAGGAAGGACCAGCAGGCTCCATGCTGAGAGATTTCAGAAGAGGTTTGGGGGGGAGGCAGGATGATGGTTCCTGAGTGCTTCACAAGCACATTCCATTCAGACCTTGAAATAACTGCATGAGACACAGGGGCCGGCATTATCTCCATTGTACAGGTGAGGAAGCTGAGGCTTTGTGGGGTTACATGACCCCACAAGGACACTCAAGAACACTCAGGTGGGGAGGTGGAGGGCTGGAGTGAACCCTACGCCTTGGTGACTGCATAGCCCAGGCCTCTGGGTGAGTGCACCATCAATCCTGTCCTGTGACTTGAGGACAGTGACAGTTTCCTTACAGGTGGCTTATGAAGAGGCTGTTAAGAGCACGTAGGAGGTGCTCCGTGATTGTTGGATGCAGCTAAAGGGTCCTATTAAGGGAAATGCTGAAGTCACAAGAGCAACTAAGTCCTTTCCTTAAGACTGGGTTTCATGGGCTCTTCTCCATGTTCCATGTCCAAGACCAGGGTGAGTGTCCAGGATGAGCAGTGGTTTTCAGGACCTGCAAGGCTCCTTGGAGACTATCTGGTCCATCCACAGCCATATTTTATGGATGAGGAAACTGAGGTTCAGAGAGTAGAAGGGACTTGTTCACAGTCACATGGTGAGTAAATGTCAGGTGGGGACCTGCTCTGGTGGCCCAGCTCCCTTGTTGTTCAGTCACTCAGTCGTGTCCGACTCTTTGTGACCCCATGGACTGCAGCACGCCAGGCTTCCTTGTCCATCACCATCTCCCAGAGCTTGCTCAAACTCATGTCCATCGAGTATGTGATGCCATCCAACCATCTCATCCTCTGTCACCCACTTCTCCTTCTGCCCTTAATCTTTCCTTCCCAGCATGAGGGACTTCCCTGGCTGCTTATAAATGACAAGGTTCTGGAGGTCACATCTGACAGTTCAAGGAGACTAGGAGACCCCAGATCAGCATGTAGGCTCTAGGGCCTGATGCTTTTATTTATTTTTTTACTGTTTATTATTCACCTTACCTTGGACATGAGCCCAGCGTCCAAAGGCTTTTCTGATTTTATATAAAAACAGTTAAAAATAAACACAGCTCATCTGAGTCTTCCTGAGTGGGCAGAGGTCACCCCTGCCACCTGCCTGCACGACTCTGGCTAGAGTCGCCCTCAGGGGTCAGTTCAAGGAAGCGGGAGGGACTCCCATCTTCCTGCTGTTGTCCAGGAGCTGGCATTTCCTCTTCACCCCAAGTTCCAGCCTGCTATCCATACCTGGGACTCAGGAGAAATTTCTGAAATTTCATCAAGTTGAGGAAAAGTTCCTGGCTCCATCCCGTCTCCAAGGCAAGAACTGTAACCCTGACTTTAACTCAGTTGAGAGCACAACCCTTGCTCAGGAGTGGGTGCACACACTGTAGGCTCAGCCTCTTGGCAGGTGCTTCTGTAAGTATGGATTTGGGATCAGGGCTTCCCTAGTGGCTCAGATGGCAAAGAATCCACCTGCAATGCAGGAGACCCAGGTTCAACCTCTGGGTCGGGAAGATCCTCTGGCAGAGGGCATGGCAACCCTCTCCAGTATTCTTCCCTGGAGAACCCCATGCACAGAGGAGCCTGGTGGGCCACAGTCCATGGGATCACAAAGAGTCAGACACAGCTGATAGACTAACACTTTGTCTTTTCACTTCACAAATAAGTAGGTCCCAGATGAGGCTGTGGCAGGGCCACAGGTGGGGGTGACAGTGCTCTCCGTTGGTTTGCGGGGTGGTATGTGGGCCCCGAGGCTGTGTCGGCATCGGTGTCCCCCACCCCACAAAGGAGAATCGCTGCACGTGACCTTCAGCTCCATTTCCTCCCATGCCTTCCTCAGTGCTTTCCATCCTTCTGATGTCACAGACCCACATTCAAGGTCTCCCAGGGTCTGAGTGAGCAACCTGCACACTCAGAAGAGGCTGCTCTGGCTGGAGAGATGGTCTCTGGGTTCCAGCTTCAGTGCAGAGCAAGTGGTACATGACTGCTGCTTAGTAGACTTTGTGGAAAGGGTGAGCCCCGCCTGTGCGGGGGCTCCCTGGGAGGTGCCAGGATGCACCCAGGAGGATGGTGGACAGTGTTGCCCCCGCAGAGTGTGCAGTCCACACTGGGTGCGGGGGACACCGACAGATGAGCAATTATGATTCTGTGTAGTAGTGCTCACGTTAAGCAGTAGAACTAGAGAATCAGGTCCTGTGAACAAGGGGATTCTAATGGCAGAGACCCAGCTCTGGAATGTGAGAATACAGCTTGTCTGAGCTGGGAGGGTTTAAGTCCAAACCCTACTGTACAAGTAAGGAGGTGGAGGCCCAGAGAGGTCGTCAAATTTGCCTGAGGCCACCCCTGCTTGGAAGGAGCTGAGCTGGAATTCAGTTCTGGGTCTCTCTGCTTTCCCTAAGCCTGGTCCTCATCTGTTCTGATACCTCCAGCTGGGAGCTCATGTCCAGCTTCAAAGACAACATGTAGGTCTGATTTCTGAGCATGTGGCAAGGGCTTAGTAAGCCATTTATTTTCTTGCCCTGGTTTTAGTTCCACACAGTTATTCATCCCCTCTCTCTGGATGGTATTGAAAATTCCCAGAAGTCTGAATTAATGAAATAAATAAGAACATTTCTCAATTGTATATTAAATCCTGAGTAAATATAGGATTCTGAAACACTTGGTTTCTTTAGGAAGAAACTTCCAAGCTGTTAATAAGTTGTCATCTTCTGGATGATAAACATTTTCAGTCAGGATAATTGAAATCAAGTGGCTAAGACATGGAGACATCTTTGTGATTTTCCTGTGTTCTTGGTTTTTTGTTTTGCTTTTGGAGATTTTCTTCTTTTAGAGCAGTTTTAGGTTCACAGCAGAGTGAAGCAGAAAGTACAGGGATTTCTCATCTACTCCCTGCCCCTACACTGTGTTACCTCCCCCATTATCAACAACCCCCACCAGAGTGGTACATTGGTTAAAACTGATGAGCCTACATAGACACATCATATTCTCCCAAAGTCTATAATTTATATTAGGGCTCACTTTTGGTGTTGCATATTCTGTGAATTTGGGCAGATGTGTGATCCTGGTGGGCTACAGTCCATGGGGGTCATGAAATGTTGCACACGACTGAGCAGCTAAGCACACACATAATGTTTAATGCCTGAATCCCTCATGGGTCAGACAGTAAAGAATCTGCCTGCAGTGCAGGAGACCCTGGTTTGATCCCTGGGTGGGGAAGATCCCCTGGATAAGGGAATGGTAACCAACTCCAGTATTCTTGTCTGGAGAATTCCATGGACAGAGGAACCTAGCAGGATACAGTCCATGGGATTGCAAAGAGTTATACACGACTGAGTGACTAATACTTTCACTTTCATAATGTATAATGACATGGATCCAATATTAAAGTCTCATATAAAGTAGTTCTACCACCCTAAGAATCTGTGCACTTCTGTTCATCTCCCCCCACTTTCCCTAACCCTTGCAACCGTCAAAACAGAATCTTTTTGCTGTCTGCATACTTCTGACTTTTCCAGAATGCCGTGTCATTGGAATGATATTGTTTGTAGCTTTCTTAAGCTACTTCTTTCACTTAGTGAGGTGCATTTAAGTCTCCTCCATGTCTTTTTATGTCTTGATAGCTCATGTCTTTTTATCACTGACTAATAATATTCCATTGGCTGGATGTGTACCACATTCACCTGTGGATGGACGTCTTGAGTACTTCCAAGTTTGACAACTAGGAATAAAGCTGCTATGAACATTCGTGTATAAGCATTTGTATAGGCATTAAGTTTTCAACTCTTTGTTTAAATACCAAGGAGCTTGACTGCTGGTTCTTATGGCAAGAGTATGTTTAGCTTTATATGAAACTACTGGACTATCTTCCACAGCAGCTGTGCCATCTTACGTTCCCACCTTCAGTGTAAGAGAGTCGCTGTTGCTCTGCATTCTTGCCAGCGTTTGGTATCATCAGTGTTTTGGATTTGAGCTGTCCTATATCCTGATTGGTATGTGGGGCCTCCCTGGTGGCTCAGTGGTAAAGAATCCACCTGCAAAGCAGGACACTTGGTTTTGATCCCTGGTTCAGGAAGATTGCCTGGAAAAGGAAAAGGCAACCCACTCCAGTATTCTTGCCTGGGAAATCCCATAGACAGGAGCCTGGTGGGCTACAGTCCATGGGGTCGCAAAGAGTGGGACACGACTCAGCAACTAAACAACAATAGATATGTAGTGGTATCTCCTGATTATAATAACTTGCATTTCCCTATCACAGGTAATGTGGAGCATCTTTCCATATGCTTATTTACTATCTGTATATCTCTTTGGTGAGGTGTCCGTTGAAGTTTTTGACCCATTTTGTAATTGGTTGTTTGTTTTCTTATTGTCGAGCTTTAAGAGCTCTTTGTGTGTTTTGGATAACAGCAGTTTATCAGATATGTCTTTTGCAAATATTTTCTCCTTGTCTGTGGCTTGCTTTCACATACTTTTGAAATTGTCTTTTGCGGCACAGAAATTTTTAATTTAATGGAGTCCAGCCTGTCAACTAGCTCCTTCCCAGATTGTGCTTTGGGTGTTATATTTTATCTAAAAAGTCTTTGCCATATGCAAAGTCTAGGTTTTCCCTAGATGACTTTGTTATAGTTGTGCATTTTGCATTTAGATCTATGACTCATTTTGAGTAAATTTTTGTAAGGGATGTAAGGTATGTGTCTTGATTCATTTCTGCATATGAATGAACATTTGTTGAAAAGTCTTTGCTTTTTACTCGTTTTTTTGTCAACCAGATTCATCTTGCCCATCCCTGCCACCAGGTCCTCTCTATGGTCTCATAGGCCTGAAACCGCTAACTCATTTGGACAACTTCTCCTGTAACATCTCATCTAATCATTAACCAGGTCTACCTTATAATCACCCTGGAAAACAACCTGTATTCTCCATTTTTATTGTCCATCCATCCACTCACCCACCCACCTAGACATTTAACAATAGCTCCCCAGGTCTTCCAGAGAGAAAATTGTGCTTAGAATTTCCCATTTGCACAAACATATTGAAAGTGAAAGTCACTCAGTCTTGTCCGACTCTTTGCAACCCTGTGGGCTGTACAGTCCATGGAATTCTCCAGGCCAGAATACTGGAATGGGTAGCCTTTCCCTTCTCCAGGGGATCTTCCCAACCCAGGGATCGAACCCAGGTCTCCCGCATTGCAGGAGGATTCTTTACCAACTGAGCTATCAGGGAAGCCCATTGCCGACATGCAAAATGACACAACCGAAATCCTTTATGCTCTACAAAACAATAATTTAAAATAAATTCCAGGTGTTCTTGTCTTTATTCTGTGTTGTCATACTACATCATGGAAACGTTAGAATAGGGTGATCCTAGTACCTGCTCTGCATGCTTCTTGAAAACTGAAAAGACTCGTCTTTACTATGTGTCCTTCTCTTGTGGCTTTGCTAGGCCTTAGCCTGACCCACGGATCAGTCAGCATTGGTCTTTCACGGAATCTGACCCATGACCTGCTTTTGTAAATAAGGTTTTGTTGGAGCACAGCCATATCCATCTTTCTGCGTTGCCGTAAACTTCTTTTGTGCTGGTACAATGGCAGAGCTGAGTAATTGCAACAGAGTATGTGGACCCACAAAGGCTAAAATATGCACTATCTGGCCCTTCACAGAAAAAGTTCTTGGATTTCTAATCTGTTAAACTAATTCATGAAAACTGTCACGCAAAAAGAAACTAACATCAAAATTGTTGTCACCCAAAACATGGACCATTTGAGATATTGAAAAGCTACAGTGATGATTTGGGATGAAGAGCTTTTCCGAAGGATCCTTAAAAATCTCACCCCAGCCTTTCCAGCTCCCAAATGTGCTGAGTTTTTGTATTCAAATGCTCACTTGCAGTGAGTATTACTCACTGATCATTTTATTAATCCACTAAGTGCCTTATTGCTCACCTAAGTGCCAGGTACGAGACTGGGGGGCTCTTTTTACGGGTGAATGAGTCAGACTGTGAAGCTGATTGTCAGATGAAGAATGAGCAGTTATAGGAATATTGTGAGTAGAGAATGGGGGCTTGAGGGGGAAGAATGAAGGCAGGAGATCTCCTTAGGGTGAGGAATGTAAAGGAAAGCATTACTGAGTGAGACCCCCCCATCTGTGATGGGAAAGATGGGAAGGGAGTATTCAGGTGAGCAGCACAGATGAAATTCTCAAGTGGGGGTAGGACATGGTGAATTGGAGAGGTGACACAAAACTGGGGCCAGATGGAGTGGATGGTGGCATGTGATGGGGCAGGGCTCAGACCTTGCAGCTGTGCTGAGCGGTCGGGGATTTTATTCTACGGGCAGTGGAGAACCACAGGAAGATCTTAAGCAAGGGTGACATGATCTGACTTTCATCCTTAAAAACTGGCTCTGGCTGCTCATTGTGAATGGGTGGCGGGTGGGCGGGGCACGGAATGGAGAGGTTAGGGAACCCAGTTAGTGGGTGACCAGGGTGGAGGTGCAGTGCATGAAGAGAGGTGGTCCAATCAGAGACACCTTCTGGTGTGGCATCCTCGTTCTGCAGAACCTGATGGTGCACCAGAGTTTGAGACCTTTCTCTTTTTTGACCTTTTTAAAAAAATGTATCTGTTTATGGCTGCGCTGGGTCTTCGTTGCTGCTCGTGGGCTTTCTTTCGCTGCAGGGAGCGTGAGCTACACTCCAGTTGCAGGGCGCAGGCTCCTCACTGTGGTGGCTTCTCTCGCAGTGGAGCCCAGGCTCTAGAGCACATGGGCTTCAGTAGTTGCTGCACGCGGACTCGGTGGTTGTGGCTTATGGGCTTCGTTGTCCCCCAGCATGTGGGATCTTCCTGGACCAGGGATCGAACTGGCGGCCCCTGCATGGCAAGGTGGATTCTTAACCACTGGGCCACCAGGGCAGCCCTCTTTTTTGGCTTTTGAATGGGGTGACTGGCCCAGCTCTTGCCTGGATGCTTTGCCCTCTGCAGGCAGCCCTCCCTGCCCACCAGATAGTCAGGTGCCCCCTCCTGCTGCCCCCACACCCTCCCCCCCCCCAGGATGGCTCCTGTTCTCTGCTCTGTCTTCCTGAGTGTTCCTCCTTCTGTCCTCCTCTCGAGGATGATTTATGGATTTTTCCCCCTCGTTTCCTGGTCTCCAGGAGCAGTGGTTGGGAGGGGAGGGTGCAGCAAAAACAATTCTGGCCCCCTCCCCCCTCCTCCTGCTGCCACTTTAAAGGAAGCTGCAGGATTAGCTGGGATTTTAAGAAGAATCCTGCCTTTTCACTGCTTTAGGCCACTGTTTTTATTCTTTTCAGAGCTCCAGGACACCAAGGCAGGAAAAAAGAAAACACACACACAGACAGACACACTCACACAGAAACAGCTGCAAATAGCCTTGAATTGATTTTTTTTTTTTTCCTTTTTCTTCCTTCATTCACCAACAAGTAGAGGAGTTGGAGGTGGTACAAGGACTCTTTTTTTTTTCCTTTTATTAAAGTGTAGTTGACTTACAATATTAGTTTCAAGTGTACAACACAGTGGTTCAGTAATTTTATAGATTAAACTCCAGATGAAGTTATTTTGAAACATTGGCTCCGTTTCCTATGCTATACTTACATCCTTGTAACTTATTTGTTTTATACCTAGTAGTTTGTACCTCTTAGTTCCCTTCATCTGTCTTCCTATTAGTAATCTCTAGTTTGTTTTCTGTATCTGTGAGTCTGTTTCTGTTTTTACATCTGTACAAAGACTCTTTTTTTTTTTAATTTCATTTGTTTGTTCATTTTTGGCTGTGCTGGGTCTTGGTTGCTGTGTGTGGGCTTTCTCTAGCTGCAGTGAGCGAGTCTACTCTTTCATTGGGTCACGCCAACTTCTCACTGTAGTGGCTCCTCGTGCTGCACACAGAGGCTTGGTGGGCTACAGCCCATGGGCTTGCAAAGAGTCAGACATGACTTAGCAACTAAACAACAAGAAAAATTCTTGTTGCAGCGCCTGGGATCTAGGGTGTCCAGGCCTCAGTAGTCGCGTGCATTGGCTCAGTAGTTGTGGCACAGGGGCTTAGTTGCTCCACAGCTTGTGGGGTCTTCCCAGACCAGGGATCAAACCCTTGTCCCCTGTGTTTCAAGGTGGACTTGACCACTGGACCACCAGGGAAGCCCTATACAACGACTCTTAAACAGCCTGCCTCCTCTGTATGATGCTAATGGTAAAGAAGATGCTTAAGTGGCACTTTGATCCGGGCCTTGTTGTAAGGCCCTTGCTACATTAACCCACTGAGCATTCCTTGGTGACTCAGATGGTAAAGAATCTGCCTGCAATGTGGGAGACCTGGGTTTGGTCCCTGGAGAAGGAAATGGCAACCCACTCCAGTATTCTTGACTGGAGAATTCCATGGACAGAGGAGCCTGGAGGGCTACAGTCCATGCAGTCGCAAAGAGTCAGACACAACTGAGTGACCGACATACACACAGACGAGAAAAGTGCAGTTGTTATCCCCATTTTGCAGATGAGAAGACAGAGGCTCACAGGGCTTATGCTGCTTGTGCTAAGATCCTGGGAGAACGGATGCCTCCAGGATTGGGGAGGAGCAGGGTGGGGCCCCTTGGCAGGTGAGGGTGCCTGCTCCAGCCAGCTTACCCCTGACCTGCCAGATGGAGATGCAGGCTGGGGGGCGGGTATCAATAGCTCCTCCTCGAATGTGTGCCTTTCCCCACTCCCTCCACCCCACTACCACCAAGGCAGGCGGGAGCTGCCAGCAGCGGAGCCATCAGGAGCCCCACACAGAAAATTTATTCTTCAGGAGCACCCTGTAAAGTGGCTAATGGATTCAATGAGGCATAAAGCAGCAGCAAAGGGGGCAGGGGGAGTGAAAGGGAAAGATGTGTGAAAGGGAAGAGAACAGACCCAGGAAAGGAACTGGGCAGCGCTGTCTCTGGGCCCTCAAGTGGCCTTTGTTGCAACCCGAAGCAAGCGGGGACGGCATTGGTGGTGGGGCTCTCCCAGCGCCCGGCTGCTGTCTGCATTCAGAGAGGAAACTAGAGCGTTCATGAGATGCATGCAGAGAGCCCCGCGGGGAGATCTCCTGCCCTCCAGCCCCGGGGCCCGAGGACACCCGAAGCCACTGCCGAGGGTCCTTTGTGCGGAGTTGGGAGCTCTCACACCGCTGGTCCAGGGAGAGCCGTCGATTGTCACATGAAGTCAAAAGAGTTTAGCGTCTTGATTCAGCCCTTTCTTTGGCCTTGAATGACAGCGCTTCACCTTTAGCGGGAACCCTGGCAGCGAGGAGGGTTGGAAAGGAGGGAAGCTTTGCGACTGGGTAATACCGTCTTTATTGAAGCACAAAGGCCCCCCGAAAGTCCGAGTGGTTGCTGGTGGGAGGGGTCCTACAGGGCTGGCTGCCTTCTGAGAAAGCCCTCAGCACACAGAGGGGGGCCCAAGGGGACTGGGTGCCATTAACCCTTCCAGAGCATCCCCAGGAGCCCGGCCCCACCAGAGCCCATCCATGCGCACCCATGTTGCTGGGAAATGAGCTGCCCTCCTGAGTGGCGTCGTCGAGGAGTCCAGGCAGCTTTGAGCTCCACGTGAGACCAGGCGTGATGCCATAGATTCAACCAGAAACGGGCAGAGGTATTTGTGGTGTGCCGCTTCAATCTTAGTGCCAGGCTGAGCACTGCAGGGGAAGTTTAAAAAAATTGCTAGCTGGGACTTCCCTGGTGGTCCAGTGGTTAAGACTCTGCTTCTAGTGCTGGGGATGCAGGTTTGATCCCTGCTTGGGGACCTAAGATCCCACATGCCACTTGGCATAGCCAAAAAAAAAAAAAAAGAGAGAGATAAATAAATAAAAATAAAAGACTTACTCACTGTGTACCCTGCCTTCAAGAATCGGGCAAAGAAGCCAAAGACAGAGCTGGCAATGGAGAACGGAACGAGCCGACGTTTGGTGTCAGGAGTCCTGCCCCACCACGGGCCAGCAGCGTGGGTCAGTGCAGGCCACCACCAACCTCGCTGGCTGTTCACGTCACTCCATTTCTCTCAGCCTCAGTTTCCCCTTCTTTCAAGGGTAGTGTAACAGTTGTGGTGACAGGTGGGGGGTACTGTGTCGGTGTCCCTAGAACCTTTGAACCACAGCCTGCCTGGGAGGTGCAGAACATGGGGTCAGCGTGTCCAGGAGGCTCCGGGCAGGTGACATGTGGGCTGGCTCTGACAGGTGTGGCAGGAAAAGTGATGGGCAAAGACCCAAAGCGGCACTGGGGGAGCAGACAGGGAAGGCACGGGCCTGCGCAGAGTGCAGGCTGGGCAGTGAAGCTGAGACCGGCCTGTTGCGGCGGCAGCAGTCACTTCAGTGTTCTTGTCTCCCTCCAGGGGGCCTGCCGGTCCCCCTGCTCTGCACCCCTGTGGCCACCTCTGTCGGTCAGCCTTCATCCCGAGCAGCAGAACCAGAAGGAGAGTCTGTACGAAGAGTTGGTGTGTTGTGAGGGTGGGCTGGGCAAGGCTAGCATGCAGAGGGCGGGCTGCAGCTCTCTGTGACCACAGATGAACAGTGACCACAGGTGACCCATCCTCATTAGAGAAACCTCGGTTCTGCTATTAAGGCCTTTCCGTCAATTGCATCAGCCTACCCAGATCATGTAGAACAATCTCTCTTACTTAAAGTCAACTGATTTTGAACTTTATAAGACACCTTCAGAAAACTAAGATCTTGGCATTCAGTCCCATAACTTCATGGCAAATAGGTTGGGAAACAGTGGAAGCTGTGACAGATTTTATTTTCTTGGGCTCCAGAATCACTGCCAATGGTTACTGCAGCCATGAAATTAAAAGACGCTTGCTCCTTGGAAGGAAAGCTATGACAAACCTAGACCGCATGTTAAAAAGCAGAGAAATCACTTTGCCGATCAGGGTCCGTATAGTCAAAGCTGTGGCTTTTCCACGAGTCATGTACAGGTGTGAGAGCTGGACCATAAGGAAGGCTGAGCACTGAAGAATTGATGCTTTCCAATTAATACTCCTGAGAGTCCTTTGGACTGCAAGGAGATCAAACCAGTCAATCCTAAAGGAAATCAGTCCTGAATATTCATTGGAAGGACTGATGCTAATGATGACACTCCAATACTTTGGCCACCTGATGTGAAGAGGCAACTCATTGGAAAAGACCCTGATGCTGGGAAAGATTAAAGGCAGGAGGAGAAGGGGCGGACAGAGGATGAGATGGTAGGATGGCATCACCGACTCAATGGAAATGAGTTTGAGCAGACTCTGGGAAGGACAGGGAAGCCTGGCGTGTTGCAGTCCATGGGGTCACAAAGCGTTGCGTACGACTGAGCAACTGAACAACAACAAGCTCTTCCTTCCCTACCACCCTGCTTTCTCCTCCTCCCCCTCCAGGAAGCCTTCTGGGGCCCCCACCCCCATCCTTCTCAACCTCCTCTTCCCTCCGCTGATGGCTCTCGCCCACAGCAGCTTCCCGCTGTCCTGTGTTTGCCTCTTATTGTCTCGTGACTGCTGGGCTTGTGGGTCCAGAGACGTTTCTTACCTCGTCCGGCAAATATTTGTGAAACATTCCCGTGTACCATGTCCTGTGCCCAGGACCACAGGTATCAACTCTAAACAAGTTCAGAGGCTGGGCGTGTAGGCAGAGAAGTAAACAGACAGTTACAAAATGTCCCGGTGCTGGGGATGAATGCAGCCCCAGGAGGCAGTGGGATCCAAGCTGGCTGGGGAGGTGCAGATGGTTATTAATTATCCAAAGGCAGAGGAGAAAGGAGATTCTAGGTCAGAGGGCCCAGGTACAAAGGCCAAAAAGCTAGTTTACATCGTTTCCCCCTCCCTATTTTCTTCTTTCCCTCCTCCTTCCTCCTTGTATCTGTTGACAGAGCATCCATCGTACGATGGGCTGTTTAGTGGCTCAGTTGTGTCCGACTCTTTGCAACCCCATGGACGTGGGATTTCCCAGGCAAGAATACCGGAGTGGGTTTTGCCATTTCCTTCTTGAGGGGATCTTCCCAACCCAGGGATTAAACTCAGTTCCCATGCGCTGGCAGGCAGATTCGTTACCACTGAGCCACCTGGGAAGCCCTGCATGACCAGGGCCCTTGTGCATTTTTCTGTGTCCAGGGTAACCCACATGGTAGATACTGGGAACCATCGCTTGTTAATTCAGTCAGTAAAATGTGTGTTTGCTCGTCACATGGTAGGACCTGTTTGATTGAGGTGAAAGTTCTGAAGCCTTTCCTGGCAGTCACACAGCCAAGCTCTCTCCCCTGACCTCCCCTGCAGGTCAGGAAACAGTAGAAGGAAAACCTGTCTTGGGGGAGAGGGGTAGAAAATGAAGCAGGGTGAATGGCATTGTGCACGGTCCGTGTGCAGCTGGAGGTGCGAGATCCTCTCTGGGGACGAGGATCAGCTGGAGGGCGATTGCAGATGGTGATGGCGGGGGTGCAGGGAGATGGGCAGGGGGCCACAGAAGCTGAAGAATCACGTGGCTCAGGTTCTAAATGTGGATCCTCCCCCCAGCTAAGGAAATGACGTTGACTTTACAGAGCGCCAACCGTGTGCCTGACATTGGGCTCAGCACTTCTGTTCATTGTCTAATTTAACCCCCCACAGACGGACAGGGGAGTATCAGCAAGTCCACTTTAAAAGTGAAGTCCTGGAGGGCTAAGTGATGTGCTCGGATAGGTCACGTGGCTAGCGGAGACACGATTTGATACTACACTTGATCTTAGCCAAAAGGCCAAGAAGCGATGGGAGACAAGATTTGAACCCAGGTCTACAAAGGGTCGCAAAGAGTCAGACACACCTGAGCGATGGAGCACGCACGCTGCCTAGGTGGCTCCCCAGCCAGGGTTCTCCCCACCAGTGAACGCAGAGCCTTCAGTAAGTGAGCCTCCACCCGACGCCAGCCTGAGTGCGCGCCACTCACCCAGCACTGTTGGTGGGAGACGGGGAGGCAGGTCGGGGAGGGCAGAGCCAGGCGGAGAGCGTGTGCGGCACAGCCCTGCCTCCAGCGTGACCCCGGGCGTGCGCCTTTCTCTGCCTTGGAGCTGCTTCCTCGGCCTTCACTGCAGGGTCCTCGGTGCACACATCTCATTGGGTTGCTCTAGACCTTGAGTGAGGCGATGCCTGTGAATTACCTGCCTGTCACACAGTAAACACATGAATTGCAGTTGTTTTTCTTTTATGACTTACAAGTTCTATAAACCCATTCTCCAGCTTCAAAGAGGTTTCAGTCTAGTGGGGCAGTAAGACTGGATTCATTCACTTGAAGATAATAACAGGATTTTGTAGTATAGGTCACGGGGGCCCCAACCTCTAGGCCATGGAATGGTACCTTCTGTCAGATCAGCGGCAAAATTAGAAGTAAAGTGCACAATAAATGTAATATGCTTGAATCATCCTGAAACCATTCCCCATCCCCACCCTGGTCCATGGAAAAACTGTCCTCCATGAAACCAGTCCCTGGTACCAGAAAAGTTGGGGACCACTGGATAGATGATGGCCCAGTCATTGCTGGGATGGAGTTTGAATAAGGAAGTTGCTGTAGACCACAGCATTCTGGAAAGGCCTCCTGGGAGGAGATGTGAGCATCATGTTGGAAGACAGCCATGTGGAGGGCAGGGCTGTGCCTTCCAGGGGTAAGGAGAAGGGGCGTCAGGGGTGGCCATGGAGGCTGGGAGGTGATGGGCTGGGCCAGGCTCCAGGGTTGGGCTAGACTAGGTCCCGTGGGCAGTGGGGAGCCATTGAGAGTCTTGTGCATACTTGTGTGCACTCAGTCACTCAGTCGTGTCTGAGTCTTTGCAACCCTATGGACTGTGTAGCCCACCAGGCTCCTCTGTCCATGAGATTCTGTCCAGTATTCTCTAGGCAAGAATACCGGAGTCGGTAGCCATTTCCCTCCTCTAGGGGATCTTCCCACCCCTGGAATCAAACCCATGTTTCCCACATCTCCTGCACTGCAGGCAGAGTCTTTACTGCTGAACCACTGGGGAAGAAGCCCTTGAGAGTTCTTGGGCAGGGGTGTGTTGGAGAGTAGAGGGGTCCTGATAGGCATTACATTGCTGTCTGTGCTGGGCAGCCTCTCTCTTCCTTCCTGATCGACAGCAACTCTCCCCACAATGGACAATAAACAAGACCCCCCAGCCCACCTGGTGAGGACATAGCAGCAGATGGTGACTCACGCTGCAGAAGCCAGACACGACCACGGTCCTGAGTCACAACCATGGTGTGTCACAGTTTGACTGGCGCAGTAGTCTGGTGGTTATCGTTCCAACTTTAGTATATGTGCTGCCGAAGCGAGCACTCTGGTGGTTGTCACATCGACACCAGGAAGCCGGTGCTGACTCCATGCCCACCCTGGCACCACAGCCTTTGTGAGCCCTGTTGATAGACCCAGTACTCTTGTTGATGATGAGGTTTGTAATACTGCCCCCTTACCACCTAGAAGTGCAGGTCATCAATAATCGACCAGCCCAGGTAAGTCCAAGAAAATCTATAGAATACCCCTACTATATTTTAAAGAACAAGCAGAAAGGAAGCAACATATACTAAAACAGCTTGTATTTCAACATGTAAACGCTCAGGTACAAACATGCCAGACTAGACAGGGGTGGGCACCACGCCGGTGTGATTGCATTCGACTATGAGATGGGAGAGCCGAGGTTCCACAGAGTGTTGTCGGTTCTTTTCCTCTGCAGTTCACATCTTGAAATAAGAACCGAGCACTGCATTATGATAGAATCACGGTGAATGCCACGACCACAAGCGTGGACTGATAGGAAGAGGCGGCGCTGGCCACTTGGATTCCACCAGTGGCGTTGCCAGCAGTGACATGATTTTCTGAAATGATGGATAACATTTGGTAAAGCACCGAATTAAAGACAGCACAGTCCACTTTCCATTCATATGGTAAATCGCATTTCTGGAACATACAGTTTCTATTAAAATGAGGTGAAATATACTTTGAGGTTATATATAAAACAGAGTTAGATTCTAGGCTTAATAATTATAAGCAGGACTTCCCTGGCGGGCCAGTGGTTAAGACTCCAAGTTTCCAATGCAGAGGGGTGCAGGTTTGACCCTAGTCGGGGACTAAGATCCCAATACATGCTGTGTGGCATGGCCAAAAAATTATTATAAGCCACACACATGAGTATCTAGTGGCATATTTGGAAATCCTGAGAAATAGGGCAGTACTGTTGTGGGCGACTGTGCCCATGCATGTAGGATTGCCAGCTTTCCTTGGTCATTAAATGCTGAGCCTCAGTCTCTATGGTCACCTGAAGTAGCCCTTGGGCTTCCCCAATTGCTTGGCAGGTAAAGAATCCACCTCCAATGCAGGAGATGCAAGAGATGCAGGTTCGATCCCTGGGTGGGAAAGATCCCCTGGGCATGGCAACCCACTCTGCGTTCTTGCCTGGAGAATTGCATGGACAGAGGAGCCTGGCGGGCTACTCTCCATGGGGTCACCAGGAGTCGGACACGACTGAAGCGACTGAGCTTGCATGCAGAGCAGCTTCAAGTGTCTCCTGGTGGCCCTTTAGAGGACGGACTGCTTTTGCAGCAACTGCCAACTTGTATTAAATTCTTTAAGCTTCACAACCATCCTATGAAGTCGATGTTTTCATTCCCATTTCCTGGATGTGCACACTGAGGCTTGAAGAAGTGCCGTAACCCGCTTAAGACCCCAGAGCTGGGACCAGAACCATCTCTGTTTCTCTGTCTCACCAGAGCATTTATTACTGAGTTCGTGTTTTGTGGACCTATGTGCCCTAGGATTACTTCAACATGCATTAATTAAACACCTACTGGATTACAGGCACCCTGGTGAGTCCTGGAGACAGAGAGGCAAATATCTAAGATGTGGTCCCTGTGGAGCACGTGGGCTGGTACAGAGTGTGGACGGGATGAGGGTTGTGGCTCAGGAGAGGAACAGAAAGCGGTTCAGAGTGGCCAGTGCACAGGCCTTGAAAGGGGACAGAGAAACAGCTAAAAAAAAAAAAAAAGAAAGGGGACAGAGAGAGACAGGCTGGAGTGGCAGGGGTGAGGGGTGGGGTGGCTTGGGAAGGGCTTGTAGGCAAGCCTCATAATAAGATGCGAGCAGTGGAATGCCACAAAGGGCTTAACCTAGGGGGGGTGTCATGGCCAGGATTTCTTTACAGAAAGGCCACTGTGGTTGCAGCATGGGGAGTGGGTGCACAGGGGCCAAGGTTGGATTCCACATGGTGGTCATTCGGGAGGAGGTGGTGGCAGCTTTGAGGAGAGAAGAGGGTGGTTTGGGAAATATGCAAGCGTGAGAATCCATCCATCCATTCCCGGTGCCTGAACGAAGAGGGTGTCGGGGGCTGGAGAGGCCCAGGCTGCTTCCTGGCTTGAGTGGCCGTGCTTGGTGGTGCTAGTGGTGGGTCAGGGTGGTGTCAGAGCGGGGAGAGCTGTGGCTGGAGTTGGGGGAGAGGTGCCTCTCTTTGGGGACCCATTAGGCTTGCGATGACTCTGAGGCTGCAAGTAGGGATGTCTAGGTGGTGGACGGGAAGCCTGGAGCGCTGCAGAGACAGGGATGTGGAGGGGAGTCATCAGCTTTCATGTTTGGATTTCTTTACCTGGGACCCAGAGATGCTTCAAGAAGCCCCCGAGCCCCTTGGAATTGTGTAAAAATCATGGGGTCATAAGAATAAATACACTTTGCTAGGGTGTGAGTCCATAGCTATCATCTGATTTTTGAAAGGGCCTGTGTCCCCTAAAAGATGAGAAACTTCTGACATGCCACATTTCACCTGATCTGAGTTGCACCATTATGGTCACTCAGTCGTGTCCGACTCTTTGCGACCCCATGGACTGTAGCCTGCCAGGCTCCTCTGTCCACAGACTTCTCCAGCCCAGAATACTGGAGTGAGTTGCCATGCTGTTCTCCAGGGGATCTTCCCAACCCAGGGATCAAACCCGGGTTTCCCACCTTGCAGACAGATTCTTTACTGTCTGAGCCTCCAGGGAACCCCCAAGAATGCTGGAGTGGGTAGCCACTGCCATCTCCAAGGGATCTTCCTAACCCAGGGATCAAACCCAGGTTTTCCACCTTGCAGGCAGATTCTTTACCTAAGTCTAAGCCACCAGGGAAGCCGATCTTATATACCAGAAGGTACCTAATGTGCCCAATTAAGAAGAATGAACATCAGAAGCAGAAACACTACTAGTTAATCTGCTCTACATTGTCTTGACATTGGTTACCCCCTGTGACATGTGAGATACCACACCAAACTCCTGTTGCTTTGAAAATTCTTGATCCCTCCTAAAGGAATCGGCAGGTTCTCTGGTCTGCAGGTATGTTGTTTGAGGCGCCATAGTGATCAGTTCACATGTGCTGCACTAACAGTGTGATCCAGCTTCATCTGCTGGTGGGTATCTTCTCAGATCCATGAAGTACTTGGTTGTTTCTTTGTGAGAAAATGTGTGATCGTTTCTCTGTAATGATTTATATTTCCTTCACAGTATCAACTTTCACCCCCTGTCTCTGGAGCACAGTGTGATCTTTTAAAAAAAGACATTGTAAACCTTCAAACACCAATTGATTTAAATTGATTTAAAATATTTTAGCCCAGTGAGCCCATAACTCAGCCGAAGTAGTGATAATAGGATCAGCTCTGACCCCAGTCCCTTCTATTTAAAGGGGTGGCATCCTGATTTCAGAGATAATAAGGTGAATAGTGCTAAATGCATGCATCTTAGAGCTGATGGAATTAGAGCTCTGGGAACAGGTGAGATACCTAGGGAAAGAATTCAAGAGAAGGATGAAAGGTAAGGTCCGTCTAGTCAAAACTATGGTTTTTTCAGTAGTCATTTATGGATGTGAAAGATGGACCATAAAGAAGGCTGAGCACCGAAGAATTGATGTTTTCCAATTGTGGTGCTGGAGAAGACTCTTGAGAGTCCCTTGGACTGCAAGGAGATCAAACCGGTCCATCCTAAAGGAAATCAACCCTGAATATTCATTAGAAGGACTGATGCTGAAGCTGAAGCTCCAATACTTTGGCCAGCTGATGCAAAGAGCCAACTCACTGGAAAAGACCCTGATGCAGGGAAAGACTGAGGCAGGAGGAGAAGGGGGTGACAGAGAATGAGATGGGTTGGATGGCATCACTAAATCAATGGACACGAGTTTGAGCAAACTCTGGGAAGGACAGGGAAGCCTGGCATGCTGCAGTCCGTGGGTTGAAAAGAGTTGAACACAACTTAGCAACTGAATAACAGCAAAGGATATGGGACTTTGGGAGCTGAGAGATGGAGGAGTAGAGAGGGCTAGGAGGGGGGCCTGGAGGGGAGCAGGAGAGGGAGGGCCCCCTGCAGCTGGCCACGCCTGCGGAGGGCTGTGAAGGGATGAAGGGCATTGGACCCCGACTGTGTATCTCTCTCCCTTTCAAAGGCTTTATTCATTTGAACTCAGAAGCTGGACTCAAAGAGGATGCAGTGAGGTTGTCATGTAGGTGACACTGTTATCCAAGAAAGAGACACAGAGGGAGGAACAGATCGGGGGAGAAAGTGATGTTTTTTATTCTGAGCATGTGGGATTTTAGACAGGAAATCCAAGTAGATGTACAGAAAAGGGAGTTGAAAATATGGGTCTTAAGCTCAAGAGATACCACTGGGCTGGTGAGAGACACTGAAGACCACATGTGCATCAGTAGCTCTGAAAACCATGTGTGTGTGCTCAATCACTTCAGTTGTGTCCGACTCTTTGCAACTCTATGGACTATTGCCCACCAGGCTCCTCTGTCCATGGGATTCTTCAGGCAAGGATACAGGAGTGGGTTGCCATGCCCTCCTCCAGGGCATCTTCCCGACCCAGGGATCAAACCCAGGTCTCTTGCATCTCCTGCCTTGTAGGTGGGTTCTTTACCGCCGAGCTTCTGGGGAAGCCCTCCATAGGAGTAGGTAAGAAAGAACAGACGTGGGAGGAGGCCGGTCTTCCGGAAAGCAGCTTAGAAATCTGCAGACACAGCAGGCTGCCCCCAGAACAACTAGAGGGCGGGGCTCGGTCCCCATCTACCTTTGCATCCACTGTGCCCACTGCGGTGTCTGGCACATAACAGATGCCGATCGAAACTGGCCGACTGGTTGATTAGCTGATGGAAAGAATGTGTGAGAAAATGAACCTGTAAACGACTTTTTAAAAATCACGAGGAAAGGAAGCAGGAACTTTCTAATGGGGGGAAGTGTTTAAGTTGGGAACTGGGAGAAAGACAAAGGCTAAGAAGCTATTAGACTTGACTTAATGGGGGCCCCTGGTGTCCTTGGGGGTGGCCCCTGGGTGGAGAGGTGGGCGACAAGGCTCCTGAGGCTAGAACAGGAGGCAAGGTAGATTGTTTTTTTTTTAACAAATGGAGCTGTTTTGGAAGGAGCATGTTATGGCTCCTGCAGGTGGTCTGGGAGGGACCTGTGTTGCTCAGGATGCCTGAGGAAGGGCCCAGAAGAGCCCCCAGGCAGTGGCCTGTGGGACAGACGGGAGGCAGTCTGTCTCGGTGAACAGGTGATGTTTAAAGGATGCAGGCAGCATGTTGCCTTTCTGGCTAAGACACAGCCCCCGAGCATGGGTGCTTTCCTCTCCCCTCCATCACCAAAAGCGTGTTGGAGATTAGAGGAAGAGGACACAGAGTGGTATTTCTGGCCCAACAGCCTCCCTGCACCTGTAGAGTCCTGCCCGGGATTTAAGGGTGTGTTTTCATGGTGCCCTTGGTCGCCATGGGAACAGCAGCCTTCTAGTCCAAGGGAGATGGATGGTGTTTAAATCATTATTAGCCAAGGCACCAATGTGTTTTCCAGGCAGTAAATAATCGCTCCTAATGCTGGTGGAAGCTTGGCTGGGCACTGCATGGAATATTTATGTCATTTGGACTATTCTGGGAGTTTGTTTTCATTTTTGTGGTCTTCACGGTGGAGCTATATAAAAATCAATAGCATTGACTCTCTCACTAATCTTAATTCACCATGAAATAGGCTTAACACCAGACTCCCTTCCAGTGATTTTTTTTTTTTTTAAGATGTCCCCTGGACAAGGACTTGAATTGGGCTCAGCCATCTTCATGCATGTCATTGTTCTTCAAGTCTCTTGTTTGCTCCAGGCCCAGCTTCCCTGTCCTCGCGAAGATCTTGTTTCTTTCCTAGAGGTGCGGTTCTTCCTAGGCTGGAGCTCCCTGGGTGCTCACTCTTCTTGCTCTAAGGAATTTACTCACAGAGCACATTGCAGACGCAGAGTCCTTGGAGCAACAGGGCAGCCCGTTCCCCCTTTAAATTCCAGCTCCAGGAGGACCTCCCAAGAGGTCCACTGCCACCTGAGTTGCCTCCATATGTCCCTAAGCTCCCATTACCATCCACTGAATGGTCTGTTGTCACAACTGTCACTGTCTGGGGCTGGCTCATTCACCAGCATAATCTCCGAGACCAGCCCGGCAGCTGGCACCCAGGGGGGCTTACAAAACGGCTGGTGAATTGAACTGGACAGAAAGTCCTTCACACTCAGATGGAGAGGCTCCGGCAAGAACAGAGCCTGTTCGCATCAAAAGCCCACTGTAGTCTCATAGGAGTCTGTCCTATTCTGTTCCAGTCATCCTTGCTGGGTTATTGGGATTCGAGTGTGCTCATTCACCACCTGTTTAGAGCCTTCATGGGCCTGTGTGAGAAGCAGCCAGAACCGCAGAGATGCGGCTCAGTACGGGAGAGGCAGGTGCAGGAGAAGGTAGAATGAGAAAAGAGCTCAGCAGAGAGAGGAGGCCTGAGAGGTGCTGACTGAGGGCCACTGTGCCCGCCGTGGTGGAGGTGCTAGTTCCCGAGGGAGGTGGGAACGCATAGTCACGTTCCATGGGCTTGAGAACCTGCTCTATTATTGTTCCCATTTCACAGAGGAGAATATCAAGCCCTTGAAATACATACAGCTTGCCCCAGATCAGTCACAGATGTAGACAGTGCCACAGGTTAGGTTTTGCAGGAAAACCTGGGAAAGTGAAAGTGTTAGTCGCTCAGTTGTGTCTGATTCTTTCCAACCCCATGGACCATAGCCCGCCAGGCTCCTCTCTCCATGGGATTCTCCAGGCAAGAATACTGGAGTGGCTAGCCATTCCCTTCTCCAGAGGATCTTCCCGACCCAGGGATCGGACCTGGGTCTCCTGCAATGCAGTGGCTTCTTTACCATCTGAGCTGCCAGGGAATTTACCCTGTGGGGGGATGCCCTGATCCCATACCTGTGTGCCGTGTCAGTGAGTGCACTGCAGGCTGGGACGGAGCCTTGTCTTCCTGCCTGGGTGGCTTCATACTGAGTCCTGGAAGACACAGTTGTTGAACTGGTCTTGAAGGCTGGCAAGGTTTTGATGACTTCAGAAGGGGGACAGGACCTTCCGGGTGAAGGGAATGACAGAAGGAGAGGCTTGCACGTGGAGAAGTGCAGGGTTTGTTCACACAGCACACGGGGACCTGGTGTGAGATGAGGCTGCACCTGAACTCCCCTTGGGTCTAGGTAGTGGCTGAGTGTCAGGCTTTGGAGGTGGGTGGATCTGAACTTGAATCCTACCTTTTTCTAGCTGGGCAACTGTGGGCCAAATGCTCAAATTTGGGTGCCTCCATTTCCACCTCTGTACAACAGAAATGATGATACTAGTTTCCATCTTTGAGAATTAGAGTAATGCATGTAGTTGTACTGTCGCTCAGTCATGGCCAACTCTGTGCGACCCCATGAACTGCGACACTCCAGGCTTCCCTGTCCTTCATCATCTCCCAGAGTTTGCTTCTATTCATGTCCATTGAGTCAGTGATGCTATCTAAACATCTCGTCCTCTGCAACCCCCTTCTCTTTTTGCCTTCAGTCTTTCCCAGCCTCAGGGTCTTTTCCAGTGAGTTGGCTCATCGAATCAGGTGGCCAAAGTAATGGAGCTTCAGCATCAGTCCAATGAATATTCAGGGTTGATTTCCTTTAGGATGGACTGGTTTGATCTCCTTGCTGTCCAAGGAACTCAAGAGTCTTCTCTAGCACCACAATTGGAAAGCATCAATTCTTCAGCATTCAGCCTTCTCTGTGGTCCAGCTTTCATACCCATACATGACTACTAGAAAAACCACAGATTTGACTATATGGGCCTTTGCTGGCAAAGTGATGTCTCTGTGTTTTAATATGCTGTCTAAGTTTGTCATAGCTTTCTTTCCAAGGAGACAGCATCTTTTAATTTTATGGCTGTAGTCACCATCTGCAGTGATTTTGAAGTCCAAGAAAATAAAATCTGTCACTGCTTCCACTTTTTCCCCCATCTATTTGCCATGAAGTGATGGGACTGGATGCTATAATCTTAGTTTTTTAAATGTTGTGTTTTAATCAAGCTTTCTCCCTCTCCTCTTTCACCGTCATCAAGAGGTTCTTTAGTTCCTCTTCACTTCCCACCATTAGAATGTAGAGCCAACAGTAATTATTTTCATTATATCTTTACTTGGTATCTCCTGATCTTCCATTTGTCCCCACTCAGCACTTTCCCTCTTGAGCCCTCTGCTTTCAACCAGGATGTCCCTGACTACAGAATAATAAAGCCGGGGAATTTCAAGGTCAGAATAGGCTGTGGGTAAAGGTGATCGTTTTGGTCCCAACCATCAGCAAGAAGTAAGACTAACACTATTCCCCTGGTCTCCTAAGATGTTAGGTTTCTTGCCCACAGTGTCCCAACCCTGAAGATGACATTAGATGTTGAGCGAATCCTTCCATCTTGACCTCACCAGGGCTGGGAGTGGCATTTGGGGTCAGGATCTGAGAAGTCTCCGCAAGTTTCTCACCATAAGCTTCACCCAAGCAGCTTGGCTGCAAAGAACAGCATGTTTCCTCATGGAAATATTGCTACAATGCTAAAGGGCTGTCAGGCTTCCTGGTGGCTCAGTGGTAAAGAATCTGCCTGCAATGCAGGAGACTCGTGTTCAGTCCCTGGGTTGGGAAGATCCCCTGGAGAAGAAAATGGCAACACACTCCAGTATTCTTGCCTGGGAAATCACATGGACAGAGGAGCCTGGTGGGCTACAGTCCATAGCGTCGCAAAGAGTTGGACAGGACTGAGGGACTAAAGCACCACCACCAAAAGACTGTTACCTCCTTGAATAGTGAATACCTTCATTCTTTTCTTTTTAAAGCATCCTTTCCTGTACCTATTTAGAATTTGGTTACTTGAAACAGAGGGAATGTTGTATTTCTTCATTTACTGTTCCTGTCAGAATGGTCTAAGAACATCTCTGAAACTGGGGAAGAGAAGAGGTGTGTCTCTGGTGACCTCCCCTTTCAGATTCTCATCCTCCTGACATCTTGTTCCTGGAGATCGATAGCATCTTAGTGGCGGTTCTGCCAGAGTGTTTGGCACCTGCTGTAGTGTTCTCTCAGGGGAATTCAGGTAGTACCTCTCAGAATCCCAAGCTGGGAAAAGTCTGTTGGTGTGCAAAGCAGTGGTTCTCTTAGGATTGAATGTTCAATACTGTGCTTTCCAATCATACGGGATGTGCAGATATACCCCAGACACAGAGGCAAGTCTGACTGGAAGGAAAGGGGGATGGGGGCTAGGCTACCACAGTGTTTCCCAGTCTGGGGTAGCTGATAATGAGCTGCTGCACAGAGTCAGGCAAGATGGACCCTTGAGATTAGAGGACGGACAGAGGAGCACGAAGTTGAGAACAGGACGGTATCGTCTGGCCAGGTTTGCGGCAGAGAGCCCAGCACCCGTGCTGGAGAAGTCAGACTTCTGATCACCGACGACAGCTCTGTTCTCTACAGTTCAGTTTAGTCGCTCAGTCATGCCCGACTCTTTGCAACCCCATGATTGCAGCACGCCAGGCTTCCCTGTTCATCACCAATTCCCGGAGCTTGCTCAAACTTATGTCCATCAAGTCCGTGATGCCATCCAACCATCTCATCCTCTGTCATCCCCTTCTCCTCCTGCCTTCAGTCTTTCCCAGTATCAGGGTATTTTCCAGTGAGTCAGTTCTTCGCAACAGGTGGCCAAAGTATTGGAGTTTCAGCTCCAGCACCAGTCCTTCCAATGAATATTCAGGACTGATCTCCTTTATGATGGACTCGTTGGATCTCCTTATAGTCCAAGGCCCTCTCAAGAGTCTTCTCCAACACCACAGTTCAAAAACATCAATTCCTTGGTGCTCAACTTTCTTTATAGTCCAACTCTCACATCCACACATGACTATTGGAAAAATCATAGCTTTGATTAGGCAGACCTTCGTTGGCAAAGTAATGTCTCTGCTTTTTATTATGCTGTCTAGGTTTGTCATGGCTTTTCTTCCAAGGAGTGAGTGTCTTTTAATTTCATGGCTGCAGTCACCATCTGCAGTGATTTTGGAACCCAAGAAGATAAAGTTTATCACTGTCTCTATTGTTTCCCCATCTATTTGTCATGAAGTGATGGGACTGGATTCCATGATCTTCATTTTTTGAATGTTGAGTGTTAAGCCAGCTTTTTCACTCTCCTCTTTCACTTTCATCAAGAGGTTCTTTAGTTCCTCTTCACTTTCTGCCATAAGGGTGGTGTCATATGCATATCTGAGCTTATTGATATTTCTCCCGGCAGTCTTGATTCCAGCTTGTGCTTCATCCAGCCTGGCATTTTGCATGATGTACTCTGCATATAAGTTAAATAATCAGGGTGACAATATACAACCTTGATGTACTCCTTTCCCAATTTGGAACCAGTCTCTTGTTCCATGTCTGGTTCTAACTGTTGCTTCTTGACCTGCATACAGATTTCTCAGGAGGCAGGAAAGGTGGTTTGGTATTGCCATCTCTTGAAGAATTTTCCACAGTATGTTGTGATCCACACAGTCAAAGGCTTTGGCATCAATAAAGCAGATATAGATGTTTTTCTGGAACTCTTGCTTTTTCGAAGATCGAATGGATGTTGGCAATTTGAACTCTGATTCCTCTGCTATTTCTAAATCCAGCTTGAACATCTGGAAGTTCTCAGTTCATTTACTGTTGAAGCCTAGCTTGGAGAATTTTGAGCATTACTTTGCTAGCATGTGAGATGAGTGCAATTGTGCAGTAACTTGAACATTCTTTGGCATTGCCTTTCTTAGGGATTGGAATGAAAACTGATCTTTTCCAGTCCTGTGGTCACTGCTGAGTTTTCTAGGTTTGCTAGCATATTGAGTGCAGCACCTTAACAGCATCTTTTAGGATTTGAAATAGCTCAGCCAGAATTCCATCACCGCCACTAGCTTTGTTCATTGTGATGCTTCCTAAGGCCCACTTGACTTCAGACTCCAGGATGTCTGACTGTATGTGAGTGATCACACCATCGTGGTTATCTGAGTCATTAAGATCTTTTTTATATAGTTCTTCTGTGTATTCTTGCCACCTATTTTTAATGTCTTCTGCTTCTGTTAGGTCCATACCGTTTCTGTCCTTTATTGTGCTCATCTTTGCCTGAAATGTTCCCTTGGTATCTCTAATTTTCTTGAAGCAATCTCTAGTCTTTCCCATTCTATTGTTTTCCTCTATTTCTTTGCATTGATCACTGAGGAAGGCTTTCTTATCTCTTCTTGCTCTGTGACTGGGAACAAAACAGTTCTCTCTCAAGCATCTGTTTTTCCTTTGTCTGCAAAATGAGGATAGAACTTATTCAAGTAGTATACAGATCACTTAAAGATCTTCTGTGACATATCTCAGGCACCGGGGTCGGTGCTCAGTTAACCTCTGTGTCTCCCAAGCTGCAGGTAGCTGGCTCAAGGAAGGTTCAGCCCAAGTCAGAATCAGGACCCTGGAGAGCTCCCAGGAGTCCTCCTGGTCCTTTGAAAAGGGTTGTGTTCTAGAAAACATTGTAGTTGCTAGAATGGACCTCAGCGATCATCTGTCTGTCTTTCTCAGGGATATGGGAAGTTTTCTCCTGGCGGTCTGCAGGTTGGTTTTAGTGATGCATGAACCGGATTAAAGAACATCCCATCATGTAATGAGACATTTTTCCCTTTTCATGTGTCTTAAGGCAAAAGGTGCAGTAAGTTTTTTTAGCTATTTTAGTAACTCTCTGACACTTGCTAGTCTTGCTTTTGAACTGAGAATACAGCACAGACTCAGAGCCTTTGGCTAGAATTTAATCGCATTTTATCTTCATTGCATTTATTTTTGCTTTTACCTTCTGTTTGTGGTAAGAGATAAAGATTTTCAGTTTATGGTGAAAAAATTGCAGTTTTCTTATTATATAATATTTATTTAATGCAAGAGAGCATATTGATGTATAGAAGATACTAAGAAAATAAAGGTCATACATGTATATAGCAAAAGAAAAAAAATTGAGAAGACGTTAAGAGTGATTGCACTTTAGATTAGTTTACCCCTGCCTCATTGTCCATGTAAAATGCCAGCCCAGAGAGGGTGTGTAACTTGCCTACACTGCCCTGCAAATTGTATCTTCTGACCCTGTGGTCTTGGGTCCCTGCCTCCACACCAGCCTTCTTGCTTAGTGCCTTTTGATTGATGCTTCTAGCTGAGTCCAGTGAAGGGACAGCCCTTCTGAACTTTCACGGCATTCTCAGTGATTACACAGTGCCCTCCCCGTCATGAAATAAATAGCTGTGTCCTGGAAGTAGGGAGAAAACACCCCACAATTCCAGTATTAGAATGCAAATGAGCAATTAGAGTCAATTAAAACAGGATGCACTGTAATTACCACCAATTGTGCTAACCTTTATATTCAGTAGGACTTGACCTGCTGAAAGGAAATTAAACAATAGTTTAAAAAAAAAAAAACTTTCTTAATCCAAGGGTGTGCTTTGGTCAGGAGTCTCCTTTCCGAGGCCCAAGTGGTCTGACAGCTGAGACCCCCCTTCCCCCACGCCCACCTCTCCGGGTCCACACCACTACTGAGAGCGGCCAGGAACTGCAGGCCGAAATAGTACCTTGTCAGTGACCTTATTTTTGTCTGTAACCAGATCCTGTATCATTTAGCATAATGCCTAAGCCCTGCTTGGCTCTTCCAGACAGATCCTAGGGCCTCAGACACAGTGAAACTGAATTCTGCACCTGAGCGTCTTAGCCCTCCATCATTGACCTGGTCTGTCTATTAAAGCCATATCTACTGTGGTTTCCTTATTCTTGTGTGTGTGTGTGCACGCTTAGTCACTCAGTCAGTCGCATCTGACTCTTTGCAACCCTACGGACTGTAACCTGCCAGATTCCTCTGTCCATGGGATTCTCCAGGCAAGAACACTGGAGTGGGTTGCCATGCCTTCCTCCAGGGGATCTTCCAGACCCAGGAATTGAACCCTTATCTACTGTGTCTCCTGCGTTGCAGGCAAATTCTTTACCCGCTCAGCCATCAGGGAAGCCATGAACACTCCTTAAAATCCAATGCAGTTTTCTGAACCCCGTTTTATGTGGATCTAGCATTTCCAGTGGACAAAGCGGAGGAGCTGTTCTGAAGACCTACATCTAACCTCAGGGTTCAGGTATCAGCCTGCTGATTTGTTTCTCTCACAGATGTCTTTTGAGCTTGTTGTGTGTGACATAGGCTGGCCTGGGCACTGTGGGAAAGGAAAAGATGAAACTCCCCTTTTTGTGGAACTTGCATTTTAGAATCTTAAACGTACACGACAGTAAGTTAAGCAGCTGACAGAGAACAGCTCTGTGCTGAGGGGATGCAGGCATGAGTGGGTGTGGATGTGGGTGGGGGTCGAGGAGGACATGGCACACGGCGTGGTTTCCAGTGAATCAGGCAGCCCCTGACGTGAGACCACGGAACTTCCAACCCACCGCTGGGGCCCCCCTGCCTAACGGGGACAGTAATGGGACCAGGACATCACAGCTGGAAGGCAGGGCCCCTGACTTTGAGGGGCCCTCAGAGCCGTGGGGAGTCGGGCATACCCAGGACTGACGCCGTGGGTGGCCCAGGAGCTGGGGGTGGACGTTCGGACAAAGGGAGGCATGAAAAGGCAGGGAGGCCTGCAGGAGGCCTGGCCTGCGCCCCAGCAGCGAGGGGCCTGGCACAGCTGAGAGCAGAGTGGCGGGGCAGTGGGGGCGGGGCGGTGGAGACTGGTTGAGCTGCACGGCAAGTGGGGGCAGTGCCAGGGCTGGAGCGCGGGGTCCCTGACTCGGAGCCCAGCGCTCAGCTCTGTATCCCACAGCCTGGGTTGTGTGGCTGGGGGTTGGACTCGGGGAAGTAGGAAGACACACGCCAGAGTCTGCTTTATAAACCTCGGGCCACGGAATGGGGCTGTCACATGGCTGAGAAGAAGGGTGATGAGGGCCCCTGATGACAGGGATGAAGACGGGGGTGTAGCTTCAGAATACAGTTGGCGGTCAGGTTGGCAGGACCTGATGCTACTGCTGGGATGTGGAGGAAGCAGAGGGAAGTGACAAGGCTGACTCCAGCCTGAGCACCAGGGGACAACCTGGAGGTGCCTAGACGTCCCGTGGGACCAGATCTGTGCTTGCGTACACATCCTCAGCTGGTTCCATACCTTCCCCGCCTGACTGGCCTCTCCCGTTCCTGCCGAACCTCAGAGACCCAGCTCCAGCCTCGCCGACTTGGCCAGGAGAAGGCCAGAGCCCTTCCTGAGACCCTCCAACCTGTCTCTCTAGCCTCTGGTACTGGTTTCACGCTGCTGTGGCGGGCTCTTGGCCCCAGGTTCTTCATCCATGTGCACGCATCCAGCAGTTGTTTCATTGAGCACAAGACCAGGTCTCACCACTCTGGGGGCCAGAACTAAGGATCTACAGTGGAAGGCAAAGGCATGAGTGAAAAATGGGCTAAGGGAGCAGATAGCAAGTCTCGTCCCAGCCGAGAGCGGTGCTGCCTCAGCCTGCGCAGGGGGTTCTGGGGCTGCATCCGGGCTTTTCTGCAGAGGATGGTGGTCCATTAGTGATATCTGGCATGGGCACGGGAAAGGCGTGGCCACGTGTGAGCCATTTACAGGTGCACTCTCGATGACGTGATCTCTACTGTTTGGACAGCCTGTAGCTACTCTCAGGAGAAATCGAAGGTGATGTTCACGTGTCTGGGATGGCTGAGGGGACAGACTGGGAGGGCCTTTTAGGAGAGCTGGGTCAGCACTGCATCCCACCTTTCACAGCACTCTCCACTTGCGTCCATTACGTAATGATGCCCCTGAACCACCTTTTGTACCCTGACTCTGGGCTCTCAAACATTGGCTTACAAAAGGGATTGTTCTAGCCAACGCCTACCAGCCAGCGGTTTCCTTTTGGCAGCCTGACTCATTGTCCACACTGTGGTCTTTGGGCACTGTACCTGAATGTTTTATTTCCCTTATGGTTTTGCAAAATGAATGTTGAAAAGGAGGGTGTGGGTACCACTGGAGGGAGTCGAGTTCTCCTAAATGTTGTGTGGAAGCAGAGCATCCATTTAGGACTCTGAACATTGGAATTGCTTCAGAATAATGATCAGCCACTTCATAAATCGTGCCCCTGTGCTGACTGTCCATTCTGCGTGCTTCCAGGACACTCCAGAGGTATGTGTGGCCAGGTTACAAGTGACACCTCATGACACACCATTGGCCCCGTCCACTCACTACAGACCAGGCGGGGCATAAGCAGAATGTCAAGTCATACCAAGATGGTCCCACAGATTGAAGGACAAATGTCTATGATTTTCCTTTGTTCTTACGTTTCACATAGTAACACTTTTTCTCCCCTGATTTAGTGAGCATTGAGAATCAAGCTCCAGAAATATCATTAGTCAGGCCCTAGGCATTCTGGATAATTAATCTTCCACCATATAGCAGAAACAGAAGTGGAAATTATACAATGAAAGCAATAGAGTTTAGCCTCCCCAGCTTCCTAGACAGAAGCTAGTTGACTAGGGGGCTTTCATTTTGAAGGCAGGAGAATCAAGCATTTATCTGAAATGCTGAAGATCTATGACAGACAGATTCTGCTAAGGGAGGTGGAGATTATATAGCACTCTTAGCTCTCTGGGCAGGAACCTGGTCTCTGATTTCTTATTATTATTGTTACTATGATGTGCGTAATATGAACTGTAGCCTGCCTGGCTCCTCTGTCAAGGGGATTCTCCAGGCAAGAATACTGAAGTGGGTTGCCATTCCCTTCTCCAGGGGATCTTTCCAACCCAGGGATCAAACCTGCGTCTCCTGCATTGGAAGGCAGATTCTTTACCCCTAGTGCAACCTGGGATGTTTTATTATACTACTAATAATGACTGCTGGTCTCTCATTATATATTTAACTTGCTTTTACCTTCTCTGGATTACAATTTGTGATGGCAAGAGATGGTTTGCGTTGATTACAAGACGTGTGGATTGAACACGGATGCCAAAATCTGTGGGGCAGGACTGTGGGTGGCCTGAGGATGGCGTGGTCACCGCAGGTTGGGGACAGTGTCTAGACGAGGTTATCCAACCTTCCAGGTTGTGTCAGTGGCGGGACCCGTTGACACCACCCCCAGATGGTTCTTATTTTTTTATTTTTGAGGGCTGAGTTAAAATTACCAACCAAATGACTTGACTTCTCTGAGAGTCACATCTCTGAAAATGGGGGAAATAACACTGAATTCGCATTGCTGTCATGAGAGTCACATACACAGCCCAGTGGTTGGTCACATGACCTTGAAGTCATGACCTTCACCACAGGCCTCCTTCTAAATTCACATCAGCCATTCCTTAGCTGGGCCATCCTGAGTTAGCATCTAGGATGCTAGATATCTTCTTCATATCTAATAAGAGGATAATCATAACTGTCTGAAGAATGAATGACTGGCGTGTGGAAGTGGTGAATAAACATAGACATTTCTATTATCTTGTGTAACGTGTCCAGCGTGCGGTAGGATTTTACTTGTTCCTTCTTCCTTTTCCCCACGTTTCCTGTGTCCTGAAACTCCTCTTCATCCTTTATGGGTCAACAGCTGGATCACCTCCTTGGAGAAGCCCTCCCTGACTGTCCCTGAGGTTAGCTACTCCCTTCTCTGTGCTTCACCATCCTCTGTGTTCCTCCAGTTATGCAGTGGCTTCTTTATCTACTACATACATGTCTGTCTTTTTTTTTTTTTTTTTTACCAGTGGGGAACACTCTTGAACAGAAACCCTCATCCTTTGACCACCCCCCACTTTATCGAGGAGTCTAGCTCAGTGCTCTGTTCGTAGGAGTGTTGCAGGCAGGTGTGAGTGAGTAGGGGGATGAGTAAGTAAATACTGTAAATAAATGAGTGGAGTGAAGGCCTGAGCCGCTGGTAGAAGAAACCCTGCCTTGCAAAGGGGTGAGAGGCTCCAGAGTGATGGAGGGATTAAGATCATACGTAGGTCCTTTACCTGAGGAATCGGAGCCTCTGGGCCATCCAAAGCTGGTGCGCGTGATCTGTGAACGGAGAGGGTGAGTCTGTCCACAGTTGTCAGGAGAGTCTCAGAAGTGTCTGCGGCCCCCAGATGTTAACAAGTTGCTGCTCTAAATAGAGGAGCCAAGTGACTGGAGGCGAGGCTGTGCGGGAAGACGACTGCAACCAGGAGCGGTCACTGAGTGCGGAGGGAACCCCGGGCAGACAGGAACCCCCGCAATCCGTCACGGTGTGGCCATCTCCTACGCTGCTCCTGCTCAGGGACGCGTGGGGAAGAGTCTGTCTCTTTCCTGCCTTGATTCTTGCACGGCATCCTTGGGCTGCAAGGGCCAATCAGGTTCATCAGTCTCCTCCTTCCAGGTGGACCATGCCGGAATCATTCCAGGAAAACAACACCCTCAACAGCTCCCCAGCCTCCTCTCCCCTTCCCGTTCCCTTCTCTGTTTTATCCTGTCTTCTTCTGTCCTGTCTTTGGCTATGAAAACTTGATTTTCTGTTAAGAGCAGTGATTTTCAAAAACATGGGTCTTGACCCCTTGGTAAAGTGTGATGTGAATTTAAAGGATCATGACCATTTTTTTTTTTTCAAATGGAACCATCTGATAAAAAGTCTTAGAGTGCATCACACATGTGAGATGAGCATGAGTCTGCGAAACTTCCTGTCTTGGCTCTGTGTGTGTACGGGTTGTGGTATCGTATGTATTTCTTTCTTCGGTGCCGGTCAGAAGAAGATTGGAGAGGACCACTGATACAGCACCGCCCACGGACTCTCAGGAGATGCTCACTGCAAGATCTGGCCTTGAGGGGAGAACATGTGTGTCAGGGCCCTTGCTGCTGGCGAGAAGGTGGTGGAGGGGGAGCTGCTGCACTGCCCATCACCATCACCCCTTCTTGACCCTTGCCCTCCCTTCCTGGCAGGTGGTGTATGTCACCGCGACGTTCCCCTATGTCATGCTGCTGATCCTCCTGATCCGAGGGGTCACGTTGCCTGGGGCCTCCGAAGGCGTCAAGTTCTACCTGTACCCCGACCTCTCCCGGCTCTCCGACCCACAGGTAAGAGTCACTGGCTCTGTGCACAGCCAGCCGCCACCTCCGCGGAGGCTTCTCCATGGAGGCTCAGTGGCCCCGTCGAGTAGTTGGAAGGTCTATGGCCTCCTCAGAATAATGCTTCTCAATGCGTAAAACAGGGAGTCAGATATATTGAAATACAATCACCAAAATATGAGAAAAGACAGATTTTGTGACACGGTCATGTAGCAAGTGACTTCGCACAGCACAATGTAGCAAGATCCAGCATATGATGAATAGTTTCCATGGTTTCAAAGCAGTGATGAGCATAAATGGTATTTGGAAATATCTGTACCATGATATGAAAATATCTGGGGTTTCACGTGCTATCAGGGCTTCCCTAGTGGCTCAGACAGTAGAGAATCTGCCTATAATCCAGGAGACCCATGTGCATTCCCTAGGTCAGGAAAATCTCCAGGAGAAGGGCATGGCAGCCCACTCGAGTATTCTTGCCTGGGGGATTCCATGGACAGAGGAGCCTGGCAGGCTGTAGTCTTTGGGGTCGCAGAGAGTTGGACACTGCTGAGCCGCTAAGCACATGTATGCATACTGCTGCTTGGACTGTGGTCTACTGCCTGCATTCATAATTGAAGGAATTGCTCAGTTAGAGGCCAGTAAAAATAAAAATGCACATTTTTCCCCCACCTGAGAACACAGATCTCTGCAGCCGTGGTTCTCTGAGAGAAACTGGGTCTTGGCGATTTTCTTTGCGGGGGGTTGGCTCACAGAAAGAAAATAATGGGTGACCTGGCCAGGCTGTTAGTTGTCTTTGGAAAGGCATCAGCCTTTTCTGAATCCTGGGTGGAACTGTTTATGCTGAAGCATCTCCAGGTGGGCAGGGGTGGTGTGTGTGCCTGAGGGTGTTAGACAAGAGATGAAGACAGCATCTTAGGGGATCAAGTCTTTCCAACACCCACCACTTGTTAGAAAGCCCTGGGGAGCTTTAGAAAATTCCAATTCCCAGAGCACAACCCAGACCAATGGAAGCAAACTCTCTGGGGGCGGGTCCCAGGGCTCAGTGTTATTTGAGGGCCCCCTGGCAGCTCCAACATGTGAAATAACATACTCACAGATATCCCAGTGGGTGAGGAGGTGCTCGTTTTTCTGTGAAAACAAACACAGATTACAGAGTTGAGTGTAGAATCTGTGTTCAGCTGATCACAAAGCTTGCAAGAGATGTGTCGAATGAAAAATATAATCACAACCTGAAAGTAGAGTTACTTTATTTGGTGGGAATGTTTAGGACTCCAAGCCTGGGAAGACAGCATCTCAGTAGCTCTGAGAAAACTGCTCCAAGGAGACAGGAGGGGAAGTCAAGCTATATACAAGTTTGCAACAAAGGGATCAGGCAGTCTGAACAGCGAAGATCAGATATCAAGTTAAAGAATTTTGCATTCTATATATGGGAAGATGCAGGCTTCTGGGCTCATTGAATTCATTCCTTTCCTGTGCACCTCAGCTGTCTAGGGACAATCCTGTCTCCTTGTTCACCTTCTTGCATTCCCCCAGTGCCTCAGCCGTCACCTTGGGGGGTGGCAGCATCTGCTGGGTTGCAGTTTGGGGAGCCCTCATTCACATTTGGAGGCTGGAAATTGCTGATGACTGTGACATTTCTTGTTTGTTAATATGGCAGGAGATATTTTCATTTCACAGATGTCACATCTATTGTCTCGGCTGAGGCTGCCCCCTGCTAGGAAGGTGGGGGTGGGAATATTTGAGGAGGCCTGGTTTGTGCAGCTCAGGTAAAGCTCATTACGGTGGATTAAAGCGGATGGCGGCACTGGCGTGTGTGTTCATTTCTGTCTCAGTTTGCGACACCGTGAGGGCCCCGAGGCTCAGACCCCACCAGGCCACTGACAGCAGCCACCTGAGTTGCAGGCAGAATCCCTAGGAAGAAGGAAATGAGCTCCTGACGGTTGGCCTCTCCAACTCCAACCTCTGATGCCAAGGGCTCAGTTGAAGAAGCAGTTTTGGAAAACAGATTTCTGAAATCACCGGTCTGTGTATTTTTGTTAAGTCCACGAATTCTGCTTTGATCCAGGATGGCCGTCCTGTTCTCTCCTCTGCTCACTCGCTTCCTTCTCCTGGTCCTCAGGGTCAGCTGGTCCCAAGCATCTCCCAGAGCTTCCAAACCTGGCTGATCCCCGAGATACCTTAGCACACACTGAGATGCATTGTTGGGGAGCTGAGATGGCACGTGGGCGTCTATATTATTAAGAGGCTCCAATGACCACCCTGATGATCAGAAAAGTTTGTGAAAACCCAACTGTGATACCTACAGTCTTAATGTTGTTCAGTTACTAAGTCATCTCTGACTCTCTGCAACCCCACGGGCTGCAGCACGCCAGGCTTCCCTGTCCTCCACTGTCTCCCAGAGTTTACTCAGACTCAGGTCCTTTGAGTTGGTGCTGTCATCCAACCATCTCACCCTCTGTTGCCCGCTTCTCCTCCTGCCCCCAGTCTTTCCCAGCCTTGGAACCCTGCACAGAGACACACGTGCACACACAGACACATGCATGCCCATGGGCAGAAGAACAAAGGTGAGGCCAGGTAGTTCCCCGTTCAGACCATTTGCCCCAATCATCCCCGTTACCTACCAGCTCTTCCCTTTAATAAAGTGTCTGGGTCCCCGGCCAGCACTCACCTGCAAGGCTCTTCTGTGGAGTGTGCCCACTTGGAGTGATGGAGCTGGGAGTCGGGCTTTGGGTTCTTCCTCTGGTCCTGAGTGACCTTGGACAAGTTCCTTCTCTCTTTCTCCTTCTGGGCCTCAGTTCCCCACAGATGACATGAAAGGGTGAATTCACTGAATCGTTTTCAAAATAGACTTGGAGAGCCCTGAGTTTTCCATGAGTGTGGGTTGGCAAACTATGACCTTCTGGCCAAATTCAGCCCTCCGCCCGTTTATATAAATAAGGTCTTACTGGAGCACTGGCCATGGTATTATTATTTTTTTACATACTGTCTGTGGCTCTCCAAAGGCATGAGTCAAAGGTAGAATTGAGTAGTAGAGCCAGAAACCATGTGACCCCGTTTATCAAGGGTTCCAAGACCTCCCACCCTTATCAGCCTACATTCAGTGGAAAGGCAAGACGTAGAAGCTCCTGGTACACAGTAGCTCAATAAATGTTTGCTGAATGAATGTAAGAGGGAGAGCTATATTGGCTTTTAAAGGAATGTTTTGTTGCTTTAGCAAGAAGTCTGAAAACCTCCAGCTCACCAGATGTGTGAGCTGTAATAATTTTTGTTTCTCTGTCAGTAACAGCCAAGACATGGATATGTTTGTTGTTTGTTGTGTTGTTGTTCAATCACTAAGTCACATCCGACTCTTTGTGACCCTATGGACTGCAGCATGCCAGGTTTCCCCGTCCTGTACTATCTCCTGGAGTTTGCTCAAAGTCATGTCCGTCGAGTCGGTGATGCCATCCAATCCTCTGTCGTCCCCTTCTCCTCCCACCTTCAATCTTTCCCAGCATCAGAGTCTTTGCCAGTGAGTCAGCTCTTCCCATCAGGTGGCAAAAGTATTGGAGCTTCAGCGTCAGTCCTTCCGACGAATCTTCAGGGTTGATTTCCTTTGGGATGGACAGGTTTGATCTCCTTGCTGCCCAAGGGACTCTGCAGTCTTCTCCAGCACCCCCATGCGTGTAGCTCCACCAAAAAGCAGTAGTCATAGCTGATTGTCTCGTGCACAGATGAGGATAGTGACCCCAAAGGGAAAGGCGAACAGCACTCCATGTAGCTAGTGTTTTTGAACACTAGCTGGGTGTGTTGCAGGAAGGGCTCAGCGTGGCTGGAAAGAGAGATTGGAACAGCCCTGAACCAGCCCTCTATCTGCTCTGGGGGCTGAAAGGCAGGCAATGGAGTGTACAGGCACGCTGAGTGTGTGTAAGGGTTTTGACGGTTCCTCCACCTTCGGAGCCCATGCAAAGCTTGTCTCCTTGTGCTGAGAGAGGGCAGCCCATGGGCAGGGCAGCAGGGTCACAGTGCCCCAGCTGAAGCGTCCACTTGGCAGAGAGACTCAGATCAGAGAGGCCGGGACACTTGCCTGTGGCCACATGGCAGCTGAGCAACCCAATGAGGACTTAGAGCCCAGAGTCCCTGGGTTCTGGGCAGGACAGCTCCTAAATGAAAGGAGATGAGTATCCATACCACCCAGTTACAACTGGGTACCTATTCCAGACCATGAAGAAGCAAAGGGCACTAATTTTTTTTTTTCACTTCTTAAAACTATTTTAATATCCTCTCCTCCCCACCTCCCCCCCAAATTGGGAAAGGCCAAAACAGTCTGGGTGGGTTTAATTACCAGTTGATACATTTTTTGTCATTGTTTAAAGTAAATCAACATTGTGGCAATAAGGGATTATCCTTGGAAAAAGTGAAACCCATATTAACAAAGTACATCATGGAAGAACTCCACTTGGTGATTTCACTGGCTACTTACAAGTCTAGAAAAGATCACCATTCTGCCTGTTCCCTGGGGCTTATCCATGCTATGGAAAGAGGCCTTGCCCACAGGCCTTGCCCACACTGAACCAAGCCCTGAACCCAATACAAGCATACATGTCAGATACTCAGTATGTAGAATGAGCAAGACCCCCTTCCCTGCAGGGGGCCCACCGTCTGGTGCAAGAGAGCAGAGTCCCCCCTCCTCACCCAGGTTCCTCTCCCTGTGAAAAGAGGGAAGTGGGGTTGGGCAAGATCACAGCCTCCTGCTTCCTTTCCATCTGTTGAGGAGAACGGGGCAGCTTATTACTGAAGACCATCCTTGTGCCAAAGCCAGGGGCCGATCAGCCTTTTCTACATCCATCCCAGGGGATGGGGAGCGGCTGCACTCTTGCCGTCCCTTTCCCTCTCTTGCCTTCCCAGAGGCTTGCTGGGTGGGGGCTTCAGGGATGGGGGCAGTGTTGCTGCAGGCGTTGGACAGAACCCCCAAGTTGCCTGGTCTCTTCTGCAGCCTGCTGCAGCCAGCCCTATCCCGGGGCTCCAGTGATGACTGGAGGACTGCACCTCCCCGTCAGAGTGTCACTTTTCTGCAGGCATGTTTGGGGTTCCCTGAAGTCTGGGGCCTGTGGTGGGAGGGGCAGTGCCTGTGTGGGTCAACAGGGGAGGGGAGGCAGTAACGCCCAGGAGAAGGAAGGTCCCCAGGGTGTCTTCCCGCCCATAGCGCTGCTCTTCTGCCCGCATCCCGACCAGGATGGCGAGGAGTTCAGATGCAACCTCTGCAGGGTCCGGGATCTCCGGTAATTCCAGATCCGGCCCAGCTACCCTTCCCTCCCACTTACAAGGGGCTCAGACACGCCTGTTTGCTGTGTCATTTACATTTGCAAAGGGTCACAGGGAGCCTGACTGGTGCAGAGCTCTGGACACCACTCCCGGGGCCTTTAACAAGGGACGGTTCCCTTTGAGGGGCCCTTCTGACCCCTCTGAGTTTGTATAGCAGGGATTCTCCATGAAAATTGATTGTGGGGCTGGGGGATGGGGGCAATGTTCACAGCAGTCCCCTTCTCCTGTCTCCCAAGCTAGTAAGGCAGCAGAGAGAACTCCAGAAATGAAAAACAGGTGAGGAGCTGAGTGCTGGAAGCCTGGGAGCCGGGAGAATGCCTTTGTCACGGGACACTGTGGGGTCGAGAGAGCCGTGGACGCTGTCTCCAGGTCTGCAGGGCGGTCGTGTCCCTGAGGGCTTCCTGCCCACTTGGTTTCAAACCGCACGTCCCTCCCACCCCCCGCACATCCTGCCCACCTTCCCGGCTTTGACTTCTCCGTGGCACTTGCCAACATTCAGACTTTATTCATCGTGCATCACTGTCCGCCACGCACGACAGTGTAGGGTCCGTGAGGGCAGGGATTGGCCTGTTACAGTCACGGTTAGCTCTCCAGTGCCTGCAGCACCGTACACGCTCAGTAATAGATTTTGAATGAATGAAAGAAGGAAGGACAGTTCTCACCAGAGTCTGTGTGACTTTGCATTATGGTGACATAGCCCGTGCCGTGGTTGGGGGTTCAGAGAGAGGGATTTTCAGTGCAGGGGGAAGGAAATTTGAGACACTCCTGCCGTTGAGTTCCTGGGCAGCCTTCAGCCTGTCCCCTTAGCTCTCTGAGCTCAGGGCTATCACCTGTCCATCCAGGTATGAACATCTGCTGCACACGGCAGCCGTGAAACCAGTGCGCCTGGGAAGGCAGACACACTTCCCGGCTTCAGTGTGGGTGCCCGGCCAGGGGCACATAGTAGGACATCGGGCACTCGGCAGTGTTCCTCCTTCTGTGCCCATGCCCCTGGCTCTGGCCAGCCCAAGGGTAGGCCTTGAACTCAGAACCGAGCGCCTCTAATCACGGGTCCAGTAATTAAGTTTCTTGTCAAGCACTTGAAGCGACACAGCAGCTTGCTGCCTTTGTCCCCTGGCAATTTGCATTCCGTGGTCTGTTATAACTTTCTAAACATCTATTTGTCTTCTCTGTCAGCCCTGTGTTCTCTCTCAAGTGTGAAGTGCTTCCACTCCATTTCCCCCCCCCCTCAAATTTTTATTTTCTGCCTTTTCAGTCTTTGGGGGAGTGGAGGGGCTCTTGCAGGAAATCACATTTTCCCTGCCCCAGATTTCTGCCACTTTCGCTCTTCATTGTGTTTCGAGTGTGTGTTTTCAGGGCAGGAACAGAAAGGCCTGTCACAGATCCAAGTCCCGGGGTCTGCTTTCCCAAGTCAGGGACAAGCACCCCAAGTCAGCCTCCTTTCTGGAGGGAACTGGAGCCTGCAGCTGAGGGGACAGGGTTGGACGATGCCCAGAGAAAGCCCTCAGAATGCCAAGTCTCCCCCTCTCTCCACCTCACTGGAGGACAAGTCAGGGCAAACAAGACCCCGGATTAAAACCCTATCTGATGTATATGGAATCTAGAAAGATGGTACCGCTGATCCTAGGTGCAGGGCAGCAAAGGAGAAACAGACATAAAGAACAGGCTTTTGGACACAGTGGGAGAAGGAGAGGGTGGGATGATTTGAGAGAATAGCATTGAAACATCCATCACCACATGTAAAATCAGTAGCCAGTGGGAGTTTGATGTATGATGCAGGGAACCCAAAGCTGGTGCTCTGTGACAACCTGAGGGGTGGGGTGAGGAGGGAGGTGGGAGGTGGGGTTCAGGAGGGAGGGGTCACATGTATGCCTATGGCTGATTCATGTTGATGTACAGCAAAAGCCATCACGATGTTGTAAAGTAATTATCCTACAATTAAAGTAAATAATTTTTTAAAAAAACCTACCTGATGAACCTGATGAATCAGTCCTGAATATTCTTTAGAAGCACTGATGCTGAAGCTGAAACTCCAATACTTTGGCCCCCTGATGCCAAGAACCTACTCATTGAAAAAGACCCTGATGCTGGGAGAGATTGAAGGTGGGAGGAGAAGGGGATGACAGAGGACAAGATGGTTGGATGGCATCACCAACGCAATGGACATGAGTTTGAGTAAACTCCAGGAGTTGGTGATGGACAGGGAGGCCTGGCATGCTACAGTCCAGACGCGACTGAGCGACTGAAGTGAGCTGAACCGATGAACCTCAGGGATGGGACCATGGAATTGCTGCCACCTGGTGGCAGTGTACTCTGAGTCCAGGTTCGGACCCAAGGGAAAATGGGCCTCTTGGCTGTTGGACGTTCAAAGCAATATTTACAAAACTGATATTGACTTAGAGACATTGGATACATTTTGGGAAAGATTGCAAACCTCACTGACATAGGTGCTTGCCAACCTCACTCCTTGGGACTGAAAATCCCCCAAAGTTTTCCTTTCGATTTATTTGATCATGGGCTAGGGTCATGGTTCCACCAGGCAGGTGTGTTTTCCGCTCAGAACCAAGCAGGGGGAGGCAGAATCAGATCACACGTTGCTCTTGTCTTCAAGGCATTGACAGTCTCCTCGGAAAGAGACAGAGTGAAGTCAGTGATAACGGCGGAGAAGGGCTGTGCGGGGGCTGGAATGCGCCTGACACAGGTGTGCCCCTTCTGTCACCGCGTGGACTCCTCAGCAGTTAGAGGGGTGGTATTAATCTAGCCATCCTGTGCCTGCTAAGTCACCTCAGTCATGTCCAGCTCTGTGCGACCCTGTGGATGGTGACTACAGCCATGAGATGGAAAGACGCTTGTTCCTTGGAAGAAAAGCTATGACCAACCTTGACAGCATATTAAAAAGCAGAGGCATTACTTTGCTGACAAAGGTCTGTCTAGTCAAGGCTATGGTTTTTCCAGTGGTCATGTATGGATGTGAGAGTTGGACCATGAAGAAGGCTGAGCGCCGAAGGATTGATGCTTTTGAACTGTGGTGTTGGAGAAGCCTCCTGAGAGTCCCTTGGCCCGCAAGGATATCCAACCAGTCCATCCTAAAGGAAATCAGCTCTGAATATTCATTGGAAGGACTGATACTGAAGCTGAAACTCCAATACTTTGGCCACCTGATGTGAAGAACTGACTCATTGGAAAAGATCCTGATGCTGGGAAAGATTGAAGGCAAGAGGAGAAGGGGATGACAGAGGATGAGATGGTTGGATGGCATCACCGATTCAACGGACATGAGTCTGTGCAAGCTCCAGGCGTTGGTGATACACAGGGGAGCCTGGCGTGCTGCAGTTCACGGGGTTGCAAAGAGTCGGACGCGACTGAGCGACTGAAAAACAACAACAAATGGCCTGTAGCCGCCAGGCTCCTCTGTCCGTGGGATTTCCCAGGCAAGAATGCTGGAGTGGGTTTGTCATTTCCTTCTCCAGGGGATCTTCCTGGTCCAGGGATCGAACCTGCATCTCTTGCATGTCCTGCATAAACAGGCAGATTCTTTACCACTGAGCCACCTGGGAAGCCCCATGCCTGGTAGTTTTTGACTGAATATTGTGGATAATATGTTGTCGACATTCTGGATTTGTTATCTTCCTGTGAAGAGTAGTTGGTGTTTATTTTAATAGATAATTCAGTTACTGGCTGATCATCTTAAACTTGTATAGGTTCAGATTTGTTTTTTAGTGTGGGTCGGTGGAAATCCCAAGCTGTTTGTCAAGCTCCTCTAACTTAATATGGACTGAGTAGGGCTTAATAGGATTCTCAACTCGGACTCCCCTGTAGATCTTGCCAGGGCTTGGCTTTAGGCTTTTTAAGGATGCATCTAGAGTGGTGATTACTCTAGAGTGATGGTTCTCAACTAGGGGAATTTTGCTTCCTGGGAGACCACTTGGAAATGTCTGCAAACATTATTGGAGGTTGCAACTTGATTGTGGGGAGGGACGGTTACTGGCATCTCATGAGTAGAGGCCAGGGATGCTGTTAAATGTTCTACAAGGCACAGGACAGCCCCCGTGACAGAGAATTGTGGGTGACAAATGTCCATAGTGCCACAGGAACAGAAACCCTGCCTTAGGACATGGTTCTTTCCCCTAAGGGAAGAACCTTGCTCTGTCTCAGCCAGGTACCAAGGATGAATGGATACTTGGTGTTGACCAGATCTGTCCACTCCGGCAGGGCAGGAGCCCCGATCCTCTGACCCTGCGTCTCTTCGGCAGTGTCTGGCCTCTCGTGTTGCTGCTGCACTGTCAGCCCCGTGCAGCGCTACCTGGGGAGCCTTGGTGGTCTCACCCTGGATGTTTGCAGCCCAGCCATCAGCCGCAGGAGCCTCCACACGGACACACGGGGCCCTGCTCTGCCCGGCTCCCCCTTCCCTGTGCCACGCCCTGTAGCGTCCAGTTCCATCAGCTGCCCTGCCCTCTGGCCCTGCCTGTTCAGCGTGACGGGACTCTGTGCTCTGTTTGGGCTCCAGTCCTTGTCCCCAGGCAGAGGGCTCAGCATACCCCTCTTGGCATTGCCCCATCTCTCAGGGATAATAGTCTTGCCCTGAGTGTTATCTACTGCCTGAAAATGGTTCTGTTTTTGTCTGTTCTGACAGCCGCTTATGGCAGGAGGGCCATTCCTTTCCAGTCACTCAGTCAGGACCAGAAAAAAGCCCAGAAGTCTGACTCTCCTGCTTATAATTCCTAGCAGCTCCTCCTTACACTAGAATTAGAATACAGACTGCTCAACCATGACCGAGGCTAAGGAACCCTCTGTGGCCTGGTCCCATCTCCTACATGGCCCTGGACATCCCAGGCTCTTTCCAGAGCATCACAGACCCTATCTGTTTGGACCGCTGTCCCATCAGATATTCCCATGGCTGGCTCCCTCTCACCTTACAGTCTCTGCTCCGAAGTTATATCTAATCAGCTGAGCTCAGACACCCCCACTAAGCCTCATGACTTTAACCAAACCTCTGTATTATTTTATGCATAGGGCAGTTGGCTGTTTGAAGCAATCTTGTGTTCATTTGTTGAAGCTTCACTGTTAACCTCCCTCCATTAGACTGTCAGCTCCATGTAAGCTGAAGATGTGTTTGTCTTGTCCACTGTGACTCCCTGGCACCTGTCAGAGAACCTGGCACATGTTAGGCTCCCAGTCAATACAGGATGAGTAGGTGGGTGGTTGAATGAGTGGATGGATAGATGGATGAATAGGTGAATTGATAGATAGGGGGTTGGATGAGTGAGTGGATGGATGGATGGATCGGTAGATGGATGAGTGCATGAGTGGGTGGATGGATGGATGGTTGGGTAGGTGAATGGGTAGATAGAGGGATGGATGGATGAGTGGATGGGGGATGGGTAGGTAGGTGAATTGGTAGATAGAGGGATGGATGGATGAGTGGATGGGAGGATGGATAGGTGGGTGAATGGGTAGATAGAGGGATGGATGGATGAGTGGATGGGAGGATGGGTAGGTGGGTGAGTGGGTAGATAGAGGGATGGATGGATGAGTGGATGGGAGGATGGGTAGGTGGGTGAGTGGGTAGATGGGTGCATGCTGTACAGTGATTTAGATAAAGGGACTGCAAACAGAGGAGACCAAAATTATTTCCAGTTGGATGTCCCAGAGAAGATTTTAAGAAACCATAAAATCTTTGATTTGATCCTTGAAGGATGGGGAAGGGAAGACTATTTGGAGATAAAGCAAAGCCCCAAAAGTCTGCATATATGGAGGAAATGGTAAGTAGTTCACTGTGGCCACAGGATAGATTTTGTGACAGGGAATCACAAGAAATAAGGTGAGACAGCAGACTGAGGCCCCTTCATTGGAAACACCAGATGTCAAGCCCAGAGAGCTGAAGATTTTATCCAGTGGTCTACAGGGAGCCGTTGAGTGTTTCAGTACAAGGTTGACTGTCAGGAACAGAGCTGTAACTTCAGAAGATTATGCAGATGAGAGGCTCAGCAGAACTCAGTGACCAAGAGCTTTGGAGTCACTGGAACTGCATTTGATTGCCTGACCCTCCTTCATCTGCCGTGTGACCTTGAGCAGACAGCTCACTCTCTCTGAGACTCGGTTCCTCTCTTGTAAGCTTCTTGCGGGCAGAGTCCGATCTTTTACTCACCTCCTGCCCCCTCGTAGATGTGCTAAGGGTAGATGAATCAGCACAAGCAAACTTCTCTGGTTACACAGAAGGAGCGAGAATAGAGTAAGTCTGGAGACAGAGAGGGAAGAAGTGGAGACTTGTATCCAGTGACCTTGCTGTGGGGGCGGGAGAGAGGCTTTGCTGCAGGAAGGGATGTGAGAGGCTCCCTCCAGCTGTGATGTCACAGCTTTATGGGCAGGTGTGTGAGTGTGTCCGGCTACCCGCAGCAGCCCACGAGACAGGTGTCAGCAAGCATTCAGGATGTACCTACTGTGTGCAAGGCCTGCCTGTGCAGTAGGAGTATGAGAGATGACTCAGGCGGGGGTTTTGCCCTTGAGATGCCACCGGGAGGGGCCACAGCTGGGGCTGGCGAGAGCAACGGAGGATGAGGCCTCAGCTGTACCAGCACAGGAAGGGAACAGCTGTGAACCCATCTCCGGGGGTCCTTCGGCCACTTTTTTAGAATTCCAGTCTTACGTTTGTTCATCTGGCAAGTATTACTGACACCTACTGTATGCCAGGCATTATGCTGGGTCTTTGCTTTTAAAATGAATCAACAGAAATGTACAAAGTATCCACTCTTGCCAGACCTTTGCTGGGCTCTAGGGGAGTGGGGTGGAGAGGGTAGATGAGTGATATATTCTGAAACAGGAGTTTTGTGATTGCTGGAGGGTCTTTGGCCTCCCTCTCCAAAGTTAGATATAAAAAATGTGTGCATTAATCATGTTCTTTTTCAATTAATAAACTTTTTAAAAGCAAGTTTTACAGCATAATTAAGCAGAAAATACAGAGAGTTCCCATATATCTCCTATCCCTTGGCCACACTTTTCCCTACTATTAACATCCTATATGTGTGTGGTGGGCTTCCCAAGTGACTCATTGGTAAAGAATCCACCTGCAATGCAGGAGATGCAGATTCGATCCCTGGGTCGGGAAGATCCCCTGGAGGAAGGCATAGCAACCCACTCCAGTAATCTTGCTGGGAGCATCCCATGGACAGAGGAACTTGGTAGGCTATAGTCCATGGGGTCCCCAAAGAGTTGAGACTAAGCAACAACAAATGTGTGTAGCTTTTGATTTAATCCTTGAAAGGTGAGATGGTCCATTTGTTACAATTGATGAAGCCGTGCTGATACAGTGTTATTAGCTCAACAAACCCATATTTGACATTCAGGCTCACTCTTTGTGTTTTGCCTGTGGGTTTTGGCAGATGCATCATGTCGTGTATCCACATTACAGCGTCACACAGGATAGTTTCACTACCTTAAAATTGCTCCACCTGTTCATCCCTCCCCCTTCCTCCCCAGACCCCTGGCAACCACTGATCCCTTTCCTGTCTCCATAGTTTTGCCTTTCCACAATGCCATACATTATGTAGCCTTTTCAGACTGGCTTCTTTCACTTAGTAATATGAATTTAACTTTCCTGTATGTCTTTATGTGTCCTTAAGCTCTTATCTTTTTATCTCTGACTGATATTCTATTGTCTGGATAATGTGTAATTTGTTTATTCTTTCACCTATTGGTGGGCATCTTGGGTACTTCCAAGTTTGATCATTGTGAGTAAAGCCACTATGAATACCTGTGGGCAGGTATTTCATTAGAATCTGTTTCTCTAAAAGAGTCCATTGACTTGCATAGAGATGCCCTGATCTTAAGCTTTCAGCCAAAGCTGCAGGTACAGTGTGGGGGTCCCATAAGACTACTTGGATTCCGTGGCTCATCTGCTTACTAGCTGTATGACCACAGGCACATTACTTAGCCTATCTGTGCCTTGGTTTTCTCTTCTGTGGAAAAGGCTGTTATGAGGATTAAATGAGGTAATACTCATTCATCACATGCATAGCACTGTGTCCAGGACGTGGTAAATGCTCAATAAATGTTAGCTCTCATTTTCTGTAAGAGACGAATATGCATTTGATTTTATTTCCTTGACCAAGACTTCAGGCATTTTTGTGGCGCTGCATGGTATGAACTGATTTAACCCATCCTGTCCTCACAGAGTATGCTTTTAAAAGTCTTTAGAGAACAGATACTGCAAAACGATGAGATACAGATATTAATGTAAGCTAGTAGGCTAGCTGTCATGGCAGGTGGTGTTGTCGTTCAGTCGCTCAGCCATGTCCGACTCTTTGCGACCCCATGGACTGCAGCACGCCAGGCTTCCCTGTGCTTCACCGTCTCCCAGAGTTTGCTCAAACTCACGTCCATTGAGTCAGTGATGCCATGCAACCCTCTGGTCCTCTGTCATCCCCTTCGCCTCCTGCCTTCGATCTTCCCCAGCATCACGGTCTTTTCTAATGATTCAGCTCTTCACATCAGGTGCCCAAAGTATTTGCAGCTTCAGCTTCGGCATGGTACGTGTACATGTAACAAACTGACATTTCAAGACAACTGTCTAAACCTTACTACTCAAAGTGTGGTCCCCAGACCGGCAGTAGCATCAGTTTTATATGGGAGCTTGTTAGACATGTGGACCCTCAGGCCCCATCGCCAACCTGCCCCATCAGAGTCTGCATCTCAGCAGTACCTTCCGCTGGTTTTACAGTGTGAGAGTCTGAGGAGCACTGGTGTAACAGCAGTCCGCATTCAGCATTCTCAGACCTGTCAGACACATCAGTGAGGGGTGTGGTCGGGGAGGCAGAGGTGCTGGGGCCAGACAAGGTGGGCAAGGATTTCCTGGGTGCTGGGGTCACCTCCCTGCTCTCGCTCATGCTCCAGGGCAGAGGGTGGGAGAGATCTGCATCTGTCTCTCTCAGGGTGATCTGGGAATGGAGCAGATCCCTTCAGGGAGTGCCCACCCTCTAGAACTACACCGTCCCACACAGTGACCACAAGCCACATCTAACCATTTAAATTTAAAGTAATTGAAATTAAGTACAAGTCAATATTCAGTTCCTTGGTTTCACACATCAGGCTTCAGGAGCTCAATAGTCACCTATGCCTGGGCCCTCCCTTATTGGGCAGAGCAGCTATAGAACATTTCTATCATTGCAGAGCAGTCTATCGGACGCTCATGCTCTAGAGGGAAGGAGGCCCAAGAAGCAGAAGAGTCTGTGGAACTCAGGCTCAGATTGCACCGGGGCCAAGTGAGCCCTGGCTCTCTGAGGGCCTGCTGTCAGCATTGGGGGTGTCTTTCCTCTAGCCCTTAGAGCGCGTTAGAAAGTGTGAGCCACTCAGTCGTGTCCGACTCTTTGTGACCCCGTGGACTGTAGCCCACCAGGCTCCTCTGTCCGTGGAATTCTCCAGGCAAGAATACCGGAGTGGATTGCCATTTCCTTCTCCAGGGGATCTTCCCGACTCAGGGATTGAACCCGGGTGTCGCACATTGCAGGCAGACTCTTTACCAACTGAGCCACCAGGGAAGACCTCTGCCCCTGAGAGGGGCCTGGTTATTTCAAGAAGAGTTCAAAGACTGCACGTTGAAGAGTCAGGACCAGCACAGTGGCCACCGCTGCCCTGGGCAGAGAGGACTGCAGTGGAGGGCCACCCAGTGACATGTCACGGAGGCTGTAGTAGCTGAATTTGCAGTGGCCCGGGGTGGGAGGAGAGGATCTCCTCTCCAGTGCATTGGGAAGACAGCAGATGCAGGGGCCCAGTTAGTCAGAGTGGCTCTTAACTGGCCTTGTCCTCTTTCTCAGCAAGAAAATACCATGGGACACAAATTTCTCCAGCTTCCACTCTCTCCCTATCCTTGTTATTGTTTTCCGCTCCTTTTAAAAGTCTGCTTTATTACCATCTAAAGTTGGTATTTACTTGAATTTTACAAGGTGTTTACTGATTCCTTTGCTTCCTATTTTCACTCCTTTCTAATGGATTAAATTTCCTTCTTATTGAAGTACATCCTTTAGTAGTTCTTTCAGCAAAAGCTTGTGAAAACCAAGCTCTCTTAGTTCATGTGTGAAAAGGACAGTAATTTTGAAGTATTAATTTAAACTTGGGTGCCCACTTTGCAGGAGCCGTGTGTGAGCACACCCATACCTATTACTTCTAGATCGAGTCCTGGCCCGAGGCATGGAGTTTTCTGATAGGTCATTCACTATAGGGCAACCCCTTTCTGGCTCCTACATTTTACAGTGCAAACACTCAGCTTCTGCTCATGCCCAGGGCTTGAAATCTTTTTTTAAAATGTTTTGTTTTACTGAGGTGCAGTTGTTGTACCATATTATGTAATTTATAGGTGTACAATATAGTGATTCACAATATAGTGATTTTTAAAGTTTATACTCCATTTATACTTATTATAAAATACTGGCCATATTCCTAGTGTTATATAATATGTCATCATAGCTTATTTTATACATAGTAGTTTTTACCTCTTAATCTTTTACTCCTGTGTTTCCTCCTTTCCCTCTCCCCACTGATAACCACTAGCTAGTTCTCTATGTCAGAGTCTGGTTCTTTTTTTGTTATATTCACTAGTTTGCTATATATTTTAGATTCCACATACAAGTGATATCACATATTGTTTGTCTTTCTCTGTTTCATTTATTTCACTTAGCATAATATCCTCCAAGTCCATCCATGTTGCTATAAATGGCATTATTTCATTCTTTTTATGACTGAGTAGTATTCAGTCATAAATGTACCATAAATGTGGTGCATTGTATAAATGTACCACATCTTCTTTATCCATTCATCTGTTGATGGGCACTTAGACTGCTTCCATAGCTCAGCAATTGTAAATAATACTGCTATGAATATATCTATTTTTTCGAATTAGTGGTTTGTTTTTTTCAGATATATACTCAGGAGTGAAATTGCTGGGTCATATAGTGGTTCTGTTTCTAGTTAGTTGGGAAACCTCCCCCCATACTGTTTCCCACAGTGGCTGCACCTGTGGGTATATATACTGTACACCAACAGTGTACAGGGTTCCCTATTCTCTATATCCTCACCAACATTTGTTACATGTATTTCTTTTGGTGATAGCCATTCCGACAGGTGTGAGGTGATAGCTCATTGTGGTTTTGATTTGCATTTCCCTGATGATTAATGGTGTTGAGCTTCTTTTCATGTGCCTGTTGGCCACCTGTATGTCCTCTTTAGAAAAATGTCTATTCTGCCCGTTTTTTAATTGGGTTGTTTGTTTTTGTTTATGTTGAGTTGTATGAGCTGTTTATATATGTTGGGTGTTAAAACATTATTGGTCATATAATTTGCAAACATCTCCTCCCATTCAGTAGATTGTTTTCCTTTTGTTGATGATTTCTTTTGCTGTGCAAAAGTTTTTAAGTTTAATTAGGTCCCATTTGTTCATTTTTGCTTTTATTTCCTTTACTTTAGGAGACAGCTCCAAAATATATATATATATATATTGCTGTGATTTATGTCAAACAGTGTTCTACCTAAGTTTTCTACTAGGAATTTTATGATTTCCAGTCTCACATCTGGATCCTTAATCCATTTTGGGTCTATTTTTGTATATGGTGTTAGAAAATATACTAATTTCATTCTTTTACATTTGTCCAGTTTTCCCATTGCCAGTTATTGAAAAGTCTGCATATTCTCCTTTGGGTTTTCTTTGCCAGGGCCTGAGATTTGAACTCTTATCATTGGGAAGGAATTTAAACCCCAGCCACTTGGATATCTATCTACTTGGATATCCCCATGGGTTACTGAGTCTATTCCTTCTCCTCATCTTTCAGCTTTGAACTCTCTCATTTCTGGCATCTGGAGGAATTTTCTATCTTCCTTTTCAGCCAGGTTATGAATTTTCAATGTCTGTTATATTTCATAATGACTTGTTTCCTGTATCCCTCATAAAAAACAAATTGGACCCTTGGCATTTGCTACTCTTCATCTGCTGGTCTTGAACGTGACACGCTGAAAGTTCAAGCAGGAAATTAAAATTAAAGAAAGTCGCCTTGAGTCATTCATGCTGAATTAAACAGTTCAGTTTTATTCATAAAGTCATACATTTGTGAGGATGATTTCATATTTCATACTATCCATGATTATGTTTTCTGACAGTAAATTTGTTTGTAGCACATGGAGTAAAATCATATTCACCAAGGTATTTGGCAGAAATACCCCATGGGGCCCATTTCTTTGCTGTCTTAACAAGTTTGAGAGTCAATGTCTAGATTCACCTTCTTCTTTGGTGGACAAGTCTGGGTTTGAGTCCCAGAACAAGGAGATGACTTACCCACGGCCACAGCTAGGAGAGAACTGGATGAGAAAATAGAACCTCCAGTTAAAACATCTATTACCTTCCACCCTTTGAGCTTGTTTCCTCAACTATGAAATCAAGAGGTTAGGCCAGACATGGAATGAGGTCCTCACTCACTAGCTTCATGACCTTGAGCAGGTCACTGAACCTCTCTGGGCTTCTGTCCTTACAAGCTTGACCCTCTCTACCTCAGCTGACCGGTGAGAGCATCAAGGGGGCTGACCTGGACGATGGCACCCGGAGGAACACAGGGCTGCCGAGCGGTATGCGCTGTTCTGGTCTTGAAGATGCTGGGTCTGCCTCCCCAGACGCCTCCTTGGTGAGGAAGGTGCGTGCTTTGCAAAGGCGAAGTAGTCTGATGATTTCTGACCCAGCACAAATGGGGGCCGGGAGAGCAAGGCTTTCTTCTGTCTGTGAGCAGCACGGTGATGGGGCTTTGATGCATCTGAGTTTGCTGGGGATTGTGACTTTTGATGCTGAAAACTCACTGATGTGTGAACCTCATGTTCCGCCTCCCTTCCTTCTCATGTGTAAGCAAGCGCTGAAAAGACCCACAGGGCAAGCGCCGAGTCCCGCAGGACATTTACAAAGAGGGCAGACGCTGCTCCCGCTCCTTGCTTAGTGCTTAGAGATGTCTCACATGGCTCAGCTCCTTCCTTTGTGCCTCTCCCTCCCTCTCCTGCCCACCGGAGGCAGTGTTGCCTAGAGGGAAACTTCCAGGCTCAGGATCAAGGACCCAGCTCCATCAGTGACCGGGAAGGGTTATTGTCCTTCCTGGTACTGAGTTTCCTCAGTCATGAAATGAGGGCATCGAGTAAAATCACTGATTTTCAAACCTTTTCCTGTTCAGTGACCCTTGACTTTTCTTTCTCCCCTTATGACCCATTCTCCTGGCTTATTTCATGCTGACAGAAAGTTCCTATTAGTGGTTGTTTGTGTGTGATTAATAAAAGGTGTCAGAGCCCAGGAATTACTCTTTAAAATATCCTCTGTGAAAGTGAGACTAAGATGGGAGATGATTTATCTGTGGGCATGTGAATTTGTGTTTATGTTATAAATCACCCACGTGTCTTCAAGGTTAGAGATGATAGCACAATAAGAGTTCTCAAGGCCAGCCCAGGAAACTCTGTTCAATATTATGTGACAGCCTGGACGGGAGGGGAGTTTGGGGGAGAATGGCTACAGGTATATGTATAGCTGAGTCCCTTTGCTGTCCACCTTTAACTATCACAACTTGGTTAATCCGCTATACTCCAATACAAAATAAAATGTTTAAAAATAAATCCATCATTTGAAAAAAAAGAATTTTCAAGGCCTTGTGAATAAATGGGGAGAGAGGGTTGGATGAATGTCATTCTAAGCAAGAGTAGTTGACATCCTTGGAGAGATACTCTAAAATACACCACCCAAGACCACCCTTGCTGACCACGGGCCACATCTGATCCAACCATACCTCCCCCATGGGGGCTGCCATGCTGCCCAGCACACAGTAGGTGCTCACTAAACACCTGCTGTAGAAGGCCTTCATCTTCTTAGCGCTGGGCTGCAGCCTGGGGCAGGGGCTGCCTTGATCATTGTTTATACCTCAAAATAGGTGACAGCATAGAGAAGACACTAAGGGAAGCAATACGTAAAGATCCTCTAAGAAAGATAGATGAGGACAGCAAATTACAGACACGGTCTTCTGCGTGAAGGCCTCAGAGACAGTGTCAAATGTATCTGGGAAATCGTGCAGAGAGTGATGGTGGGGAATTCGCCCTTGTGCCTTCTTAGTTAGCACTCCTGCTCCTCTCCTGAACCCTGGAAACCTGTTCTGCCTCAGCCAGAAAGGAATCATGGCTGACAGTGAGGTTTGAGCCCTGCTCAGATAAATCCGACCACCTCATCCTCTGTCACCCTCTTTTCCTCCTGCCCTCAGTCTTTCCCGGAATCAGGGTCTTCTTCAATGAGTTGGCTGTTCGCATCAGGTGGCCAAAGTATTGGAGCTTCAGCCTCACTGTTCCAGCGGACATGAACTTGGGCAGACTCTGAGAGATGAAGAGGGACAGGGAAGCCTGGTGTCCTGCAGCCCACGGGGTCACAATGAGTCAGACATGACTTGGCAACTGAACAACAACAGATAAATCCATGAGTCACAGTGGATGTGTTTTGAATCTTTGGGGTGAGGTCAAGGAGACTTGTGACTCCCGGGAACCTCTTAGGTTTTCTGTTCAGGGACTGAACACTGGCTTTGGCTCTTGATGGTCAGCAGGCAGGGCCGGGGTTCCCTTAGTTCACCCCCAGTGTCGTACTCACGCGGTGTTGGCCGCAGAGCACACGTCTTCTCGCAGACGCAGTCCTCCTGGCGGTTATGGACCCATCTCCCCGGTGAACCTGCCAGTCCCCACTGCTGGGCTGAGAGCATCCCATCTGGCGTCCTGTTGGTTCTACCTGCACAGGGAACACCCCCACTTTACCCACCACCTAGATTCTGCCTCGACATTTTGCCATGTTGGCTCCATCCAGTATCTTCCCAAGACTTCTGTCCATCCATCCATTTTATTTCTTTGTATACATTTCAAAGTAAGGGTTTCCCTGGTGGCTCAGACGGTAAAGAATCTGCCTGCACTGTGGGAGACCTGGGTTCAATCCCTGGGTCAGGAAGATGCCCTGGAGAAGGGAATGAGCACCCACTCCAGTATTCTTGCCTGGAGAATCCTACAGACAGAAGAGCCTGGTGGGCTACAGTCCAAGTGGCCGCAAAGAGTCGGACATGACTGAGGGACTTAACACTTACACTTTCTTTCATTTCAAAATAAGTCGCAGACATCGGCACACTTCCCCTCCTAAACGCTTCAACATTCATATCTTGATTTATTTTTAGCCTGGTCATCCTGGGTTTTCTTGCTCAAGCAGATGCCCGGATGTCACTGAGAGAGGTCTGAGGAGTGAGGACAGTCCTGCGTCACGGGGCTCTGCCCAGAGCTGAGGCCACTGTCCTGCAGCATCAGTGGGGAGGGAGTGTTGTGGCCACCTGTCTTGTCTCCTGTGAGTCCACACGTGACGTTACCCATCCCTCCCATTTTCCTGTCCTCCATGACCTTGACCTTGTGTGGTCAGGAAGACAGCCTCAGCGCTTGTGGGTGAGGGGGTGGCTGGCCATACACTGCTGGTCGTCTGCTCACCCAGTCTTCAGACCTGCTTCTGCGTTCTTCTTGGGTGCCCTGGGCTTGCTGCTCTGTTAGTCAGCTTCCCCAGGACCTGGTGTTGTTTAAAGCTATCACCTCTCCCTTCAGATGAGCCGAGGAGAGGCGGTGTGGAGCGGATGGCCGCGTGACCACAAAGATTGGCCAGGACGCAGGGTGGGGGTGGGGGCTGAAAGGAAAATGTGTGCATGGACAAGGCAGGTCCCCAGATGTCAACGACTGCATCCATGGGGACGTGGGCCTGGGAGGGGCAGAGGCTGGGTAGCAGGCAGGTCGCCCTGGCTGCTCCCTCGTGGCTGAGATGGTGAGAGTCTTCAGGGAGCTTGAAGGGAGGGGCTTTGGGGTCAACAGGTCTGAGTCGTGACCGTCCCCCTGCCTGCTGGCTGACCCAGGTCCACTGCTGTAGCCTCCCTGGGTCTTTGTTACTGTCGTTTAGTCACCAAGCTGTGTCAGAAGCTTTTGCAACCCCATGGACTGTAGCCCGCCAGGCTGCTCTGTCCATGGGATTCTCTAGGCAAGCATACTGGAGTGGGTTGCCATTTTCTTCTCCAGGGGATCTTCTGGGCCCAGGGATAGAACCCGAGTCTCCTGCTTGGCAGGCAGATTCTTTACCACTGAACCATCAGGAAAGCCCTTCCTGGGCTTTAGGTAGAGATAAAAACAGCACCTGGCTCAAAGTGTGGCCAGGACCCAGTGAGATGAGCAGTCAGCTTAGTAAGTAAGCCCCCAGCACAGAAGGAATCTGCCCAGGCTCGGGGGCCTGGCTCTCTGCAGTGGAGGTGATTAAGAGAACCGACCGTCTAGCTTCTTCAGGAGCACGGGTGTCTGTACCCCCAGGCAGTGTTCACACAGGGAGGCACGGAGGCTCACACGGTGTCCTCAGTGGGTGTCTTTTTTGTTCTCGCTCCAGTGCTGCCTGGACGCCATGGCCCCAGGGAGACAGAGGGGCGTCCTGAGGTCAGCAGTCCCTGGGGTGTGTCTGTGGGTCTGGGAGAGGAAGGAGGTGTGGCTGAGAAGGGGGCTGTTGGGGCACCGGTTGGGGCAGTTCTGAGCCTTTGCCAGAGGGCTGGGTGTCCTGCCCTGAGATGGGGTGCTCTCACACCAGGTGGGGAGGACACGGGCCTCTGGACCAGCCCCTGACTGGGCCAGGAAGAGCTGACTTTCCTCTCCTTTCCCTCCCTGGACACACACCTGCTCAGCCCCCAAACCCTTCAAAGATACTTCTCAAGCCTGAAGTCATGAGCCATCTGTGGCCACTCAGCCCTTTCCTCTGGATGGGTGTTTACTGTGAGCCAGAGGCCAGCACGCACTCTCCACATACCCATTCGTGTTAGAGCAGCTTGGAGCTGTTCTCATCCCCATTTTACCCACAAATAAACTGAGGCTCAAGGGGTGACCTTGAAGTCACCCAGCAGAGCTGGCATTCTGCCAGATCTGCCTGAATTTGTATGACCAGGGACAGTGTCTGGCTGACTTCCTTTTCCCATGTACACATGCTAGATTGCAAGCCAGTGAGCAGGGGATCAGCATTCTTAATTATCTCTGTATTGGCCATGCCTGGCAGATACATGATGCTCAGAAAATGTTGATGGGAACTGACCCAGTGATCATAAAGTTTCTCACAAGCAGAAAACCTCAGAGACCTTCTTCCCTAACTTCCAGTGCAGTGCAAGAATTCCCTCCCTGACTCTGCTGTATTGATTACCTCTCGCAACAGGGAGCTCACTCCATAACCCTAAACCTGTGATTGATTAGCAGTGTCTGCCCTGAACAGGCATAAGGGTGGGATTTGCATGCCATATATCTTTATCGTCTCCTTACATTGCAGTTTCCTTATTTTGAAGATTGGAAAACTGAGGCCAGGAGGAAAGAAAGAGCCTTAGGGAAAACACATAGGAACTTCCAGGATAACCTGGAGTCAGACCCTCCTATTCCTGACCCTCCTAGTCTAACATGTTCTCCACTTGGCCTGGCAGCTAGGACTCTGCATAAGCCTTGAATTCTCCATTCCTGTGTACTGGAGACTCTAAACAGCGGTGGCATTCGGTACATATTTGTTGAGTGCTTACCCTGTGCAAAAACAAGAGGCCTGGGAATACACCAGTGAAAAAACTAAACTTCCTCCTCTTCTGGTGCTTCTGTTCTGGTGTCGGGGAGACAGACAAAAAAAAAAAAACAATGAATTTGATTATGTCATTAAGTGTATTGACTGCTCTGTCGCTGGGCAGACGCCTCCACCAACCGAGGTTGCTTGCTCTTTTGTTTCCCTCCTGAAGAAGTCCCTTCTCTAGACTAGGGTATACACGCCGCTGGTTGGCTCTCCCAGGGCCTGGAGGCTCCTTGTGAGCCCTTTCTCTTCCTGCCTCTCTGCCTCTGAACCAGCTCCATGGTTCTTAGCAGTGGTTAAGGCAGGAGATGACAAGGCTTCATCTCCCTCTCAGCACTTGCTCAGATGACACAGGAGATGTGCCAGTTAGAGCTCGGTTTGGCCCAGAAGACCCTGGCCTTGTGTGCCCAGTGAAGGCCGTTGGGTTCTGCAGGCTCCCCCACCTCCATGATTCTCCCAGGGAGGAGGCAGGACCATGGGGTCATTTAGAAATACATGGAGGTGTAATTCTGGTTCCTCTCTGATGGGGCAGCTCTGATGTTTAGAGAGTGGGACCCAGCGATGCTGAACCTCCTACAATGAACAGGACCATCCTACGTGATGAGTGTCCTGTCTAGAGTAGCAGTCTCTTAGAGGAACACTTTGTGGGGGGAGAAGACGTTGCCCTAAAGTGTAGCCCCCAAGGCCGGTGGACAGTCCTGGGAACAGTTCAGAGCTGAGACCATGTCGTCTTCAGGTCTTGCCCAAACTGCCCACTGCTCCAAACCTCCTCTGTTTAGCCCTATAGTAAAGTGGGGCTCAGAGCTTCCCAGGTTCCTCAGTGGTAACGAATCCGCCTGCCAGTGCAGGAGACGCAGGATACTCGGTTCAAAAGATCCCCTGGAGGAGGCCCTGGCATCCCACTCCAGTATTCTTGCCTGGAGAATCCCGTGGGCAGAGGAGCCTGGCGAGCTATAGTCCTTGGGGTCACAGAGAGTTAGACACGACCTAGCGACTCAACAACAACGAAACTGGGGCTCAGTTGCCTCATGCAGTGGGTTAAGGGGTAGACGTGCCCAGCCCCAGGGTTCTACCATAGAAAGCACAGAAGTTGTTGCCATCGGCCCCGTGCCAGCAACTGCTTGTCCACTCCCTCCACACTCTGTGACCAGGATGCGGCTGTCCAGCCTCTGGGCAAAGGCCTGGCCCAGTGACCCCGCTGCCTGCTCTGCACGAAGGGGCCGCCAGGGTCAGGTGACACCCCGAGGCTCCCCTCACCGCCCACGGAGCCACCTTCAACCCAGTGACACTGCACTGGCAGGGCGTCTGGCTGGGCTTGAGTCGGCCAGCAGGGCTGGCTGCCCGAGGACGGGCTGGCCCTGGAGCCAGAGGCCACCGAACGTGTTTCCAGTGGGGCTCCCAGGCCCAGAGCCTCTGCCCCTTCCCACCACTGTTCCCGTTGGACCTGCCTGGCTGCCCAGCACATTAGCATTTAAATACATCCAGAATCCTCTTCCCCGAGCCCTCTGGAGCCCTCTTCCCGCATTGAATCCACGGAGGAGGGGCCACTCGAGTCCTCCCCAGTCCTGGACTCCCTCCCCTCCCAGTGGCCGTGCTGTATTCACCGCATCTGTGTGTGGCATTAGCCTAGCGGAGGAGACAGGGCGCCTAGCAACCCGGAGGGGGCTGCGAAAGAGGTGGGAAGGAAGTGATTTTCATGTAATTATTCACTCCTACAAAGCTCGTTGTCAGGTACACACTGGAAACACAGCTGTTGTATTATTCTCCTAACCTACTTTTCATCTTTTGAGACTATTTACCCACATGAACAGCCCAGAGAAAGAGCTTAATTTCAGCCTTTTTCTGCCGGGCTGTATGTTTTCACCTCAGTGGAAGCCTTTATTTACAGAAGTTGTGTTGTGTGTGTGTGTTCGTGTGTCTGTGTGTGGTTGTCCGTCTGATAAGGAAATGTTAAAGAAAGAAAAGGCTGTGGGTCATCATGGGCCCAAGACGGCCACCGAGCTCTGTCCTGGCAACGTGGACAGCCAAACGCCGCCTGTGTCATTGGGTCTGGTGGTTTGCGCCCCTTCTTGGCCTGGCGCTGGGCGGGCTGGGGTGGCGGGAAAGCCCCTGGAGCCTGTTTTCATAGCACGTGTATTGGAGAAGTGTTAACCGCCAAGAAGAGGCAGAGTAAGGGAGTTGTATGATGCTTTTGAACTGTGGTATTGGAGAAGACTCTTGAGAATCCCTTGAACTGCAAGGAGATCCAACCTGTCAATCCTAAAGGAAATCAGTCCTGAATATTCATTGGAAGGACTGATGCTGAAGCTGAAACTCCAATACTGTGGCCACCTGATGCAAAGAATCGACTCATTGGAAAAGACCCGGATACTGGGAAAGATTGAAGGCAGGAGGAGAAGGGGACGACAGAGGACAAGATGGTTGGATGGCATCACCGATGTGATGGACGTGAGTTTGAGCAAGCTCCGGGAGTTGGTGATGGACAGGGAGGCCTGGCGTGCTGCAGTCCATGGAGTCAGAAAGAGTCGACACGACTGAGCGACTGAACTGAACTGACTGACCTGGTACCCCGCCTCTCCAAGGCTAAATAGACAAGAAATGTTAGTTTTTTTCTCATGCATAAAAGGGGGATGATCATTGCACCCGACAGCAGCGGTGAGTCTCGTGCCTGTGAAGTGTGAGGAACCCCCACCCCCTGCCTGGCACGTCTCGGTGCTTCTGGAGGTGACGCTGATGCCTGATTTCTGGCTCCTCTCGCTGGCACTTCCCTGGCAGGTTGGGTCACTGCTGGGTTTCTCAGAGACCTCGGAGCATCAGTGTGACAAGCACCACCTCCTCCAGGATGCAGGGAAGGACAGGCCAGGCCCACCTGCTGGCACCGGCTTTGATCCCGGACAGAAGTGCTGCCCTTATGCCTGGTCGGGTGGCTGTTCGTAGACATGAAAGCAGGTTACTGGGAGAGCTTCTGTCTGCAGCCTGCGCTGCCTTATTCACGGCAGCAAGTCACGTCTGCAGTTCCCATCCCCTTCCAGCTCCCCTGACGGAGCAGAGCCCTGGCCCCTGCTGCCCTCTGCGTCCATGCCCCACCTCACGCCATCCTTCACGCTCCCCTCTCCACTGGATGATGCGTTCCGGAGTACCTGCCCACCTTTGTAAGAGAAGGGAGGGCAGGAGCTCCTGGGACTTCGCCTGGCACATAGTGGACACCCCGTCTTGTGTACTGCGGGGAGAAAAGGGAAGAGAGGCTCTTCTCTCCAGATCTGTGAGGACTGGTGGATCCTTAGAAGGGATGAACATCGACTAAGCAACCTGCTGTCTCTCGGAGCTCGCAGCTGAGTTTCTGAGAGCTCTCTGAGAGCCAGGCTGTGTGCTGAGTATTTGTTCCACACACATCGTACTGAGGGGCTTCCCTGATGGCTCATTGAGTAAAGAACCCGCCTACAATGCAGGAGACATGGGATCCATCCCTGATTCGGAAGAACCCCTGGAGGAGGAAATGGCAACCCACTCCAGTATTCCTGCCTGGAGAATCCCATGGATGGAGGAGTCTGGCAGGCTACAGTCCATGGGGTCACAAAGAATCAGACATGACTCAGCAACTGAGCACGACAAATCTCATTGAATCGTCTGTGCTTGAGAGAAAAAGGGAGGGGCTCACCACACACGCACCATGACCCTCTCTCCGTCTCCCCAGTCGGGAGGTTTCTTCTCTCCAAGAGGTGAGAGAAAGACGTGAAGCGTTCCCCCTAGACTTCTAGGAGATTAGACACTCTGTTGATACATGTAAAGGTCAGGGTGAGAAGGTAAGAGGGGGCAGGCATGTTCCCCCACACACAGCGGTCTCTAACCTGGCTGTGATGACGCCCTCCCCGGGGCAGCGGGCAGGTCTCAGGATGCGGACGGTACCTTGTACACCATAGAGTGCGGTCCATGGGGACCAGGCAGCAGGAACTAAACACCCAGCTTGACAGTGTACCTCCTGATCTTGATAGAGGAGATCGTGTCCTCGTCCGTTCATCCTTCCTTGCTTCTCCCAGCTGGGCCCTGCTGGTCCAGTGGGAAGGGAAGCTTACACCCCAGTCTGTTGTTCTCGGCACCTGCTATGCACCAGGGCTCATTGGAATCAGTTGTTCTGAACTGGTTGCCCCAGAGCTAGGAGGCGGGACCACCTCTCTTCCAAAGGGGCCCTGCCCCCGGGGTTCCCATGCAAATTTGTTCTCCAGACCTCTGAATGCAGACCGCCCCCAGCTACACGGCCAGAACGCCCCCTATTCACTGCCGCAGATCATGGGGACTGATCCGGTTCTCAGCCGCTGACCCAGCTTCCTTAGGGTTTGTTTGTTCAGTGGAGACTATTTCCCCTTCAGATTGTGTCAAGAGCTCGGAAGCCCTTTCTCCACCGAACTGTCCCTTTGTCGCATCCTGGGAGATGCTGGTCAGCGGGGCCCGGTGACCTGGTCTTCCTTTCAGGGGGGAGACGCTGCCTCTGTCCTGTTGACCTCACAGCCACAGAGCTGTGTGAGCCCCTGCCGAGGGTCCAGGCCTGCCCAGCACGCCAGAGCGCCCTGGCTTCTCTCTTCAAAATGTGGAGCCAGGACACCTTGGGTTCAAACCTGACCCTGTCCCTCATTAGCTGTTTGACCATCTATGGGTCCATTTCCTCTTCTCTAAAAATGGAGATAACAGTACCCCCTAGTGGGATGGTTATGCAAATTATGAGATTGTCCTCTGAGAGCCTCGCATGCACAGTAGGTTTTCAACAAATGATCACTCAGGATTCCCACTTCCTAAGGCATCACCAAACTGGTCGAAGGTTCGTGAATGTCCTGTTGGCCTGTTCTGTTAGCCTCACTTGGCCCCTTCTGTCAGATCATCGCAGTGGCCACTACAATCTGGTTTGATCTGTGGGTGTTTGTGGAATTACTGGTTGAAGAAGGAGTCGGCTTAGATGAAGAAGACTTGGTTCAACGCCTGTAGCGGAGAGAATGCTTTGTGCTCACCAACCAGCTGTTCTTCCTCTTCCTGAGTGAAATGGAAAGAGACTTTCCCAGATTTCCTCAGCTTTAGGTTGAGATCACAGGACTTGGTTCTGGTCAGGGGTGAGTGGGCAAACGTGGTATAAGTAATTCCCTAAGTCTGGCTCTAAAAACTTCCTGAGCAAAGCTCAGGTTCCCTTTTCCTCTGCCTCAGAGGCTGTGCTGATGCAGAGGTATCATCATAGATAAGAGGGCTTGCATCCCTGCTATTGGGTGGAAGAGCCCCTTCACAATCTTCAGTGGGTTCTGTGTGAATGGGAAGTAAGCCTCCACTGTGCTAAGCCATTGAGATTTGGGGGCTTGTTTATTTCAGCCCAGCCTAGCAGTAATTGTCTTCACAAAAATAGTGGCCTCCGCAATGAGTTCATTCATTCCTTCCCAGACAAGGGGTGCAGAGAGGCCAACAGTTGGAACCCTGTTGCATTTTCACAGGATTGAGAATATAGACATGTGTCAGGTATGCCCATCTGCTAAGGCATCCAATGTGTGGAGTCATATGAAGCCATACCATGCGTGTTCAGAAGACTTTTTCAAGAAATCTAATCCTGAAGCTTCCCAGGCTCTGCAAGATCTGAGCGTGTATCTCAGCAGTAAAGTTGCATCAACACTCATTTTCCAAATGTGGAGAAGAGAAAAGGCCGGTAGAGAAGGTCTTGAATCTGGAGTCAGGGAGAGGTTAAGTTAGTACTAAAATGCTGATGACTTGCAAATCTGTGTCTCTAGGGAAGTAGTAAGCCCTGGACTTTCTACCTGTCTCCTAAACAACTCATTTGATGCTTCGTCTAGACTATGTGTTTGTTAGTGGCTTAGTCGTGTCCAACTTTTTGTGAACCCATGGACTGTAGCCCTCCAGGCTCCTCTGTCCATGGGATTTCCCAGGCAAGAATACTGAACTGGGTCACCATTCCCTTTTCCAGGGATCTTGCTGAACCAGAGATCGAACCCAGGTCTCCTACACTGAAGGCAGACTCTTTACTGTCTGAGCCACCAAGGAGATTATAAAAGTCTAGTCTATCCATATACCCATTTGCCCCATGTTATACCTCCAGCCTCCCTCTAGGAAAAAACAATGTGTTCCATTTGCCGTGGCTCCACTAAAAGTCCCAGGATTGAGTTTCCTTGGCTTGCTGTTCAGTGGCTCAGTCGTGTCTGACGGTTAGTGACCCTACGGACTGCAGCACATGAGGCTTCCCTGTCCTTCACTATCCCCCGGAGTTTGTTCAAACTCACGTCCAGTGAGTCGGTGATGCCATCCAACCATCTCATCCTCTGTTGCCCCCTTCTCCTCCTGCCCTCAGTCTTTCTCAGCATCAGGGTCTTTTCCAACGAATCAGCTCTTGGCATAAAGTGGCCGAAGTATTGGAGCTGCATCTTGGTTAGCATCATAGACTCATCCCCGAGCCACTCACCGTAGCCAGGAGAAGTGCTTTGATTGGCCAGGCCTGGGTGGGGAAGAGATGGTTTCTCAAAGTAATATTGGGGTTCTGGTACCTGAAAGGGTAAGACGGATGCTGGGTGGGTGGGAAAGAAAGCAGATGCCTGTTTCTGGGTGCTGCGCTCAAAGAGCAAACTGCAAGAAAAATCCCCTGCAGGGGAACATCGTGGTTTGAGATATTTGGGACATGAGGATGGAAAGCTCTCTTGGGTATTTTTGAACTCACAGAGGGTTTATTTACCACGTGGGGAGGGGGAACCATTTGTCGTTGGGGCCCAGTGGTGATGAAGGTCTGGAGGCTTCTCACAGTCTGGTGTGTGTGTTCAGTGAAGAGTCTGGGGAGAGGTACATGGGTTTGCAGAGGCTTTAATTAATTAATTAATTTAATTAAAAAAATTTTGGCCATGCTGGGCAACATTGAGGATCTTAGTTTCCTGACCAGGAATCAAACCCACAGCCCCTGCATTGGAAGCATGGAGTCTTTTTTTTTTTTTTTAATTGGAAGATAATTGCTTTACAATATTGTGTTGGTTTCTGCCATGCATCAGTATGAATCAGCCACAGGTATACATGCGTCCCCTTCCTCCTGAACCTCCCTCCCTCCTCCCACCCCATCCCACCCCTTTAGGTTGTCACAGAGCTCCAGGCTTGAGCTCCCTGCATCTTGCAGCAAATTCTCCCTGGCTAGCTATTTTACATATGGTAATGTGTATGTTTCCATGCTACTCTGTCCGTTTGTCCCACCCTCTCCTTCCCCGACTGTGTCCACAAGTTCGTTCTCTATGGCTGTGTCACTATTGCCGTCTCCTGCAAATAGGTTCATAAGTACCATCTTTCTAGATTCCATATATATGTGTTGATATACAATATTTGTTTTTCTCTTTCTGATTTATAATGAGGCTCTAGGTTCATCCACCTCATTAGAACTGACTCAAGTGCGTTCCTTTTCGTGGCAGAGTAATATTACATTGTATGTACCACGTTGTATGTATGTATCCCTCTTTATCCATTCATCTGTTGATTGACGTCTAGGTTTCTTCCATGTCCTAGCTATTGTAAATAGAGAAGCACGGAGTCTTAACCCCTGGACCACCAGGGAAGTCCTACAGAGGCTATAGAAACAGTGCTTGGTTGAGTGCTAAACATCCTCACACCATGCTCCTGGGATCTGATTTTGTTTCCCAGTTCAGCAGCAAACCTGTCTTTTGCTTCTCCATAACATTTACTGGCCTTACCAAGGAGAAAAGGGAATCCACTGAGGTGGCAAGTGGGGAGACTGAGGCAGAGAAGGAGGACTTTAAAATACACCCATTTCTCTCTCAAATCTTTTTTAACACTTTTTCCCTACCCTGTGTTGTTGAAACATTTAAATATCCTCAAGTTTCTACCATTTGGAAAAAATCTTCCCTAAATTTATTTACTATCGTGATTATCCCATCTCCCAACTCCCCTTTCTTAAAAAACAGTTTTAATAGTTCTTCTTCCTGTTTCCCCCTCACCATTTCTCAGTCTACTATGATCTGCTAGCATCCTCCCCTGCACCACCCAACTCACTCACACACACACACACACTTCGAGAAATAGCTTTCCCTAAGTTCCTCATTTAGCTCCAAAAACACTAAACCCAAAAGCTGTGTGTTAGAGGGGGAAAAAAATGTATGCACTTTTTAGGTCAAGAGACAGCATTGTGAACTTTGCTCATTATAAGTATTTATTGAATGATTTAACAAGCAAGCAAATCCAGGGTAAAGTAACGTGGGCTGTGTAATCAAATCCCCAGAAAAGAGGAAATAGTGATAATTTGCCTGGAAAAGGGAGTGTTCTAGAGGGGTCTTCAAATCTGTAAAATGATGCCATATGGGAAAGGGAGATATGGCCTGGGTGGCCCCAGAGTTAGGAACTCAAAAGGTAGATTTTCTCTCATTTTAAGAAATGTGCTAATGGTCAGAATTCTCTGAGGAGGAAAAGGGCTGTGTCAAAAGATAGTGAGCTCCCTGTCACTGGCAGTAATCAAGCAGAGACTGTTCTGTCAGAAGTACCAGAAGAGCGTCCTGTGTTGGGTGGGAGGTTACAGCTGAAGACTTCTGGAATTCCGGGACTGTTGAAGCGTGCTTCTCTAGAGGCAGGTCTCCTTGGACTTGTTTCTGCCACTCCCAGCTTTGTGATCTTGAGCAAGTTACTCAACTGCTCTGTTCCTCAGTTGTAGAAGGGAGCTAATAGTAGCACCTCCTGCGTGGTGTTGGTGTGAATATTCAAGTGTAGTAACGCATACAGGGTTCACAGCAGTCCCTGGCACGTGGTACATGCTTAGCAAATGTTTGCTAGTATTTGAATTGGTATCAAACCTGTTCTCTAGATGACACCGGATTCTCAAGCATCAGTCTCACCAGCTGCATTTGGGTTCGAGCTGTGGCATTTCTTTGATGACTTCTAGAGCGGAGCTCAAAGAGAGCCCAAAGGAGTGTTAGACAAATTACCGTGATTCCTCTTGCGTGTGTCACACCATCCCTGGCTGTTCTGTCAGAGGGACACTTGGAGACTGAGAAAAGAATTTCCACATGTACCACACAGGAAGCCCCTGAGTAACAGCTCTTTGGAAAAGTGATCAAGAAGTAGTGCCTACCCCCTTTCTTGTCCCTTCACTGTCCTCTGACTGAGTGCATGGGGCAGAGTGGGAGAAGCCTCCAGACCTGTAGGAAGACTGGGGGCTTCATTGTAACTGGTCCCCTTGGTGAATGCCCCCCACCCCCACTAGACACTGTACAACTCTGTGAGTTCAAAGACACCCAAGAGAGCTTTTCTCATGATGATCTCAGCCATCAGAAGAAAAATGACTCTTGGCTTCAGTAGTCCTGAGAGGGAAGTTTATTCCCCGCTTTGCTGGTAGCAGGACTAAGCCTCAGAGAGGTTAAGTAACTTTTCCAAGCTCACAGAGCTGGAACAGGGTCCTAAAGACCCAAATTCTTGCTGCTTGGTGAACTACTGTCTAAAACCTCCAGAAATTTCTGGATTTAATTAAGGACATTTATATTTAATCATCCTGAGAATAGAATTTCTAAAAACCATGTTCCTGAGATGAGGACATTTGATTGTCCCTTTTTGGAGTCTTTCGTGGGGGTTGAGCGTGGGCGGGGGATTTCAGAGAACGGGGCCACCCCGCCTCCCTACCCCCTGGCCGTGCATCTGACTTCTCTCTCTGCCAACTTCTTTGTGCCCTCCTCCAGGTCTGGGTAGATGCTGGGACGCAAATCTTCTTCTCCTATGCCATCTGCCTGGGTTGTCTGACCGCTCTGGGAAGTTATAACAATTATAACAACAACTGCTACAGGTGAGCATGTCCCCAGCCCTGCCTGTCCGCTCTCCACCGAACCTGGGAGCCCTGCATGCTGTCTGGCTAGTTCCTTGACATCTCCCCCCAACCTTGCAAGGCTGGGTGAGGGAAACAGGCCTGTCAGAGGAGAAGAGGCAGGGTGCCAACCATCCAGGTGGGACAGGGGAGGACCCTGGGCGATCTGACAGCCTCTCCCAGCCCAGGGTCTAAGAGTGGTCCACCAGAGGAGCTCAGAGAATAGCAGACATGATCAGAGCAAGTTCCAGGCTTCGGGGGGAGTCCACGCCAGGAATTGTATTCAGGCCTCCATCCCACCTTCTCCAGCACAGTTTTATCCCAGGGCAGATAAGGGATTGGTCCAAGGTCACACCAAGGGCACACAGCTAGTTGAACCCAGGTCTTCCGACATGGAGGGCCTTATTCTGCCTTCTGGTCAGGAATTTCTTTCCTGCTTCCTCTCGCTTGACTGTAGGGTCCTGTCCAGTCTGACCTGGAGTGCCCAGTGCCCTGCTGCCCCTTTGTTAATGGACCTCCCTCCCCACCCCCAGCCTCCTGCAACCGCTGCACCCAGTGTGGAGAGGGGACCCACGCTGGGGGTGAGCCTGGGGCTGTGTGACCCTGGCTGCCTGGTCCTCCTGCCTGCAGCCTGGATTCTGCCCTGAGGCTGAGACCACAGAAGTCCAGGGATTTGCCCAAGGTCAGCCAAAAGTGTCTGGCAGAAGTGAACTTGGCACATTGGTCTCTAACCATAGGCCAGTGGCTTGTTTGCTGAGGTCTCTGCACCTCTGACTCCATGCCTGTCACAGACACAGATGGTGAATATTCAGGGCTGGGCAGATGGCACATCTCTGCCCCCAAGATCAAGAGCTCCTCATTGTAATGTGGAAAGTCGTGGACTCATGGCAATGATACTGTCCCTCAACACAGATTCACTGAAAAAGGAAGGGTTTTTCAGCAAATGTTTCTGAGCTAGGATAAGTATTTTTGTAGAAATAGTTAGGACGGAGCCTAATTCTTTGCCCCACATATGCACCATAGTAAGTGCAGGAAAACTAAAGAGTTAAATACTTTTTTAAAAAAGGAAACCATCCTAAAAAGAGGACTAAAATACTGTTTTCATAATGAGAAAGATATGGAAACACCCAAAATGATTAGGTCAGGAAGGGAAGTGACAGAGTAATTCACATAAATATCTAGAACTTCAAAATTTCTAGAAAGACACAAGAAACTATTAAAGAGCTACCTCTGAAGAGAAGCATTGAGATGGAATGATGGGCTTTGTCTACCTGTACTTTCCCATACAGTTTAAATGTTTTGTCTTGTCTTTACTCTTGAGTACATATAGATTTTATAATCCTTAAAAAGTCACATTAATACAAATGTTATCTATATACATTCTGCCTAACATCTCCAAACAAAATATGAAAATCATCTACAAAGTTAAAGGACATAATAACATGTAATTCAGTTCAGTTCAGTCGCTCAGTTGTGGCCGACTCTTTGCGACCCCATGGACTGCAGCACACCAGGCTTCCCTGTCCATTGCCAACTCCCGGAGCTTGCTCAAACTCATGTTCCATCAAGTCATCACTGATGGCATCAAGTGATGCCATCCAACTATCTCATCTTCTGTCATCCCCTTCTCCTCCTGCCTTCAGTCTTTCCCAGCATCAGGATCTTTTCCAATGAGTTGGTTCTTCTCATCAGGTGGCCAGAGTACTGGAGCTTCAGCTTCAGCATCAGTCCTTCCAATGAATATTCAGGACTGATTTCCTTTAGGATTGACTGGACTCTCAAGAGTCTTCTCCAACACCACAGTTCAAAAGCATCAATTCTTCAGCGCTCAGCTTTCTTTATAGTCCAACTCTCACACCCATACATGACTATTGGAACATAGCTTTGATTAGACAGACCTTTGTTGGCAAAGTTCTGTCTCTGCTTTTTAATATGCTGTCTAGGTTTGTTGTAGCTTTTCTTCCAAGGAGCAAGCATCTTTTAATTTCATGGCTGCAGTTACTACCTGCAGTGATTTTGGAGCCCAAGAAAATAAAGTCTGTCACTGTTTCCATTGTTTCCCATCTATTTGCCATGAAGTGATGGGACTGGATATGCCATGATCTTAGTTTTCTGCATGTTGAGTTTTAAGCCATTTTTTTTTCACACTTCTCTTTCCCTTTCATCAAGAGGCTCTTTAGTTCCTCTTTGCTTTCTGTCATAAGGGTGGTGTCATCTGTATATCTGAGGTTATTGATATTTCTCCTGGCAGTCTTGATGCCAGCTTGTGCTTCTTCCAGCCTGGCATTTCACATGATGTACTCTGCATATAAGTTAAATAAGCAAGGTGACAATATACAGCCTTGACGTACTCCTTTCCCTATTTGGAACCAGTCAGTTGTTCCATGTCTGGTTCTAACTGTTACTTCCTGACCTGTATACAGGTTTCTCAGGAGGCAGGTCAGGCAGTCTGGTATTCCCATCTCTTTAAGAATTTTCCAGTTTGTTTTGATCCACACAGTCAAAGGCTTTGGTGTAGTCAATGAAGCAGATGTAGATATTCTTCTGGAATCCTCTTGCCTTTTTGAAGATCGAATGGATGTTGGCAATTTGATCTCTGGTTCCTCTGCCATTTCTAAATCCAGCTTGAACATCTGGAAGTTCTTGGTTCACATACTGTTGGAGCCTTGCTTGGAGAATTTTGAGCATTGCTTTGCTAGCATGTGAGATGAGTGCAATTGTGAGGTAGTTTGAACATTTTTTGGCATTGCTTTTCTTTGAGATTGGAATGAAAACTGACCTTTTCCAGTCCTGTGGCCACTGCTGAGTTTTCCAAGTTTGCTGGCATATTGAGTGCAGCACTTTAACAGCATCTTTTAGGATTTGACGTAGTGCAGCTGGAATTCCATCACCTCCACTAGCTTTGTTTGTAGTGATGCCTTCTAAGGCCCACTTGACTTTGCACTCCAGGATGTCTGGCTCTAGGTGAGTGATCACACCGTCTGGTTTGCTCCCTCATCCCTCATCGTGGTTATCTGGGTCATTAAGATCTTTTTTGTATAGTTCTGTGTATTGTTTCCATCACTTCTTAATATCATCTGCTTCTATTAGGTTTCATTGCTATTCTTTGGAACTCTGCATTCAAATGGGTATATCTTTATTTTTCTCCTTGGCCTTTTGCTTCTCTTCTTTTCTCAGCTATTTGTAAGGCCTCTTTACAACCATTTTGCCTTTTTTGCGTTTCTTTTTCTTAGGAATGGTTTTGATCACCACCTCCTGTACAACATTATGAACCTCTGTACATGGTTTTTCAGGCACTCTGTCTTTCAGATCTAATCCCTTGAATCTGTTTGTTACTTCCAGTGTATAATCATAAGGGACTTAGGTCATAACTGAACGGTCTAGTAGTTTTCCCTACTGTCTTCAATTTAAGTCAGTTAACATGTAACATGATACTCAAAAATCAATTAACATGTAATGTGATACTCAAAAGGGTTAGTGTCCCTACTAATGTAAAGAATAGAAACAGATCTAAATGAAAAATCCTAAAACACCAAGAAAAAGATCAGTAACACGCTCTTAAAATAATCAGCTCATTTTCCTTCACCAGCAAATGAGCTGTGATCTGAAAATGAACCCTCGATGTAGGTGAGGGTACAGTGAGAGAAGCCATGTCAATGTGTGGTGGTGGGATGGGACCTTGGATGTGATATAGCCACATCATTCGGTTGTTGTGAGGCTCAAGTGGGAGCCTCGTTTCTGAGGACTTTGGTCAGTGATGAAGTCCCTCTCCTGTTATCCCGATCTTCAAGGGAAGGGAAACTGAAGCTCATGGATATGGTCCCTCCCCCACCCCAGCTAGGTGTGGTGGACCTGGACTCTGCCATGGTCTCCTAACCTCCGTCCCAGCACTCCACCACAACTTCTCTGAAAGCTGACTCTGTGATGGCTTTACTCACCCACGTGTTAAGCTAACCATGTGCTCTATGTGTCACTAAGTTCATGAGACCCCCAATCGCTCCCGTGAGAGGTACAGCTCCAGTCTATAGAGGTTGCAATTTGGTGAAAGTGAAGCAAAGAAAGAGGGCAGATCCCACATGCTGGAGGAAAGGCCACAGGGGAAGCCAGCGAGCTCTCTTGAGTCCCTGGGCTGTTGGGCAGAGAGGTCACTGGGGACCACTGGACAGAGGATGCTAGAGAGGTGGGAAGTCAGGCCAGGTTGTGAGGTGGACTCTCTGGTCCTTCAAGGTGTTCACGGGAGGCAGATCTGGGCTGTGAGAAGAAGAGCCCTGTCAGCCGTGAGACGGATAGAACCAGGGGTAAGAAGAGAAAGGCGTGGGCACAAGGAGAGCACAGGCAGGCCTCTGGTCCAGGTCGAGGGTGACCCCCTTGGGATGCTGGAGAGAGATGCCATCCGCATCCGTCTGTGCTGACACAGCCTGCCCGTGTTGTGTGCCGCGCGTGGCAGAGGTCTCTAGGTCACCTCCTGCTCAGCCTTCAGCTCCATGAGGACGCAGTCTGAGTCCTCTTGTTCATCACCATCTCTCCAGCCTAGGAGAGCGCTGGCCGAAGTGGAAGGGAGTGAGGAAAGAGCCTTGCCACTATGCAGATGAGGACACTGAGGCTCGATGCAGTGTGGCTTTGAACCTGAGCCTTTCTGGCTCCTGCACCCTCATTCCTCACTCCCAGGCCTGGCCACCTCTTTCCCAGCTACTGAAATCAGCAAGGATTTGGCCAAGACTGCGTGTCATCAGGCTGTGTCTGAGACAGTGGCAGCTTTCTTCCCCGCCGAGCACATGGGTGAAATATGCTGACCGCCCCAGACCCCTTCAGCTCCCTCATCCAACAGGCAGGTTTTTTTCCCCTTCCCATCAGCAGAAGAAAACAAATCCCCTAAGTGACATCGCAAAAGTCTGAGGGCTCCTTTTATTTCCATTTCCAAATTGTTCCGTGAACGGATCTTCCTGACTCAGAGGGAGTAAATTAATACCCTCTTCCGACAGCATAATAGCTTCTGGAGGTCTTCAAAGCCCAGCTCAGCTCCTGCCAACTTCAAAGTGCGTGTTATGTAGCTTTTCACCTAGAAGGTGCCCTGTGGGGAAGGAATTAGAGGGCTGCAAATGGAGCAAACCAGACGGGGAAAATCCTCACTTCAGAACACAGGCCACTAGGCTCTCTGCTTGTAGGTGGGGGTGCTCTGAGGATGGGGTGCAGGGGAACAGGCCTGGAAGGGACCTTGTGTCTGCTCAGAGCCTGTCACCCTCTGTGGTCAGGAAGGCACTGAGGGGGGTGGGCTCTGAGGGAAGGTGGGGACCTTGCAGTAAGGGGCACTTGTTTCCAACAACCACATGAATACCCAAAGGTTATTTTCCAAAAGTCGGGATTTAGAAGTCTGAATTCTTAGGGGGCACTGTTTCTTAGGAGCACTGTGTAGCTCCTAGGAAAAAAGTGGGCTTTGGTGTCTGAGACAACTGGAATCACATCCCAACTTCAGTGTTGTTGTTGAGTCTCTAAGTCATGTCCAACTCTTTGAGACCCCATGGACTGCAGTACGCCAGGCTCCTCTGTCCTCCACTGTCTCCCGGAGTTTGCTCAAATTCATGTCCATTGAGTCAATGATGCTATCTTACCATCTCACCCCCTGCCACCCTCTTCTCCTTTTGCTTTCAATCTTTCCCAGCATCAGGGTCTTTTCCAACTTCACCAGCAGATGACAGAGAGCCTGAGTATGTGTCTGTCCTCCCTGGACCTCGGGATTCAGTGATAGTGCTCAACACTGCAGGTCCAAAAACACAGAAGAATCCCAGCACGGAGAGATTGTGAAGAAAACACTTTCCTCACCAGTGCTGCCTCGTTCTGCACCGTTTCCGGGGGCCAGAAACAGGCATGCAGGACAGATTTAGCTCAGACTTAGGAATAACTTTGCCCTCCTGGGCTAAGCTGAGTCTCCCTCAGAGTGGAGGCGATCGTGCATGCTAAGTTGCTGTAGTCATGTCCAACTCTTTGCGACCCTATGGACTGTTGCCCACCAAGCTCCTCTGTCCATGGGATTCTCCAGGCAAGAATACTGGAGTGGGTAACCATGCCCTTATCCAGGGGATCATTGCAAGTCAGGGATCAAACCTGTGTCTCTTATGTCTCCTGCACTGGCAGGCGGGTTCTTCATGACTAGCGCCACGTGGGAAACCCAGAAGGTGATCAGGCCTGCAGATAAAGTCTCCAGGCTTGGTAGCCCAGTCTCTGTCCACAGTGCCTGAAGAGTTCTGTAAAAAAGACCTGCATCAGTCAGTCACTGCTGCAAGAATGCTGTGTAACAAGCATCCCAGAACGCAGTAGCTAACCACCACAGCCACAGCATTTGCTTTTATTGCTCATACATCTGTTGGTCAGTTGGGAACTCTGTCTTTCAGGCTGTAGGTTGGACAGGTTTGGCTCCAGGGTCCAGGCAAGGCTCAAGCCCATGCCATGTGTACATTCTGGGGTCCAGGCTGCAGAGATAGGAGCTACCCTGGGAAAGTGCTTCTCATGGCAAATCACAGAAGGAGTGAGGACAAGACCAACTGCACAGGTGGATCTCAACCCTCTGTTTATGTCACATCTATTGCTATCTCATTGGTCAAAGCAAGTCACGTGGGTAAGCCCTCAGTCAGTGGGGCCGGGAAATATACTCCATCCCAGGGAGGAATGTGTGGAAGTGACTACTTGCTGGAAAATGACTTAATTGATCACAAGGCCCAAGAAACCCTCTTATCCAAGCCACCTTGTCATCTATCCAGTGAGAGCAGGCCCAGAGAGAAGATATTGCCGGGAGAATTGGAACCCCAGTCTAATGCTCATCCCACCATGCCCTTGATTCCCAGGGTCAATGCAAGGCAACTGGGGGTCACAGTCACCAGCATCAGTGTAACCTTTGATTGCATTACAAAAAGTACGGTGTCAGGAGAAGAGGAGGTGAGAGTCCTGCTCTGTCCTTGAGTCTAGTGCTCAGTCCTGGATGTGACACTCTTGAAGAGGGACAAGCTGGACTGAATTTCAGATCACAGACAGGATCACTGGTAAGGGAACTGGGGGGTTTCACTGAGTGAGCTAAAACCTCAAGGAGGCATAGGGCCTCTATCTTCAGGTCTTCAGGCTGTTGGGGAGGTTAGAACTAACACTTCCCAGAGAAGGTGGATTTGGGTCAAACAGAGCATGAGGAAGTTCTTACACTGTGAGCGGCAGGAGCCATCCGAGAAGCGAAGCGCCATGGAGCAAGGTGGGTGGCCTGCTGGCTAGGGTCTTGGTGGGGATGCTCCGGGCTGGTCCTGCTCCAGGGAGGACACTGGACAGACCACCCCGGCCCCTCCCTTTAAAGTGAAGCGGGTATTGTAAACCCGACTCCCACGTGCATGCTCTGTGGTGGCCGAGGTCCGAGAGTCTGATCCCCTGACCCGCCTGCATGAGGGTGCACAGCCCCAAGTTGGAGGGGCCGGGAGGCATGGCTCCGTCTTCTTCCTCTTGGTGGAGCCCCGTCGTCTGTAGTCTGGAATCTCCTGTGTCACGGCTTTATGCTGGTGCTTCTTTGCTGTGAACCCTGGCCAAGAGCAGGGGGCAGTCTCTGCCCTGGTGAGGGCCTCCCCCCGACTCCATGAAGGGTCTGGCCTGGGAGCGTCTGCTCCTTGCAGCATCAGAGTGGAGGCTTGTGTGAGGTCTGGGAGATGCTGGGCCAGGAGGGGTATCTCTCCTGAGGCCTCTGTGCTGGATGGGAAACAGCCCTTTCTTTCAGAGGTTGATATCTTCATGCTTTGAGCTCCCAGAAAATCAATCCTCTCTCACTTCCCTTGGTTTTCTCTCCTGCCAGGAGTTTGGAGAAGCATTGGTTTGTCTCCAAGTCTTTCCTCCCTGGTGTGCGTTTTCCCACTTGCCAGCCTCCCTTCCTTCCCACCCCCTCTCCGTGCTTCCAGTCTGCGACTGACCTCACCTTCTAGAAAAGTGCAGGAGAAGCTGTGTGACTGTGGGCCAGCCCCCTCCCCTTTCTGAACCCCGAGGGCCTCCTTGGCGCTCAGACAGAACGTTCCAGCGCTGCACCGGTTCCCCCCGCCGGGTTCTGACCCGAGCCCCTCTCCCGCTTCCCCCGCCAGGGACTGCATCATGCTCTGTTGCTTGAACAGCGGCACCAGCTTCGTGGCCGGGTTTGCCATCTTCTCAGTCCTGGGCTTCATGGCATACGAGCAGGGGGTGCCCATCGCCGAGGTGGCAGAGTCAGGTGAGTTTGCCAAAGTGGAACCATGGTCTTCCTCCTCAGCTCGCTTCTCCTGGGCTTGGGTCTCAGGAGGGGGCCCCCTGTCCAGCCACAGACCAGGCTCCTGCAGGGGAAACCGCCAGCCCAGAGCACCATCCCTGTCACCTCGAGAACCACGGGAGCCTCCACTGGCCTCCCTGCCTCCACCATTGTCCCTTGCATTCCATGCGTCACTCTCCTGCAGAGTGATTCTTTTTTGAAATGCAAACCTGACCATGTCCTCCCCTGGGGGACAGTCTGTTTTGGCTTCTCGCAGGGCTGACCTCTCAGTGTGGCCCCCAAGGCCCTGCACTGCCCAGCTCCTGTGGTCTCACCACCCACCTCGCCACCCCCCCCCTCCCCGGGCTCACTCCGCCCCACCACACTGAGGTCTGCTTTCACGTCTGTGGTTGCCCCCTCCCTCCCACCCCAGGGCTTTTGCACATACTGTTCTCCCTCTGCTGGAAGGACCCCTTTCCCTTTCTTCATTCTATGTGTAGACTCACCATGAGTGTGACATTCTTCATGTAAAATGACACGTGTTTGTATCAAACACACCACAGGTAGGGTAGTTGCTGCTGAAGTGATTGTGCAAAATGGTGGAGAACTCTCCCCTTGATTCACATGGTTTTGAATCCTGGGACAATTCATTGTATATTGTTATAAAGTAGAAAAATAGTATCTACATGACAGAATTAGATGCTAACCTCCGTACGTCTAAATAGGTTTCTCAGCTACAGGAATGTCTGGTAAGACAGTCAGGAGCATCACAGGCGGTCCAGCCTCCCTGGATTCTGTCTGCTCAAGGCTGCTCATGCCCCCCATTTGTTATGACAACCCCAGCCGCTTGTGGGGCTGTGTTGCCTCCATTGAGAACTCTAGTCCATGGCGTGGCTGCTTTTACCTGACATGCACAGATAGGACGCACCCCTCTAACCCACCAAGCTGGGTGGGGTGGTGGGTGTGGACCCTGGATCAGGAAGCTGGTTGCCAGGCTCTGCTTCATGGCCCCTGGGGCTCCACCTTCTTCTGCATGATGTCTGTCAGAGAGAGAGAGAGAGAGAGACGGTCCCTGCTGAAATCAGGGGACCAGAGCCAGACCAGAGGATATTAACATGACCGAAGCTGTCTATCATAGATTGCACACTCTGGGCAGGAACTGCCTCATGTGATCGCCGACTCAGCCCCCCAAGGTGGCACTTTTGCTACCCCTATTTTACCAGTGAGGAAGCTGAGGCTCAGAGAGCTGTGGTCGCTTACCTAAGGTCACATCGACTGGAAGGAACAGAGCTGTTGGATTTGATCCAGACCATGCTCTGAGTGCTCCATCCTGCAGCCCACGGTAGGCAGGCACCTGGCACTTCACACAACATCCATGATCCTCCGTGGCAGTAAACCACAGAGCAGCCCTGCGGAGAGGGCGCGTTACCTTCTCCATGGGACCTCTGCCTGCTCTGAGAATCCGCTCCTTCCTCTGTAACATGAGCAAACTAACTCCCAGCTCAGGTGTTGAGTGACACAGTGTATCTGCAGCACTCTGTTGCTCTTTTTATCATTATTTACATTTGATAGATGCGTTTTAAAGCTGAAGCTCAGAGTGGAGGTGGAAAGGAAAAGAGCCAATTAAAAAAATTTGTTTTTCTTTTTTCAAATTGTAAGCATGCTTACTGTAGGAAAATGTTTAAATGTTGACAAAGGAAAAAGTCTCCAGTCTGAATCAGACTGCACTTTGAGGTTCTCTTGCCAGGATTTTCCATACATGTACAGCTATACCTATATTAATGAAAACTGGATCGTATTCGGCTTTATTTTTCCATTCACAAGAAAGCATGAGAGTTTTCTTCCTCAGTAAATAGAGATCTCAGCATCCCAGGTGGCCCATTGGTAAAGAATCTGCCTGCAATGCAGGCGACGTGGGCTCAATGCCTGGGTCGGGAAGATCCCCTGGAGGAGAAAATAACAAGCCACTCCAGTATTCTTGCTGGGATAATCCCATGGACAGAGGAGCCTGCCGGGCTACAGTCCATGGGGCAGCAAAGAGTCAGACAGGACTGAGCACAAATAGAGAGCTTAATCGTGACTTTTCATGGCCAAGTGAGATTCCACAGAATGGATGTACCATGATTGATTTACTCTGTCTCACCTATCAGGCCCCAGGCTGGTTGTTCATATACTACTTCGTGAAGCAACTACAGCACCTCTGCAAGGCAGACTTTATGAAGGCTGTGCAGAATGTGCCCTGCACAACTGCAGGGGAAGCCATTCATGTAGATAGCAGTCCTGGGCTTTATACTGCCCGTTAGAGATGAGGACGCTACTCTGTGGCTCAGAGCCACAGAGGTTCCTCTGAGGTCGCACAGAACATGGGTGGTACAGCCTGGCTTGGCTATCATCTCTTCTGCTTCACCCTCTGTGTCACTTCAGGTGCTAAGGAGGTAATCCTGCTCTGTTTAGGGGTATGAATCAGACCAGGATGCCCTTTAGGAGTTCCTGCCTCTTGCAGAAATTGCATATTGCAAGTATGTAGCCCCCTCACCTTGCTCAGCAGGATCTTACAGGGAAATTTGTAACTTTAAATACCTAATTAGAAGGATTTAAAGTAAACAGTTAAAGTTTTTATCAGAAGAAGCTGGGGGAAAGAAAGGAATACAAAGTAAGTAGAGAATGTTAGAAGTGTTAGTCACTTTGTTGTATCCAACTCTTTGCTACCCGGTGGACTGTAGCTCACCAAGCTCTGTCCCTGGAATTCTCCAGCCAAGAATACTGGAATCAGTACCCATTCCCTTCTCCAGGGGGTCTTCCCAACCCAGGGATTATACCTGGGTCTCCTGCATTGCAGGTAGATTCTTTACTGCCTCAGCCACTAGGGAAGCCCAGAGTAAGTAGAAGAAAAGAACTAATTAAGATAAGACATGCAAGCAATAGAGAAAATTTTCAAAGTGAAAATTTTGTATTATAAAAGATAGCAAAATTTATAACACCTTGACAGGACTAATGAAAGGAAAAATGAGAGAAAATACAAATTACTGATATCAGAAATGAAAGAGGAGATATGGCTACAGGTCCTGTAGACATTTTTAAACATGAGAATAAGGAAATACCATGAACAACTTCAAACTAATGTACTTGATAATGTAAATTAAATGGGCAACTTCCTAAAAAATACTACATAATTTAATTAAGCTAACTCAAGAAAAACTAAATGGCTTTGTATTTCCAAAAGAAATTGAATTCATTGTCAAAGATCTTTCTCCCAAGAAGACTCCAGGCCCTGCTGTTTCACTGGTGAATTCTACTAACTGTTTAAGTATAAATAATGTCAGTCTTCTTGTTCAGTCGCTCAGTGTCCAACTGTTTGTGACCCCATGGACTGCAGCACACCAGGCTTCCCTGTCCTTTACTATCTCCTGGAGTTTGCTCAAACTCATGTCCATTAAGTCAGTGATGCCATCCAACCATCTCATCCTCTGTCACCTCCCTTCTCCTCTTGCCCTCAATCTTTCCCAGCATCAGAGTCTTTTCCGATAAGTTGGCTCTTCGAATCAGGTGGCCAAAGTATTGGAGCCTCAGCTTCAACATCAGTCCTTCCAATGAATATTCAGGATTGATTTCCTTTAGAATTGACTGGTTTGATCTTGCAGTCCAAGGGACTCTCAATAGTCTTCTCAAGTACCACAGTTCAAAAGCATCATTTCTTCAGTGCTCAGCTTTCTTCATGGTTCAACTCTCACATCCATACATGACTACTGGAAAAACTATAGCTTTGACTAGATGGGTCTTATCAGTCTTACACAAAGTCTTTTAAAAATTAGAGGAAGTAAGAGTATCTGAGGACAGTGACAACTGTATAGCTTCTTCTTATCCCAGTTTTTTTCTGCCAGCAAGATAAAACAGGAAGGGAAAAGTATATTCTACACAAAACTGTGCCTCCTGGATAATTTGAAGACAGAAAATGTTGAAGCTGCAGATAACTGTGACAGAAAGAAAAACCACCAATCCCAGCACACAGTATCTCCTGCAAAGGCAAGCTGAGAAAAACTGTGGGACAGATGGAAGACAGAGGCTAGCAAAAGGATCTGGGAGTGATTTGGAGCAGTCACCAGAAAGATTGAATCTACTCTCAGTCTGAAAGTCCTAGAAAGGACTGTGACAGATCCTTTAGCAGGGACTACAGGGGTTCAAAGTCAGTGTGATTTCAAGGGGTAAGGACCATTTAAAGGCATAGGCACATTTTAAAGGAGCCATCTGAAACACAAACCTTGCAGAGAAGAAAAGAGGTGGGGGGCAAAAAGAAAGAAAAGCATCCTTTTGTAGGGAGATGGTAAACACATGCATGGTGAAGGGAGCCCAAGAAAAAGAGATAAAATGTAAAGACCTGCAAAACAAAAGAGAAGCAGGGACTTTCCTGGTGGTTCAGTGGCTAGGACTCCATGCTCCCAATGCAGTGGGCCAAGTTTCAAAGAAATAGATAAAATCCTCCAGGCTTCCAGGCAAGAAAAGATCAAATAACTTATAATAGCAAAAGCATTAAACTAGCACCATTCTTTTTGAAACCAACATACAAAGCAAGGCAACTATGGGATAACATTTTTTAAAATTCACATTAAGAAGTAAGAACCAGGATTTAATATCCAGCCATGTCTTCATGTATGTTATGGCTATATATGTTATAGGTAGTATGTTAAAGCTATATAGAAAAGCCATTTTTAATATGCAAGAACTTAGAGACTTCTTCTAATGTTCTGACATTCTTCTATTAGAGCATGAGTGTCATTCAACCCAATAATGACTGGTAAAACTCCAGAAGAAGACTTAATGTTAAGCTCTTAAAATATATAAAATATGTATTAATATGTATGTATATGTATAAGATCAAAACAAAGGTGGGGAAGATGATAGAGAACTAGTGTAGAAATACGCTGCATACTGTTACAAAGTAGAGATCATTCAACCAAAAAATAGAAAGAGGAGGCAAGAGAAGATAGAAAAAACTCCCTGATGTATGAGTAGTAAGTGGTGGTAAATACTGGTGGGTGTGGGGGACCTGAAAAGACAGATATTAAAGGTTTAAATAAGAGACTAAGGGCCTAAGAGCATTAAAAAGGGTACAAGTATGAAGTTAACCACCAGAATAAAAACATTGTTGTTGTTCAGTTGCTAAATGAGTCCGACTCTTTGCTACCCCATGGACTATAGCATGCCAGGCTCCTCCGTCCATGGGCTTCTCCAGGCAAGAGTTCTAGAGTGAGTGGTCGTTTCCTTCTCCAGAGGATCTTCTCAGACCAAAAATAAGGACCAAACCTGTGTCTCCTGCATTGGTGTTTTTTTAAACTGCTGAGCTACCAGAATAGCTACATAAGCCTTCCTAAATAATAATTTAAAAAAAAAAACAGAATACACAACTCATATACATATAAAGTGTACGTAATTATATATTGTCAGTCAAGACCAAATGTATCAGTCTTGTCAGTAAAGGTGAATGACCTTAACTCGTCTATTGAAAGAAAAAGATTTTCAATTTGACTCACAAAGTAAGACCTATACATAGGCATACCGTGTTTTATTGTGCTTCGCTTGTTTTATTTTTTAATTTTTTACAAACTTATGGTTTGTGGCAACTCTGCATCAAGCCACGTCTACCAGCACAATTTTTCCAACAGCACTTGCTCCCTTCATGTCTCTGTGTCACATTTTGGTAATTCTCACAGTATTTCAAACTTTTAAATTATTATTAAAACTAGTGGATGAGGAGTTGCTTTTTTGAGTGAGTAAAGAAAGCAGTTTCTTGAGATCGAATATACTACTGGTAACGATGTTGTGAACTTTGTCAAAATGACAGCAAAAGTGCTGGAGAAGACTCTTGAGAGTCCCTTGGACAGCATGGAGATCAAACTAGTCAGTCCTAAGGGTAATCAACCCTGAATATTCATTGGAAGGACTGACACTGAAGCTCCAATACTTCGGCACCTGATGCGAAGAGCTGACTCATTGGAAAAGACCCCGATGCTAGGGAAGATTGGGAGCAGAAGGAGAAGAGGGTGTCAGAGGATGAGGTGGCTGGATGGCATCATGATGCAATGGACATGAACGTCAGCAAACTTTGGGAAATGGTGAGGGACAGGGAGGCCTGGCATGCCGCAGCCCGTGGGGTCACAGAGTCAGACATGACTGAGCAGCTGATCAACAGTAAACATAGTTGCTAAAGCAGCAGCAGAATTTAAGAGGATTGACTCCAACTTCGAAAGAAGTTCTACTCTGGGTAAAAATGCTATACAACAGCCCTGCCTGCTACAGAGAAATCACTTGTGAAAAGAAGAGTCAATCGATGGCTGCAAACTTCATTCTTGTCTTATTTTAAGAAATTGCCACAGCCGCCCCAACCTTCGGCCACCATCACCCCGATCAGTCAGCAGCCATCAACATCGAGGCAAAAAGACTACGACTCACTGAAGACTCAGATGATGGTTAGCATTCTTCAGCAATAAACTATTTTTTAATTAATGTATATACCTTTTCTTAGGCCTACTGGTATCGTTCATTTAGTAGACTATAGTGTAAACATAACTTGTATATTTGCCGGGAAACTGAAAAATTCCTGTGACTCAGTGTGCTGTGATGCTCAGTTTGTCCTGGTAGTCTGGAGCTAAACCTACAGCATCTCTGAGATCTGCTTATCTATTCTGTATACGAGAGACACACCCAAGACAAAGTGGCTCACAAAGGCTATAAATGAGGACAGAGTAGCCTTCCACATGCATTAAGGATGACAAAGGATAATACCTTTTAATGTTACAAACCACAATTCACAGTGAAGATATAACACACACACAAATGTAGGCACCAAATAACACAGCAGTAATCTTTATGAAGGAAAAAAACTGCAGACAACGCAAGGGGGCATAGAAATAAACTAACAATAAGAACTTTACTAAACACATTTATCAATAAAAGTGCAGGAATGAAAACAATTACATTCCTTGTTCAGAAAAATAAGAACAGCAACAAAATGAACTAAAAGACAGCTCAAGGAAGGAAATAATAAAAAGCAGAAAGTAATGAAGTAGAGAACTGGGTTTTTTTTTTTTAATAATAAATTAAAATTCTAGGTTTTTCAAAATAAAAATAGGCAAATCACCAGATGATCAAGGAGGGGGGAAAAAATGAGGTTGGGGGGGGTAAAGAACATATAAATAGCAAAATAAGAAATTACAAAGGGGAAATAACCATTGGAGCAGAAGACATTTTTTAAAATCATAAGAGATTACTTTGCAATCCTCTTTGCATATAAATTTGAAAACCTAGATGAAATGAGTATTTTCCTAGGGAAACGGAGATTGCTAAAACTGACCCCATTTGACTTAGAAAGCTTAAGCAGGCCAATTTCCATAGAAGAAACAGACAACGTTACTGAAGAACAACCTCAGAAGAAAACATCGGCCCTGATGGCTTCTCAGAGGAATTCTACCAAACCTTTGAGACCAGATAAGATAGGCCCAGTGCCCTGTAAATTATTCCAAATTATTGAAAAGGGAGGAAACTTACCTAGTTCATTATCTGAAACACATAGTATTGAAACCTAAACCAAATAGACAATGCCAAGAAAGAAAACTACAGATTAATATCACTCATGCACATTGATGCCAAAATACCAAATAAAATATCAGCAAACTCAAATCTAAAATATTAGAATCCAAAATCATATTAAGGTAATATACCATGTCCAAGTAAGATTTATTCCAGGAATAATAGAAGATTGATTTAATGCTAAGAAAGCAATTAATATCACACACCATATTAATAGTCCAAAGTAAATCATAAAATTATCTCCATAGATGCGGAAAAAGTCTTTGAAAAATTCAACACTCATTCACTATAAAAAATAATCAAGTAAATGGAAATTAAAGGATATTTTTTTAAATAGGTGTGTGCAGAAACATTTTAAAATTAAAGAGAATGGTTGCCTACAGTGGTGAGTGGAAAAGAGATAGAAAAAGGTGAGGAATTAAGAAGTAAGGAGAAGGAAGAACACCTCTGAGTATTTATCTTTAATAGCTCTGACTGAGAGCCACAGTAGTGTTTCACAGAGCACCCAAGACAAATAGTTACTTTTTTGTGGGTGGAACCAAATGTAATACAAATAGTAATGAATGAACTTAACTATATTACAAATGCATAATGCAATCATTCTGAAAAGAATGGGAAAGAAAAGAGCTAACAAAAGTGAATTTCAGGAAGCAGTATGTTGACTGAACATTGCAAAGCTCAAAACATGTTCCATATCGTACTGAAATTCCTAGAGAGTATAATAAGGCAAGAAAAAGTGAGAATATTAAGATTATAAAGGAAGAATAAAAACTGCCTTCATTCATAAACAACATGATTGACTACATAGAAAATCATAAGAAATCTACAAAAAAAAATTACCAAGTGAATTTAGTAAGGTCACAGGATAGAAAGACAATCAAAAATCTTTGGTATTTTTTTATACCAACAACAAACAATTGGGAAATTTTTATATTCTGCTTTTCACAAAATGTAATTTAAAAATGAAAAGGTAAGCAACAGACTTGGAGAAGATAATCATAATTCTTTTGTTTCATAAAGGGTTTGTATCCCAGATATATTAAGAATTCTCACAACTAAATAAAAAGGAGCTAACCCAACTGAAAATGGGCAAGAACACAGGAGGCGCCTCACAAAAGAAGATGTTGATATGTAGGGAATTCCTTGATGGTCCAGTGATCAGGATTCCTTGCTTTCACTGCTGAGGACCTGGGTTCAGTCCTTGGTTGGGGAACTGAGATCCTGGAAGTCCTAACATGGGCAGAAAATAAATAAATAAATAAAATTTTTAAATAAACAATAAAAAGATTTATGAATGGACAATAAAGATATGTGAAGATACTTCACATTGTTAGTCATCAGGGAAATACAAATTAAAAACATAATGATAAAACACTTCATACCCACTATAATGACTAAATTTAAAAGACTGACAACATCAAGTGTTGACAAGGATGTGGAGCCCCTGAAACTCTCAACTGTTGCTGGTAGGAATGTAAAATGACAGAGTCACTTTGGAAATCCGTTTGGCATTTCTTAGAAAATTAAACATATGATTCCCATATGACCTGGTAATTCCCCTCCTAGATAGGATGAACAAAGCTAATCTAAGGTGAAAAAAAAAGATCAGTAGTTGCCCAGTACAAAGACAGGGGATGAGGGTGGGGAAACAGAGGGGCAGGAGGGGGTGGAGGAAATGTTCTCTGTCTTCACTGCAGTGGTGGTTATCTGGGTGCCTCCACTTTTCAAAGCTCATTGAATTATACACTTAACATGAACACTTATGGTAGGTAAATTAGCCTTTAATAAGGCTGCTTTTTAAGGTAGAAGATAATCAGGATAAATGTCTCTTGAACATTTACCTTTTTAAATGCTTTCCATATTTTCACGTCATCCCACTGAACTCTGCCAACTGCCTTATTAGGTAGGAATCCATTGTTCCCATTTTCTAGCTGAGGAGACAAGGGTAGAGCTCACAGTAAAGAATGGGGATTTGAACCCTTGGCCACCATGCTGCAGGGCTAGAACATCAGACTCCCATCCTTGACAGTAATAAAGCCCATCCTGAGGCTGTGCTATCAAGCCCCCTATTGGGAGCAGTCAAGAGAAGTGAGTGTGGACCTGGGAGATGAGAAGCTCAGAGGAGAAGGTGGTCTGGGTGGACCATCATTTGTCCAAGCCCTGACTCCTAATTACTTACATAGGAATCATTGGTTCTTTTGTCACCCTAGACTGGCTAAATTAGAATCTCTCGGTGGGCCTGAGAACCTGCAGTTTAATAAGAATGCCTCCCACCACCACCTCTCCTCATCTACCCCAGTAAGAATAGAGACATGTCTATGCAGAGGAGGGTCTGGGTGTCAGACTAACCTGGGCTTGAATCTTGACCCTTCCAGACACTTGCTTCCTTCTCTCTGCCTCATCTTGCTCATCTGCACAATGGGTATCCTCGTAGAACCAGGAGCATGGGGTGGCTGTGAGATGTACATGATTCAAGGAAGAATTCAGCACAGTACTTGGCACAAAAGAAACACTTAGTCCATTTTAGATGAACATAGCAATTGAATGAGGCACTGAACTCCACTCAGCCCCTTCTCTCTGCTTCCTCTCCAGGCCCTGGCCTGGCCTTTATCGCCTACCCCAAGGCCGTCACCATGATGCCCCTCTCCCCTCTCTGGGCCGCCTTGTTCTTCATGATGCTCATCTTCCTGGGCCTGGACAGCCAGGTAAGTGGGGACCCCAGGTGGCAGTGGCAGCGGGGGGCAGGTGCTGCCCCCCAGGAACAGATCTGGGGCCTGCACACCACATCCTGGTTCTGGCCAGTTGGGACCAACCAGATCATAAAAGACCTGGGAACACAGAAAAGCATCTGCTTCCTTCCTTGATCTCCACATTGGGGCCCCCATGACATGCCCCAGGTGGCCACCTGGGTGGGTCGTGGGTACCACCACCAGCTCCCGCTCCCCCCACATCCGCACACCGCCCCCACCTGCCTCTGTTCTCCTGCCTCTCCCAGACCCACCCCCACTTGGCAGCCCGCCTTCCTCCGTGAAGGATGTGGAGTTAGAACCAACAATTTATGTCTTCACATTTTCCTTTCTGTTAACGCAAATGTGTGCACTTGCATCTTTTCGCCCCCGCCCACCCTCCCACCCTCTTTCAATCCCCTCTCTGGTTTTCCTGCTGGAACCCTGTGGCCTCCAGTCTCTCTTCATCTCCAGAAATCAACCCTTGGCCCTGCTGCTGTATTGTGGCTGGCCTTCCTAAGAGCCCCAGAGAAGGTCTTCCAGCCAAAGCCAGGCGCTCTGAGGCCCTCAGACAGGGGTGTCTTGGCGAGGTGCTACCTGTGACCTTGAGCGAGTCACGCAGCATCCAGGCCCCGTGGTTGGTGTGTCTGTCAATCCAGCCAAGTCCTATTTCTTCCCCTGGATGGTTTCTCAGAAACTGCTAAGCCGAGCTGCAGAATCAACCGGGTGTTTTTGCTGATAACCGTCCCTCCATTGTCACGGCAGAGGCCTCAGGAGGGATCAGCAGCTTGTGTGACAGTGACAGGCCTGTCTCCGCAGAGGGGTGTGGGGGCCGGGCCTGGGCTCTGCGAGCCCCTGGGCTGAGCCAGACCAGCACTAGGGCTGAGATACTCTGTTTGCAAAGGGCGCCTAGGGCCCCAGGGTGGGGGGTGGCTGCTCAGACCATCCCCAGGTGTGCCTGGGCTGTGTCCTCAGTTTTCAATCATGATAACCATATGGGCTGGGGCGGGGGGGGGGGGGCTTCTGTTATCCCCATTTTACAGAGGAAGAAACTGAGGCTCAGAAAGGCCAAGTGACTTGAAGGGATATGCACCCAGGTCTCTGCACTGCGTAGACCATCTGCTCTGATGCCTCTTAAGTTTAAATGCTGGATCAACAGCGTCCCCTGAGTCCCCTTCCTTTACCTGGGGACCCTAGAGAAAGGACGAGCACAGCTAGTCTTCCCCTAGAGACAGGACAGCCTGGAGGCCAGGAGCCTGGGCGTTGGCGTCTAGACTGAGTTTAAGTCCCAGCTCTTGCCAGCCGTGTGACTCTGGGCTCTGCTGCAGTCCATTCCCACAATGAGGATGGAAATACCTTCCCTGGGGAGATAGACATGGACCAGAAAGGACATGGAGCCAAGCAGTGGCCCCAGGGACGGGGGTGCCCCCAAATAATGACCTCCCAGTGCCCCACGGTAGTGACTGCCCAGCCTCTGGAACAAGATCACCCCGTTCAAATTCAGGCCCTAAAATGTTAGACCTTTGTGACCTCAGGGCAAGTTACTTACACCACTATACTTCTGTGTCTTCTTTACAAAAAAGGGACAATGGTGGAACTTAATACATAGAGATGAAATAAATTAACATCTGTTAACTACATAGAATTGAGCCTGGCACACAGCAAGCACCGTGTGTTCACCACTGTTGTTATTATTCATTTATCAAACATTTTCTGAGCATCTGCTTGGTGCCACTTGAAGTAGATGTCAGTGACATGGCCCCTGCCTTCCAGGGTCTCACCTTTTTGTAAGGAGACAGATCTGAGCAAGCATGGACCCCACAGATGAGGGGTATGGACTGGGCCTGGAATAGGGGCTGGGGTCTGTTCTGCCCAAGTTGAGGGCAAGAAGAAGCAGTCATGAAAAGGCTTATGCAGGAGATCTGCCCACAGTGCTGGGAGAACTTGGGGAGGGGGTGAGGGATATGCTGGGCTGTTGGGTCTGAGTGTTGAGGGTTGAGTAGGAATGTCGCTGATCTCACATCTGGCCCTGATCACACAGATGCATAGTGGCTCAAGCTCTGCCATCTAAACTTGCCCAGCCCAAACACAAGAGCTGGGCATTAGCTCCCCTGATTGCCCTCCCCCCAGCAGAAGGCAACCCGCCCACCGGAAGCAAAGGGCAGGGGCTCTGTCACAGGCCTGGAGGATGAAGTAAGTCAGGCCCCCACAGACTGACCAGAGCCCTCAACTCTCAAGACAGTTACCCAGACTGCCATCTCGCTTCCCAGGCCAAGACTGGATCTCATTTATTTCGTCCACCCCAGAACAAGGCCCAGCACATGGGCACGTGACTGGCAGCATAAAGGACAAGGAATTCTAGCTTTAGAGTCAGGAGACCTCATCTCAAGGCCTGACTCTGCTGCTTCCTTGCAGAGAGACTTTGGGCTGGTCACCTCCCCTCTCTGAGCTTCAGGGTCCTCTTATGTTGAATGGGCCTGCTGGCATTCTGTAAATGCAGGGGATACTGTTTTTATTCTTGGGTCCTCCATCAGGGTGAGGAAGTGTGGGAATGAAGGCGAGGCCCGGTGGGGAGGGAAGCCCAGGCTTTAGGGCTGCTGTGCCTGCCTGGAGCCAGGGCCTCTGATGGCCTTTCTCTGGAGCTTTGCACCATCATTTCTGCCCTGTCCAGTTCGTGTGCGTGGAGAGCCTGGTGACCGCCGTGGTAGACATGTACCCCAAGGTCTTCCGGAGGGGCTATCGGCGGGAGCTGCTCATCCTGGCCCTGTCGGTCACCTCCTACTTTCTGGGCCTTGTGATGTTAACGGAGGTGAGTGATAGCCACACGGGTAAGTGATGTGGACAGGGTAACATCAGGGGTAAGTGCCTGGGCTTTGGTGGCGCTAGTGGTAAAGGACCCACCTGCCAGTGCAGGAGACATGAGACGTGAGTTTGATCCCTGGGTCGGGAAGATCCCCTGAAGGCAGACATGGCAACCCACTCCAATATTCTTGCCTGGAGAAGCCCATGGACAGAGCAGCCTGGTGGACTACAGTCCATGAGGCTGTGAAGAGTCGGACACGACTGAAGTGACTTAGCATGGACATGTTTGGGTTAGGCGGATCTGACATCACGTCCCAGCTCTGACCTTGACTGGCTGGGTGACCCTGCCTCCAGGTCCGGCACTTCTCGGGGACTCTGTGTTCTCGTGTTTGTAATGGGTCATCATGAGACTCCATGGAAGTTCTCGTTCAGCACTTGTATAAGTGCTCAGCTCCAGGTCTCCATCACCAGAAGGAATAAAACTCACAATGAGAAAGGCTGGGTTTACCTGGTCATTATAAGCAGCCATGGCAACCCACTGCAGTATTCTTGCCTGGAGAATCCCCATGGATTCTTGCCAGAGGAGCCTGGCAGGCTACAGTCCATGGGGTCGCAAAGAGTCAGACATCACTGAGCAACTAAGCCCATGAGCATCCAGATGCCCCAGCTACCCCTTTTAGTAAAACTTCTGAGTGAAGGAGGCAGTGTCTGCCAGATAACCCTCAGCTAGTGACTCACTGTTCTCAAGTTCAGAACAGGCTTCATCACTGAGGAACCTGGACACCTTCAGGTGCTATGTGTTCCAGCTCCCACCTTCTGCATGTCCCGTCTTGTCTCTGCCAGGCCTGTGGGCAGGGAGGGGCTCATCACACCCCCAAATTCAGACTGTCTCATAAAGCCACGATTCTCTTCCCTCTTCCCTCCTGTAGCATCCTAATAGATACTTTCTTAAGTAACTTGGGAAGGCAAAATTAGGTATCTTTTTACCCACACTCACAAAATTAATTTTACGAACCAAGCCGCTCTCCACCCCTACCCCCCAAATAACCAGAAAACTGTTGCCAGGAGACACAAAGGGGTTTTGTAAGGCACGTGGAAAAAGTGAGGGAATTTAGAATCTGTCAAAGCAGCTCCCGTGGTACTGGGGTCAGTCTGCTGATCTTCGTCATTCTCTGCTTCTCAACTCAAAAAAGCCACCTCCTCCTGGAAGCCTCCTCTGCTTTCCTTCCCACCCAGGACTTCATTCTAAGCTCGGTCCAGTCTCCATCTGGACATTACAATGACCTGTGTGTTCACCTGCCCCACCAGGCCCCAAAGTCCTCAAGAACAGGAGCCGGCCTGGATCTGTTCTGTGCCCTTGGGGCCTGGCCCGGGGTGTGTAATCCCTGCTCCTAGTCATTGTCACATTAATGGGAGTGATAATCAGCATTTGAGCAAATGAATGGTGCCGCATTCCCCCCTGCCTCTCTCCACACAGCCAGTGAGCAGGGCCTCATTAAGTGCTGATTAATTACGCCAAGTAGAGTCTTCTGTCACGCTCAAATTGGGGGCTTACCTGATGCCTTCCAGAGGCTGGTGGGGCTGCAGGAAAAGCAGGCATTCGTGGGCGTCCTCGGCTTGCAGCAGGCCGGTCGCTGGAGGGCTCTCCTGGACGCCAGCTGGCCAGCCCTGGGACCCTGGCTGACGGAGCCCGTCAGGGAGTCAGCGCTCTGCCTGCCCTGGACGGGGGATCAGCAGACACGCAGGCCCCATACACCCACCTTTGCCCTCTGCGGAGGCGTGTCTATGAGTGACCACACCGGGAGCTTAAACCTGCCAAATGGGCCGTGGCAGATTCAGTAATTGCTCGGAGGATCTTCTCCCTCATTTAAACACATTTAAAGCTCTGCTCTTGGGGGAAAATAGCCTGCAAATATCTGCTCTTCCACGGAGGTGAGGCGGTGGGCGGGGAAGGTCTCAGGCTCTGCAGCTGGACGCCTGGGCCCGGTCCTCAGGCCCACGGCAGGGTGACCTCTGGTGACCGGTGGGGCGTGTTCTCACTACCCCGGGCCTCAGCTTCCCCACATGAGCACTGAGGACACCAGCAGCCCCGGCCTTATGACCACACGAGGCAGGACCTACGCATGCTGCGGTGTGGATGCGTAGGAGAGGGCGAGGCTAGAGGCAGGGAGGCCTGTGGGGAGGCCGTCACAGCCTCCTGGAGGGAGGTGCTGAGCCTGCCCGGCCTCCAGTCTCCAGTTTTCTGTGTTGTGGCTAGCATCCAGGGAGCAGAGGCAAGACAAACCTCTGCGATCCCAGCAGCCCCTTACGGTGGTCTAAGGGGGCCCAGCCATGGTGGGTGTGGCGTTCAGAATGCCGGAGAGACCAGTCTGCCCTGGTGGCCGGGACTCCAGGGTGGTAGGTGACCACAGGGTGGGGCGCCCTCGCCGAGGCCAGCTGGCTAACCCTGCTCTCCCGTATGTCTGTCTGTCACTCTTCCCGTATGTCTGTCTGTCACTCTTCCCCCATGTCTGGCCTCCCACCCCGCAGGGCGGTATGTACATCTTCCAGCTCTTTGACTCCTACGCCGCCAGCGGAATGTGCCTTCTCTTTGTGGCCATCTTCGAGTGCATCTGCATCGGCTGGGTGTACGGTGAGTGGAGGCCGAGCCCGCCACCCCCCAGTGCCCGGGACCTGGGTGGGCTGGGCTTCCCTGTAGCCCGTCTCCATCTCCATCACCCTCTTACCTCAGGCACATCTCGGGTTCTCCCACCTGTTGGAAGACCCTACTGCTTGTATACACTTTTGCAGCACAGGGAGGGGTTCCAGTCTCAGGCACTGTAACCTTGGGTCCATCCTTCTGCCTCCGAGGCTCAGTTTTCCCATCTGTATAATGGAGTAGTCATCACCGTGGCTCCTGGTAGGAGGGGGTGGAGACAAACCAGCCAGCCCAGTGACCGGCCCTCGGCACCTGCCTTTCGGCCTTCCTATTCCCCAGACTGAGTGAGTGGATGAGAGTTGCTGGGCTTGTGAATAGATGCCCACCAGCCCTAAAATCTGAGCCCCGACCCCCACCCCACCCAGGCAGGTCAGCCAGCCTGACCCCGCTCAGAGCGACCACCTTCCACCTTTTCCCCAGAAACTCCTGAGTGAGTCCTGGGCCTCACCGCCTGAGTCAAGAGGGGTCTCTTCAGAGCCCCTTCCACCACAGTTTATCCTAACGCTGCACATAGCTAACACCCTGGTGATTTTTAAGCAGCAAGTAGGGTCCCTGCCGCAACTTGTCTCTGGTCAGGGAAAGCAGACACGCATCGCCTTTCCTCTGAGTCTTGTACAGAAATTCTCTGGGGTGTGTGTGTGCCCGTCTGCTTTATTCTGGACAGGAAGCAACCGCTTCTATGATAACATCGAAGACATGATTGGCTACCGGCCGTTGTCACTCATTAAATGGTGCTGGAAAGTCGTGACCCCCGGGATCTGTGCGGTAAGGGTGCTGCCAGGAGCCACCTGTAGCCCACCACTCCCCTACTTCTCCACCCCCCGCCCACTTCTCCACCCCAGAGGCCAGGCCTGGCTGAGGCCAAAACTGAGGAGGTAGGTGATGTCCCCCTGGGGGACCCTCTGTGCACTCAGAAGTCCAAGGCAACTGACACCTTTCCAAGCCAGTGTTTTTTTGGGGGACAGTCTCTGGGCTGGGCCAGGGGGCCTCACTAGGACCCCAGTCATGCCACCAGCTTGCTGTGTGACAGTGAGCAAGTCACCTCTCTTCCTGGGACCTCAGATTCTAAACCTGCAGCCTGGGCAGACAGCGCCCACCCCCATGGGGGCTGAGGGTCCCGTGAAAGACATCTGGCTCTGCTGTTAACAGTGCAGCAACCGCTTGAGGACAGTGAGAGGCTCACGCCCTGCCCCTCGGACCAAGCTGCGGGGAGGCCTTGGTGGAAGGATGTTTAATTAAAGAGACAAAACCGCTGCTCTTCACCTGGTCCTTGGCACTGGAAGTATCTCAGAGCATCTTCACCAACCATCTTAGTTTTGAAACCAGCCCTGAGAAGTAGCTAGAAAAAAAAAAGTTAAAATTTCTGACTGTTTGGAGGCTGGAGTTCAGGCTCCTGGGGGGGTCGAGGAGGGTCTCCTGGGACCTGTGGGGTCTGTTCCCTGTGCTTCTCGCTGTGGACAGGCAGGATGCCACCTCTCCGAGGCCACCGCACAGGGTCGACCGTCTCCCCTACCGGCCGCCCACACCCAGGCTGAGGGCCATCCCGGGGACCTCTCCCCATCTCTCTGCAGGGCATCTTCATTTTCTTCCTGGTCAAATACAAGCCCCTCAAGTACAACAACGTGTACACCTACCCCCCCTGGGGCTATGGCATCGGCTGGCTGATGGCCCTGTCCTCCATGCTCTGCATCCCGGTCTGGGTCTGCATCAAGGTGTGGAAGGCAGAGGGGACACTGCCAGAGGTGAGCAGCCCGGGCGGAGGGGTCAGCGAGGGTGGCTGGGAAGTGGGGCGGGGCGGGGGGGAATGTGACACAGGGCAGGGCTGGCTATATGCTAGAAGGGCTGTGCTGGTGAGTGTGAGTGTGGTCACGGGAGTCTCTGGGTCCCCCCGCTTCCTCATCTGGGCCACGGGCGTGATGAGAACATACCCCCACGTGTCTCCTGGGGAAGGCTGGCCAGCTCCTCCATGGCAGGGGTTCATCAGTACTGTTGTGCGGAAGCCTGGAGATTGAGCTGCTTCCTCTGAGTTCAGCCTCGGTTTTCCCATCTGTAAAATGGGTCAGCAGTAGTCCCTCACTTACAGCGGTTGTTTGAGGACTCAGTGAGTGCATAGAGGGACAGCACTTGAGCCAGGACTTGGGGGGAGAGAGGGGCCAAGTGTCGGCTCTTGGTGCTCTGTTGATCCCGTTCATTAAGGACCCTGTTTCCAGGGCACGGGGAGAGAGTCTGACATCTGGGGGCATCTGTCCTGTGCCGTCATCATGCAGAGCTCTCTCTGTTCTGCGTCTCCTCTGTCCTCAGAGAAATTCAGTCACTCGCCTAAGATCAGACCACCAAGAATTAGCAAACTGACCATTTTCAACAATTTTATTGAAATATGTTTTCTGTATCATGAAATTCACCCATTTCTGATATAATTCAATGGCGTATTTTTTGTAGCAATGTTCTGTGTCATGCTGTCACCACCATAAATCCATTTGCAAACATTTTTATTTATTTATTTGCATATATTCTTATTTATTCATAAGATTCCCAGTGCCTGTTTCCAGTAAGCCCTGTCCAAAGCCCCAGACACCCAGAAATCTCTCTGTATATGCTTCTTCTGGGCGTTTTCCTGCCAATGAAATCGTGCTGTCCATGTTCTCCTGCTTGTTTAGTGAATTTGGGCCCCGGCCCGTCATAGCCTGGACACCCTGTCTCTCTCCACGCTCCTTTCCCACCTGCTGGGGGATCAGGAGGTCTGAGTCAGCTTCACGCCCCTTTTGCTAACCACGTGCTCTGTGCCAGACGCTGCTCTAAGCCGTCGACAGTCATTAGGCTGCCGAGTCCTCATAGGTGTCCTGTGAGGTGGAGGTGCTTCCTGTCCCCATGTCACAGGTGAGGAAGCTGAGCACAGAGGGGAAGCCAGTTACCCCAGGGCACGCAGCCTTGGCGTGGTGGAGCAGGCACCCTGAGGCTGTGCCTTCATGCCGCATGCCCCTTGCCTGGCTCCAGCCCCAGTGCAGCACCCCGCCCCGGCTTCTCAGGGCTGAGCTGTGTCTCACAGACATGGCCAGTGTGCCGATGCCCCCCAAGGCGCGTGCCAGCCCAGAGTCAGCTCCAGCCAGCCCTCCTGTCCACCCAGGGGAGAGCTAGCACCCAGCCAGGTCCCGGGAGCAAGCCGAGAGGGAAGGTCCCTTTCTCCAGCCTGTTCCTGCCCCCAGAGCAAGGCCAAGTCCTCCGCTCCTGCAGGGAATGTAGGACAAGGGCAGTTGTTGATTCTGACTTGGGACCAGGCGTGTCCAGAGGAGAGCTGCCCTGGAGCCCAAATACCTTGGCCCCGGCTGGCCCCTGCCAGTGAGTTCATGTCCCTCCATTTCCAGAAGAGCTTCCCAGGTGGCGCTAGTGGTAAAGAACCTGCCTGCCAGTGCAGGAAATGTAAGTGATGCGGGTTCTGTTCCTGGGTTGGGAAGATCCCCTGGAAAGGGAAATGGCAACCCACTCCAGTATTCTTGCCTGGGAGAATCCTATGGACAGAGGAGCCTAGCAGGCTACAGGCCCGTAGGGTGTCAAGAGTCGGACATGACTGAAGACACATGCACACATTTCCAGAAGGTTCTGCCAGCTGATGGGAAGGATCTGGAAGGAAAGATGGGGGTCAGAGAGTTGCTCTGAGGGCAGGTAGTCTGTGCTAAGAGCCATGCACAGGTCAGCAAATCTGAGGACACCTCAGGAAAATGACGCTCGAGGCAGGTGCCGCTGTGAACCTCTTCGAAAGACGAGGGACCGAGATGCAGAGGGTTAAGTTCTTGCCTCAGTGAAGCGGTGGAGCTGGGAGTCCAGCCCAGGCACTCAGCTCCAGAGCCCATGCTCCCAGCTCCTGTCCTCTGTCAAGATCCTAGCACCTTGCCTGGCACCTAGTAGATGCTCAGCATGATGGTATTATGGGGGAAGAGGGGCATCCTGCCTGTTAATCCCTCTTGGGCAGAATAGGCCCAGCCTATTAGGCATGGCAGGATCTGCACATGAAAACAGGACCTTGATTGTAAGAAACCAGCGCGCCAAAGTCCTTCCAGCCTTCTTGGGGAAAGGGCCCAGGAAGGACCTCCCACATCCTGGCCTGACGTCTTCTGGAGGTGCACATGAGGCTGAGGTGGGGGTGGGGGGGGGGTGCCCAGGCAGGATCAAGAGGGCAGGAGCGTGTGTCAGGGGTAGAGTGGATGATGGCCACCCCATCCGCCCAGCACCCTGTCTGCCGGCCACTCTGCGGGGTTGAGGCCTTAGCAAGAACGTTTCCATCTTCAGACGCACACCTCCTCTTCCCTAGACGGGGATGACGGGCATGATGACGGCCTTCTATGGGAAACATACCCATTTATGCAGAAACCACTGTATAGACGGCCCCGGAGGTGCTGTAGCTCACCCTCACAGCAGAGTCCCCAGGAGGAACTGCTGGCCCATCTCACAGGTGGGACAGTGCGGTGCGGTGGTGTTAGGTGACTGGCCTCACACGTATCAAGGCCAAGCAGGGCCTCAGAGCCCAGCGTCAGCCTGCCCAGGAAGGAAGGATGCAGCCTGGGTATAGCTCCTGCGTCCTGGCCTCCTGCAGTGGGCCAGGTACAGGGCGGGCAACTCTGCTCATCGTCTCCTTCCTCATCCAGCGCTGGCACCCTGTGGTCCCCGTGTTCCCGGGTGGGGGCGGGAAACAGATCTCCAGGCCGACGCATCGCCCAGGGCAGAGCTCCAAGCCCGGCCTGCGGTTTCCGCAGCACGCCCCACCCCCCGAGGTGTCTGCTGTGCAGTTGGGAGGCGCCGAGGCAGGCTGGGAGGCGCCGAGGCAGGCCCCCCGGGGACCCCAACAACCGCTCTTCTCAGACAACTCTTTTCCTCTCCAACCGTGTAGAGATTCCGCAAGTTGATGATCCCCAGCACCGACCTGAAAATGCGGGGCACGCTTGGGGCAGGCCCACGGACGGTGGCGGTTAATGACTGTGACGCCAAACTCAAGGGCGATGGGACCGTTGCGGCCATTACAGAGAAGGAGACGCACTTCTGAGCGCCCTGCCACCTCGATGGCCCTCCTCCTGCTCCTCGCCCCCTGCCGTCCACCGCCGTGTGTACAAATGAATACCTGAACCCCGTTCTTCACCTAGTGGTAGAGGCTTGCTCGTTTCTGGTTTTTGTTTGTTTGTTTTTTGCACAGGATTTATTAACAAGTTAATTTTAAGGTGGCCGTGCCCACTCTGGTTTCAAGTCCTGCCCCCTCCTCATCCCACCCCCACAACTGCCATGTGAGTAACGATGTGAAAAGATAACCCTATACAGGGACTTCTCATGTGAGGAGGGTGTAACAGCATTCCCTCGGGGTTAGGAAGAAGCTGTACCAGAGGACCGGACTTTTTATCCTCGGGCTGCGGGGTGAGCGGGTGGGAGCGACGTCTGCCTCCTCCATCAGCCTCTGAACCGACCTGTCCGTGCCCCGCGTCAGTCCAGTCTGTCTGTCTCCACACCGCCAGGCTTCCCCTGAAGCCCCTCCCCTGCCCGTCCTCCCCGGCTTCCCGGAGGTGGTGGGTTTGCAGACAGCAAGGCTATGTCAGAGAAGAAAACGTCCCGACCGACTCAGGACTCCTGGGCGGCAGGCCCCCCTCTGCCCTGGTCCCTCCGAGTGACCTGGGCTCTTCCCAGCCCTCCTGGGTCTCCCCGGTGGGGATGGCTGGGTCAGGTGAGCTCTGGGGGTTTCTGCCTGGCCTGGCCGCATCTCTCCACGGATCCTTTGCATGCCTCCTGGGCGTGCAGACCTGCTGTTGATCTTGGATTCTTCTGAAGACTTGCCACTCGTCACTCCCTTCTTTAAAGCAAGTTTAATCCAGAAACCACGTGGCTTGATTTCCTCCGTGAGAGGTTCCTTCCCGTGGAGACCTGCAGACGGCAGGGCTCCTCCGGGCCGTCTGCTCACACGCTCGGCTCTGCCGCTCCATCCTCCTCCGCGGGCTGGCTGGAGGCACCTGGCTGATGGTTCCTGGGCTCCGTCCTGGTTGCGGCTGTCTGTCCTACCACTGGCCCTGCCGGGGTCTGTGCCATGTGACCCCTCCACCAGCCTCCTGGGTCAGAGCTGCAGTCGGGCCTGGAGCCGGTTTCATCCTCTGATCCCTTCTTCATCCCCCGACCTCATCTCCTCCCTCTGACCATCCCCCTGCCCTCTTCCCTCTCCTGCGTTCCTGAAACCCCCCAGTCCCTGCCCACCCTTCCTGCCACTAGCAGAGCCCTGGGATCTTCACAAGGCTTCTCCTCTACCTTTTCCCCAGGACTGGCCCGCCTGCCTCTCTGGCCAAGGGGCTGAGGAGCCTCAGCGCTCACTGGCGTGGAGCCCTGGGCTCTCATCCCCTCCCTCGCTTGCGCCGCCCCGGGGTCTGGGGCAGCGGCTGGCACTGCTCCGGGCCTCCCTGGCTGGTCCCCTCTCTTCCTTAATTGGATTTGATGTCGAGCCCCTGCCTTGGGTCCTGAGTTACCTGGGGACAGGCAAGGTGCATCCTTTGTCCTTCTTTCTGTGCCCAGTCTTATGCGGTGGCAATGCAAGCTTTCTCCAAACAGAGGATTTAATTTCCTGTAATAAACCTGCGTGTCTGATTCGCCCAAATGCCCAACTGCTCAGCCCCCAGCGGTCCTCGTCTGAAGCCCGCGTTTGCTAAGAGAGAGGCCAAGCGCCCCCCACCACCCAGGCAGGTCGGGGTGTCTGGTTCCAGGGCCCCCCCTTTTGCACACACAGCCCGGCATCTCCCTGACCTGTCTGATCTGGTGGACCCCAGAAATGGACGCAGGAAGATTGGACCCCTGCCTGTGTCCATCCTCCTCGGCTCTTCTCACAACAGGCTGGGGCGGGGTCTCCCCACTGCTGCTGCTACCGGTTCCCCACCCACCGCGGTCACCGACGCACTGCCCCTCTGCCTCGCTGGGGACGCGCTGTTCGTGTGGCCCTTAACACGTCACTCACTTTACGGGACTCGTGGGCCAGGGCGGAGGGAGGGCTTTTGTTCTTCGCTTTTTATAATTTCCTACTAGTACCTGGGTAACTTGGGGAGGAGGGCAGGGAGGGAAATGTGGGGGCAGGCGAAACGTCATCACGGTGACTCTTTTTGATATTCATTAGAAACAATACATCCTTTCTGAGATATTTACAGTATTATTAAAAAATGAAAAAGGTTGTACTGTTTTGCATAATGAACGTTTTTATGGGGTATTCAAAGGGTACACGATTGTCTGCTTACTCATTTTTAAAAATTAAAGGAAATGAACCAACTCTCTGTGGCTCTTCCTGGCGGAGTGGTTGTAACTCATCAGATGATTCTCCGGGTTCTCTAACTTCTGTGATGTTCCTGCAAAACCGTCTGGGTTCCACATTTGGGGGCTGTAGTTTCAACTGAGGGGGTTATCAGTTAGAAACACCCAGGGCTGTTTCAGAAGCCCACACTACCTTTCATGTGATCTCCATACAATGAATGTCTACCGTCTGCTAAGTGCTTTACAAGAGTTCTTTCTAATCCAGCCACAACCCAACTTTGTTTATTCCTTCCCCCAGGTTGGCTGAGAGCTGCAAATTTTGGAAAACAGGATTTGGTGTTCGGTGGGCTCTATCGAGGACCCACATGTTCCCTGCGTGGACCTAGGTCTGGGGGCGCTGAGACAAGGGGAAGAGCCCTTAGTCGAAGTGTTTCTGCCCTTCCCTGTCCCGCAGAACGTGCCTGTGCCACTCCAGACTCGGGGCGCGCAGGGGGAGAAGTGCTCTGCCTCGTCCGGTCTTCTCCGGCCAGTTGAGCTCCGCAGTGCAGCCCCGGGCAAGTCTGCCCACTTGTCTGGGCCTTGGCTTGGCCGTCGGTAGAGTGGTGACGAAAAGGTGACCCGGAGAGGAAACGTAGCCGGCGCAGGATTCCCCCAAAAGTCCTCTGCCTTCCTGTCTCGTACTCAGCCCCTGGCACCCTCTCAGGCTGTGAAAACTCAAGTGAGCCCTTGGCCTGAGGGCACCTCCTGACCCCGTAGGGAGCCGAGTCAGGCTCTGCTGCCAACTCCTGGCCTCCTCTGCCTCTCACTTTAGAATAAGGTCCTCTTCGTGAAGGAGACTGGGAGGAGCCACACAGACACTGCCCTCAGAGCGTCAGGCTAGGTGCACGGTCAGAGCCACGCCCCACGAGAGGCCGCAGGGCAGAGTGTGCCAGGGACGAGCGCTCGGGCAGTGCCGGGACAGGATCAGGACAGTTTGTTGAGCACCTGCCACGTTCCAGGGGTCACGTGGCATTACCTTGTCCGAGCCCCACAACAGACCTCACAGGTAAGATTTACTCATCTCGTTGCTTATACAAGGAACTAATGTTCAGAAACTAAATAATTTGTCCCCCCCCACCACAAAAAAAAAATGACACCAGGGGCTTCCCTGGTGGTCCAGTGGTTAAGACTCTGACCTTCCAAGGCAGGGAACGAGGGTTCAATTCCTGATCTGGGAACTAAGATCCCACATGCTGCACAACTTTAAAAAAAAAAAAAAAAGACACCAGATACACCTCGTGGAAAGTGGAGGAGCTGAGTAGGATCACGGTTTGCCAGGTCTGCGCGGGGCCCACACACCCAAGCACTTGACCAGGGGCTGAGAACTGGAGTTGCATAGTGAGGGATGGAAAGAACTTGCCGGGCAGGGAAGCCCATTTGAGATGGGAAACAACTTGAGCAAAAGCAGAGGCAGGAAGAAGTCTTTGGGGATACGCAGTGATGGGAAGCCAGCCAGACTGCAGACCACCTAAGGTGGTGGGCAAGGCGGGTCTGGGCAAAGGACTCAGCAGGCAACTTTGACCTTGAGAGACTGGAACGAGCTTGGCTATCCCTAAGAGAGCCCCCCACCTGCCCCCATCAGTGTGTCAGACCAGTTATAACCAACACTCGACTTTTCTTGTTCTCCGGTGGATTTTCTCTGCCTTTCTTTTGAGTGTCTTCCCCAAGTGAGCCGTTTCTAGAATGGAAAGGCTCTCTTAGCCCCACTTAGCCGGGTGACTAAGAAGAAGCCTGACAGAGGGTCTGGGCGTGATCTGTGGGTGCCTGTGGGGGGAGGCAGGTATTTTCCATCAGCCTCAGAACGACCCTGAGACTGCAGTTCATACCCACTTTACAGATGTGAAAACTCAAAAGTCCAAACTTAAGAGAAATGAGTGGAGGAACTTGGCTGACATCACACAGACTGAGCTGGAATTCAAAGCCAGGTTTACAAAACCCAGAGCCCCTGTTTCTTCTCTATACTAGACAACTGTTGGGTGACTCAGGGCTCCAGCAGGGGAGAATGAGCTAGGGGGCTTCCCCCACCCCTCCATCACTGCCCTCCCACCCAGAGTCCTTGGCTTAGACTGGCTCCGGTGGCAGAATCAGCCACCAGGTGGTGCTGTTGCTAAACCCAACCCCCCTCCCCATGGTCCAGGCCGTGACCAGTGAGGTCAGGACCAGAGCAGAGACTGGAATCGAGACAAGAGGGTCCTGAGGCTCCGCTCTGGGTGCCCAGAAGAGGGACAAAGAGGCTCCCCGTGACAGAACAGCCACCCTTCTTATCCCAGCCCATCCAGAGCTCCTGCTTGCAGCCAGACACACCTGCCTTCAATTCTCAACAGCCCTGGGTGTGTGGCCTTAGGCAAATGACTTCACCTTTTTGACTTCAGTTTCATCATCTGTACAACTGAACAAATGGACAGAATAAGCTGCTCTGGCAGGGATGTTGAGGGTGTGTGTCTGGCACATGAAAAGAATGTGCTGTTTGTTACATGTAGCTCTGCTCAGCATGCTGGTATCAGGAGACCTGGATCCTGGTTTTGAACTCACTCCATGCCTTGGACAGTCATTTTACTTCCCTGGGCCTCAGTCTCTTCATCTGTAAAATGGGACTAATAACAGAAACTCTCTCTTTTGGTTATTCTAAAGATTAAATGAGATAGTGGCTATATGGCATTTGTTTTATAGAGCTTCAAATAAGCAGGAAAGGTATTAAAGATATAATAGGGGTTGTGGTTAGGTGAAAATGCAAATGATGATAAAATCTGAGGAGTGCCAGGCAGCTTCTCAGGTGCTTACATGGCACAGGAGACAGACTGTGGGTTTTCTCTGACCATGTGCCAGCAATTACACAGGCCTGTCACCAGGTACCTGCCTTGGTACCTGCCCCACCTCCCCCCAGTCCCCACCTTGCTTCATCTGCCCCAGGGTCCTACCCCAAACCCATTTAGACACAAAGATATAGCACAGAAATGAGAAGGCCAGATCCTGAAATATAGATGATTATTATCTCTGGATGATAAAGTTTGGGCTGATTTTAATTTTCATTTTCTTCTTTCTATACCATCTAATTTTTCCTTTAACAAAGAACATCTATTGCTTTTATCTTCCAAAAAATAAAATCAATAAAGCTATTTTTAAAAATCCTCCCCTCACCACTGGGAGGCTGGTTACAAATGCAGGCCCACAGGGAATGGAAAATGATTCTCATGTGGTTGGAAGAAATGATGACAGGGAGAAGGGGGGGATTTGCCACTGCACACAGTCCTCAACCTCAGCTCCAGCCTCTGCTGGGGCCTCTGGGCACCCCGTGAGCTGAACCTCAGGAAGGAGAAGAAGCAAAGGGGGCAGGACCCCTCCTCCAGGCCACATAATCCTCCAAACATTTATGGACATGCCGGCGGCTTCATGCTTGTCACAGGGAACTTGTCACAGCAAACTTGTCATAGCTGCTGGAAGGGAGAGGGAAACACACACAAGCAAGGAAGCCACGCTTTGTTGAGGACTGACTGTGTGCTAAGTACTGCTGCCCTTGTATCTCAATGGACCTGCCCTCCCCACACACACCCATTGAGGGAGCTGAGATTATCAGCCCAATTTACAGATGAAGAAACTAAGGTCTTTGCTTATATTTTTTTTTTTACTGCTTTCTGAATAGCTGCTCCTGGGTGCCCATAGGGATATTTCAGACTCGAATTTCCCAGGTGAATTCATCTCCTCCAACACCCACACCCACCAGTCTGTTCCTCCCTATCTCAATAAATGACACCACCCTTCTACCACTTCCTTCACTCAACAAATATTGATTGAGGACCCACAGTGACTCTGCCCTCATGGTGCTTACATGCTAGTGGGAGGACCAGCCAGTGATTGTTTTTAATTGAAGTCTAGGTGATTTATAATGTTTCAAGTGTGCAGCAAAATGATTCAGTTATATATGTGTGTGTGTGTGTGTGTGTGTGTGTGTGTATGCTTTTTCAGATTCTGTTCCATTGTAGGTTATTACAAGATGACAATAAATATCTTAAAGAGTAAAAATAGACAGTTTATAAGATGATAAATGATAGGGCTAGAAATAAAATAGGGAGGAAGTATCAGGAGGGCCCAGGAGTGTGGAGTCGTGTTGGAATTTAAACAAGATGATCAGGGCAAGGGAAAGAAGAAAGGGGAAGGGAGTCTGTCCTGTCTGGAGCTTGTCTAGAGCTTCTGTCTGGGGAAGAGTGTTCTGGGGCAGAGGAAACAGCATGTGCAAAGGCCCTGGGTGAGTGCTTATCTGCACTCTTCCCAGAGTGAGGAGGAAGCCGGCATGGCTGAAGCGTGGGGAGCAAGGGGACCGTGTAGAAAGGAAGTGGGAGAGGCGGTGGGCAGATCGCCAGCTGGGAGGCTGGTGTCCATGTGAGCTAACCCAGCGGGAGAGGGACAGAGCCTTACTTCTGTTTCAGTGAGACCATCTGGCTGCTGTCGGGGGCATTGCGTGGAAGTGGGGGGATCAGTGAGGAGCGTCATGTAGGCAAGAGATGAGACAGAGAAGGGTGGATGTGGTCAGATTGTGGCCATATTTTGAAGGCAGGATTTCCTGGGATTGTGAGGGGAGTCAGGGATGCCTGAGATGTGGAGCCAGTGGGTCAAGTGAGACTCTGCTCCTCACTCCCCACATTCCACCAGTCAGCCGGTCTCCTCAGACCTTGCTCCTGGAAACCTCTCAGATCCACTCACTTATCCGCTCCAGCCACTTCCCTGGACCATCTACCCTCACCTGGCCGCTGCTGTGGCCTCTTGCCTGGTCTGCACCCAGCCTCCCCGCTGTATTCTCCCCTTGATTTCCTGCCCATCACCCCTGTTAGAGCTCCTGACTGACCGCTGGCTGTCAGGGAGGTTTCCTTCGGCCTGGGAGTTACTCCCCAAAAAGGGAAATCAGGGGGCATCAGTACTGATAGAGAAAGGGAATGATGCTGGGCCACCAAATCCCCAAAAGTTCTCCAGCCAGCCATACCTAACCACTAGGCCAGTTTCACAACCAAGCGTCACTCAGAGGGGCAGAGAATGGCAGCCCCAGAGTTGGCAGGGAAGGCTTCCCAGAGGCTGTGGCGCTGGCTGGGCCCTTGAAGAAACCCAGAGCTTAATGATTTCAAGAGGCTCCGGCATCTCTCAGACACGGGTTTGAGCGCTGGCTCTACCACTTCCCAGTCGGAACCCCAGACTTGGCCAGGGCTACAGGGACTACTCGGAGACTGACCACAGACTGTTTGAGGACCCCCATGGGCCGTTTAACGCTTGGTGAGAGAGAAGGGATCCCAAAGTGGAGGTCTTGGAGCTGCAGGACCTGGACCATGCGGAGAGGCGCCTGGGCAACGTGTCAACTGTGGTGGGCGGGGCCTGCAGGCAGGTGGGCGGGGCCTGCAGGCAGGTGGGCGGGGCCGCAGAGGCGTTTCTCTTTCGGTGGCATCTCAACTTCCCAGGTGGCTCAGCCTTATAGAATCCGCCTGCAATGCGGGAGATGCGGGTTCGATCCCTAGGTAGGGAAGATCCTCTGGAGTAGGAAATGGCAACCCACTCCAGTATTCTTGCCTGGAGAATTCCATGGACAGAGGAGCCTGGAGGGCTGCAGTCCACGGGGTTGGAAAGAGTCAGACACGATGGAGCGCCCACACTGGCTTGCTCTATCACGTACACCATCTGGATGACCTTTATCTCTTCCTTTATCTCTTTGTCTTTATCTCTCTGAGCCTCAGTTTGCCTCATCTGCAGACTGGAACCAGTTATCCCCAGGCTTTGACATTTTTTCAAGACCTGAGAGTCCCATTAGGGTGTTGGCTTAGCTTAGGATAAGGTCTCCTAGGGTCAGAAGGTCCCCCATAAAAGGAAGAGCCTCAAGGTCTGTCGTCAGATAGACTGGATTTCCATCCCAGCTCAGCCACTTACCAGCCGGGTGACCCACCATGAAACCCCCCACCTCACTGAGCCTCCACCACCTGCCCCGCCCCCTGTAAAATAGAGCCCTGTCCCTGCACACTAAGGCGCTTCAGTTCTGTCCGACTCTTCTCGACCCCATGGACTGTAGCCCGCCAGCTTCCTCTGTCCATGGGATTCTCCAGGCAAGAATACTGGAGTGGGTTGCCATGCTCTCTTCCAGGGGATCTTCCCGACCCAGGGATCGAATTCCTGTCTCTAATGTCTTCTGCATTGATAGGCGGGTTCTTTACCACTAGCGCCACCTGTGAAGCCCAAAATGGACCCCACTGGTCACCAAAAAAGCAGCCCTCTGTGCACCCAGTATATAGTAGGGGCCCAGCCAAAGTGCTGGAGAGTTTGGACTTCACCCCAGAGGCAGCTGGACCCACTGCCTGAAGGCCCCCCTTCCTGGGCGGGGGCAGCTGCAGCCCCCGATGGGTGCTTTTTATCTCCAAGCCGCAGTGGGCTCCGCAGAGCTCGGCAAAGTCCCTGCGCGCGGACAAAGAGCTGTTGTTCCCGCAGATCTAAAATTGCCTCCCTCTTGATTGCCGCTATACAAACCCAGGCGGCTGCTCGCTTCCCCCATCCAGTTGGGTCTATTTCAAGAACACGCTGATTAGCGCTGATTGCGCCTTGATGATGGTAAGCGCATCGCCCAGCCCCCTCCCCAGGCTCCCCGGGCCGTCCGTGCTCCCGCTCCGGGGACCGTGGCCCTGCCACCCACCGGCACCCAGAGGCCTTGGACCCGAGAGGGGGTGCAGCACAGTCGGGCTGGGCTCCTCATTCTGCCTCCGCCGCCGGTGGGACTTGGGGAGGTCATGTCCCCCACCGCCTACCCCCGCCCCCCAGCCTCTATTTCCTCTGCTGCAAAATTCTGTGCTCAAGAAGGCAAGGAACAAAATAGTGCCTAGGGAAGGGTGGCTTTCATGGTGGGCTTCCAGATACTGTGGTCATGATTGGTCATGAGCCGAAGGAGCATAGTTTTAGCCTTCTTTCTCTCTCTGTCTTGCACACATACAAACTCACAGAGATTTCTCTGCTCCTGCCAGTCCTTGATGCAGTGGGATGAACTTTAATCATCATTGTTTTCCTTTACTGAGCACATTGCCGTGTACCTGGGACACCTTGCCTTGTGCAAACACCACGGTCATCTTTGGCACCTATTTCATGTCTGCTTGCTGGTGAGGCTCCTGAGGCTCCCAGAGGTGATATCACTTATCCACCACAGCCCAGCCAGGGCATGGTGAAGTCTGGATTTGAACCAAGGTCATTGCAAGGGCAAAGTCTATGCTTCCCAGCACCCCAGAGCCTGCTCAGGGCTCTTGGCCAGAGTTAAGGGAAACCATGAATTAGAATAATAGAGCAGAGGTCTAATGCTGGTTATTTCTACCTTACTAGTCCTGTGTGTGATCCTGGAAAAGTTTTTTTTTTTTTTTTTTCTGCTCCAGAAATCTGTTTCTTCCTCCTTAAAATTGGGGGTCGACTCAAGGTATCCCAGGTTCTAGCCATTGCCCATGATGGATGGACTGATTCCTGGAATAATCTGAAAGTCCTCTTTGAAAAATGTAGATTCTGGACCCCAGCCTTAGAAATCTGAAATCAATAGGCCTGGATGGGCCTGGGAATCAGTGTTTTAAGACACTCTCCAGATGTGGGTCAGTGGTTCTGTCTGACAGCAGTCAATTCTAACCCCATCCATCCACACGCCCTATCTGCTCTACTCTCAAATGGGCCTCCAGTCCATCTGGTTCTCCACACCCTCACACTCCCTGCCACCAGCCCAAGCCCCCGCCATCACGTAGCAGCCTCCTCCCTTCCTGGACTCCCTGCTGCCACTCGGGCACCCTCTTGTCCATTTGCTACACAGCACATTGAAGGATCTTCTCAAAACGCAAATCTGAACACCAGCACCACCTCCCAGCCTAAACCATCCATGGCTCCCCATTACTTCAGAGATAAAGACTTCTCGAAGCCCACACTTTGCTCTTTGGTCTCCAGAACCATCCAGGGCCTGGTGCCTTCCCCAGCCTCATTTTACACCGCCCGCCCCTTCCCTGCAGTACTGTGGTCTTCTTTCAATGTTCAACCCACTATGTGACTGTCTGCCAGAGGACATCGCTGCTGCTTCTTAGAGCTCCACCTCTCCCTTTTCTTGTCTGGTTAACTCCTGCTCACTTATTAGGTGGAGTTAAGTCTTAACTTCCTGGGACTCGCCTGGGAGAGAGTGGGGTGCCCTGGGGTGGTGAGCTCCCCATGAAGAGAGGAGTGCAAGAAGCTTGTGAGTACTCACTTGGAAGGAGATCATGGAGGGGATGTCTGCTTTGGGTCTGAACCCTAGATCCTTCTCCCTACCTCAGAGAACCTGTGGGCCTCCAGGACAAGGGAGCCCTGCCTGCCCTCCTGGGATACTGGGAGTGAGGAGGCCATGGAGACCTGTTGGCTCCCAGAATGCCAGGCAGCCTAAGCGAAGGCCTATTGGCAGCAACAAGGCTTCAGAGCCCTGGCAAAAGGGTCTGGAGTTCCCCTCGATACCTGCCTTGGCCCCTGGGTCCTGGGCAGCCCTGGGGAGTGGATCACTGCTGACTCCTGGTTGATGGCCCTTTCCAGCCCCCAGAAGTTTCTAAGGAGCATGCATATCAGTTCACCCCTTCCCTCTCTGCTACCCTGAGGCCCCTTCTCTCTCCAGCATCCCTCAGCTCCTCCCCTACCCACCTTTTCTTCTCATCAGCATCTCTGTTCCCTCCCCCACCCCATCTTTTTACACCCCTCTTTGTCTGGAGACCTCATCCCTCATTATCTCCCTCTCTGCAGATCCCCACCTGCCAACCCCGCTCCCATTTCTTTATGAGACAAGGGACCTCTGTCCATCCTGCCCAGGGTCCCGGGCTGGGCTGCAAGGGTCAGACCAGGCCAGGCCAGGATGGACCCCAGTGTCACCATCCTGAGGAGGGAGGTGCAAAACCCTAAGTCCTCCCCTGATGTCCTCAGTACCTGCCTGACACACAGCGGTTCTCAAGAACTATAATAAGGGGCTTGAGACCGACCTTGGTCCCAGACTTGATCTCTGGGCAGGGAAATGAACGTGTGAGCCCCTCTCAGGTTCTCCATGAGCCCTCAGAGGGAAGCAGAGGGTCTGGAGGGTTAAGATTTTCCAAGGCACCTTCACACCCATTATCTTCATAACCCTTCCCATGCCTCAGCCAGGTTGGGTGAGACACCTCAGTGTTCTACATAAAGACACTCATCTCAGGAAGGTGAAGCCATGAGCCCCTAGCCTGCAGCAGGTCAAGTCCACAGCATCTATATGGCCCCTAGAGACCTGGGTCCTAGGTCCCTAACAGGGATGGTTCTGGTTCTCCAAGGCCCATGCTTGGGACGTGGGAGATAGGCAGAATGTTTGCCCAGATTCTGGGATTCTACAAACCCCTCCAAGCCTCCCACCACCTGTTGCTAGGTAACAGCTGCTCAAGGCTGAAGGTAAAGGCAGAGGTTGAGTCGAGGAAGGCTGAGCAGCTGGCTCTATCCTTCACAAAGGGGCTGGTGGAAGGTGTTCCCAGGCCAGGCCTAGGGAGAACCTGAGCCTCAGAGGTGTGCAGGGGCTTACTCAAGGCCACTGAGGGTGAGGGTTAACTCATTCTAGCACCAACATGTCAGAGCAGCAGGACCCTTAGAAATCGGCTCCGTAAGAAGACGTGTGCTACAACCCGCAGTTCCTAAGCCAGGGCAGACGTTGCTAGTGGATGACTGACCTCCTTCCCACCCAGCGCAGCCTAAGCTCAGAATTCTCAATACGGTGGTCAGGCAGTTCTAACACCGGACCAGAGTCGGCATGAAAGATAATCCTGTTTATTCTCTCTTATCTGCTCTGACCTCATTTACAGATGGATAAACTGAGGCCCAGAGAAATGTGGCAGAATGAAACATGCATGGGCCCTGGGACTCAGAAGTTCAGGTCTTAGCCATGTGCTGTCTTCTTGCTGTGTGGCCGTGGGCAAGCCCCTCCACCTCTCCGGACCTCAGGCTGTCTGCTGTAGAGTGGGTTTGATGACAGCAAGCCTGTGGAAAGAAAGCCAGGGATTGGGTGCAAGCACTCCCCAGGCGCCAAGCCCAGAGGAGGCATCTGAGGACATTTTACCCTTTCTCCCCCAGGCACACATTCAGCTTCCAGCTGTGCCAGCTCTCCCTTCCTGGGGCAGATGTTGGCCCAGCCAGTGAGGGTAAGTGTGAGGCTGAGGCAGGGACCTGAGCTGAGCATGTGGGTCTTGGTGAAACTGGAGAGGGAAGGACACGAGGGAGCTGGGGGACAGGCATCGGCTGGGGAGGGGTGACCACCGCTGGGCCCTCTTGAGCAGCTGGCTGGCTGCTCAGGGGGCGTCAACAGCCTCCCTCCCTCGACTTCTTTTTCTCTCCCAACTCCAGACTCAGACCCCACCCCGCTCTGCCTTGTTGTGGCTGTGGGGTAGAAGCTGGCTTGGGCTCCCCCTTCACACTCACACGCTGACTCATTAGAAAAGACCTTGATGCTGGGAAAGATTGAAGGCAGGAGGAAAAGGGGACGGCAGAGGACGAGATGGTTGGATGGCACCACTGACTCGATGGACTTGAGTTTGAGCAGGCTCCGGGAGTTGGTGATGGATGGGGAGGCCTGGCGTCCTGCAGTCCATGGGGTCACAAAGGTTTGGACACGACTGAGCGACTGAACAGCAACATGGGGAAGAGAAGGGAGAGAGTGGGCCTGCCCGGCGCTGCGGTGCGTGGGTCCAGCTGGTCCACCCTTTGCTGGGCACAGGCCCTCTGCCAGGGCAGGAAGGACATCGTGACATAGTCTGCCCTGCGGACCCGGTGCTGAGCATTGAGAGAGGTGTTGGCAGAGTCAGGCTGGAGGAAGCTTCTTGGGAAGATCTTCTAAACGGCAGGGCGGACTTGAGATGAGAAGTTCTGGGGGAAGTATACCTGCAAGTGCACCTGTACACACACACACACCACATCACACAACACACACATCACACACAGATCACACATCACACACACACACCGCATCACACACACACCACACACCACATCACATACATACATCACACACATCACACATACCACACACCACATCATACCACACACACCACACACCACATCATACATCATACATACACACCACATACACATCACACACCACATCACATACACATACATCACACACATCACACACACCACACACCACATCACATACATACATCACACACATCACACATACCACACACCACATCATACCACACACACATCACACACAGATCACACACACACCACACACCACATCATACATCATATATACACACCACATACACACCACACACCACATCACATACACATACATCACACACATCACACACACCACACACCACATCACATACATACATCACACACATCACACATACCACACACCACATCATACCACACACACATCACACACAGATCACACACACACCACACACCACATCATACATCATACATACACACCACATACACATCACACACCACATCACATACACATACATCACACACATCACACACACCACACACCACATCACACAACACACACATCACACACAGATCACACACACACCATACACCACATCATACATCATACATACACACCACATACACACCACACACCACATCACATACACATACATCACACACATCACACACACCACACACCACATCACATACATACATCACACACATCACACATACCACACACCACATCATACCACACACACATCACACACAGATCACACACACACCACACACCACATCATACATCATACATACACACCACATACACATCACACACCACATCACATACACATACATCACACACATCACACATACCACACACCACATCACACAACACACACATCACACACAGATCACACATCATACACACACACCACATCACACAGACACACATACCACACACCACATCATACATCATACACACCACATCACACACAGATCACACATCATACACACACACCACATCACACACATACACATCATACACATCACACATCATACACACACATCATACATCACACACACACCACACACCACATCACACACATACATCACACACATCACACATCACACACAGATCACACATCACACACACACACACCGCATCACACAGACACCACACACCACATCACACACATACATCACACATACCACACACCACATCACACCACACACACATCACACACAGATCACACACACACCACACACCACATCATACATCACACACAGATCACACATCACACACACACACCACATCACACAGACACACACACCACACACCACATCACACACAGATTACACATCATACACAGATCACACACACACCACACACACATCACACACCACATCACACACACACATACATCACACACATCACATATACCACACACCACATCACACATACCACACACCACATCACACATCACACAAAGATCACACATCATACACATACATTATACATCATACACACACACCACATCACACAAACACACACATCACACACACACATCACACACACCACATACCACATCACACAACACACACATCACACACAGATCACCCATCATACACACACGCCACATCACACACACCACATCACACAGACACACACATCACACACACACCACACACCACATCATATATCACACACCACATCACACACACACCACACACCACATCACACACAGATCACACACACACCACACACCACATCATGCACACACACCACATCACACAGACACATCACACACACCACACACACACACGCCACATCACACAACACACACACCACTCACAGATCACATGCACACCACACACCACATCACACACACACACCACATCACACAGACACATCACACACACCACACACACCACACACACACAGATCACACACACATCACACACACCACATAATACACACACATCATGTACCACACACACCACACATACATGCATAAACATATCACACAGAAACCACACACCACATCACACAACACACTCCACATCATACACACCACACACACACTGCACACACCACATCACACAACACACACACCACACACTCCACATCACACACGCACATCACATACCATACACCATGCACACCACACCACACACACCACATCACACACACCACACACACATGCATAAACACATCACACAGAAACCACACACCACATACTCCACCTTACACCCACACATCACATACCACACACACACCATACATACCACATCACACACACACACATCACATACCACATCACACAGATGCACACATCACACACCACACACACATGCATACACACATCACAAAGACACACACATCACACCACATACACCACATCACACACCACACAGACACACACATCACACACACATGCACACATACACACACCACATCATACCACACACACACACACCACATCACAAACCACACACACACACACCACCTCACATATCCATGCACACACACACAAACACCCCACACCACACATGCTGACTTTTCCTGCGAGCTGTTTGGCTTTTCTGCCCCTAAGATGTTTCCATTATTTCATCATCTTCTTGGTCTTCTCGTCTCGCATATGATCTCTCTGACCCGGCCGAGGAACACAGGGGCCCCCACGCGGGCCAGCACCACCAGGGCCTCCAGTGGGGCCTAGGCTCGCCAGCAGGCCCTGCGGACGCGGGGTGGCTGAGAGCAGCGAGCAGACACAGGGAGCAGGCACTGGGGCCCCCGTGGTCAGCCCTGCTGGGACTCAGGGCTTGGTCCACCAGCAGGGACAGGCTGAAGGCCTTATTGGGGGTGGGGGGCTCCCCTGACCCCGGCCTGGCAGGCCTCTCTGCCCAGCCTCTTGCTCCGGCAGCACTGGTTCTCATTGCTCCTAGTTTGGACAGAGGACTTTGTCACAGCCTCGGTGTGTCTGTTTGGATGGGCTTGGAGACTTTCACCAAATCGTCCTTGCCCAGATTTCTCTTTACATTTTGTTAAAGTCATCTTTTCACTATGACTCTGTCAGTCCCTCTCATCTTCCACTTTCAAAAGATCTAGCAGTGGCAGGGAGCCAAGAGCAGGAGGGAAGGCCTTCAGTCAGAGGCACAGGTTGGAGATCATTCGTTAATTGTTCATTAACTCAGTAAATAAAACCTTGTTGAGCACCTACTATGAGCCAGCCACCACGCTAGATGCATATTCTTGCTGTGTGGAGGACATACCTTAATGTATCCATCTGTGAGTAACCAAAACAATGGCAGTGCTGCTTGCTAGGAAGGGGTCAGTGGCCTGAGATAGTGAGTCTTAAGCCTGGGGCTGGGCTGCCCCTGACAGTGGTCAGGAAAGACCGCTCTGAAGGAGACACCACCACCAGGAGAAGGCGCCAGCTGGGCAGAGTGGAGACAGCAACATGGTCAAGAAAGGGAACAGCAGATGCAAATCCCTGGGGGTGTGTGGACTGCACAGAGGAGGCCGGGGCCACTGGATGGTGGTAAGTGAGGCGAGGTGGCAGGGTGTAGGCTGCACGGGGGAACAGGGGCAGCGGCCGGGAGGCAGGGCTGTCGGGGCGGAGACGGAATCAGGGACCAGTCGGTTTCCGCCTTGGACAAGTGGAGGCCAGTGCCGTGACTTGTTGAGGGCCTACTGTGTGCCACATCCGGCTGCCTCGCCATGAGTGCCCCCCACCCCAGCCAGGAGGCAGAGTCTACAGGCCAGATGGGGCCCTGGGGGGTGCTGTTCAGGGCAGCAGCTGCAAAAACAGCCCCTCCTTGCTGCCTTCACCTGACCCATGGCCGCTCCAGGCACGCGGGCCCAGGCAGAGATGCTCATCTGAGGCCCACCTGCTGGGGTCAAAACAAGAGCTTTCAAGAGGTCTGGCATGCAGACAACAAATTCCCTCACATCCCAGCAGTTCCACCGTTTGGTTTCCTGGACTCCTGATGCAGCTGAAGCAAACTGGGTGAAGGCAGCCTGAAACCTGGCCTGCAGTTACTAGGACCGTCACCTAGAACTTACTTTCCACGTTCCGATCAACGTGGGGCTTCCAACCCCACCAGAAACTTCTAAAAACTCTGGCTTCCCATGGCCCATCCCTGACTTGCCAGTTCAGGATTTTCTAGGGAACCCTTTATTTTTAACAGATTTCTTCGTGATTGGGAAAACACCGCTCTGGAGTAGAGACCTGGCAAGTCTCAGAACAGAGGGGATAGCTGGGGGGCCCTGTAAACAGAAAAGCTGGCAATATGTTCTAACAGACATACTGTGTGATCCTGGGAAAGTTGCTGAACCTCTCTGAGCCTCGCTTTCCTCATCTATAATGGGAAAATGGAATATAACTCTGGTTTCTGCATCCATTGCAGATTCTATATGAGCTCCATCAAGTTCCCAGCACACAGGGGTGCTTAATCAAGGGCAGGAGTTTTCATGGTTGTCTTTGAGAGATGTCCTTCTTGTGGATGTTCAGAGAGAAACCACCAGTTTGTAACGGCTGCCCAATTGATTCCCAGGGCCCATGGAGCCAGCCCCTTGTTCCTGCTCAGATGGGCGTGCTGAAATCTCCCAGGCAGGTCTCCTTGGTGCCAAGGGTACCAGGCACGTGCTTTCCACAAGAGAGGCTAAGAGAGAAGGATCAACCCAGTGTCCCCGGCTCCCCTGTGGGTGGGGGCAAGCCCACTCACCCAGTCCCGACGGGCAGGGGAGGAGGAGCCCGAGCAAGCCTTAGAGAGAGGAAACGAGCCCCAAAGTGGGTCAACGCTGCCCTGGACACTAACCCACTTCCACTCGTTCCTGCCCGCAGGCCCGCCAGCCACGGAGCTGTCATCTTGCATTCGCTCCTCTCCTGCCACAGACTTTGACCCCGATTTCTACCTCTTGCCGCTGTAGGGAGAGTCAGACTTGCACAACTTGAGCACAGCCCGTGGGGAGCGGGTGGTGGGTTGCAGGGAGAGCCTTTGGCTTATGCTGGGTGTTCTAGAAGTCTTGTTCCCCTTGTGTCCCAACTTTATTTGGAGTGGGGACTATGGGGGAGGGGGCAGTATGGTGGTCAAAGTGATACAGGCTTTAGGACAGCCAGAGGCGGGCTGCAAACCTGATCCCTCCTTTCTGGGCCCTCTGTGGTCTTGCGCCATTGACTTCTTTCTTCCGTGTCTGTTTCCTCCCCCATAAAACAGGCTGTTGCAAAGGTTCAGTGAAGTAGTATCTGTGAACTTCCTTACCAGGGGGCCTGCTGAGAAATCTGCTCCATAAACAGCGGCTGTGATTCTCATCCTCGTGTAACAGAGGCTGGCGGGCTCGGCTCGGGAGCTGGCTGGACCTAGGCTGGACTCCAGGCTCTGGCCCTCGGAGCAGTGAGATCTGGGACAAGGGGCTTGATTCCTTTCATCCCCTGTTTCTTTATCTGTAAAGTGGAGACCTTCCTGGAGGCAGCGATGTTGTCACAGCCTTGTGCGGAGTAGACTGCCAGCCAGTGATAAATGTTAATAATGACAATCAGGAATGGCAGGTGATTCTATAGACGCCACGTTTATGCAGCACTTACCTGCACGCACGGCACTGGGGATCTGGGGTGGAAGAAGACTTGTGGCTGTGGGCCCCGAGACAGAGCTTGTGGACAAGTGGATGAGCACCCAATGCAGGTTATGACCCTGCTCCATCCTCTGTGACCCCCAGCGGGGAGACCTGGAGCATCCCCAGCTCTCTGCTCTCCACAGAGAAGCCCAGGGGAGGGTGATGGCCCCTAAGCCAGCCGGCCAGGCGGGAGGACGGGTGCCCCAGGACACCATACTGCCTCCCCCACCACGCCTACTCCCCTTTAAAAGCCGTGCCCCCCCGCCAGGAACAGAGGGGAGCTGAGGGGAGCTGGCCTTGAGCAGTGCATTCAGGAGCAGTCAACAGGCGCTGGTGGCTTGGAGGGCTTCCTGGCTGTCAGTGACCCAGCAGCGCCCCTGCCACAGCTGCTGGGAATCAAGCTGCAGAGGCCACCAGATCTGAGTGGCTATTTCTCAACAGCTTTGTGCCTGCACCTCCAGGGTACAAGACAAGGTTCTGTGGAGACCCAGGCCCAGGTTGGTGGCCAGAAACAGAGGAAGGGGCTGGATGAGCTCTGTAAAAGCAGTCCCCGGGAAAGCCTGCAGGGCTTAAAAAGATACCCACCCCAGGCTTTGAGTCCCGTGTCCCCCCAGCATCCCGCCGCTGGGAACTTGCTCTGCCCCAAAGTCCTCCACATGAAGTGATCGGAGCCAGTGGAGGGCCACATGATGCTGAGGTAGCGTGCATGTGTGCTAAGTCGCTTCAGTCCTGTCTGACTCTTGCAACCCCAAGGACTGTAGCCCACCAGGCCTCTCTGTCCCTGGGATTCTCCAGACAAGAATACTGGAGTGGGTTGTCATGCCCTCCTCCAGGGGATCTCTCTGACCCAGGGATCAAACCCATGTCTCTTATGTCTCCTGCACTGGGAGGCAGGTTCTTAACCACTAAGTGCCGCCTGGCAAGTCCAATGCTGAAGTAGAAATATGCCAAGTATTCTCTTGATGTGCCCAGCAACTTGGAATTTGGAGTATCACAGAAGAGTAATTAGAGGCTCAGACTTTGGGGCCAAATTTGTATCCAACTTTCCCCACTTAACTAGCTGGACCTCAGTTTTCTCATCTGTAAAATGGAAACAATAACAATAACAGTACTTGCAGAATGGTCTGAAAGTTTAAAAGTGTTCACAGATGGAAAGCGACGAGAACAGAACTTGGCATCTAGCAAAGCTTAGTGAGTGTTATCTGGTCTATTGAGTGAGAGCAGTCATGCCGAGGGTGGGGAAGTAAGGACATACTTAAAAGAAGTCCAGTGAATGGCAAGTGCATCCTGGTGCCTGGAATGATTCCAACTCACATGCTCTCCATTTCCTGCCCCGCCATGACCCCCCATCCCATTCTCCCCACCCCTCTGGTCCCCCTTCCACTGGCCCCTGGTCTCAGCACAGCTGTCTGTGCAGGCTCCTTTTCACTTCGCCTAAAGACATGCCAGAGTCTTAGCCTAAATAAGGGTGATGGCCAGGAAGTTCACAGGGCTTCCAGGGAACTCCCGTGGGAGGGCACAGTTCTGATGGCACTGTGCCTCAGGAGGCACGGGCAGATTTGACTCCCATTTTCTGCCAAAGGCTCCCTCTCCCTCATTCCTGTCCTTTCGGTGGCACTCGTCAGATTTTTGCCCTTGATTCCCTAAAGGGGAAGTCACTGTCTCTGGAGGCCTCATCCTCGCCCTCCCCCAAGTGTACCCACTGCTTAAAAGCAGAACCTTGGGGAAGGCAGCTAAGGTCACGCGAGCTCCCCTCCCAGCCTCTCAGAGACAAAAATAAAGTGTGTAACTGTCAGAAGCATTATGGAACTGTCAACGGTGTATGGAGTCACTCCTGTGAATTATTAATAAGACACGGGCCTAACTAATAGGTGACAGCATAAAAAATGACAGAATTGTGTATCAAGAGATAAAGAGTTTTGAAAATAAAAGATATGAGCTGTGGGGATTGTTGTCCATGAGTTTCCAGAACCAGGAGCCAAGGGTTAGGTGAAACCATGAAGCCCTGGTGCAGAGGGTTTCAGGACCATGGAAAGCGACACGGACCGGGGAAAAGGGGACTTGCGGTCACCATGGCTCCTCTGATCCTAGACCAGCCGTCACAGCTGTCTGGACTCCACTCTAGTGGCCTCTTTGCTCCGACTGCATTGTTGTTGTTGCTCAGTCGCCAAGTCATATCTGACTCTGCGACTTCATGGACCCCAGCATGCCAGGCCAACTGCATTGCCTTTGCCTAAACCATGGCCAGAGTTGGTGACCCCCCTGCCCCGACTGTGGCTTCACCTCTCTAGACTCCGGCTCACTGTTCAAACCACTGAGTCCGATGCCCCCATAATGCAAGAGACACTGGGGGTGCACCCTGATGATAATTGACTTTCTCTAAGCAATTCGAGGTAACTAATCAGCACCTTGATGTTGGCAGCTGTGACTGCTAATGGAGTCAGATGCTGTCAAACTGAAGGCAATAACTGTCTCCTTTATTTAAAAAATTACTTAATTAGCATAATTAGGGCATAAATGGGCCAATATTCTTAACCCAACATGGGAGATGAATATGAATTATGGTGCCTTCGGGGTCTCTGGTAGAGTTATCAATACCAGCCAAGGGTTGTGGTCATCAGTTCAGAAAGTAGAGGAGAACAGGCCAGGTAGGTATGTGTTTAGGAGTGATGCTATGCAACTGTCCCCAGGAGATGTTGTTTTATGTAAAATGCACCCCTGTTTTCAAGGCAGTGATGTTCATTTTGGCATTTTTCCAATCCATCCTTTCATGTGTATTTACTGAGCACCTGCTGGGAAGGCAGCCAGGATTCATTCTTGGCAAAAAAAATAAAAAATAAAAAAAATGAAGTTTCTGTGCTCCCACCCCACAGACCACTCATCTCCCTTTCTGCTCCCAAGGAGCTTTGCTCTCTGCATCGTCTGGGTGAGGTGAGAGCTTGTTCCAAGTTATACATGTTTGGTAAGGGTCCCCAAGGGGCTCTGGGAGTTGAAAGAAATCAGCGCTCATGTCTCTCAAAGTCATCTGCCAAATCAATAGCTACGTGAGTCGTGTGCCATCTGAAGATGAGGGGGGAAGATGGAGACGCATCTGAAATGCTCCTGGCCACACAGACCCTGATACAGCACTTCCTAAGTGCTGGATGTTGACCAAGACTATACACACTTTTGTCTAGTCAAAGCTATGGATTTTCCAGTAGTCATGTATGGATGTGAGAGCTGGACCATAAAGAAAGCTGAGCACTGAAGAATTGATGCTTTTGAACTGCGGTGTTGGAGAAGAATCTTGAGAGTCCCTTGGACTGCAGGGAGATCCAACCAGTCAATTCTAAAGGAAATCAGTCCTGAATATTCATTGGAAGGACTGATGCTGAAGCTGAAGCTCCAATACTTTGGCCACCTGATGTGAAGAACTGAGTCATTGGAGAAGATCCTGATGCTGGGAAAGATTGAAGGCAGGAGAAGAAGGGGATAACAGGATAAGATGGTTGGATGGCATCACCGACTCAATGGACATGAGTTTGAGCAAGCTCTGGGAGTTGGTGATGGACAGGGAAACCTGGCGTGCTGCAGTCCATGGGGTCACAAAGAGTCAGACGTGACTGAGTGACTGAACTGAACTGATAATACACATTTACTTCGGTTATTTACCATTACCTCAGTGAGGTAGATACCCTTATCACCCCATTTTATAGAGGAAGAAAGGTTCAAAATGATTAAATAACTTGACCAAAGTCACCCTGGTCATGAATTCCAGAATCAGGATTTGAACACAGCCTAAATCCTTGGTTCAGGTACTTAAATCTCAATATAAACAGGAGAGCTATGCCCTGAAGTCAAACACCCATAATAAAGGGCAGGGCAGGGTGCAGAGAGGCAGGAACATACTGGGCACCTCATATGTGAAAGACGCTGAGCTGGGTGTGGAAGCCACCAAAGGTGCCAAGATTATAGGCTCCTATAGATTATAGGGTCACTGTAACCAAGGTGCTTGTAGGCTGCAGCTAAGACTGACAGACACATACAGCTCTGAACCCTTGAGCAGTCACTTCACGTCCTGTGGGTGTGACTCCTGGCTTCTCCACTTACCAGGCAGATGCCCTTGGGTAGAGGTCTAAGTTTGGGTTCCTCTGAAAGCTAAGGCTGAAATGAGGATTCAAGTTTAAATAGTTCATTTGAGAAGCGAATCCAGGAAACCTTGATAGTGGAATAAGAAAGTGTATTAGTTAACAATCACCATAACAAATTACCTCAACACTTAGCAGTGTCTATTATCTAATGGTTTCTGATGGTCAGGAATCTGGAAGTCGTTTAGCTCAGGGCTGCTTATGCGGTTTTGGTCAAACTGTCAGTCAGAGCTAAAGATTTGAAGAATTGAGTGAGGCTGTAGCCATGAAATTAAAAGACACTTACTCCTTGGAAGACTGACAAATCTAAACAGCATATTAAAAAGCAGAGACATCACTTTACTGACAAAGGTCTGTATAGTCAAAGCTATGGTTTTTCCATTAGTCATGTATGGATGTGAGAGTTGGACCATAAAGAAGCCTGAGCACGGAAGAGCTGATGCTTTCGAATTGTGCTGGAGGACTCCTGAGAGTCACTTGGACTGCAAGGAGATCAAACCAGTCCATCCTGAAGGAAATCAACCCTGAATATTCATTGGAAGGACTGATGCTGAAGTTCCAATACTTTGGTCACCTGATGCAAAGAGCCGGCTCATTGGAAAATACCCTGATGCTGGAAAAGATTGAGGGCAGGAGGAGAAGGGGGTGACAGAGGATGAGGTTGTTAGATAGCAAAATCAACTCAAAGGACATGAGTTTGAGCAAATGCCGGGGTGTGGTAAAGGACAGGGAAGCCTGGCATGCTGTAGTCCATGGACTCTTCAAGAGTGAGCCATGACTTAGTGACTGAATAACAACAAGCGAGGCTAAAGGATTCACTGCTAAGCTCACTCTCATAGTTCTGGGCAGCTCTGGGATCCTCGCGGGCTGCTGGCTGAGGGCTTCAACACATCACAATGTTGGCTTCTCCATAGTGCTTTCCATGATACGGAAGCAGGTTCTCCCCAGAGTGAGTGATGGGAGAGAGAGAGTGAGCCAGAGATCTCCAGACAGGAGCCACACATACCATCACTTTTGTCATATTTCATTGATCACACAAACCAACTCTGATATAGTGTGGGAGGGGCTACAAGAGTTTGAATACCAGGAGGTGGGGATCGTGGGGGTCATCTTAGAGGTTGGCTGAGACAGAAAGTGAGACAGAGGAAGCAAAGGAAGCCAGCAGAGGGTGTGGTAGCAAGCCAGATCCTACTGCTGGCAAATGGAGCTTAACCCCACAGGGGGACCCTGGAAGACAGTGCAGAACATGCCTCAGCATCATCCCAACCTCAAGGTGAGGACACAGGGGTGTTTGTTCTTCCAACGCCTGCCCATCATTGATTGAGAGGTGTTTCCATGGGCATCAGCCCCAGCATCTTCAGCTTTCCTTGTGCACAGAGCAAGCATAATGGCTGGTGCCCTAGTGGAATCTACTGCAGTGGTGACTGTCTCTTACCCTAAGATTCCTGGTCCATAAGTGAGGATGATAACAACACTTACATGATAGAGTAACTGTGAAGATAAGCCTGCCCAATAGAGAGTGTTCATTAAAGCCTGTGGTGTGGCTACAGTGGTACTTCTGAGCAACAGTCCCAAACCTTTTTGGCACCCAGGACTGGTTTCATGGAAGACAGTTTTTCCATGGACCAGCAGGGTTGGGGGGATGGTGGATGGTTTGGGGACGATTGAAGCACGTTGCATTTACTGTGCACTTTATATCTACTATTACGACATCAGATCCACGTTGAGATCATCAGGTGTTAGATTCCAGAGACTGGGGACCCCTGATTCTGAGGGATAGCTGTGAGGATGAAATGAGATGATGTCGACATTGCCCTCATTAAATCTCCGTTTCCTGACTCCCATTGCTATGCTCTTTCCAGCTCACCACATCGCACACTCCAGACAATAACACTTCACGTCTATGTGTTCTGACGCTTAGAGGAGCCCAGAGACAGGCTGGGAGTGGAAATAGGCTATTTTAAAAGCTGTTGCTTTCCTAAACATCCAAGAGACACTGGAGCGGCCCAGGGAGCCCAATGGCCTACCAGCACCTCGGACAGCTCTCAGAGGCTCTGCTCGCCTAGCCAGCTTTCATCCCCCTTGTTCTTAGCAACGCCTCTACGCCGCTACAGTAGTCAAATGTCTTGAGACCCTCCTGTAGGGCACTAAAGTGTTTTGTCCGAGGCTCTGTAGCTAGAAGGGCAGAGTCAGGACTCAAAGCGCAAGTTTAACTGTCTTAGATAAAGCACCTTACCGCTCTGTGTCTCAGTTTCTTCATCGGTAACAAGGGAACAAGGTTGGCTCCAAGGGCATGTGACGTGATTTAATTTTCTCCTGTCACTGTCGTGAAATTCTTAATAATTGTTTAACAGCGGGAATTGGCATTTTCATTTTGCACTGAGCCCTGCATCTCGCACTCAGCCAGTCCTGAGTGGGAATGACTATCACAGCTCCTCTCTACTGGACATGTGTTTTCCGCTCCAGCCCTACTCTCCAGCCTCTTCCCCTGCCCTATGGCATGAAAGGCTGGCCTTTAAGAACTAGCCCTCAGTCTCCCTCGTCCCCTGCTGAACAGTTGGGTTCAGCTGATGGGAGACCGGAGGGCAGGAGGAGGGCGGGTGCTTGGGTCCAAGGGCATGCTGCCCACCCCCCCGGGGTGTTTGTCCTGTCCCCTCCCTGAAGTTTAGCCACATCCGTCCATCGAAGCCACAGCTCCGGGCAGGCGGCCCTTTCCTGAGCTTCGGCCACTCTCTCTGTAGTCCCTTTTAGGCCCACAGCTGCTGAACTCAGGTGCTTCATCATCCTTTATTAGTTTCCCTGCCTCTTTTGTTAAACTCTCCTGAATTTCTCCATATGTGTGCACCTCCTCTTTCCCATCAGGACCCTGCCTGATACAGTCTCCCATGGAACTATCAGGAAAGCTTAGAAAAATCCCACATGTAACAAACACATTCAGCATAATCCAGAGACACAGTATGTACTAAGTGAAAATTCAGTATGATTATTGGTTATCTAGCTCCAAAGGCTTACAGCTCTTAGCCAGTATCCTAGCCAGTCACAACCTTCCCAGTACACACACACATGCACACACACACACACACATGCACAAGCCACTCTACAAAAATAGTTCATTTGATGGAGTGTAGACAACCAGAAAGAGCTGTGTCTCCAGGCTTCTGGCTTCAGGAGTGAAGCTTGGAATGTAAATAGCTCCCAAGGATGTCTTGTTTCTAGCCCATGGGCTCTAGGCTGCTCTGTGATTCCCATCTTGGGTTGGTCTCTCTCTCTCTAAGGAAAACTCAAAAGGCGCTTTTAAGAAAACCACAGAGACAACTGTAGTGGTGGAAAGTCTTGGCCGGGTTGGGAGAGGAGGGACATGGAGGCTCCCTAGGCAGACCTCCCAGGAATCCACTTGCCTCAGGTTGGACTCCCTGGAATCAGACCTTGAGACAAGGATTTGAATGGATGCAACTTATTAGCTGGTGACCCCAGGAAGCCCTTGTTGGGGAAACTGGGGAGGGAAGGAGTAAAGAAAAGGCTCACAGCTGAGCAGGTTCCTGCCATGGGCCGCTGGGGCTTCGGGCTCACCTCAAGCCGTCCTGGAGGGGAGGAAGCTGGACTACATCCTCCCACTCCCATCCATCGTCCATCTTTGGCCAGGATTGCTTCTAGGAGCGCACCCGACCTGACCTGCATGGCCAAGAGAAAGCAACTGGGTGGAGAGGGGCAGAGCCCACAGAGGGAAATACTGGTACCCCTTCCACTTGAAATGCACCCTCAGTCAGAGGAACAGGGCACAGCCTCCTGGGTTTGCACAGCCAGCATCTGAGCAGGGGGCCCTTAACATACGCTGTGTGGGGGCCTCTCACAGCGCTGTGAGGGGAGCTTGTGGGGCCAGTCTCCTGCACTTAACAGACAAGGGAACTGAGGCCTTTGTAAGATCAGACAGCTGGTAAATGAACAAAATAAATGAAAATTCCCACCCTGGTGTCCTTTAAATTCTGACAAATAGATAGACAAGCAAATATGTAGGCCTTTAAAAGGCAGCAAATGCTGTGGAAAACTTAAGGAGATAGGTGTGTGTATATATATATATGGACTATATATAATATGTGTGTGTAAAGTAGAGAGGATCCGGAATGCTGGGGGAGGGCTAAAAATAGAATAGAGTGATCAGAGAAAGATTGTAGAGATGGTAGCATTTAAGAGCTCACAGGAGGTGAGGACAGGAGGGTCCCATGTGAGGGAACCATGTCCCAGGCGAAGGGAGTGGTGAATAGCAACTGCTTAGGCAAGAGCTGGCCCGTGTGAGGAGCTCAGAACCAGCCAGGACGTCTGTGTGGCTGAGACCAGGGGTGGGCTTCCCAGGAGAGGGGACCACTGGCCCAGATCCTGCCTCAAAGGCCACTGCAGCGGCTTTGCTTTCTACTCTGAGGGTAGTGGCTTCTGAAGAGAGGAGGGGTCTGGTCATTTAACAGAATCCCCCTGGCTACCAGGTTGAGAAGAGAATTTAGTAATGCATGAATGAGTGAGTGAGAATCCTTGTATCTCGTCACCATTTAACCACTTACTTTATGGAGGGACAAGATGCAGGAGAGGGTGGGGAGCTGGCGGAAGCCACACTGCACACAGAGTCTGGAATCCGGGCCCCACAGACAGACAGCTGGGCCTGGCGGGAGGCTGACGGCCTTCGCTGTGATCCAGCTGCCCCGCCAGCCCTGTGTTCCCACCACCAGCGCAGCCTCAGGGGGCCGGTGTGATCATAGACATGAAAGCCAGCCCCACGCAGGGACGATGATCAGAAGCCTTGTGACAACTGTTTCCCCTCAGAACACCGCTTTCAGGAGGCCCCAGGCCATCAGGGTGGCCCTTCTCATCCTCCTCCAGCTCCCTGGGCTGCCTGCCAGCCCCCCAAGCAGCAGGCTGAGGCCGTGGCACTCCTACCGAACAGGAGAAACAGTCACAGATGTTCAAATACTAACCTTCTGCTGAAGGCAGGCCTGCTCTGAAGGGAGGAGCCCGTAGTTGCAGATGAGGCTGGTCAGAGTGTGGTCATCACAGATGCCTGACTACAGCAGATGTGCCTGGGGCTACAATATTGAATGAGACAAGGTCCCTGCCCTCAAGGAGCTCTCAGCCAGGCTTCCAGGGTGCCTGCGTGCTTGGTAAGTCACTTCAGCCGTGTCCGACTCTTTGCAACCTCACGAACTGTAGCCTGGCAGGCTCCTCTGTCCATGGGATTCTCCAGGCAAGAATACTGGAGTGGGTTGCCATGCCCTCCTCCAGGGGATCTTCCTAACCCAGGGATCAAAACTGGGTCTTCTGCAGTGTTGGCAGGTTCTTTACCATGCCAGCCACCAGGGAAGCCTTGAGGCAACTGTGTTTTTTTTAAAACATGTTCCCATAACATTTTAAAACATAATTTTGTTTATTTATGTCTGTGCTGGGTCTTTATTGCTGCACAGGCTTTTCTCTCGCTGTGATGAGCAGGGGCTACTCTCTAGATGTGCACAGGCTTCCCATTGCGGTGGCTTCTCTTGTAGAGCATAGGCTTCAGTAGTTGTGGGGCATGGGCTCATTTGCTGTGGTTCCCAGACTCGAGAGCACAGACTCAGTAGTTGGGACACACGGGCTTAGTTACTCCACAGCATGTAGGATCTTCCTAGACCAGGGATCGAACCCATGTCTCCTCCATTGGCAGGAGGATTCTCTGCTACCAAGCCACCAGGGAAGCCCTCAATTTTTTTTTTTTTTTTAGGAACTTTTGTTCTTTTTAAAAAAAATTTTATTAGCGTTTACTTCATTTACAGTGTTGTGTTCGTTTCAGGTGTATAGCAAAGTGATTCCGTTATACATGTATTCATTCTTTTTCAAATTCTGTACACCTATGGGTTACTTTCATCAGTGCTTTTACAGTTTTCAGAGTATAGGTCTTTTGACTCCTCAGGTAGGTTTATTCCTAGGTATTTTATTTTTTTTGAAGCAATGGTGAATGGAATTGTTTCCTTAATTTCACCTCTGAGGCAATCTTTTCAGAGTTGAGTGGAAACCCAGGAAGGGTTGATTTGGAGAATGTAGAGTGGGCTTTGACGTATGATTAGGAGTTGTCTATAAGCAAGAAGAGAGGCCTGGGCATTCCAAGGGGAGGGAACAGCTCCAGCAAAGTCCCAAGGGTACAACAGGTCATGGAGTGGTCAAGGAATTGCCAAAAGGCCAAGACAGAAGGAGCACCCAGAATATGTTTGCATCTCTTCCTTTCTCTTCTCCCCACATAGTCTCTAAAAATCCTCTTTACTGCTCAAACAATTCTGCTCTGCCCTCAATTTGCATTCCTCACCCCAATCCACCCCAAAAGTATACAAATGTTCATCCAAACAAAACACCTGTCTTCCCAGGGGGGGAGTGAGCTTCTGAGAGCATGTGATTTTCAGCACATTGTTGCCCAAGAGATGAGAGAGTGTTTTGACATTCACCCACTGTTCTAACTGGGGGTTGCTGAATGATCTGGCCTGGGTGGGACTGGATTAGGAATCAAGGAAAAGTGGTGGATGGAAAGGAACGAGTGTGGATTCAGATTAACGAAGCCAAACACCCAGGCTGAGCTACTGAATTGCTGCCTGGGGCAAGGGGTGGCCTGGGCCCTGGCTGGCTCAGCCAGTGGCCACCCCAGGCTTGCTGAGGGTGAGCACAGAGTTGGCATTCAGAGCTGTCAGAAGCAATTAATTCATCAACAGCAGAGCGCGCTGGAAAACTGGCTCTGACTCAATGGCTCATTAATACCCGGACTCTGATCAGCCCGAAGTTGCTAATTCAAGTCGCTCCAAACAAAGGGTGGCCTCCCGAGAGCTAGGCATTAACCCTCTGCAGCTTCCTCCGCAAGACAGAGTCAGGGCCGGGGGAGGGATGGGCCTGGGGTGGGCTCTGGGCCACCCACCATCCTCCCACCTGAGGACAGGCTCATGCCTAACAGCTCTGCAGGGCCAGCGCCCAGGGGTACGTACAGTATCAGGCCCAACCCCTGCCATTTGGCCCGCAGGTAGAGACACTGAGGCTCGGGGAGGTCCCGGGGCTTGCCCAAGGTCACAGAGTAAGAAAGGAACAGAGCTTAGACATGGCTGCAGGCCGAAGTCCTTCCCACCCTGCTCTTCTGTCTCCCAATCCCTAGGGCAGCCCTGTGTCCCAGTCTCTGAGCCCCACAAACAGTGAGGAAAAACAAAGCTTGGCAACGGCCTCAACCTGATAACAGGCACATGGGTGGGGCGCTTGGGGAGGGCAGCGGCCTCCAACTCACCCCCAGCCCTGGGCCTGATACAGAGACGGGTCTTGAGAAAACAGAACGGTTCCCGACTGAGTAAACGCTAATTCTCCAGGGTAATGTGGCTCAGCTGGTAAAGAACCCGCCTGCCACTGCAGGAGACAGAGACACAGGTTCAGTCCCTGGGTGGGAAAGATCCCCTGGAGAAGAGAATGGCGCCCCAATCCAGTATTCTTGCCTGGGAAATCCCACGGATAGAGAAGCCTGGCGGTTGCAGTCTGTGGAGTTGCAAAGAGTCAGACACAACCAAGTGCACACACACAAACTCTAAATCAAGCTCAATGGGAATTGTGTTTGAATCAGGTACAAACTGCTCCATAAGTTCGGAGGGAAAAGAGATCTTGGAAGGCTTCCTGGAGGAAGGAGCATCAGATATGAGCCTTTAAGCAAAGGCAGGCCCTGCCTGGGGCTGTTCTGAGCATCTTCTCATTTCATCCTTACCACAATAACGCAACAATGATTATAGCCATGATTATATCCACTTTACAGATAAGGAACCCACCCGGTCAGGGTAAGTCCTTAACCCAAAGTTCCATATCCAGGAAGCAGAGGAGTTGAGATGTGAATCCAGGTCTTTCTGTCACCAAAACACAGGTCCTCATTAGCTTCTGAAGGCCTCACTCAGCCCTGCCGACTTCCCCAAGACGTGCCCACTCATTCCTGGGACCGCATGTCATTCCATCCCGAGATCATGCGTGCCCCTCCTGCTGTGGATTCCGGTCAGCTGTGCCTATGAACTCAGGATGTCACCATGGCATCACCCATGCCCAGCACCAGCATTTGCAGGCTGGGAGCCACCCACAGATCTCTGCCGAGGGGGCTTTAATCCACTGACCCTGAGATCTCAGATGGCCCCCGTGAGGACTCCACAAGTGGACTCCAGCTCAGGAAGAGGCTGACTCCATGCCAGGGGAAGGCCGTGTTGGGCTGTTTATTATTGTTGTTCAGATTTGACCAGCCTCCTTCCTTCCTGGATTCAAAGCAATGCCCGTCCCCAGGGAGGTGCAGAGCAGAGAAGGGGACACAGACACGCAAGGCCCAGAGCCAAGTTTCCCGACTCCTGACTCCCCCGGAAGTGCGCCTTGACCCTCGGGAACTTGCCTCACTCGAGCTCTGCATGCTTTGACAACAGAAAATCCCCTAATAAGGAAATAATTCGACCACAGGTCTGTTGGCTTCCCAGGCAGTGCCGTGATAAAGAGTCCACCCACCAGTGCAGGAGATGAGACTCGAGTGCGCTCCCTGGGTCAGGAAGGTCCCCTGGAGGAGGAGACGGCATCCCACTCCAGTATTCTTGCCTGGAGAATCCCATGGACAGAGGAGCCTGGCGGGCTACAGTCCCTGGGGTCACAAGGAGTCAGACACGACTGAGCGTGCACACACACACACACACACACACACACACACACACACACACACAGAGCTCCATCAGCAACCCCCGCGTCTGTTCCCACCTCATCCTGTCCCCGCTGCTCTCCCTGTTCCTGACCAGAGGCTGGATGCACTGCTTGTCAGGCTAGCCTGGTGTGTGCTGGGGAGAGTGTGTGAGCACAGGGGAGTGGTGTGTGTGTGTGTGTGTGTGTGTGTGTGTGTACCCTGCAGGACCCCTGAGCGTCTGTGTACGTAAGAAAAGATGCTCCCTGCTGTGTCTCTCCTTTGTTCTCACGCTGTGACCACACTCACAACACTTTTGACTCCAGATGTGTGGGTTTTGCACACCTCAAGCAATTCTGCAACCCCAGCTGGGAGTCCTACAGTTGAACGCAGTGCTGGCGCTGTCTGCCTGGAGTCAGAGTCAGATCCCACACATTATGGCCTCAGTCCCACGAGACTGCCCCCGCTTCAGACACTAGTCACACGTCCTGAGTGCATTTCTGTCCATCTGTGCACAAGTCCTGAGTGCATCTGTACTTCTCACCAACCAGACGGAAGTCAGGGTCCCCGTGATTCCCACCTTGGGGTTGATTATTTGCTAGAATGGCTCATAGAACTCAGGGAAGCGCATACTTTGGTTACTGGTTTATTATATCACAAAGGATATGGATGAACAGCGAGATGAAGCGGTACGTACAGAAAGCTCCAGAAGAGTCTCAAGTTTCCCAGGTGGCACTAGTGGTAAAGAATCTGCTGTTAGTGCAGGACACATTAAGAGACACAGGTTCAATCCCTGGGTCAGGAAGATCCCCTGGAGACGGGCATGGCGACCTATTCCAGTGTTCTTGCCTGGAGAAGCCCATGGTCAGAGGAACCTGGCTGGCTACAGTCCATGGGGTCTCAAGAGTCAGACATGACCTAGCAACTCAACTCCCACCACCACCATCATATAGTCCCAGCCAATCATTGACTCAATCTCCAGCCCCTCTTCTTTTCCTAGAGGGTAAGGGGTGGGGCTGAAAGTTCCAAGCTTCTGATCATGGCTTGGTCTTTCTGGGGACCAGCACCTATCCCAAAGCCATCCAGGAGCCCACCAAATGTCACATAATTGGGGGAAAAAAAACTCCTATCCTTTAGGAAGTTCCAAGGGTTTCAGGAGCTCTGTGCCAGGAACTGGGGGCAGAGATCAATCAACCAATACGTGTATATATATTTTATCTTATCTCATAGTATGTTTGTGAGATGTGTTTGTGTGTGTGTGTGTTGTCTCTCTTAGCCGAGGCTGCACCATGGGGCAGTAACAATGGTCCCCAGATCATAGTAGCTCACAACAATGAAGATTTACTTCTCAGCATCTGAGTTACTTCAAGGGTCGCCTCTGGCTCTGCACCCTGCCAGCTGCTCCCTGGGCCAAGAGTAAATGGGCAGCATCTACCCGGAGTGCCACTGGTCCCCACTGCAGAGGGTAAGGAGAGCATGGAGGAACTGGGAGCTGGCTCTGGGGGCTCCCACCCAGAGGGACACACAGCTCTTCCCCTCCAGTTTCAGGGAGTGGAGCTGGTCACGTGATTGAGCCTGTTCTCATGGAAAGCGGCCCCTCCATCAGGGAGAGCCAGGAAGCACCCTTGAATGGGAGCCAGCCTACCCCACTCAAATGCAGGGCTGTGAGAAGCTGTGCGTCTCAGTTCTTGTCTCTAGTTGCTCAGTTGTGGCCAAGTCTTTATGACCCCATGTACTGCACACACCAGGCTTGCCTGTCCTTCACCATCTCCCAGAGTTTGCTCAAACACATGTCCACTGAGTTGGTGATGCCATCCAACCATCTCATCCTCTATCGTCCCCTTTTTCCTGCCCTCAATCTTTCCCAGCATCAGGGTCTTTTCAAATTAGTCACCTCTTCGCATCAGGTGGCCAAAGTGTTGGAGCTTCAGCTTCAGCATCAGTCCTTCCAATGAATATTCAGGGTTGACTCCTTTAGGATTGACTGGTTTGATCTCCTGGCAGTCTGAGGGACTCTCGAGAGTCTTCTCCAGCACCACAGTTGGAAAGCATCAGCTCTTTGGTGCTCAGCCTTCTTTAGGGTCCAACTCTCTTATCCATACACGACTACTGCGTGTCTCAGTGGCTCTTGGTGACTGTGAAAAATTACAGCTGCACAAATCTATCTGTTGGGGTACCTTGTGCTTCTGGCTGTGCACAGGTGTCAGCTGATGTTTCTGGGTGTAAAAAATAAGTGTGTAAATGGTGTGCACAAGAGCCTGTGCTTGAGTGGACAAATGGGAGTGTGTGTGTGTGTGATGGGAAGAGTGTGAGTCAGGGGAGGGTGTGAGCATGTGTGTGCAAGTTTCTGTGTGTGTATACGAGTATGGAAGTGTGTGCACACACATGCAAACATGTATGTATCTGTGTGCTACAAGCCCACGCCCCGGCACTGCGTCCATCTGCATGTGCAGTAAACGCCCCCCACACTCACGCCCCAACATACGCTCCCGTCCCCGGAGAAGAAGCCGTCACAGATGGGAGGCGAGATGCTCAATTTCCCAGCTGATGATTTAGCAGGTTCATTCACCCCTCATTTGTGGCCATCTGTCGCCTTCCACGCAGCCGCTGGCCGTCTCCACCTGGCCCGAGCGCCGAGGCTGCAGAGCGATGGCGGCAGGGCCTGCCGGCAGCTCCAGAGACTGAGGTGCCTCCCGGACCCAGGACCGGCTCTCAGAGCTGCCCCGGGGGGGAAGGAGCCCAGCAGAGAGACAGTCCTGAGCCACCGCCAAAGACAAGGATCTTCCAGAAGGGATTCGGGGGTCTCCAAAATGCATGCTTAGTCGCTCAGTCGTGTCTGACTCTGTATCCCCATGGACTGTAGCCCCCCAGGCTCCTCTGTCCATGGGATTCTCCAGGCAAGAATACCGCAGTGGGCTGCCATTTGCTACTCCAGGGCATCTTGCCAATCTGGAGATCAAACCCACGTCTCCTGCCTTGGCAGGTGGATTCTTTACCACTAGTGCCACCTGGGAAGCCCCCCAAACGCCTTAGGCTGCCCCAGACCTCCAGCCACACTCTCCTACTCCCAGCTCACCTCTCCCTGCCCCCCACATAGGAGCCTTCGTGGGGGCAGAATGAGCCGGCCCCTGATAGTCACCTCCGCCGGGTTCTAGCCCAGGCTCTGTGCTCAGCACTTGACCTGCACCGTCTCACTTAGACCCAAGACACAGAGGCTGCTCCTCGCCCTGTTCAGCCGATGAGGAGACCGAGCCGCTGCGAGGCGCACACATTCACACACTCCACCGGGAGCAAAACTGAGTCTCTCGCTAAGGTCTCCCTATTCACACTGGGGCCAGGGCTGCTCCAGGTCACCTCTTCCAGGAAGCCGCCTGATTAGCAGCCTGGAAGGGCCAGGCCTGGGCTACAGCAGGACCACAGCCCTGAAGGTGGATGCTAGTGAGGTGGTGGAGCAGAGGATACAGGTCACCCCATCCTCCTCTCTGGTAACCACCCTCCCCCTTTCCAAGAGGGAAGACCCACCCCCCCCCAACACCCTGCCACTTGGTCCTGATTTCTGATTCCAATACATCCTTGAAATGAGCTTCTCATGCCCAGGGCAGCTTTTGTCACGTCCCTGCTCAACCGCCGTCCTGGCCTGGGATGGAGTCCAGCCTCCCTAACAGCTGAGGCTGGCCCTGGCCTTGAGCCTTGCCCACCTGTCTGGCCTCTCAGCCCCACCTCCCCTCTGTTCTTTTTATTTTTCAAGTACATGTATTTATTTGGCTGTGCTGGGTCTTAGCTGTGGCCCTTGGGATCCTTGGTTGCAGCACGTGGGATCTAGCTCCCGGACCAGGGATTGAACCCGGGCCATCTGCACTGGGCGCCTGGAGCCTTAGCCACTGGGCTGCCAGGGAAGTCCCTCCTCTCTGCTCTAGCACTGAGTTCCTCCCCCATGCTCCTTCACCTCTGGTGCTTCCCTCCTCCAGCCTCCTTCACACTTTCCCAGCTCTCTCCTGCCCACCCCGCCCTCCTCCAGGGAGTCTCCCCTGCACCCCTAAGGGCCGCCTTCCCTGCCCTGCCCCATCCCTTCGTGGGGCCGCTCACCCCACAGGACGCTCGCGTCTCCCCCAGTAAACTGTAAGTTCCTGGGGGGACGCGCTGCTTCCTCAGCCACTCGCTTAACAAATGCTATTGCTCTCTCCCTGCCCCAGGCCAGGGACAGTTCAAGAGGCCGGAGATGGATGACAATAAGCACGGAGGACGAGAGGGAGACCAACTAGGCTTGGGCAGCAGCGTTCAGATAGGTGGTGATGGAAGGCTTCTCAGAGGTGGTGACAAGCATGCTGAGACCCAATAACGAGAAGAAACCAGCAACGCAAAGGTCTGAGACTCGGGGACTCCCGGCTGGGCGAACAGCAACTGCAAAGGTCCCGAGGCAGGAGTGGGTCTGGCATGTTTGGGTCATGCCCGTGTGGCTGGAGTGTGGACAGCTGGGGGCGGGCAGGGTTCAGAGAGATACCAAAGGGTTTCCTGAACATTTTTTACTTTGAATACTCCAGACTGCCTCCTCCAGGGAACCTTCCCTGACTACACATTCCTTATGCCTCTGATCCCTCCCAGCTCTACCCTCAGTGATCCAAATCACCTCTCAGCCTCCTTAAGATAGTTTTCGTTCAATCATTCAGTCATGGCCAACTCTTTGCAACCCCATGGACTCCCACATGTCAGGCTTCCCTGTCCTTCACCATCTCCTGGAGTTTGCGCAAACTCATGTCCATTGAGTCAGTGATGCCATCCAACCATCTCAATCATCTGTCGTCCTCTTCTACTCCTGCCATCAGTCTTTCCCAACATCAGGGTCTTTTCCAATGAGTCAGCTCTTCGCACCAGGTGGCCAAAGAATTGTAGTTTCAGCTTCAGCATCGGCCCTTCCAATGATTATTCAGAGTTGATTTCCTTTAGAATTGACTGGTTTGATCTTGCTGTCCCAGGGACTCTCAAGAGTCTTCTCCAGCACCACAGTTCAAAAGCATCAGTTCTTCAGTGCTCAGTCTTCTTTATGGTCCAACTCCCACATCTATACATGACCACTGGAAAAACCATGGCTTTGACTATATGGACTTTGTCGGCAAGTGGTGTCTCTGCTTTTTAATACACTGTCTAGGTTTGTCATAGCTTTTCTTTCAAGGAGCAAGTGTCTTTTAATTTCATGGCTGCAGTCACTGTCTGCAGTGATTTTGGAGCCCAGAAAATAGTCTGTCACTGTTTCTGTTTTTTCCCCATCTATTTGCCATGAAGTGATGGGAAGATGAGACTCACTCATCTTTGTCTTGTTTAAATGATGTAAAAGCATATTATTAATACAAGTGGGCCCTCCCCTGTTCCTGGGTCCCCTGGCCAGGAGGGCACCTGCGGGATGTGGACGGGGTCCCCATCAGGACGATCGTCCTCCTTGTCTGTTCCAGTTCCACTTAGCAGGTCGCTAGGGGAGGCGAGAAGGACTGGCTGGGCTGTCAGGCTTGGTTATTTATGGAATTCAATTTCCCCGGCTCCCTGCCACTCCCAGGAGCTTCACAGGGAGGCCACAGAGAAGGATTTTGTCTGGGCCTTTGAGGGGGATTCAATTGTCAAGTGAACCAAACACCCTCCAGAAGGCGCATGGACACTTTAGGGCAGTGTCTGGGAACAAGGGGAGGCAGAGCAAAGCGCTCTAGCCTGGGAGTCAGAAAATCTGGATTCTAGGCTGGTTCTGCCCAGTGTTAGGCAAGCCCTTCTCTGGGCCCCCGTTTCCACCTTAGTAAGAGGTGAGAGAGATTGATCTATGCCATGTGTTGATGTATGGGCTTTTTGTAAAAGCCCATACAAAGGAATGTGTTAGGCTTTGTGGGTCATCTTGTCTGTCAGAACTACTCAATTCTGCCTTGCAGTGCCAGAACAGCCATAGATGACATGTGAACAAATGGGCATGGCTGTGTTCCAAAACAACTCTACTTATGAGAAACAGGTGGCAGGCTGGCCTTGGCCCACGGGCTGTAGGATTGCTGAGCCCTGATCCAGGTGTGACGGCGGTGTCAGTCAGGACACTCTAGGAGAAAGAGTGTCTGTGTGTACTTAGTCGTGTCTGACTCTCTGCGACCCTGTAGACTGTAGCCCAGCAGGCTCCTCTGTCTATGGAATTTTCCAGGCAAGAGTACTGGGGTAGGTTGCCATTTCCTGCTCCAGGGGATCTTCCCCACCCAGGGATTGAGCCCGTGTCTTTTTTAAAATTAATTTATTTTAATTGGAGGCTAATTACTTTACAATATCATGGTGGATTTTGCCATACATCGACATGAATCAGCCATGGGTGGACATGGGTCCCACCATCCTGAAACCCCTCCCCCCTCCCTCCCCACCCCATCCCTCTGGGTTGTCCCAGAGCACCGGCTTTGAGTGCTCTGCTTCTTGCATCGAACTTGCACCGGTCATTTATTTTACTTATGGTAATACACATGTTTCAATGCTATTCTCTCATATCATCCCACCCTCACCTTCTCCCACAGAGTCCAAAAGTCTGTTCTTTACACCTGTGTCTCTTTTGCTGTCTTGAATGTAGGGTCATCATTACTGTCTTTCTAAATTCCATATATATGCATTAATATACTGTATTGGTGTTTCTCTTTCTGACTTACTGCACTCTGTATAATAGGCTCCAGTTTCATCCACCTCATTAGAACTGACTCAGATGTGTTCTTTTTTATAGCTGAGTAATAGTCCATCGTGTATATGTACCACAGCTTGCTTATCCATTCGTCTGCCAACGGACATGTAAGTTGCTTCCATGTCCTAGCTACTGTAAACAGTGTTGCAATGAACATTGGGGTACACGCGTCTCTTTCAGATCTGGTTTCCTTGGTGTGTATGCCCAGGAGTGGGATTGCTGGGTCGTATGGCAGTTCTATTTCCAGTTTTTTAGGGAATCTCCAGACTTTTCTCCATAGTGGCTGCACTAGTTTGCATTCCCACCAACAGTGTGAGAGGGTTCGCTCTACTTCACACCCTCTCCAGCGCTTACTGTTTGTAGACTTTTGGATAGCAGCCATTCTGACCTGTGTGAGGTGGTACCTCCTTGTGGTTTTGATTTGCATTTCTCTGATAATGAGTGATGTTGAGCATCTTTTCGTGTGCTTATTAGCCATATGCATGTCTTCTTTGGAGAAATGTCTGTTTAGTTCTTTGGCCCATTTTTTGACTGGGTCATTTATTTTTCTGTGAATCCACGTCTTTTGCATCTCTTGCATTAGCAGATGGGTTCTTTACCGTTAGTGCCACCTGGGACGCCCCCAGGACACTTTAGGTTGTAAGCAAAAGAATCCCAGTGCAGACTAGCTTACACTAAACATTGTTTAGGGGAGGAGAGCTTTTGGGGTCACATAAGAAAAAAAAGTTCCAGGAGGACTTCAGGCATGGCTGGATCCAGGAGCTCAGGTGATATCATTAGGACTCATTATGACTGAGTTTCACTCTCACTATTCCTTGACTACCTCTGCCTCTAGTTTGGCCTTCATCAGCAGAAGTCTGGGATTCATTCATTCTGGGCCAGCTTTCATCATGTGCTCCTTCCTGAACTAATCACTCTTATGGGGATGATGAATTTATCCTGGTTGGCCAGGCCTGGGGCATGTGCCCGTCTCTAGAACCAGCAGTGAGTCCAGCTCCACGATATGACATGCATCATGGTATATGGAGTGGCCTCCATGGTATATGGTGTATGGAGGAGTGGCCCTCCGAGTGGACAGCTGGAAGTTCTTTGTGCAGGGCTGGTTGTTAGGGTTTCTCTTCCTGGCACCATCATCCCTTCCCGGATAATTGCATCCACCTGCTGAATGCCTCTCGGTCCCCACACCTCTCTCTCCATCCAACTCACAGCACATACCATCACCAGATTAATCTTCCCACAGCTTCCCAGTCACTCTGCTGCTCAAGACCCTTCTTTGGCTGCCCATTGCCATCAGGACAAGATCCTTGTGCCTCCGTCTGGTTCTCAAGGTCCCCCGTGATCTCACCTTAGTTGTTCTTCTCACCCTTGTCTCCTCCCCTCTTCCATGCTGGAATAAGAGTCCAAGACTTGAGTTAGTGCCACTGGTCACTAGCTGTATAACCTTGAAAGTGAAACAATATTGAAGAAGAACAAAGTTGGGGGACAGGCACTACTTGACTTTAAGACTTGCTATAAAGTTAGAGTAATCAAGACAGTGTGCTACTGATGAAAGAACAGACAAATAGATCAATGGAACAGAATGGAGAGCCCAGAAATAGATCCAGATAAATACAACCAACTGATCCTTGATAAATGAGCAAAGGCATTGAAATGGAGCAATGATAGTCCCTTCAGTAAATGGTGCTGGAACAACTATATGTCCACATGCAGGAAAATGAATCCAGATACAGACCAGATACCCTTCACAAAAATTAACTTACAGGGGATCATAGATCCTAAATATACCTACATATAAAATGCAAAATGAGAAAACTCCTAGAAGATAATATAGGATAAAATTTACACAACTTTGGGTATAGGGATGACTTTTTGTTGCTGTTCAGTCGCTCAGTCGTGTCTGACTCTTTGCGACCCCATGGACTGCAGCGTGCCAGGCTTCTCTATCCTTTACCATCTCCGAGTTTGCTCAAACTCATGCCCATTGAGTCAGTGACACCATCCAACCACCTCGTCTTCTGTCATCCCCTTCTCCTCCTGCCTTTAATCTTTCCCAGCATCAGGGTCTTTTCTAATGAGAAGGCTCTTGACAACAGGTGGCCAAAGTATTGGAGCTTAAGCTTCAGTATCAGTCTTTCCAATGAATATTCAAGGTTGATTTCCTTTGGGTGTGGTGATGACTTTTTAAACAAGACCAAAGGAACAATCCATGAAGGAAGTAATGGACTTGACTGGACTTCATTAAAATTAAAAACGTCTGCTCTGCAGAAGACGCTATCAAAAGAATGAGAAGGCAAGTCATAGGCTGGGGAAAACATATTTGCAAAAGACATATCCAAAATGCGTAAAGAACTCTTAAGACTCAGCAATAAGAAAACAAACAAACCAATTTAAAAATCATAAGGTCTTAACAGACACCTCACTGAAGAAGATATGCAGATAGCAAATAAGCATATGAAAAGATGTCCCACGTCATATGTCATCAGGGAAATGCAAAATGAAATGACAATGAGTTACCTATTAGAATGGCTAAAATCTGGAACACTGACAACAGCAAGTGCTGGTGGGGATTTAGAGCACAGGGAACTCTCATTTATTTCTGGTGGGAGCGCAAAACAGTGCAGTCAGTGTGGAAGACATTTTGCTGGCTTCTTACAAAGCTAAACATATTCTGGCAATGCTATGCAGCAATACCACTCATTGTTATTTACCCAAAGGAGTTGAAACTTACGTCCACAAAAAAACTCGCACATAGATATTTATAGCAGCTTTATTCATAACTGCCAAAACTTGGAAGCAGCCAAGATGTCCATTCAGTAGGTGAATGGAAACATAAATTGAGGTACATCCAGACAATGGAAAGCTTTTCAGCGCTGAAAGGAAATGAGCCAGCAAGCCGTGAAAAGACGTATTAAATGCATATTATTACTAAGTGAAAGGAGACAGTCTGAAAAGGCTGCATATTGTGTGGTTCCAACTATATGACATCGTGGAAAAGGCAAAACTATGGAGACAGTGAAAAGATCAGTGGTTGCTTGGGAATGCGGGGTAGGGAACGGAGGTGAATAGGTAGAGCGCTGAGGATTTTTAGGGCAGTGGATACTGTTGGGTTGGCCAAAGAGTTCGTGGGATATAACAGAAAACCTGAGTGAGCTTTCTGGCCAACCCAGTGTAATAACGGTACATGTTTGTGCAAACCCACAGAATGTACAAAGCCAAGACTGAACCGTAAGGTAAACTGTGGGCTTAGGGTGATAACGTCGTGTCAGTGGAAGTTCATCAGCTGTTAACAAATGAGCCACTTTGCAGGGGAGTGCTGATACTGAGGGAAGCTTTGCTCCCTTTGGGGCAGGAGGTGTGGGGGAGATCTCTGTACCTTCCTCTTAAGTTTGCAGGAGCCAAAACATCTCTCTTTTTTAAAAAAGTACTTATTGATTCTTGGCTGTGCTGGGGCCTCACTGCAGTGCGTGGGGCTGTCGCTGGCGCGGCTTCTCTTGTGGCAGAGCACAAGCTCTAGGCCCCTGTGCTCATTAGTTGCAGCTCCCGGGGGCTCTAGAGCACAGACTCGGTACTTGTGGCACACGAGCTTAGTTGCCCCGCCGCACGTAGGATCTCCCCAGACCAGGGATCCAGCTCGTGTCCCCGGCGCTGGCAGGTGGATTCTTAACCACTGGACCACCAAGGAAGTCCCCCAAAACTTCTCTTCTAAAAAAAGTTTGTTGTTGTTTGTATTTTTTTAAAGCAAGTGACACAATGACAACTAGAGTACAACGCTATTTTTATAATGTAAACAACACACACCAAAAACATATTTCCTAGGTGTATATAGATACATGCAAATGGAAAGAAAGAATGCTCAGAAAGGACACACAGCAAACTCTTCCGGTTTGCTAAGGGGAGGAGGAGTAAGTGAGGATTGCATTTGGAAGGTCAAAAGGAACATCTGTCTTAAATATTGTGATAGTTTACAAGGAGTAAATACCAGAAATACTCGGGTAATTAAGGGTAATTTTTAAAGAGGAAAAATGAAGGAAAACAAAATAAGGAAAGAAGAGAGGGAAGGAGAGAAAAGGCAGGTTAACAGAGCAGACAGAGGGCCGGAGAGAAAGGGATGGGGTGGACGGCAGATGGAACAGAAGCGGGCAGGACTCCCCAGGGCCCGTCTTCTCCCACCTGCCAAGACGTCCCCAGCCCACATCAGCTGGGGCAGGCAAGCTGCAGCCCCAGGTCCCTGCAATGTTGTCTCCCATTAAGATGTCAGCTCTCTGCTGGCTCCTGCCCGCCCCTGACCCCGGCCTCCGGTGGAAGCTGTCTTTATTCCCCTTATCAGTGAGAACCAGCGAGGACCACATCCCTGGACCCAAGCCTGGCCCACTGATTGCAAATTGTTTCTGAAGGAGCATTTTGCAATGGGCTTTCCCTCTCCAGGGACTATTCTAGGAATGTCAACAGCTTCTGTTCGGAATAAAAATGCTGAATCCATCGCTCTCATAAATAACGATAGTGTGATTAGCTGCCATTCTGATGGCAGATAATGAAAGCAGAGCAGGCATTTGCTGCTTCGGGATTTCCGAAGATAGAGACAGATGGATGGGTGCCAGTGCCCTCATGGGGCGTCCACTCCATGCCAGGGTTTGAGTGCCACGAACTCCTCCGGCCCTCTCAGCAGACTCTCCTGGGTCATCACGGCTGTGCCTCATAACAGAGGAAGAAACTGTGGCCTGGGGATGTCACTGAGCCCGGGTTGATTGTCAGATGCCCACAGGTGAGACCGACACTCAGCTCCGTCCTGAGAGTGACTGACTCTGATGCTTGCCAACAGGCAGGGTTTTCACTTCCAGGAGTGCTCAGGGGAGAAAAAGTCAGGATTTTCAGAAGTCTGAGCCCCACTCCCGCCTGGTCTGTCCCAGGGTCCAGCAGGCAGGTCCTGAAGAATCTGCCACTTGAGTGAGACAAGAGCCCGTGGTCTTCATGTGTGTATTTGTCTCTTCGGGCTTCCCACGTGGCGCTAGTTGGAAAGAATCCACCAGCAATGCAAGAGATGTGTGTTCGATCCCTGGGTCGATCCAGCACGGTACAGGTGAGTCCACGAGAGAAGAGGGTAAGGACACAGTGTTCCTGGCAGAGGGAACAGCCATGGGTAAGGGCCCAGAGGTGGGAACCTCTTGATGAGTGCTGAAGGTAGTCTCACAAGGCTGGATGTCCACAAGGAGTTTGGAAGGAACCCAGAGGCCCAGGTTCTCTGCCCTGAGAGCAGATATTAACGAAGTCTCAGCGCATATTGAGCCAATATTGTGTGCAAGGCTCCTGGAGGGCAGTCCCCACGCCCACCGAGTGGGGAGTGGTGAGTACCTAAAGGGAGGCAGGAACAAGATCTTGGTGGGAATTGGAGCAGAAGGAATCCTACGCAGTTGGGTGAAAGTCAGACAAGATTCTTGGAGGTGGTGGCATTTGAGACTGCTAACCCTCAAGTAGAGTCTTGTTGAGTCGGGTGGAGAAGAGCTTGCAAATGGCAACCTGAGTAATTGGAGCATTTCCCACACACAAGAACAGGAGCTAGCTTTCCCCCAGCAATGTTGTCAGGTAGAAGCTATAGCTATTGTTATTTTAAAAAAATATTTCTTTCTTTATTTGGCTGCACCAGGTCTTGGCTTTCCCAGGTGGTGCTGGTGCTAAAGAGCCCACCTACCAATGCAGGTAGATGTAAGAGATGTGGTTCGATCCCTGGATCAGGAAGATCCGGTGGAGGAGAGAATGGCAACCCACTCCAGTATTCTTGCTTGGAGAATCCCATGGACAGAGGCGCCTGGTGGGCTACAGTCCTCGGGGCCACACAGAGTCAGACACGACTGAGCAACTCAGCACGCCCACACCAGCTCTTAGTTCCCACACCAGGGATCGAACCTGGGCCCCCTGCATTGGGAGTGTGGAGTACGGGGAAGTCCCTATAACTATCGTTATTATTCCCTTTCTATAGATGAGGAAACTCAAGCCCAGGAATGTGAGGTCATTTTCCAACGTCTGTCTAGCTCCACAGACTGCACATAACCCACAGACTGGACACTATGAAGAAATGTTATCAGGCCATGTCCTTAGGACAGTCTCTGTCTGTACCCAGCACAGCCTGCTCCTTACCTCTGGAGTGATGTCTATTTGGAAGCAGCAGTCTGTCAGAGTGTTTCTGTGTTGAGTTCAGCATGGTGAGACATGAACAAATGTTTGAATGTTCAGCAAAGAGGACCTGCCCTAGAGTGATTCAAGGGCAGGGTAACAAAATGATCTTCAGTTCAGTTCAGTCGCTCAGTCGTGTCTGACTCTTTGCAACCCCAAGGACTGCAGCACACCAGGCTTCCCTGTCCATCACCAACTCCTGGAGCTTGCTCACACTCCTGTCCATCAAGTTGGTGATGCCATCTAGTCATCTCATGCTCTGTCATCCCCTTCTCCTCCTGCTTTCAACCTTCCCCAGCATCAGGGTCTTTTCCAATAAGTTCTTTGAATCAGGTAGTCAAAGTTTTGGAGCTTCAGCTTCAGCATCAGCCCTTCCAATGAATATTCAGGATTGATTTCTTTTAAGATTGACTGGTATGATCTCCTTGCAGTCCAAGGGACTCTCAAGAGTCTTCTCCAACACCACAGTTCAAAAGCATCAGTTCTTCAGTGCTCAATCTTCTTTATGGTCCAACTCTCTCATCCATACACGACTACTGGAAAAACTATAGAGTTTACTAGACGGACCTTTGTCAGTAAAGTAATGTCTCTGCTTTTTAATATGCTGTCTAGGCATGTCGTAGCTTTTCTTCCAAGAAGCAAGCATCTTTTAATTTCATGGCTGCAGTCACCATCCACAGTGATACTGGAGCTGAAGAAAATTAATTCTGTCACTGTTTCCATTTTTTTCCCTATCTATTTTCCATGAAATGATGGGACTGGATGCTGTGATCTTAGTTTTTTTGAATGTTGAGTTTTAAGCCAGCTTTTTCACTCTCTTCCTTCACTTTCATCAAGAGGCTCTTTCGTTTCTTTAGGACCATAACAAAATGATCTTACGTCCCATTATCTCCCGCGAGGTTTATTGTAGTTTATCAAGTGGTTATGCACATTAATGTGCTGGCTCTTTTGCTAATGGAGGAATTTCTTGCATGGAGGGGGGTGTGGTTAAGGTAATAGCACCATTTCTGAAAACAAAACACAAAGCCTTGTTTCTCTACAGGGGATGTTTTCTTAGGTCAAAGAGAGGCTTCAGAGAAGCTGGTGGAGAATCTCCCTGTTGTCCAGGGAGACAGCGTCTGTTCTGAGCAGCTGAAGGGATCAGGGCGGGGGCCTGGGTGAGGCCTGGGGAACAAACTCAGGCATGGCCTTTCCTCCTAAGCCCCTCACCCCTTGCAGTGGCAGATTGTTACTATTGTTTGGTCACTCATGGACTGCGGCCCACCAAGAATCCTCCGTCCATAGGATTTCCCAGGCAAGAATACTGGAGTGGGTAGCCATTTCCTTCTCCAGGGAATCTTCCTGACCCAAGGATCAAAACTGCATCATCTCCTGCATTGGCAGGTGGATTCTTTACCACTGAGTCGCCAGGGAAGCCCAAGGAATGGTAGAGGGGAAGTGCAATCTCTTTAACTTACAGGTGAGGAAACTGGGGCTCAGAGAGGGGAAGGACTTGCCAAAGCACACACAGAGGGCTGGTGATAGATCTGAATATCCTGATCCCGCCCCCCCAAATCAGTCCTCTATCCACAGCATCACCCGTGACCTGACAATGGGTTGACCAGGGTGGCAGGAAAGCCCTGGCGGCAAGATTGATGAACTTAATGGCACAGAGTGCTCGCTTTGGAGGCTTGGATGGGGACTCCAGTTCTGTCCTTCTCCTCCGTGACTTTGGGCCACTGACTCTCTGAGCCTCTGTTCCCCCAGTTGTCAGTGATGAGCACGGAACAGTGCTCCAAAATACAGCTAGCGGTCATCACCTTCCTGGCTCTGCTCCCAGGTAGCCAAATGCTCGCAGGCAAGGTGCTTCTTCTCTCTGGACCTCAATTTTGCTGCTGTTGTTTAGTCGCTCAGTCATGTCTGACTCTCTGCGACCCCATGGACTGCAGCACTCCAGGCTTCCCTGTCCTCCCCCATCTCCTGGAGTTTTCTCAAACTCATGCTCATTGAGCCGGTGATGACATTCAACCATCTCATCCTCTGTTGTTCCCGTCTCCTCCTCCCTTCAGTCTTTTCCCAGCATCAGGGTCTTTTCCAATGAATTGGCTCTTCGCATCAGGTGGCCAGAGTCTTCGAGCTTCAGCTTCAGCATCAGCATCAGTTCCTGAATATTCAGGGTTGATTTCCTTTAGGGTTGACTGGTTTGAGCTCCTTGCAGTCTGAGGGACTCTTAAGAGTCTTCTCCAGCACACAATTCAAAAGCATCGGTTTTTGGTGCTCAGCTTCCTTTATGGTTCAACTCTCACATCTGTACATGACTACTGGGAAAAGCACAGCTTTGACCATACAAACCTCAATATACCCATTTCTAAAATAAAAGTGTTTGACTTGGTAATACCTCAAGGCCATCTCCAGTCTGCTGCCTTGCAAGACTATCACTCAGAGAACCACCCTGAGTCAAAGGAAGGGAGAGGACTACAGCAGCATATTAACAATAATCGTTTTAGCCGTGTGTTGAATGTCCACTGTTAGGTGCTGGTTCTCCCTTCATGTCAGGTCTACAATATTACCACCTCCTGGCCTCCCGGCTCCAGTCCTCTCTTCTTTAATCCACCATGCATACCTGGCCTGTCTCAGCCACCTTCAGCCCTACCTTACTCTCTGCTTTAGCACATGCAGTGGCTCCCCAGAGCCAGTGCCCGCCACAAGGCGAGGTCCACTTCCTCCACGTGGTGGTGAAGCCTTCCCTGCTCAGGCCCTGCCCTCTCTAATGGAATCTCGTACCAGCTGAGCTGGCTGCTTGTCCAGTCCTCCCCCGTGTCTCGTCTCAGAGGTGCTCAATGAACATTTGTTGACTGAATGAACACATGGGTGAAATGTTTCTCTAAATGAGGCTACGCAAACTTTAGTCATTTGCAGACCAGCCGCAAGAGTTTTGCAAAAATCTGTGCATTGTGTCTATTTTTATTTACTTAAGTACTTTCCTTTTTTAGATTAAATAAATGTATCTGAAAAGGAAACCGTACATCATACTGTAACTAGAAGATCAGTATTACTTGCCAGAAATAGGTCTCCACTAAAATAGATACAAGGACAGATGAGCCCTGTGTTCAGTTCTAACTAGATATTGCTGTCTACCAGGGCTGCAGGCCTAGGGCTTCTCTCTCTCTCTGTTAACATGGGATGGCTCAGAACCGCAAGAGGTGTTTGAGACAAAGGAGCACCATCTTGAGACTTGCCCATGGACAGCAATCACAAGGATGTTACAGGGGACGAAGATAGAAGAGCCCTTTCAGGCCAAGTTATTTCATGCCAATGAAAATTATCCTAACTACTGCAAGTGGTTGCCGCCCACATTTTGGGAACTCTGCTAACAGAACCCATGCCTCTAGCCCACAAGGGCTGCATGTGAATTCTCTGGAAGACTTCAACTGGGCTTTTAGGAAGGACCCGGAGATGATGCCTTGGCCATTTCAATTTTATAGTATGGGGTCCTTTATCTGAAGCCGCCCCTGCACAGCAGACAGACAGTCCTCAGAACTCCACTGAGATAAGAGTTTGTTGTCTGAAGCCATCTGCCCGGCAGAATAATGAGTTCCCCATCACTGGAGAGGTGCAGACAGATGCTAGACAGTTATGGGCAGGTGGGGTGGGAAGGGGAGGCAGGGAACAGGGGGTGTGATGGAGATAATTCAAGCATCAGATGGCCAGTCTATGAAACTGACCTGACAGCCAGACAGACTTTCCTTTCGTAAGTAGGCAAAACACATTTAGAGCAATGAAAATAAAGGTGAGGTAACTTCTGAACAGAAACACAGAAGCAAAGAGAGATGATTGTAAGACAGACTTGAAGGAAGAAGGGGGAGTGGAAATGGTTATTATAATTCGTTTCTATTGGTAATGTTTCCTGTTTCTCAATCTGGCACTGGATTCTTAGGGACTATTTTGGTTTTAAGCAACATAAACTGAACTCAAACCTGCATAAATGACAAAAAAAAAAAAGGAACTTAATGAGATTTAAATAATAAAACTGTCTTCGGGCACAGCTGTGTCCAGGGACAGACAATAATCATCAGTTCTGTCACTTCCCCATCTCTCAGTTCTGCCTTCCTCTGTGTTGGCTCCCCTTTCAGACATGACCTGCTCAGTTCAGATCAGTTTAGTAAATTGCTCAGTCGTGTCCAACTCTGTGACCCCATGAACTGCAGCACTCCAGGCTTCCCTGTCCATCACCAACTCCTGGAGCTTGCTCAAACTCATGTCAGTTGAGTCAGTGATGCCATCCAACCATCTCATCCTCTATCATCCCCTTCTCCTCCTGCCCTCAATCTTTTCCAGCATCAGGGTCTTTTCCAATGAGTCAGTTCTTTGCATCAGGTGGCCAAAGTATTGGAGCTTCAGCATCAGTCCTTCCAATGAATATTCAGGACTGATTTCCTTCAGAATGGACTAGTTTGATCTTCTTGCAGTCCCAAGGGACTCTCAAGAGTCTTCTCCAGCACCACAGTTCAAAAGCATCAATTCTTTAGCGCTCATGACCTGCTCAAGGAATGACAAAACTGGCTGCCAGCAGCTCCAGGCTTAGGAACTGTGGTTGTTGTTGTTTAGTCACTCAGTCATGTCTGACTCTTGCAACCCCATGAACTGTAGCCCGCCAGGCTCCTCTGTCTACAGAATTCTCCAGGCAAGTATACTGGAGTGGGTTGCCATTTCCTAATCCAGGGAATCTTCCTGACCCAGAGATTGAATCTGCACCTCCTACATTGGCAGGCGGGCTATTTACCACTGAGCCACCAGGGAAGCCCCCACAATGTCCGAGCTCTTTCCAAATCTGAGGTCAGCAGCCCCTCGTGGCCACCTGGCAGCTCAGGGGTGCTCAGGAGGGGCTCGGCGAAGGCTTTTCCTGAGGTCCTGGCAGTGGGCTGGGGCTGGCTTATGGGTGGGCATGAGTCCTTGGCCAGGAGAACGTGGCCCTTGGGCCTGGGCAGCTGCTCTGGGTGGGCCCCCCACCCCGCCCCCCGTGAGCGATCAGCCACACACATTTCTTAAGTTCAGTCTGCCTGAAGGTTGCTTCCCCAGGCCTGGAAGAAATCAGTGTGTGAACAAGATTGCTGGAGGCTGAGACCTCGGACAGCTCTCCAGTCAGATGCTATGAGGAAGCCCACGCCACCAGCCACTGGGTGGACGCACTCATGTGCTTTGAGAATTTGAGGGAGCCCTCAACTGGTTTTAACCTGTGCCCGCAAGCTGCACAGACCCTTAGACTGTGAGGCAAGCAGAAGTAACGCCATGGCAGGCAGCTTAGATTAGGAGTAGGCCTTCCTACTTCTGGGTGGTAAGATTATCAGGCCACCTGGATACAACCAATCAGCTTAACACTGACCGCTGTTTGCCAAATAGGAACGGGGCGGAAACCCCCGGGAAAGTCCCGCGCGTGTGAAAGTTTTGAGTGTGTTTGACCAATGAAATTGCTTTGCAAACTTGTAACCAATCCACTTAAACCAACTACCAACGGCGTGTGCTCACCCTATAAATTTGTGTAACAGCTTGTGCTCGGGGCTCTCTGACCCCGCACCACTGCGTTGGATGCAGCAGGAGCCCTGACTCGAGTCAGCAATAAACTTCCCTTTTTTGCGAGTTGCATTGTCTTGGAGGCCTTCTCTCTTCCCGCTCGGGGATTCGGACATCGGGCATAACAAGATGTCACTCAGCACCAGGGCCCTGGCCAGGCCCCGGTCACCCCCAGACAGGCCCTCCTTCCTGCTATGGCTGTCGGCTTCCTCCTCCCAGGGCCGGTTTGTGGAGCAGGAGCCCAGCCTCTCAGCTCCCCTCCTGCCTCGAGGCCCCTCGAGGACATCCAAGGATTCTGTGGTGGAGATCAAACTTCTGGCCGACAGTCCTTTTAGACAAAGTCCCAGGAAGAATTATCAACCCAGGATCCATCACATGTTCCCCCCAGTGAGGTTGGGGTGATGTGCGATGACTGTGCCCAGGTCACATGCTATCTCTGAAAGGAGGAAACCCCATCCAACCTGATGAACACGAATGAAGGAGGGGAGGTCCCCAAATCAAAACCGAGGTGCTGTCACCCAAACTGAAATGAATGTCAGGCAAGAAAAAAACAGCTTCTGTTTTTGCTACCCTCATAACCTCACTCCAATCTGTGCCCTGCGTTTCCATCCAGACAGCATCTGTCCATCCTTTGGCCCTTGGTTCAAATGGCATTTCCTTGAGGAAACCTTTCCCAAACATCCCAAGCAGGACTGGGATGGATTCAGGTTGGATCCCAACCTGAATGTGCGTTCCTGGCAGAGCTTGTCCGCCTGGGCTTGTGTGCTTATTTGACAGTAGCCTGTCTCCCACCCTCAATCAGGACCACCTAGGGGTCTGTGACCTGTCTTGTTCCCCATACTGTCTCCAGGGCTCAGAACAGTGCCTGGCAAGCAGGAGGAGTTCAATAGACACTGAAGTACAGGTGAAGGTCATAGCATGGGAGCTGGTGACCAGTGATGGGGGAGGATGGACCAGTCAAGGAAGATATCAGGATTCCATGCTTGTGGGTGAGAATGGGGGAAAGAGGCAGGAGCAGTTAGGGTCACCTTTAGGAGACCCCACAATGGATGATAGGCTTGCATGCGTGTTAAGTCGCTAAGTCGTGTCCAACTCTTTGTGACCCCATGGACTGTAGCCCACCAGGCTTCTCTGTCCATGGGATTCTCCAGGCACGAATACTGGAGTGGGGTCACCACGTCCTTCTCCAGGGGATCTGCCCCACCCAGGGATGGAACCTGCATCTTCTGCAGCTCCAGCATTGCAGGCGGATTCTTAGCCGCTGAGCCACCTGGAGAGCCCATGGATGATGGGGGTGGGGGTGAAAGTGGGGTGGGGGATGGCAAGTCTATTGGCAAATGCCAGCCCTGGGGGGAGGAGATCCTTTCTGTGAGTCCTTGGGGAACCTGGAGGGAAGGGCAGTCGCGGCCCCATTACCAGGAGTCTTTGTGAAAGGAGTCGAGGGGAAGGGAGGGAGGCCTCAGGCATGGGGTGAGCATTGACTGGGAAAGAGGGGTCTCTGGGGAGGGCCTCTCAAACCCTAAGACCTGGAAGGAGGGTGGGCGTGCTCAGCTCCCATCCCTGGGTGTTGCTCCAGGCTGTGTTTCCATTCTTAATCATCTGTGTATCCATCTGTCCATCCACACACTGAGCCAGTTGTGTCTCCACCACCGCCCCATGGCAGCAGGCAGGAAGTCCTCCCCAAGCCGCATCTCCCTGCCAGGTGCACGCATCTAGCCTGGGACCCACAGCCTGGGCGCTCCAGCTCAAAAACTTCCCGGGGTCAGCAGGCATGGGGGGCGGGGGGAGCAGCCCCTGGGAGCAGAGCAGAGAGGGGGCAGGGGCTCACACTCCATCCACCCCCCAAGGGGGCCTGGCGACCTACGGGGAGAGAAGAAGGTGACAGAGAAGAGAGACCGAAACAAACCAACAGAAGCAGGTCGGCAGGGCTGGAAGGAAAAAAGCCCCGAGGGAAATCCTTATGGCAAAGGAAGGGACGCAGAGACCCAGACAGCCGGGCCGAGCCGGGGAAGAGCCCACCAGACGGAAGGCGAAGGAAGAAGGAGCGGGAGGCGGGGAGGGGGGAGAGGGGAGCGGGCGAGGCGGACGGGGCGGGGCCGAGAAGAGAAAAGGAAAGGAGAGGACAAGGCGGAGACAGGGGGGGGGGAGAGAGGAACGGGAAGCGGGAAACGGGAGAGGGGAGGCCAGGAGGGGAAGGACGGGGGTGGGACCAGGGGGCCGGGGGGCGGGGCGGCCTGGCGGCGCCCCTCCCCGGGCTGGGCGGGCTCCCGCGCCCCGGCCCCGCCCCCGCGCTCCCCGCCCCTCTCCCCCCAGCGTCCCTGCGCCCGCCCTCGGAAGACCGAGCGCGCGGCGAGGTTGCGGGCGAGAATCGCCGAGCGGAGGAACGGAGGAGCCGGGGAGCGCAGCGCGGCCCCAGCGGGGAGCGGCCCCGCGCCCGGAGCGCACCGGAGCGGCCGAGCTGCCCGCGCAGCGCCCGCCGCGGGCAGCGCAGCCCCGGCCGCAGGTAGGAGAAGGGCGGCCGGCGTCGGGGCGCCGAGTCCGGGACGGCCGGACGGCGAGGCCGGGCGCCCAGAGCCGCCGCCGCGGGCCGGGCGGGTTGGGGTCGGGCTCGCCGAGTTTCCAGCCCCCCGCGCCTCGCCCAGCCTCGGGCCCACAGGAAGGAGCCCGAGGCGCAGCTCCGACAGTCGACGCGCACCCGGGCCATCCCTCTGGGACGTGCGAGGGGGCCGAGGGAGCACGCACGAGGGTCGCCAAAATCTCCGGCTCTTTTCCAAGGGGTCACGGGCCCCTTGCCTCCCCTCCCCCGCCCCCCGCAAGCTGGCGCTAAATTCTGCAGGAGCCGTCGAAGCGCCCCGTTCACCCGCATCACCCCCAGGGGATGGCGGGGGACCCGGGATGGAATGATAACGTTTGGCGAGCCGTGCGCCACTGCTCGCGGGGTCAGCTGCGCCGAGGTCGGGCTGTGCCCCTCTTCTGTTCCCTGCGGGCTCCGGGGACCAGGCGACTGGGGAATGGGACATCTCCTTTCTGTCTTCGGCAGCTTAGGCTCTCAAGAAACGTTGGCTAGAAAGTACACCGCAGCTTGGGCTTGAGCTGAGCGCACGGAAGTCCGCGCCGCTCTCTCCGAGCGATGTAGGATTGGTTGGGGGCGGGGGGTCCCTAGAAGGTTTGAAGACTGTGTCTGTCTTCTTGCCTTACAACCTGACATTTATTTTCTGGACACTGGAGAAAGAGGCGACCCTGCCACCCCCGGGACAATGACGATGTCTCCATGGGGCGTCCTCTTGTACCCACACGTCCCTATGGCTGGCATCCACAGATGTTCTAGCTTAGCTTGCTTTTTGAATAAGGAACCCAGACCCAGCAGCCCCATACGGAGGCTCTGAGCTGATCTCTCCAAACAGGCGTGAATCCTGGGGAGAAAATTGGGATTTTAAAAGCCCAGTTATAATGCCCAGTGTCTGCCTGATGTGGGGCTTGAGCTCTCTGCCCTGTCCCAGGAAGCTCAGCCTCGTCTTCATGAAGAACTGGGGAGGGGGGCACTGAATAAAATGGCTCCTGAGCTTTGGTGACACCCCCAAGTCAGGCTAAGTCAGCGGACTCTGGGGGCAGTCCTGATTTGTGATGGGCACGGTGGGTGTTGGGTGAGAGAGGGGAGTGTTGGGTGTTGGATATGGCCTAGATTCTCTCGTTGGCAACTTTGGAGGAAATGCATTCATAAGAGAGCGTGAAATGCAGTACCCCAACTCCGAAATTCCAGAACAAAGAATGTCAGTGGGAACCGCAGGCGTGTGTCTTCTGCCTCTTGGCGGTCTGTGTGAAGGGTCGACCCAGCCCCTGCCCTCGTCCTGGCAGAGCAGCCCCAGACCCCCCACCCCAAAGGCGAGGAGGGTGCAGGTCCCTGGACAAGTGAGAGGGACCTTTTCCCAGGGCGATGGGGCAAAATGGCCGAGCCTCCCTTGAGCCTCAGGAAGAAACTGTTAGGCAGGCTGCAAACAAAGAAACTGCTCTCTATCCAGCCAAGCGCTGGCTCAATGGCCAGCCCTTAGAGGACGAACCATGAGTCCCCGGCAGCGGGAGGAAACCCAGCTTGTCTGGCGGGGCATCTGTAGCGTGGGGCGATCCTTGAGAATTACAGGAGAGAGGCGGCTGCTGCCGGGGAGAAGCGGGAACCGTCTCTGCTGACACTCTGCCTGTTCAGTCCCGGGCTGGAGGCTCGGTGAGAAGCCGGTTCCCCCAGGATCTCAGGATGGGGCTGGGAGGGGGCGTCTAGAGGCCAAGTAGGAGGAAACGCGGAGGGTAAAGACTAGGAAGGAGCAGGTCCCTCAAAGCTGAAAGAAGCACAATTGCTTCGTCTGTCCCTGGTTCTCACATGCATGGCGACCCGGAGCTCCAAATGCTGTGAATGTTTTTACCGATCACCCAGGACCTTGCAGGCGCTCAGTAAGGATCTTAGAATAAAGCCAGCACAGATGGAAGGTGAGGACAGGGCGAGCATGGACCTCCCTGCATCGTTGAGCAGGAAGGCTATGAAATACAGCCTCTGAGGCCACAGCCAGGAGCGAACCCTGGATGAATGGGCTTTGAGCAGGGCTGAGGCCGCTTTCCGCAGGTGACCTTGGGCAAGCTCTCGTCCACATGGGGAGGTGGGGACGGAGTATTGAAAGCTGCCGTGTCCCCAGCTTGTGATTCCTACAGTGACCTTGTGCAGCAGGTACTGTCCTGACCCCCCAGTTCAGAGGTGAGGAACCTGTGGGACAGAAAGGGAACGTGACTTGCCCAAGGTCACACAGCCAGGAGGAGGTGGGGCAGAGGTTTGAACCCCACTCTTCTGACTTCCAGGCCAATGCTTTATCCCCTTGATAGGTCTTTGGGCCTTGCTTTTACCTCCACGAAGCAAGGTGGTGGGCCAATGGTCAGGATGACTGACAGTGAGGCCCCTCTGGGCCACCCTCCAAGCAGTGGCTGCTGCCCTGCCTTCCCAGCATATGCTGAGAGCATCTTTCAGTAAAGCACAGCGTCGAGCGGCTTCTTGCCTTCACATAAAGACGCTATTCCCGCACTTGGCTATGAGCTCAGTAGCTGAGATAGAGATGTCCCAAGTCACTTGGAATTTAGAAATGTCTTTTTGTCCCCTGCGGTGTGTGGATCACAAGCCAAGCATCAACCCCAGTTGATTAATCCTTGCCTGCTGCCTCCAGCCCCGCAGCATCCCAAAGTCCACCTGCTTTGTCTTGAGAGCAGTGGGGTGGTACCCAAGCCCCTACGTGTCACCTAGCCTGAGGCAGGCCTAGCACTTCTTCCCTTTGATCACCTGAACCCCAGGTGGAGACAGAGAAGTGTCTGCTGCCCTTTTCCTGTGTCAGGACTGCCCTTTCCATTCAGCCAGGCCAAGCTGCTCGAACGGTGGGCAGAGCACACCTGCCATGATAAAAGCAAGCTTGAATTGACAACAACTGCAAAGAGCAACAGCCCCCCCTGCCCCCAGCAAGAACATCATCAGATGCTCAGCCGCTGCTCTGTGGCATTCCCCGGCGCCAGCTCCCCATATGAGCCCAGAACCAGGGTGGGGGGTGCACTCTGCACCACCCATTCTCTGGAAGGTGGTGGGAAAGAGCATGGTACTTGAGAGGGGGAAATGCTGGGAGGCCCGATGTGGACCCCAAGATAGGGCTTCCCAGGAAATGTGCCTCTGTGAGCCTTACAAACATCCAGCATCTTTACTCCGAGCTCACCTGAGGGCCTCCGGAGCAGAGGTAGAGATGGAGTGAGCGGGGAGCCGGCTAAAAGTGGAGACAGGGTTGCCTGGCATGGACCGTAGGTGTGAACACAAGCTGTGATATTTCAGCGCAGACTTGGATTCAGTCATAAACAGGAAAAAAAAAAAAAACTCTACGAAATGTGGTCCCAGTGATAGTCTCATCAATAACAGTCACAGCTAAGAGTTAGTGCGAGCTGGTGATATGCCAGGGGGCTGCGCTGTGTGCCTTCCTGATAGGACTGTGTCTCATTTCCACAAAACCCCGTGAGCTCCATGGTGGAATTGTCCCCGGACCGATGAGGAAACTGAGATGGAGAGAAGGGACGGCACCAGCTGCAAGACCGCTGGGCTAGGAGCTGGCCCAGGAGCCCAGGTGCAGCCACGTGGCGCTGACGCCTCTGCCACGAAGGCCTTGGCCCCGATCGTGTGGCCAGGGCCGCGACACCCTGTTTAAGGAGCTGCCCGTTAGGAAACACCTTGCAGTTCATCCCATCAATTGAGCTTTGCCCCAGCTTAGGAGGCCGGTAGTGTGATAGCTGCTATTTGCCAGCTGGGCAGGTTGAGGTACAGAGAGATGAATTTGTGCCCAAGGTCCCTTGGCTGCTAAGTGGCGGGACTGGGGTTCGTGCCCAGGGGTCCCCGTATTATACCGCGGATTTGTGGCCTGTGCTTTAGATTCACTTAAAGCTGGTGTTGATATTGTGCACCCAGCCACATTGCCCTAACTCTCAGGTGCCCCTCCACCCCAACTTGTCACCACCCTCTTGCTGCTCTGGAAGTCACCGGGAGCAGCCAAGGAAGCCATCAGTTCTGTTTACCGTGATCTGACGTGACACCAAAGTGGCATGCGATTTGATGCGAGCTGCCTGCAGCGAATGGCCTTCTATTTTTACATTTCTGACAAATTGGAAATTACAAGGAGGCCAGGTCTTGGCAGAGCGATTGGCTGGAGCCCTGTGCAGGCAGGGGGTTGTGCAGCTAGGTGGAACGGGCTACATTAGGGTGTCAGGAGCCCTCCTGGCTGCAGAAGAGGGTCCCCAGCTTCCGGGGCCGGATGGCATTGTGGCAGGCGGGCCGGGCTGGAGGGTGCACGCATGAGCTGCTGCTTTGGACAGTGGCCTGCCGCTCCGCCCACCTGTCAGCCGCTCGGTGTCTGCGAGATCGGTGTCGCCTGCCAGCTCTGGAGACAACTGCGTTCTGGCCAGAGGGACATTCAAGGTCAGAGATGCCCTGAAAGACAGTGACAGCAGGTTGCTTTCATGGCCTTATTGTTTGGTGAGGAGGTTCTGTGCAGGGAGAAGGCAGTGGCCACAAGGAGGGTGAGCAATGACATTTGGTGTCAGGATTGCGGTCTTCTGGAACTTCGTCCTGATAGCAATTCTCTCAGTCATCAGAGCAACACTTTACAGTGTACGAAAAGAAAGAAAAAAAAGCTCTTGTAGTGGTCTTTCTTTTGCTCCTGTCTGAAGTATTCCAGGGGAAGAAAATAGGGTCCCTGACAGAGAAGAGTCCTCTGTCCAACAAAAAGAGGCATTTGCTATAAGTGACTTTTCTCAGAAAGCCCTTATCAGAATGACCTTGACTCAGATGCACCCTCTTTGCACACGTGTGAAATACGCACACACTTAATGCTTACACAGATGTGCATGGAGTGGTTTCTGTTGATGTTTGCATCAGCTGGGAACTCCAGGGGAAAGTAATATTACTATTGTTTCCATTTTTATCTATCTCCACTTTTTGGATGGGGAAACAGGGGCTCAGCAAGCCCTGCACCCCGTCAGCCTGACCTCTGGTTTCCCAGTTGAGGGGCGTCACCTTTCCTAAGCCCGAATCCCAGTTCATCAGGGAGCCGCTTGGAAGGAACCTCTGTGGGAGGCAGGTCACAGCACCGGGGTCAAGCCTGCCGGACAGCGTGGAAAGGCGCGGCGTGAGGTTTTGGAGGAAAGGGCCCCAGATCCTGTTCTTGCCTGCCCTGAGCTCTGGCCCGCCGCTGACACGTCCTCCGTTGTGTCCAGATTGGGGTCTGAAGTGTGCTCGTTTGGCCGGGGCACCTGAGTGGTGGTGCCTGGGGACAAGAAGGATGCTTGCTGTCAGACGCACGGGCACAGCAGTGCTCATCTACACGGATCTGAGCCCCAGGGGCCCCGTGAGACCATCCAGAAGGATCTGAGGGCCTTGGTAGGCTGGAAAGTTGTGGGCAGGTGTTTGCACGTGAGCCTTGAGGTGGTTTGGGACCTGCCGTGGGGCTCAGAGTTCTGCCCGACCAAGAGGGAGGGGAAGGGGTGGGTAGGGGATGGAAACCACTTGTCCTGGACATTATCCACTTCCCCTCTGCCCTCGGACTGCTGCCTGTGCTGAAGGTGGTTGTGGAATAGGATGAGGTCTGGGGGAGGCCAGGGGAACTTGGGGGTTTGACACGTCCCCTGGCTGCGTGGCCAGCCCGACCCTGACCAGCGAGGCTGGAGCACTTCCCGGGCATCGATTGTGGGCTGCCCGAGGTGGTGAGAACAGTGCCAGGGGACCAGCGGTGCCATCCCTATCGGCCGGAGGACGACCCCAAGGCCGATGGAGGTGGGGTTGCTCCGCCCGAGTTACACTGCAGAGTTCAAGCCCAGGTCTTGCTGGCGCCGGCCCCCTGTGCTTTCCCATGCCACCTGCTGCCTCCGGGGAGCACCCGGGTGGGATCGTCGTGGGGGGAGCCGACACGAAAGTGACCACGGCCAGAGGCAGCCGCTTCCCATGTGCTGTGTGCTCTCCGTCCTGCGTCCGGCCCTCGTGGCCACCCGAGCCTCGAGCCTCTTAGCGCTCCTGTTGGCTGTCTCCAGAGCGTGTGGTCAGGGACTCACCTGCAGTTTTTGTAAGTGGGCTTGGGCATGGGGAAGAAGTAGTCTTCCTGAAGGAATCTGAATGCACTCGCTGTATTGCACGGACACGCTTTTAACAGGTTGGCTCTGCGCCGTGCCACCAAGTCATCAGACACGTAGGAGACCCAGTTTTGAGCTCCGACTTTTGATGCAGGCACCAAGCCCAGTATTTCATAAGCCATGTTCCGGGATCCTCAGTAGGTGACCGAGCCCGGGGCGCTCTCCTGGTTGCCCAGGTTGCTCCGTCCTGCCGACGGACACCTGAGGCCTGGGCTTGTATAGACCCCAGGAAGTGGGGGGGAGCGCCACCTCCCTTGTGGGCTCCCTGGGAGCCTGGGGAATGGTGGGCTGGGTCCTTCCCCAATCTGGTGCTTCCCCTTTCTCTGCCCATGAAGCCAAAGGCTTTGGATGGGACACATCGATTGGCCGCTCCGTGCGCCTGGTGCCAGCTCTCCGAGCGGGGAAAAGGCAGGCTGCATGCCCCACTTCCTCCTCCATTTCCCCCATGACAGCCTCCCTGAGACTAATGACTGGGAATGTAAGGGCCCTTTCTCCAAATGGCAGAGAATGCCGCTAATGACAGAGCAGATGCAGCACTGTTAATTATGCCGCGGGTATTAAATGAAAACGCCAGCCCCAGAGGAGTTAAATAGCGCCACTGGGCTGGCAGCAGCCGTGCCTGAAAGCAGTGCCATCAGCCTGTGCCAAGGCAGAGCTGCCCCCTCCCCAGCCTGCAGCCAGCCGGGAGTCACAAAGCCCCTGGTCACACCGGCCCCCCTCCCCAGCATGGGGTCCGCAGCGGGTCCTTGGAGCTGAGACGTTGGTGGCTGCTCTGGGAGATTTTCTTAGAGGCCTTTGGGGAGGGGGGTGGTCAGAGGCCGATGTGGGCCAACAACGGGACCAAATAAAGCTTTGGGCACCTACTGTGTGCCAGGCCCTACTGTGGGTCATGCAGATAAGCCAGGAGCAGAAACACTGTCTTCTGGGGTCTGCAGTGCCCCACGTAGTCGGGGACACAGAACAAGTACTTAGTTCTTGCTTTTGATTGTTTCTGTGACTGCTTGAGGGGGAGCCAGAAGCCACACAGGTGGGGGCCGGAGCTGGCCCGTCGTGGGCTGAATGGGGTAGAAGGGCAAGGCAGGGGGACTGGCTCGCTTCCTGGGCACCACCAGCCTAGCCTTTCCGGGAGCAGGGCTTCTCACTTGCTGGTGCTCATGGGCTCCTTTGCCTCCGTTTGTACATCTGCAAACTGGGTTTGGAGCTTCCCACGTGGCTCAGTGGTAAAGAACCCACTTGCCAATTCAGGAGACGCAGGCTCGATCCCTGGCTTGGGAGAGTCCCCTGGAGGAGGGCATGGCAACCCTCTCCAGTATTCTTGGCTAGAAAACCCCATGGACAGAGGAGCCTGGTGGGCTACAGTCCGTGGAGTCCCGAAAGAGTTGGACATGACTTAGAGACTAAACAGCAGCAAATCGGGCGCAGTGAGGGCTGTGATGACTGCAGGCAAACCTGTCTCTGAATGAACCCTAGCCCTGACCGCGGCAGGTCACGGAGATCGCAGCAATGTCTGAAAAGTGACATTGTAGAGGCAGCAGGAGAGAGTCTGGTCACCAAAGGCCACTTCTGGTTCTTCTGGTGGATTCAAAGTGTCACTCAAACCTTCAGACCGCCCCAGTAGCTCTGGTTCCCTGCCTCCTGCTTCTTGGACCTTGAAATCAGTTTCTTAGGTTTTTCTAGGCCAGGGAAAGTCACAAAAGCCACCCATTTCTGATACCTCTGTTATAGGTGGGTAAACTGAGGCCTAAAGAGGCGGGGTCAGGGGCCCACAGGTGCTAGGGCCCAGAGCTCCTAACCCCTAACCCGGTGCTCCTTCCCCTGCCCCAAGCCCAGCACCGCTGTTGAAAAATTATTAAATAGAGTTGGTGGAAGGACTCTGGTTGCCATGACAACGGAGCCTGTGTCCTCGGGAGATAATGGCGTTGCACAAGGCAGAATGATGTGTGTTGAATGCTGATTCGGGAGCCGCTCGAGCGAGCGATGGAGTGAGTGGAGGCTCTCGTGTCTAGGGCTCGAGCTTCCCCAGAAAAGAGGCTGGGGGTGGGGGGTGGGGATAACTGCAGGGAAACTGGCTTTGTCTGGAAGCATCCTTGCTGCAGCCTCGCAGGACGGGGTAATTTTCTTCATTTGTGGAGGTGCAGCGTGAGGTGCAGAGGGGTGAAGTGACATCACCAGGTCACACACCTGTGCACAAGATGGAGCTTGGCTTCAAACCTCCAGTGGCTGCAGGGAGTCTGGACTGTGGAGGCCCTGGGAGGGGGACAGCTAGGGGGAGGGCAGTCGATGAGCTGGGGACACAGTGTACTCAGAGTACCTAGACCTCTCTAAAGATTGTTAAGGAGACTCTCAAACACAGTGCATGTGATGGAGCAACAATTCTAGACCAAGAGGAATGGGAAACAGTAAGTCCAAAGCCCACCCTCTCACTTCCTAGCTGCGTGACCCTGAGCAAAGTCACTTTACCTCTCTGAGCCTTGGTCTCCTTACCTGCAAAATGGGGATAAGAACAGATCAATCTCATACGATTGTTATGAGACCAAATAGGGTAGGTGGGCAGAGCATCAGGCCCCACTGCTGAGCACCAACCAAAGGGAAGAGGCTAGACAGGTGTGTTCCCAACCATATTTGGTGTAGGAAGATACGGTGTGCGATATGGTGTAGGAAGAGTAGGTGTAGATGGTAGGATGACTGAGACTGGCTAAAACGAGTACAAGAGCAGTAAATAACGGGGATCTTCATTGCAGACGTAGTGAATGTCACCAGAACAAACCCACAGCTTCGGTCATTAAAAACATGCATAAGTACTTTGTGTTTGGAAGGCATGATTGGTGTATACCTCGCTGTAAATGCACCGAGCCCGAAAACCTGCACGCGCACCATGCCGGGGGAGTTGTGTCTATTCTCTGCTGCTCTCCAGGTGAGCCCGTGGAAAATAAACACTCTCACCCACGCTCTTCATCTCTCCATCCCGAACAGCTGGGGCAATATATTCCCTTCCCTACTTGGGGGTCGGGGAGCATGGGGTTAACACCCCGAGGAACCCCAAAGTACATCATTTGCATGCTGGCAAAGAGGGGAGGCGAGCTGGCAGACGGCCCCACTCCATTTAGGAAGCAGAAAGCGGGTGCTGGCCTTGGCATTTGGCTGTTTCAAAAGCACGGTTGAGAGCTCGGATCCTAGTGACTTAGAGGCAAGCGACCATTTTGTTTGTTCCCTGTCTGAGCACGTCCACCCCCAGAGAAGCAACCTGGTCCTGGATTCCCCGGAGAGGGAGGGTCGTCTGCTCACTGCTGCTCCTGAGGCTGGATGGCGGGGTGCGTGTGAAGCAGTGAGCCCAAGCCCCCCACCCCCCAGACTCTGACTGTTCTCTCCTTGGCAGGCAGGAGAGGGTTGGGAGATCCATTCCATGGACAGATGAAGACAGTTGACATTTAAGGAGGTTTGAGCAGATGTGCTAATTGTAGGGATAGGTACCCATGTCCACTTGGGGACTGTGTTTAGTGAGCAGTTTGCTCTGAGAATTTGATGTGGTCAACATTGACAGTGACTTCACCATTCCCTTTTATCAACTGCCTGTGGGTTAAGATAACTGTGGCATCCTGCCTGGGACTTTTTCCCCATAGCTCTCTTGGGGGAAAAAAAAATAGTAGCCTTAATCAGGTGATTTATTATAATTTCTGCCAGGTAACAAGTATTGAGTACATACCAGGCTCTGTGTGAACCACTTTTTGTAGTCTCCCCAGGTAATCCTCATAGTGGCCGTAAAAGTAGACATTGTCACCTCCGTGTTTGAGAGGTTTGCAGTCATGCAGCTTATGAACTGAGATGGAAAACCAGGTTTTCTCACCCACAGGGCCAGTGCCCTCAAACACTGCCCTATTCCATCCTGGCTCTTGACAAATAAACTTCTGAATACCCTTGACCTCCTGAGCGGAAGTTACTCCTGAATTTCTTCATTGTTCCTGGGACTTAAGACCATTCTCTCAATAAAAATCTCATTTCCCCAAATGGGTGGTTTCTTCTCCCTACATGGAATTTTTTCTCTTGACAAAAATGGGGTGGGGTATTCATACGATGAAGATTTCTTTAGAAAGCTTGGTGAATGAATCAAGAATAGATGCGTTGGCTAAAGTGAGCATTCGTTGGAGTCTTTCAAAAACAAAATTGGCTTTCTCTTGTAGGAAATACTTGAGACCCAGGAATCTGACCCTTAATCGACTGAAAATACACACCCTCCTCATTCTTGAAAAATATCCTAAAGCAGTGTCTCTCAACATTTTTTTAAATCCATCTGAGCTGTATTAAAAGAACAGTAGGATTTGTTGTTTCCCAAATATAAACTCATAATGCTGACCTCGCTTTTTTAGCCACCCTCCCCCCAATTTTGCATATTTCTTAGGAAAGAGGCAACAGCGGCCCCTCCTCCTACCACTTTGAGAAAGAGCTGTCTGGCATGACTAGACTGTGCCCTATATATTAGAATTGCAAACTCGAAGGCCATGGAGGGCTGGGTGGGTCAAAGAAATGAATGAAGAGGTCAGGAGCAAGGTGACAGTCATGGTGGGACTTGTAATAAGCTGGTAAATACACACGTTCTCCCCCTCCCAAAGCGCTCAACCAGACACACGTGTGGGGCCTGTTCTGGCCCGTGGGCAGGCGATTCGAGACCCCTGGTGGTTCTTATGACTTTGTGTGATGTTAATTTAGATAGTTTGTTTTCGGGGCTTTGGCCCATGCATCTCTAGAGCGGGGCTGAGAAAGCCCGCCGGGGTGTCCAGAGGAGGAAGCAGGGTCGCGGGTGCGGACGCTTGGCAAGGGGACCACGGAGCTGCCGAGGGCCGCTGTCACCAAAGTCCCGTCCTGTGGCACTGGGTCAGCTCTCCACGTCAGCTGTGCGTCTGCGGGGGACTAAAAACCGTTTTGTTCCACTAGTGCCCGAAGTATTGTGTTTTTCTTCTTCCTGAATCTGAGTTCTTAAAGGGCCTTCATCCTAATGCCCTTCAGGGTCCTTCAAACACATCTTGAACAGGAGGGAAGGGCCGTTTAACCCTTGGGTTTCTCACGAGCGTGCCTTCCAAGGCAAAGAGTGGTGTGTGTAAAGAATGCTGGGCGGGTGTCTTTTCACTCTCTATTTCCTGATCTGAGTTCATCCTTTCTGGCCAGGGGAGCAGGGGGCGCTTTTCAGAGGCGTCCCCTGGAGCAGAACCACCAGCACGCCCCACACCGGATGGAGGAAGCGGGGTCGGGGGCGATGAGACACTCGGTGATTCTCAGGGGTGCCTGGAGCCCGCCCTGGCTCAGCCAGTTAGGCCAGCTGGAGGAAGCTGTGGGGAGGGAAGCCCCGCGACCTGGTTCCAGTCTCAGCTTTTCAGCCACTTGCCTCCTTGGATTCTGCCAGGGTCTCTGAAACTTGGGCTTCCTCCCTCCTCTCCCTCCTCAGGTTTTTGGCCTTCACGGGTGGCGCTAGTGGTAAAGAATCTGCCTGCCCGCCTGCCGATGGCAAGAGATGGAAGAGACTGCGGGTTCAGTCCCTGGGTTGGGAAGATCCCCTGGAGAAGGAAATGGCAACCCATATCCAGCATTCTTGCCTGGAGAATTCCATAGACAGAGGAGCCTGGTGGGCTGCACTCCATGGGGCCTGCTGGACACGAGTGAGCGACTGGGCAGGCACACACAGGCTCCTTCCCTCCTTGGGGTCTCGGGCAGGTTCCGGGAGACACGCAGGTTCCGGGAGGTCACCAGAGCAGGGCAAAGAGGAAACCAACAGCACCCCTGGGTCTCCCCGCTCCCTTCCGTCCTTCCTCCTCTCTCCTCCCCTCTCTTCCTTCCGGCCCCTTCTCCCTGTCCCCCTGCTGCTCTTCTCCAGTCTCTATCTCTCCTTCTAAACCTCATCTTTGGCATCTGAGGCTTTCCTCATAAGAAGCAATCAAGAGCCCATAAGGCTCACTGAGTGAGCTCATCTCTTCTGATCCTGTGACCTCAGGGTGGACCCTGACCCCGCCGGGGGCGGGAACACAGACCCTGCCAAAATCAGCAGAAACTCCCAGCTGGGCTGGTCCCTTGCTTTCTGGAGAGCCCGTTGTTCAAGCTCACCAGCACACCCCTGCTTTGGCAACGGGAGGGGCGCCACCTTCTCCGAAGCCGACGTTTCTTGAGGACCTGTGATAACAGTGTCCCCATGGTGGGACTTGGGAGAGCGTGTGTGTGTGTGTGTGTGTGTGTGTGTGTGTGTGTGTGTGTGTCGGGCACTGCATGAGCTGCCGTGGAGGGAAGCAGAGCCACGTGAAGACGCAGGTCCCGTTGGTGCAGAGAGGACCAGTGGAGCTGGAGAGACAGGGTAGAAGAATCAGTTAACTCGTCAGGACAGAAGGCAGGTTGTGTAGAGGGACCGGGCCTTCCCCATCACCCCCAGCTCACTGTCCCTCCGCCCACCACGTACTCAGCAGATGGGTTCTGGCCATGTCACCATCAGATCAAATCTCCCTTCTCTCAAAGGTCCCCAGGCTCCCCCTGCTCTGTGCTCGCCGTGGGGTTGTTCAGTCACTCAGTTGTATCCGACTCTGCCACCCCATGGACTGCCGGCGTCCCTGTCCTTCACTCTCTCCTGGAGTTTGCTCAGACTCATGTCCATTGAGTCGGTGATGCCATCCCTCTGTCTCATCCTTGCCTCCTTGCTGTGGGGTGGGGGTTTGGGGGAGAGGATAAAAGCATGGGAATTGAGCAGATGCCTCCAGACCACAGACTGGGGCAAGCTCCTGTCCCCCCACGGTCCCTGTGTCTGTGAGAATTAAAGACGAGCATCCGTGAGAGGAATGAAGGCCACTCAGTCGTGTCTGACTCTTTGCCACCCCGTGGACTACACGGCCCATGGCATTCTCCAGGCCAGAATACTGGAGTGGGTAGCCTTTCCCTTCTCCAGGGGATCTTCCCAACCCAGGGATCGAACCTAGGTCTCCCACATTGCAGGTGGATTCTTCACCAGCTGAGCCACCAAGGAAGCCCACGAATACTGGAGAGGGTAGCCTATGCCTTCTCCAGTGAGTCTTCCCAACCCAGGAATTGAACTGGGGTCTCTTCCATTGCAGGCGGAGTCTTTACCAACTGAGCTCTCACGTAAGCCCACTGAACTAAAGCACTGGATAAACCTTTGGCATGATCACTGTTCTTGTTCCGGGACACAGAGCACCCCCTTCTCCTGCTTTCAGAGCCCTTGACCATTTCTGCCACCTCCCCAGCCAGGCTCCCTAAGGGACCCCAGATTCTCGTCAGCCAGACTCAGGTCCCTCCTCATTGTCTGTAAATACATTATGCCTTGTCCCCATCTGCTCTGCCTGGGGTGGACTAGAAGTGTTAGGCTTGGGGAGAGGAGCAAAGGTTCCGCTCCTGCTTCTCTCACTGCGATTATAGAAAGAATGTCCCACTTGTGTCCCATTTCCACCAGCCCTAATGCCATCGTCTCCTGGTTTCTTGCCTGAATCCAGCCCCCGGCCACAGCCGGGCGCCATCCCCCCTTCTCTGGGCTGTGGGAGAACTTCCCCGAGTGGATGTCGCTTATCCGCATGCCCAGCTGTCACCAGCGCTCAGCGGCAGGACCCAGACTCCAGCTGGCGTCTGGATCGCTCTGCACCCAGCGTGGGACCCGGCTCCCTGGAGGTGCGCAGTCGATGCAGGTTGGATTGGATTGAAAATTGCCTCGACAAAGCGAGGTGCACCGTCAGGCATTGCAGACAATTAGGGGCTAGAACAGATGTTAGCAGGCTGTGGACCATGTGAGCGAGGCAGGCGGGCTGAGATGAGAACCAGGATGAAGTCAGGAGGGTGCTCGCGGCCAGAGCCTGACTCCTTTCCTTAGACCAAAGCACAGAACGGTTAAGGGCCTGGCTCGGTATCACACAGCCGGTAGCATGCAGAGTGAGGATTCAGACCGGGGTCTGCAGACTCCAGAGCCTCCAGCTGACTGTGCATCCTCCCCTCCCGGCCCCTAGAAAGGCCTGCTTTTCTGCGAGCACCGGCTGTGTCTGCAAGCAGAGGAGAGCTGGGGACTCCTGAGGGGATTGCCACCCCTGGGCCAGCTGCCTCCCGGGGGGCTCTCTAGAGCCCAGCCCTGGGGGCCCGCTGACAGCTGCTCAGCTGGGATCCCACGTGACCCTTTGTTGGCTCCCAGGACACCTGCAGGGTTTGCCCGGTGTGACCGTGGGGACCAGTTAGCCTTCGCGGAGCCAGACCTTGGGGAGGTAGTGTCAGCAGCCACTCTGGGCTCCTTGTCCTTGGGGGTTTGCTCTGAAGGGAATTACGTTCTCTCCCGTCCTAATGGTGGGCCTTTGGGGGAGTTCTGCAGGCATCCAACTAGAGATAGTGGAGTGGGCTGGTTGAGGATGTGGACACAGGAGACCAGCTGCCTGGGTTCCAGCCCTGCCCACCCCCCCCACCCCAGTTCCTAGCTGGGAGATCTTCGGCAAGTCCCTTTCTCTCTCTCTCTCTCCGCCTTGGTTTACCCATCAGTAAAATGTGGGGGAGGGGTGAGAGTGGCGAGTTATTGAGCTGGCTAACATCTTACGGGAAAACTTGAACAAACTTTTCGACCAACCCAGTGCTCTCCATAAAGCGCTTAGAGCACGCCCTGATGTGTTAAGTCCCCAGCTCACTTTCTTCTCGTACTTCAAGCTCTTCTGTCTCCTTCCTTCTTTGTTAACAAAAAGTTGGGGACAGTTTCCTGCGTGTATTCACAGACAGAAGAGCAGCGTGACTTATTTCACCTTTGCATGGATGGCATCGCCGACTCGATGAGCATGCGTTTGCGCAAGCTCCGGGAGTTGGTGATGGACGGGGAAGCCAGGCGTGCTGCAGTCCATGGGGTCGCAAGGAGTCAGACACGACTGAGCATCTGAACTGAGTGATGGATTTAAGAAGCCTCCAGCAGTTATAAAGCTGATCTTTTTCTCACTCTGGTTGCTGGGGTGGGATGTCCTCTAACCTTGTACTTTCTGATTTGGGATACACCCTAGAAAACCAGACTTGCAGGCTCTCTGAGACTGAAGGCAGGAGGGCTTGCCCCTTGATTTCCTTCCCTGTAGCAGGCCGAGGGGCCAGGCAGACGCCTCTTCACGCCAATACGTCTCTTCCTCCCCAGAGCCCAGAGGCAGGCTCAGAAGGCCAGGGGCCACGTCCATGCGCTTCAGAGCATTTCACACAGGCCAGTGTCCAGGAGGCACCTGCTAAGTGAGCAGAGGGCCAGGGTTAAACCCTCTGTGACCTTGGGCAGGTTATTTGACCTCTCTGAGCCTCAGAACCATCATCTGCAAAATGGAACTAATAATCATTTTAGCGTCACTGTATTATGATTTGCTGGGCTGGGCCCAGGGCTGGAAAATCTCAACCTAGTGGTCATAATGTATAAAGTAATTACCTTTGGCCCCATTTCCTGACGAAGAAACAGACAGTTAGAGAAATTACATGGCTTACTTGAAAGTCACCCTGGGATGTTGTGGAGGAGCGGCGTCCAATACTGTTGAGAACTTCACCTGGAGCTGCAGATGGCCTCTCAGGGTTGTTGAAGCAGCCGAGAGGTTTGCACCAAGACGCGGACCTTCCTTCCTTCATCTCTGAAGTGAGTGTACAGGAGGCTGAGATCTGGGGGCCGTGGGGGTCTGTAAGGGTCATATGACTCCTGTGCTGTGTGACCTCAGACCAGCCCCTAGCCCTCTCTGGGCCTTTGTTTTCATCTGTAGACTGCTGCTGTAGACCAAGTCCGGATCAGGAAGGAGGCTGGCTGCCTTGGTCCCAGCCCCAAGCCCCGCTTGGACTGAGAGTCCAAGGATGAGGGCCTAATATCTGGACTCTCAGGCATCTGTTTTGCGAGGCAAAAGATTGACTTCTCACCCCCAGAGTGGGCTCAGGTCTCTGGGGCCAAAGTCCTGAGGCCTTGGAGACCCTCTCCAGCTTTTCCATCACAGAAGCTTCTCCGGGGAGCCTTCCCTGCCTTGCAGGGAGATTCATAGCAAGGGCTGCCCATAGCACCCGCCTCTCACTGCACAGCCCAGCCTCCCTCTACCCCTCTGCACCGAGCATCAGCTATTAATTGGGCCACTTTTATATGATGATTTTCGATTACAAAGCAAGCACTTCCGTGGCCATTCATCTCTCTGAATGGCCATCTAAGCTGCTGTGTGTCGAGAACTTCCCGTGCACCAGGCCCTCTGCTTTCCCTAGACTCATCATCTCACTTCAGTGTCGACACAATGATCTGTGAAATACAGGGGTCCAGGTTTGCAATAAGGAAACTGAGGCTCAAGCAAAGTAAACATCTAGCTCCTGGTCACCCAGGGATTTGAATCAAACTCCATGAGATAATCAGGGTCACCCATAACCTACACCCTTGGGAGCTGCCGCGGGCACCTGAAGCCCTGGGACACGTTAAAATGGAGCTTCTGGGATTCCTTGGTGGTCCAGTGGTTAAGAATTCACCTTGGAATGCAAGGGACATGAGTTCAATCCCTGGTCTGGGAGGATGCCACGTGTCTCGGAGCAACTGAGCCTGTTCACTGCAACTAGAGAAAGCCCAAGTGCCGCATAGTTCAGTTCAGTTCAGGCACTCAGTCATGTCTGACTCTTTGCGACCCCGTGGATTGCCGCACGCTAGGCTTACCTGTCAATCACCAACTCCCGGAGCTTGCTCAAACTCACGTCCATCGAGTCTGCACAGCCAGAAGTAAATAAATAAATAAATAAATCTAAAAAAAAAAATGCGGCTTCTGATTCCATGGGTCTGGAGCAGAGCCCAGGACTCTGCATTTCTAACAGGCTGCCAGTCTGCCCTCGGAGAAGCACACTTTGAGTAGCAAGTCTCTGAGTAGCTGAACCATTTGAGTTGAGACTCCTCTACAGTAACTACCCCAGGGTGGCAAGCCTCAGTTTACCCATCTGTCAAACGGGTGACATAGGCCTCGGCTTCTTGAGGTGAGGTGAGCACTTGGCAGACCTAAGAGATCTGAGATAAGTGCCTGGCACAAAAGAGGTGTTCAATAGATGCCAGCTCTTCTCTCTTCATTGGAACTGTTCTGGGTCTGGGTGCACAACAGATGCCCAATAAAGCCTTGTGCAATGGACCGAGCCTAGCGTTTCTTCCTAAAAAGCAGAGAATAAACCATTATGTTTCCCTTTGGCATGCGGCCAAACCCAATATTAATTTTTTTCTTGAACCGCAGAGTTTCGGAAAGAAAGGAGAGTAGAGCAGCGAATGCGGTCTGAAGCAAGCCTCTGTAATTTCTGTAATTACAGAACGGGAAGCAACACAAAGCGGGGGTGCAAGCGCTCGCAGCGTCATGGGAGGAAGCGGCCCCCCTCCCAGGCCCGTTGCCCCCCCTCCTCGCCCCTGCAGAGCCCCCCTGGCTCCCAGTGGGTTCTGGGCCCTGCCCCGGCCCTAGACAATGGCGGCCTGAGACTCCGTCTTGGCCTTTCTGCCTCTGCCTAGGTCCCCACCCCACGCAGCCGCCCTGCCCGTCCCTCTGATGCGGCAGCGGGACAGAGGGGGATTGTCCCAGGCAGCTGCCATGTGCTCCCCTCCCCCCAGCCTGCCATCTGGCTCTGGAGTTGGACTGCTTACGGCCAAGCCTCCAGCAAGGCCCTGGGGGCCCTGCCTCCAACGTGGATCCCCTACTACTCCTCACCAGCTCTGGCCTTGCCTTGAAGCCAGGGTTCAAGTCACCATCGTCCCTCGCCTGGACTCTCAGCTCTTAAGGAGCCTCCCCGCATCCACCCTTGCTGCTCTGCGGCCGCTCCTGGGCAGCCAGAGAGGACTCCTAAATGTAAGTCAGGCCAGCCCTGCCGCTACGCCCTCCACTTTCTCCCTTCCCCTTTACGATGAAATCTGAGCTTCTCACTGTGGTCTCTGAGACCTTGCATGATCTGGCCCCTGCCTGCCTCCAACTAGAACTGCCCCCTCCTGCCCTGGACTCCCGCCCCGCTGGCCTCCACGCTGGCTCTCAATCATGCCAGACTTACGCCTGCCTTGGGGCCTTTGCACTTACTCTTTCCTCTGCTTGAAATGCTGGATCCAAGATAATCACATCTTTGGCTCCTGATTCAAACTGAAAAAAAATTTTTTGTTGTTCAGGCTAAATAATAAAACAAGCCCCAGGGCCAGTTTTGACCCAATTTGCCTGATCTAACGCTCCCAAACGCAACATGTTTTCTTTTCCTTACAAAGCGTGCTTCCTGCTTGGTTTGGCCTCATTTTTATCCATGGCTTTAAGACCTGGTCATAGAGCACGTCAAGGAAGGATGGAACATCGTGGGAGCATCTTGAGCACTGTTCTGTCTCGAATCTCTTTCTCGAACTCCATCCTTCACAGAGCCTCCCGGAGGGAGTCTTCTTCTGTAATGTGAACTTGATCCCACTGTCACCCCTGTCCCATCCCTGCAGCTGGTCCCCCTAAGTTCCCTAGCCTGAGTTTTGAGGCCCTTCACAAACTGACCTTCCTAGCTTCAAATCTCCCAACCTTTGTTCAGGGGTTTCCCTCTACTGCGGATGCCATTTCCCTCTTTTTGAGCCTAACAACCACATATACAGCCTTCAAAGCCCGGTTCAAATGTCCCTTCATCTGGGACACCTTCGCTGGCTGAATTAAGTCATTCCTTTTAGGCCTGTCTGCTCCATAGACTCCATAGACTCCCATAGACAGAGTATTAGGAATAGCTGTGGCAGAGCTGTTTCTCTTTAGAGGCCATGACCTTGTGAAGGTCAGGGATCTTGTCTTACTAATCCTTGCCATCTGAGTGTCCAGCCCAGCTCCATGCACACATTAGGCCCTCAGTAAATAGTTACACAAGAGAATCTATCTGCTGGTACCTGTCAGTTCACTGATTCAAACTCTGGTGTAGCTCGGAATGCAGAACGCTTGGAACAGCGGTCCCACCACCAGTTCTTGGCACGGGCTCAGTAAATGCTTGAATGAATGAATGAGGCGTGCAGGAGTAGGTGATGAATACAGAAGACTCATTGCTTGTGGTCTCACATTAACCGTGCCCTCTTGAATGCTGCCTTGCTGGAGTTCAGTTAATGACAGACCTGGAGGAAGACGTAGCTGGATTCTTGCTCTGCAGAAGATTGCCTGGTGAGGAAGAACTGGGAGACGCTGGAGGAAGGTCTTGGCAACGTGCCTCAGATCCAGGGGTGGTGAGGCCTGTCCTTCCACCGGCTCCACCAGCAGATAAAAGAGGAGGAGGGGCGAGACCTGCAGAGCCGTCCTCCAGACGCCCTGGACCTGCAGAGCACGCGTGCTGCTTTCAGGAAAGAAGAGGTGACAGCGGCCGAAAGGTTGCTTTTGCTTCAGAGAGCATTCGCTTTGTCGAAACACGGGTTCCCTCGCAGGAAACAGGCACGTGCCTGTGCTTTCTGCCTGCCGTTCTTTGTGACGGGGAGGTGACAGGAGAACCAGCCGGGTCAGGAATTAAAGTTCTCCGAGCAGCAGGGTATGAACAGTGAGGCGGTTTCCTGGAACAACTCTGGTTTATTAGCACAGGGTCCCAGGCTTTTTCATGAGTGTGTATGTGCTCAATTGTGTTGCGACCCCATGGACTATAGCCCGCCAGGCTCCTCTGTCCGTGGGATTTCCAAAGTCAAGAATACTGGAGTGAGTTGCCATTCCCTTCTCCAGGGGATCTTCCCAAGCCAGGGATGGAACCCATGTCTCCTGCATTGCAGGCTGATCATTTACTGCTGGACCACCTGGGAGTCCTTTTTTCACCAATGGGGACCTTTTATCATTTTCCTCCCATCTGTAAGATGTTCTGGATTCTTTTTTTTTCTTACCAGATTTTATTTACTACAGAAAAAGATTTTTTATTTTTAATTAACCAAACATTCAAAGCTACCACTGCTGGCTTCTGATTGGCCCAAGGTGATCAGCTAGACCACTCTGAGCTGGTATAAAAACAGCCCAAAGCAAAGGGCTTGACATTTTTATTAACTAGTATTCCCCACGGCAACTAAAAGGTTGATTTCTATCCAGCTTCTGAAAATGCTTCAAGTTGCTCCAGGGCCTGAATAATAAGCTCTCAATAAATGTTAGCTGCTATTCTTATTACTGCTATTATTGTTATAGCATCATCATCTTTGTGGCCTTCTGGGAAGCGGAGAACACCAGATTAAGAGCCACGATCTGTACATGGATGGCAGCAATCACAATGCAAATGGCCAAGATTCCCTTTTCCGTCGCTGTGAGCCGGGTGCGCTTTCTCATGCTTTGCAGGCACGTCTCATTTCATCTTCCCCACAACCCTGGGAGAGAAGTGTTTTCCCCTTGTTTTACCAAAGAGGACCAAAGAGGTGACATAGTTTGCCCGAGGTAAGTGTTGGAGGGATCCCTACGGTCTGTCTGAGTTAGCCCCAGGCTGGTCCTTGCAAGGAGGCCCTTCTCAGTGTGACTCTGCAAAAAAAAACAAAAAAAAGCTGTCAGTTGTATTAATTCCTGACTTTATTACATGCTTGATCCTGGAAGACTCCACATTTGGTGGTGTGGCTTCTCACAGGGAAGTTACAGACATTGGGCTGAATCTCAGTACTTTCCCCAGTTCTGGAAGTTGCATGGACGTCTTCCTCATGAAGAGGTCTCTGGAGCAGCTGCTATCTTTGATCCTTCTGGGCTTGGCATGAGAAGGTCTTCAATGTACTCATGGAGAAGACGACGGACTAAGCCTCCTGGTGAACCAGAGTGCGCCTCCCCCAGCCCTGAATGGTTCTCTCAAAGGATGTACACACCCACCCGCTCTGTTCAACACATCCTGCCATCTTTCCGTCTGTCTCCCCAAATGGAGTCAGACGATCCTGTGGCTCAGTGCATGCACCAGTTTCCAAAGCCCAGTAGATTTTGGAGTTTGGTTGGAGTTGAGTCTCTCTGATGAGCAACAAGTCAACCCAGAGTGGAGGCCAGAAGCTGGTGTTCCCATGGGACACAGAGGGTGTGTGCAGAAATTTCAGGATTAGAGCGGGAACCCAGGAGCCAACATAAGCAGAAGCGGGGGATTTATTTTACAACCATGAAAGTGTTCATTGCTCAGCCTCCTGTCTGACCCTCTGCCACCCCATGGACTGTAGCCTGCCAGGCTCTTCCGACCATGGGATTCTCCAGGCAAGAATACTGCAGTGGGTTGCCATTCCCTTCTCCAGGAGATCTTCTCGACCCAGGGATTGAACCGGGTCTCCTGCATTGTAGGCAGATTCTTTACCATCTGAGCCACCAGGGAAGCCCCATTACAACCGTGGGGATGCTTTATAAACTCCAAGAGCAGGAATGTAGCCGGTCTTAAGAAAGCCCAGACCTGCAGAATAGAATGCCTTGAAGACTCTGTTTGTCTTTTGATCTCTGATTTCCTCCCAGCTCAGCAAACCATCTCTGCTGCTCCGAGGACAAGGTGGGCAAGGATGGCTGCCTCAGAGTTCCCAAGTGGAGGGGGAGACTGCCTTCTTCCTCCAGTTGCCAGGGAGGGAGCCTTGATTGACTGGTAGGATCAGGTGACTAGTCCTGGTGCAAAGTGGTTGGATCGTTTTTGAACAAATATGGAGGCTGGTTCCCACAAGGTCAAATTGTGGAGACAGTTAAGGGCATCGTTGTCTTTTAACAGTTAATGGTTGATGCTTCCTCCCCCAAAGAGGGTCGGCTTCAGCCTCTCCCCACCTGCCTGAGGCTTCTCTGTCCCCTGGATGTGCTGGTAGACCCCAGAATCAGCTGCCTCCAGCCTGTCCTGATATTTAGGGGGCAGTCACCCCAGCCTGAGACTAAAGCTCCCGGCGACATTGCTCTGCTCAGGCCGGGGTCTTAGACGGGCACCGGAGACCGGCCTTGAGAAGGAGAAGCAGGGTTGGCGGTCAAGTGTGGCTTACCGGAAGGTGGTCTGGCTCTCCGTGAACCCTGGGAAGAGACACTGGTGTTTGGTAACTGGGGACCGCATGTGAGGGTGGGGGGTGGGGGGCCGCGAGTGCACAGCAAACGGGGTGCCCTCGTGGGTGGGGGGCCGAGCTGAGGGGAGGGGCCGCTGGGATAGGGCCGGGCCCACACTGCACGTTGCTTTGGCCCCGCTCCTACACCCGGGCACCCACTGACCAGCGCTCACGTGCTCCTTCTGCTCTGAGGGTTCCATAAGTTTATTCTGGTGTTTTATTTTTTTAAACGTGGAATGTTATAGAAACCCAGAAAGGCACGAAGAAGAAACCAGAGCTCAGAAACTACACAATGTGAATATCTTAGGGTATATCCTTCTTCTATTTTAGTTTAGTTTTGTTTTTTTTCTTTCATGAACAGTTGGGAGGGGGTGGCAAACATAGGGTCACACTAAATGAACTGTCTTGGAACCTACTTTCCTCGCTCTCTGCCATGTTCTTAACGTGATCTGTGATGATATTCCTGCACATATGGACGGAGGACACAGAAAAGTAGCCACTTCGTTTGGTTCCCCGAGGGACCCTGAGGAGCTGGGGCCCCTCTGTGGGTTTCTCTTTTCCTTCTGATAAAATTATGGAACGTCTTCCTTGCCTCGCCTTTGTGCCCACCCCCCACCGTGGTCCCAGGGGCAGCAAGCCCGCTCCTGCATGTTCCCAGCATCCAGGGAACCAGCGCCTGGTCGCATGTACCCACTGCGGTCACCCGGCTGGGTGCCCGTCCACGGCTCAGATGGCAGGCTGCCTGCACCCCCGCTGCCTGCACCCAGGGCTGCCCGCAGCCTGTCTGCCGGCTCACCACCCTGTCTATCCTCTTTGCAGGCTCTCACCCCGCGATTGCAGAGGGAACCGTGGTGGAGCTGACCCAGCAGAGAAAACCATCAGGTAACGTCAACAACCAGAGTCCAAACAGTCGTCTGTGGGGTTCCTTTCTGAACCATTTGGGTGAAAAGCACCCTCATAGCCATTAAAAATTCCTTTTAGCCGTAATTCTATAAGCCAGAGAAGATTACCCCTCCCCCCATTTTATAGGTGGGGAAACTGAGACCAGAGCAATCAAGAGTAGTTTGGAATTTTGGTTGCATTGGGCTACTCTCCAAGCGGGCTTCACAGGCGGCGCTAGTGGTAAAGAACCTACCTGCTGATGTAGGAGGCGTAAGAAATGCAGGTTCGATCCCTGGGTCAGGAAGATCCCCTGGAGAAGCGAATGGCAAGCCACGCCACTGTTCTTGCCTGGAGAATCCCCATGGACAGAGGAGCCTGGCGAGCTACAGTCCATGGGGGTCACAAAGAGTGGGACAAAACTGAAGCAACTTAGCCTGGACAGTATTCTCTGAGCAGGACACATCGCAGACGGCACGCGCCACAGATGGCCAGCTTGGATGCTGGTCCAGGAGACGTCAGGCCATACCCTCACTCGCTGACCTTGGAAACAAAAGACACCTTCCTCCTGAGCAGGAGCTGGTGGAAGGAAGAGGGGAGAGCCCTCTATGGCCCCCGGCTTGTGCATTATTTCATTCTGTTATATTGGGGAGGCTCTAGGATCTTGATACTTTCAGTGCCTATCGCCCCAACCCTCTGCTCTCCTAGGGTGACCTTGAGCTGCAAAACTGCTGTCCACGTGGACCGGGGCTGACATTGCACGTCCGTCTGCCAGGACTCCTGCGTCCAAACTCCGAGACATGGCAACCGACGGCAGCAAGGTGGCCGACGGGCAGATCTCCACGGAGGTCAGCGAGGTCCCCATGGCCAACGACAAGCCCAAAACCCTGGTGGTCAAGGTGCAGAAAAAGGCGGCAGACCTTCCGGACCGGGACACGTGGAAGGGCCGCTTTGACTTCCTCATGTCCTGCGTGGGCTACGCCATCGGCCTGGGCAACGTCTGGAGGTTCCCGTATCTCTGCGGGAAAAACGGTGGTGGTAGGTAGCTGGCTTGGCGACTTCCTGGTGGGGGCAAACCCCCGTGGAGGTGTTTTATGGGGTGACCTGGGGGAAATGGGTCCCCTAAAGACTCCGAGGGCTTCCCAGGTGGCACTAGTGGTAAAGAATCTGCCTGCAGTGCAGCAGACATAGATTTGATCCCTGGGTTGGGACGATCCCCTGGAGGAGGAAATGGCAACCCACTCCAGTATTTTTGCCTGGAGAATCCCATGGACAGAGGAGCCTGGGGAGGCTACAGCTCATGGGGTCACAAAGAGTTGGACACGACTGAGCGACTAACCAACAACAAAGACTCCAATGGAAGTGCCAGGCCCCACTTCCTGTTTCTTATCCTTTTCCTAAGAATTCCAAAGGGCAGTAGCCCTCTGTCGATGATACCAAAGAGTTCACCTCTACATTTTGCAAAGTGCAGGGCCTGGGTTTTGAGCACAGGACGTCCTCAGGCCTTACTCTGGCTTTGGGGGCTGCCGTGGTGGCAGAATATAAGGCAATTGTGGCAGGGACCCCAAAACACCACCACCCCCAACTCTGTGATTCTCCCTCTGACTGACCGGGTTTCTCGGAGCTCTGGGGCCATGAGTACCTCTGTTCTTGACCCCACAGGGGCCTTCCTGATCCCCTACTTCCTGACACTCATCTTCGCGGGGGTCCCCCTCTTCCTGTTGGAGTGCTCCCTGGGCCAGTACACATCCATCGGGGGCCTGGGGGTGTGGAAGCTGGCCCCCATGTTCAAGGGTAAGTGTGCAGAGTGGGGCTGCGGGCTGTGGTCATGCTCCTGCCCCCACCTCCGGGCCCCAGACGGATGGAGCTGTCAGGTCATGTCTGGATAGAGAGGAGCCTTTGCTGGAGGAAGGTGAGTGCTGGTGATGATGGTCAGGAGAAGTCCCAAGCCAGCGGCCCCACCCCACGTCAGCCCGCCCTGTCCTGCGAGCTCATTGCCCCAGCAGGGGCTGGGTACGACCGTTCACTTCCTTGCTCGGTGCCTGACGGACACTCAGGTGGACACACGGAGGGTCGTGCTTGCCTGGCTGACCTCAGCCCCTCTCCCCTCCCCTGCCTCCAGCCTGGGCTGGGCCCCAGCGGCAAGTCCCGGCTCCCTCACCCGCCACGTGGGTGTGAGCTTAGCCGAGTCCCTGCCTCGCTCCGGGGTCTAGTGAGATTGGCGATGTCAAGGAGAGCAGCACCAGTGGCAGGAGCTGGGCTGGTTTCTGCTAGCACTTTACTAAACGAGTGTCACGCTGGTGCGTCTGCTCCCAGGTGTGGGTCTTGCCGCTGCTGTGCTGTCCTTCTGGCTGAACATCTACTACATCGTCATCATCTCCTGGGCCATCTACTACCTGTACAACTCCTTCACCACGGTCAGTGGCCCCTTGGCCTGCCCCCACCCTGAAGAACCCAGACCGGCGCCCCCATCCACTTACCACCATTCTGCCCCTAACAGGGCCATTCCTCTGGGTGGGGGTCATGGTTTGTCTTCAGCTGCCCTGGTCTCTCCAAAAGTCATAGCATTGTTAGCCCATCTTATAAGGACCCAGACAGCCTGGGTTCAAATCCTGACCCCTGGTATATACCAGCTGTGCAGCTTCAGGAAAGACACTTAACCTCTCTGAGCCACATTGCCCTTGTTTACAAAATGGGGCTTAAAGTAAAACCTACCTCATATGGTTGTATGAGGCTTAAGGAATACATACGTGTAAAGTGCTTAGAGCTGTACCCAGCAAAGAACAAGCATGGTAAATGTTTGCTGTTAACTTTGATGTGCAGAGCTCAGATGGGTGAGGTCACTTACCCAGGGTCATGTGGCCGGGAGGTAGCCCCAGGATGGACGTGGAAGACCTTATGGTACAGCTTGGAGAGCTGGTTTTCGAGAGTGTAAAGCTCTGACGCTTAGGAGCTGTGTGATCTTGAGCAAGTTGCTGCCCCTCTCTGATCTCTAAAATGGGGAGCACAGCATGACCAGCACCCAGCAGCTTCTGGGAAGAGGAGATGACATGATGGCATGAGGCGGCTTGGGGGACCGTGAGGATGCAGGGTATGTCCTGGGACCACTGTTGTCAGCTCCTGGGGCTTATGGGGCTTGTCTGTGCGGCTGTGTCTTTGCAGACGCTGCCGTGGAAACAGTGTGACAACTCCTGGAACACAGACCGCTGCTTCTCCAACTATAGCGTCATCAACACCACCAACATGACCAGCGCCGTGGTGGAGTTCTGGGAGTAAGTGCAGGGGGCTGTCCATGAGGTTGGGGGGGGTGTCACTCGGGAAGAACGACTGTGAGAACATCAGTGAGCTATTCGTTGCAAGCAGGAAAGTGACATGATCAGACAGAAGGCTCCCTGGGGCTGGAGTGGGGACAGAGCAGAAGAGGGGATGGGGTCTTGCTGGAAGGCCGCCGCAGACACCCAGGTGAGCCATCCTGGAGGCTGAATGAAGGCGCTGGCAGGACCCTTGAGCACACAGCCCTTTGTCCCCATTAGTTTAATTGGCACACAGTCTCTGCCCAGCTCTTGGAGCCCAGTGATCAGAGTTGTCAGCAGCATCACGGAGAAAGCTATCACCTGTGTCCATGCCCTGGGCACCACCAGGTCACTCCAGCCCCCACCAGCCCCACGTGACTTTGTCTTCCCTCCCGTGTTCCACCAGGCGCAACATGCACCAGATGACAGACGGGCTGGATAAGCCAGGTCAGATCCGCTGGCCCCTGGCCATCACCCTGGCCATCGCCTGGATCCTGGTGTATTTCTGTATCTGGAAGGGTGTTGGCTGGACGGGAAAGGTAAGGGGTCTGCACAGTGGGGACCTGCGGGGGATGGGTTTTCAGAGGGGGATCTCTGCACTGGGGGACAAGTCAGCTCCAGGGAACCTCATCCAACTCTGAGTTAAGCAGGTCCCTTCATTGCTCTGTGCCTCCTCGGTTTCCTTTTTCCTGTAAAATGGGAATAATAACGTTACCTACCTTCTGGGAAGTTGTAAGGATTCAAGGAAACAGTGCGTGTCATGCTTTTAGCACAGTGCCAGGGTCTCTCGAGATTCCCCTGGGCTGGGCAGAGTCATCGCAAAACAGAGGGTAGATGTGGCTCCTGGACCATCGGGTGGCGGGACCTCCTGAGGGACTGTTTTGTATAATTAAAAATCACAGTGTTAGGAGACAATCAAACAGCATTCAGTATACAACACAAGAAACAAAGTGGTTTGTACTGTATGTTTTTTAACTTTAAGCATGTTAATCGAAAAGGCAGGTATAGAATTGAGCCTTCTTTGTAGGAAAATGGAGTCATATATGCGAAGCCTCAGAAGAATACATTAAAATATTAACATCGATGCACTCGTGTATTTGTTGGGCACTTATTGAGTGTCTACTATATACCATGGACATTCTAGCCACTGGGAAAACAGACATGAACACAACAAGTCCTGTCCCTCATGTAACTTGTGTTCTATGGGCTGTTGAAAGGAACTTTAATTGTGTGTGTGTGTTCATGTGGAATTTTAAAATTTCCTTGTCAAACATGTATTACTTGAATACTTTAAATGAAAATTAAAAAACTGGAGGGATAGAGAAAGGGAAGACATGGGTGCTGACCTATTTGATTCGGATACCAAGGAGGGGCTTCAGAAAAGTGGCCATGCAGGGCAGGTTAGGAATCCAGGAAGGCTTCCTGGAGGAAGATGAACCGGAACCAAGCCCAGAGCCACAGCAGGTGTGGATGTAGGTAAAGTGGGGAGGGGGAGAGTCTGGGTGTGCTGGAGGGGTGTGACCCTTTGCCCCCTTTCCTCCTAGGTGGTCTACTTCTCTGCCACCTATCCCTACATCATGCTGATCATCCTGTTCTTCCGTGGAGTGACGCTGCCCGGGGCCAAGGAGGGCATCCTCTTTTACATCACGCCCAACTTCCGCAAGCTGTCCGACTCCGAGGTGAGCGATTCTCCTGGCCTCACCTCCTGGCCTTCCTGGAGGGCCCGCACTGAGTTAAGAACACACCTGAGTCCCGAGTCCCCATACCAGCTTTAGGGTAAGTTATCGCACGTCTCCAGGAAAAGACCCCAATGCTGGGAAAGACTGAAGGCAACAGGAGAAGGGGCGGCAGCGGGTGAGATGGTTAGATAGCATCACCGACTCAGTGGACGTGAATTTGAGCCAACTCTGGGAAGTAGTAAAGGACAGAGGAGCCTGGCGTGCTGTAGTCGCAGAGTCGGACGTGACTTAGCGACTGAACAACAACATCGCATGTCTCTGACTGTCTTTTGTAAACTCCGGGTGCTGCCTGGTAGAGGCGATTAGTGTAAAAGGTCTTGGGGCCACTCTGGCTGTGATTCTAATTTTGACTATTTTTTAAATCATTCTCCCTGCAGGTGTGGCTGGATGCCGCCACCCAGATCTTCTTCTCCTACGGGCTGGGCCTGGGATCCCTGATCGCTCTCGGGAGCTACAACTCTTTCCACAACAACGTCTACAGGTGAACCCTATGGCCACGCCCTCACGCCACGCCCACCTGTGGCCACACCCTCTGCGCCCCGGCCACGCCCCCATTCACAGCCACACCCCTCCATGGCCACACCCCTCCCCTAGCCCTCCACCCATCTCTGAGCCAGCACCTTCTGGCCACTCCTCCTAGTTCTGCCCCTGCGCTGGTGGTTGGGGGTGGGCACACCAGTAGCTCCCAAATACCCTGGTCCACCTGGTCACTCCATAACCACTGCCCACGGGGTCACCCTCCACCAGCCCCACCCTTCCTGACGCCCGCCCCCCCGCCCCGCGCAGGGACTCCATCATCGTTTGCTGCATCAACTCCTGCACCAGCATGTTCGCCGGATTCGTGATCTTCTCCATCGTGGGCTTCATGGCGCACGTCACCAAGAGGTCCATTGCTGACGTGGCGGCCTCAGGTCAGCACCTGCACCGGCGAGGGTTGGGGGGAGGGGCCAACTGCACAGGCTTTGCCGTCCTCCTCGCCAGCACCACCATGGCCGCCCCCCGGGCTCCCTGGCATCGAGTGTACCTACCCCGCAGCCCTCCTTGCTACAGGGTCCAAGGACAGCAGCCCCCTGTGCTCACGGCAGAGGCTCAGGGAGGCAGCGTGACTTGTCCATTCCCTTTGTGGAGAGCTGGGCAGGTCGTGTGGAAAGAGCATTCTTCACTGAGGTCCTAATCTCCCCTGCCCATGAGGGGAGCTTCCTAGCTGCCCGCTTTCCAGAGCCAGACCCCAGGGAGGTGGCAATCTCCTGTGTTCCAAGGAGACGCTCAAACACAAACTGCTAAACTCCTTGAGCCTTATACCCTGTGCTCCCATCACAGCAAAGGGTTCTAGTGTCCAGTGCCCAGGCCAGACCCCAGCAGCATCCTGGTGCTTCCCTCATCTTCCCTCAAACCAACCAAAGCCAGGACCTGCCCACTCTGCCTCCCGAGCGTCTCTGCAGCTGCCCCTCTCTCTGCACCTGGAACTCTGCACCGCTAGCCAGGCCCCTGCCGTCGCTCATCTCGTCTCACCGGTCCCCTTGCCTCTGAACCCAACCCTGGAGCCCCCCTGCCTCCCCCCAGCCCCCTCCCACACTGTTTCTTTGTCTGGAAAGGGAGACTGACAACACTCACTGAAAAGATGACTCTGAACGTGAGATGGGATGAAGCTTAGGAGGCGGGTGTGCTGGGGCGGCCGCGGGTGCTCAGGGCCTTGTGTTTTCTCCTCTTCTGCCTCTCCCTCCACAGGCCCCGGCCTGGCGTTCCTGGCGTACCCGGAGGCAGTCACCCAGCTGCCCATCTCTCCCCTCTGGGCCATCCTCTTCTTCTCCATGCTGCTCATGCTGGGCATTGACAGCCAGGTGAGGACACCGTCCCTGGCACCTTGAGGAGCCCCTCCCAGCCTCCCGGGTCCAGGAACAAGCCAGGAGAGCAGCCCACTGTCTCAGGTCCCCGGGAACATGGCCACGAGTTTCAGACCCCCTAGAATATTCCAGCATGTGAGATGTGAAGGACAGGTCAGCCACCTTGCCCAGTTTCCAGATGGGGAAACTGATGCCCAGAGGGAAGGCCCTCTTCTGAGGTCACGGAGGGAGGTGGCGGGAGAGTCAGGCCTGGATCCCGGGCTCTCCTGGCCCTGCCGGCCAGAGGGTCAGGCTTTGGTGGGGGGCTGGGGCTGCCCAGGGTGCTGACCTCCGACCCCCCACCGCAGTTCTGCACGGTGGAGGGCTTCATCACCGCACTGGTGGACGAGTACCCCCGGCTGCTCCGCAACCGCAGGGAGCTGTTCATCGCCGCCGTCTGCCTCGTCTCCTACCTGATCGGCCTGTCCAACATCACTCAGGTGAGAGCGTTGGCACGCCTCTGCCGCTGCTGCTGCCTGGGGCCCCTGGCAGACCCTGTGTGCCTCCTCTCGTGTGTTCGCCGAGCACCGTCTCTGTGCCAGGCCCTGAGCCGTGACTCAGGCAGGCTTCCTGCCTTCAAGGGGCTCCCGGGCTGATGGGAGATGCAGACGCTGAGGGGGAAATGAGAACACAGCCTCCCCAACCTGACGTGGGACCCCAGCGACTGCTCCCTGGAGGAGGAAATGCAGGACTCAGCCTGAAAGACTCACAGAGTTAACCTGGGGAGTCAGGTTGGAGCTGGGCCTTGGAACTTGATGCTATCCCTTCCTTTCATTTCCACATTCCTGTTTGTATCCGGAGAGTGAGCAGGCGTCTCTGCATTCAGAGGCTTCCAGGGGACTTCCCTGGTGGCCCACTGGCTAGGACTCCAAACTCCCAGTGCGGGGAGCCCGGGTTCCATCCCTGGTCAGGGAACTCGATCCTGAATGCTGCAACTGAGGGTCCCACGTGCCTCAGTTAAACTAAGACCTAGCACATCCAAACACATAAATAAAATTTTTTTTCTTTAAAGAAAGAGCTTCCCAGTCTAGTTGGAAGACAGACACACAACTGAGGAATTACACAATAAATACAAATGAGCCTAAAGCTGTGAACACAGCCCTGTGGGTCTTATTTATGATCCAAAAAGCCTTCCCTGGATCCAGATGCCGTTCAGCCCCAGGTTTATTGTTCCTCTGTTACTCCATTCTTCAGAGTCGCTCACCACCTGCTGTGGGTCTGGCGTGACCCTGCAGATTCTGAAGTTAACGTGGCAGAACAAGACAGGAGAGTGGACAGAATGAGCAGCGGGGGTGGGAGGGACGCCGCCTGGGACAGAGTGGTCAGGGAGTGACAGCTGAGCGGAAACTCACTGGTGAGGAAGAGCCAGCTGGGAGAGAGGTCTCACCAGGGGAGGACCGCACCCGGGTGCAGAGGCCCCGGCGTGGGAATGGACTTGGTGAGAGTGGGGGACACTCACCAAGGAAGGCCAGTGTGGAGGTGACGGAGTCGGGGGTTAGGTAGAGGGTGCAGAGCCAGATTGTGCAGGATGTTCCAAATACGTTTTGGATTTTATTTTATGTATCTTTACTTTTTATGTGTTACATTACGGTCTTATTTAAGTCATGGAAGCGCTTATGGGGGGAGACATGACTCGTTTGACATTGTGAACATGTGGCTCGAGTGACTAGTTCCTCTTTCTGCCCTCCAGCCTTCCCAGAAATGGGGTGTTTCTGCCCGCCACTCAGACGTTTTATTCCTAGTCCCCAGAGTCCACACCCACATCCCTGCAGGGCCGCAAGGCCCCCTGTCTTCGCTCTAATCTACTGTCAGGCCTTCTTGCTGCAGGGTAGCTGCCCAACCTGAGCAGCCTGTGTTGACCCTGAATTGAGTGCACTGGACCCCAGGGTAAGGGGACCCATTCTCCCCTCTTCTGCTCTTGCAGGGGGGCATTTATGTCTTCAAACTCTTCGATTACTACTCCGCCAGCGGCATGAGCCTGCTGTTCCTCGTGTTCTTTGAATGTGTCTCCATTTCCTGGTTTTATGGTAAGCACCAACCCCTCCTTCCTCATTCATTCGTTCATCCATTCAGTCATCCTTTCTCCAGTCATCATTCTGCAAATACAGCTTGAACACCAGACCTTTCCCATACATTAATTTATTTGGTCCTCACAGCAATTCAATGAAGTTAGCATAGGACATCCCATATTTGGAAGATACCTTAGCTGAAACTCCAATACTTTGGCCACCTGATGTGAAGAGCTGACTCATTTGAAAAGACCCTGATGCTAGGAAAGATTGAGGGCGGGAGGAGAAGGGGACGACAGAGGATGAAATGGTTGGATGGCATCACCGACTCAATGGACATGAGTTTGGGTAAACTCCGGGAGTTGGTGATGGACAGGGAGGCTTGGTGTCGGAAAGAGTTGGGCACGACTGAATGACTGAACTGAACTCTAAGTTAAACTCCTTTAAAATGGGAGCCAACATTTCTTCATAAATTTTGGGATCAAAGATTTATTTGAAATTTTATCTAGAAAAAGAAATGTAAAACTACAAAAAAATTCTAAAGTTAAATATTTTTTTAAAAGCTAAGCTATAATTAGAAGCATGTATTGTTTTAGAACAGTAGTCATGCACAGTTATGAGAGTTGGACCACAAAGAAGGCTGAGCACCTTTAAAGTTGCTTTTCGAGTTGCAGTACTGGAGAATACTCTTGAGAGCCCCTTGGATTGCAAAGAGATCAAACCAGTCAGGAAATCAACCCTGAGTATTCATTGGAAGGACTGACGCTGAAGTTGAAGTTCCAATACTTTGGCCATCTGATGCGAAGAACCAACTCATTGGAAAAGACCCTGATGCCAGGAAAGATGGAGGGCAGGAGGAGAAGGGGGTGACAGAGTATTAGATGGTTAGATAGCATCACCGACTCAATGGACGTGAATTTGAGCAAACTCCAGGAGATAGTGAAGGACAGAGGAGCCTGGCATGCTACAGTATGGGGATGCAAGAGTCAGACGTGACTAAGCGACTGAACAACAGCAATAATAAATCATAGAACAAAGAATGCAGGACATGGTGATTTTTGTTTGTTGATTCTGTGGCCTGAGTTTCTAGACTCAACTGCCTGATAGTGAAAAAGCTGTCCTTTTGGGCACTTTGGTTGTCACAGCAAGCTGGTGGTTTTGGAAGAAGTGTTCCCCTGGGTCCCTGGGGGTCCCTGTAGTCCTGCCACCTCACCCTCCTCATCATTCTCCCTTCTTGCTCTCCACCTGGTCTGACCCTCCCAGGTCCTCATTATCAGTGACTTTGCTTTTAAGTCTGCGTGGCACCCAGTGTCCCTCTCATGAACTTCAGGACCTCTGCAGAGTTCTTTCTGCAAGACTGGCAATTCTTCCATGCAGTCTTACCAGTAGCCGCTCATGCATCAGATCAACAGGGGAAACCTCCTTTGCCCAGCAAAGCTTTGAAGGCATTGCTGAGAGAGATGTTGAGTGGGAGGGACCTGAAAGGTGGGGCTGCTTCCTATAGGTACGTCCTCGTGGTGGTAGATGGTTTCACCTTCAGGTGACTGCCCCGCTTGCAGGGGGGGCTTTTATTGAGCGCTTAGCTAACAAGGACCCCCTACCCTGGAGCATTTGCCCTGTGTTACGGACGAGGAAACTGAGGCTCAGAGAGGTTAGGTGACTTGGCCGTGGTTGCAGTGTGAGGAAGCAGCAGGTCGGGGCCTTGAGCTGCAGTCCCCACTGCTCCCACATCCCTCCTGCTCTTGTCCCACCTGTCACAGGCGTCAACCGGTTCTACGACAACATCCAGGAGATGGTCGGCTCCAGGCCCTGCATCTGGTGGAAGCTCTGCTGGTCCTTCTTCACCCCCATCATTGTGGCGGTAAGGACAGGGCCAGACCGGACCCTGGGGTGACTCGGGGCCAGAGAGAAACTTCCGGAGCCAAAAGCAGATGGAAGGGCTCCAGACCTCTATTCCCTAGGAATACTGCTCTCTCCCATTTGTGCTGAGCATTTCCTCTGTTCCCTGGAGTCTTCACGAACCTCAGCACAGCGGCTGTCTTTGCCCCACTTCACTGCTGCGGCGGCCGGGGCTCACCAGCCAGCCTCACCCAGTAGGCATCTTACCACTTGAGCCTACCATCTTCAGGCTCAAACCATGTTGGCCTGATGCTGAAGCCAAACCATCCACATGGGGAGGCCCCGCATTCTCAGCATCCCTCATTCTCTCCTGCAAGGGGAAACTAAGGCAGGAACCGGCCTGGGAGGGACCACCCCCCCCCCCGCCCCAGGTCCTTGCAGTGGGGCTGGGCCACTGCATATATTGTGTCCTGCACAAGGGCACGCAGCCAACGGCAGGCTGGGGGTGACCTCCCACCCTTGTTCTGCTTGGCACCTGAGACGAAGGGAGGCCTTTTGCGATTGGTCCTTCCAGAGGAACCACCTTTTGCTATTGGTTCTTCCAGAGCGGATGCCTTTTTCTTATTGGCTCTCCCAGAAGGGAGGCCGTTTTCTATTGGCTGTCACAGAGAAGGCACCTTTTACTATTGGTCCTCTCAGAGATGGTGGCTTCTTCTGTTCTACACGAAGTTACCTTATGTCCTAGCAGTGGCCCCGGGTGGAGGATTCCCAAGATGCTGGGCCCTTGTGGGGGCCTTGGGCAGCGCCAGGGCAGGGGTGGAGCACAGTGGACCTGCCGTCTGCAGGGTCTGAGGAAGGGCCTTGGCAGTCCAGTCTGGGTGACCGCCTGGCCCTCCCTCTCTCCCCCTCCGCAGGGTGTGTTCATCTTCAGTGCTGTGCAGATGACCCCTCTCACCATGGGGAGCTACGTCTTCCCCAAGTGGGGCCAGGGCGTGGGCTGGCTCATGGCCCTGTCTTCCATGGTCCTCATCCCCGGATACATGGCCTACATGTTCCTCACCCTGAAGGGCTCCCTGAAGCAGGTAAGCCCGGGCCTTACCCTTCCTGGCGCTGGGCCCCTTCTGTGCTGTGCTGAGCACCACCCCACCCTTGTGAGCACAGTCTGCCTGGGGGCAGACAGGTCGCTAGCCAGTGACAGTAGGGTGTCAGAGGGCACGACTGGGGTGAACCAGGGAGACGGGTTAGCCCTGCCTGCACTGAGGGGGGTTAGAGAAGGCTTTCTGAAAGAGGGGGCAACAAAGAAGACGCCTACGGACAAACCACACTTAAAAGGAGAAGCAGGAAGGAAAGATACAAACGAACTTCTTTACAAAACAGAAATAGATCTACAGACATAGAAAACAAACTTATAGTCACGAAGGGGAAAGGAAAGAGGGGAGGAATAAATTAGGAAGTTGGGATTAACATATATACAGTAATATACACACAGCAGATAAGCAAGGACCTACTGCGTAGCACAGGGAACAATACTCAATAGTTTGTAATAACCTATAAGAGAAGCAGATCTGAAAAGAATAGATATATAAAATAAATGATAGAAGCAGAGAAAATGTCCCTGGAAGAGGATAGGAAGCATGTGCAAAGGCCCAGGGGTATAAACAGATCAGTGTAGCTGGCAGGTAGAGAGGGGAGGTATGCAGGGAGGTGATGAGAGATGAGGCTGGGAATGTAAGAAGGTTGGACCAGATCATGAAGGGCTTGGAAAACCAGGACAAGAACTTTGGGCTTTATCCTGAGTGTTGTACAGAGCCATGAAGGGTGGAATCAGATGTGTTAAGAGCCTAACGCGAGACCTCATGAAAAGCACGCTGCCCCTAGTGGGTTCATAGCAGCTCTTCGTTAAATTATATTGAATCCTCGAGTGAACAAGGCTCTGCTGGAGGTCCAGGGGCTGAGACATTGGTGGAGTAAGGCTGGGCTGGGGGATTCGCCGAGGACGGATGCAGGGCCACAGCTGGGGAGGACCTGGATCTGCACTTCTCAGCCTGACTGCCCTCCAAGAGGTACCTGCCAGACCCACTCAGAGCCGGCAGGAGGGGCTGCAGGTCTGCAGCACAGGGAAGACGTGGCAGAAGCCTCTTCTCCACCCCTTGCGGTCAGGTATTAGCAGAGCAGGGCCCTTACTGCCTTTTCTTCCAACTCCACGTCCAAGGCTTTTGTCTCCCACAGTTCTCTACTAAGTCTCAGAAGGTAGTCAGGAAACGGGAAGGCTCATCTGAGGACAGATGCTGATGGGGTAGGATGGGGGGCAGCGTGTGCAGAGAAGGTGGGTCAGAGTCACACCCCATCAGCAGACATGCTGTGCCAGACGCCACGGTCAGTGCCAGGGACTCAGCCCTGAGCCGCAGTCCCGTCCTCACGGGCATCCCTGGAGGCTCAGCAGTAGAGAATCCGCCTTCAATGCAGGAGACATGGGTTTAAGCCCCTGGGTCGGGAAGATCCCCTGGAGGAGGACATGGCTGCCCACTCTGGTATTTTTGCCTGGAGAATCCCCATGGACAGAGGAGCCTGGCTTTGCAAGTCCATGTGGTTGAAAAGAGTCAGACACAACTTAGGAACTAAGCTACCACCCTGGACAATACATTCTAAGAGAGAAAAGATCCACAATTAAATAAAGTCACGCTTGATGGGGATGAGCAATGTGGAGAAAGGGGGTTTAGGGGGTGCTGGGCAAGGGCTCCCTGAGGAGATATCAGTGAGCCGAGACCTCAGGAGACAGGTCGAGCTGTGTCACCGTCTGAAAGGATGGATGTACCAGTCTGCGGGGACCGCAGGGGCCCTTGCTCAGTGCTGAGGGGGCTTGCCTGGCTAGAGTGGAGGAAGTGAGGGGGTGAAGGGAGAACAGTGAGGTCTGCAGTGAAGGGGCGGAGGCGGGGATGGGGGGACCAGGTCCTGTGAGGCCTTGTAGGGCTTTGGTGAAATGGGGGCGACTGTCGGGTCCGGAGGGACGTGGTCTGACTTCTCTTTTCACCTAATCCCCCCGGCTGGGGTGTCAAGAATAGAATGAGAAGGGTGAGGGGCAAGAACCAAATTAGAGGGGGTGCTGCGACCGGCAGGGGAATTGCTACAATGACCCATGTGAAAGGGGGTGGGCGTGGCCCTGGTGGGAGTCAGCAGAGGCACAGAAGGGGGCTGGGAGCTCCGGCCTTGCAGGCCAGCAGGCGGGAGGAACCTGGAAAGTGGGTGGGCCAAGAAGGAGAAGCCAGCCTCCCGCCATCTTAGCGCTAATCGCTCTGCGGCCCACAGCGGATCCAGGTCATGATCCAGCCGAGTGAAGACATCGTGCGCCCGGAGAACGGTCCGGAGCAGTCCCAGGCCAGCGGCTCAGCCAGCAAAGAGGCCTACATCTAGGGGTGCGGGGCGCCTCGCCCACCCATGCTCTCACCCCCCGCCCCGGCTGCGCGTGACCACCACTTGATGTCTGAAGATACCATCTATCTCAACCTACCTCGAGTGGCGAGTCCAGACACCATCAGCAGGCAAACAGAGGGAGGTGGGGACAGTCACACCCCCGGGGTTGGGGGGCTCCCACCGTGGGAGGAGTAGATGCTCGCCGGCTGGTGACCTTTATAACCCGGCCTCCCTCCTCCCCCGTCAGCATCGGCCTGTGTGGCTGCTATAATAGATCTTTTTTACTACCCCACCGGCCAGGGAGAAGCGGCGAGGCTGTGGGCTCCTGGCTTTTAGTTTTAATTCCTGACTGTTCTCTTACTGCCAAAACCCATGACTGTTATCTCCGGCTTGGCAGGAGTTGGGTTCTACCAGGAATGCTGCTCTGTGTGCGTGAAAAGGCTATTTTCTGTATAATGGGCATTTCCAGGGAGAGCTCACCTTTAATAAGAGCAGGGAGCCAGTGCTATAGTGTTCTGTTTTTCTCCTTCCCGAGGCAGCTTGACACCCCCGCCCACCCCCGCAGTTCTGTCAGTGTTCCCAGAGCTGCTTTTTGAAGCAGCTGATCCAGTAACCTGTTTCCCTTCCACCCAACTGAACGGGCATCTCTGCACTAAGCTTCCAACTTCCCCCCTCACCCCCCACCCCACCCCCTTCCACGCTCCTGGCCAGGCCATTCCGAGGGCACCTGGCCCAACAGTGATCCTTCCAGACAAACCCCCTGCTCCTCGGAAAATGGCTGCAAAGCACAATTGATTTTTTTAACCACCGTTGGTGGTGGAGGGGCTCTGATCCCGCCGGGGCCGTTTCCTAACCAGGAGCCCTTTTCTTAGGCCAGCCTGCTTTGCCGAGCACAGAACCATCCATAGGCAATGGAGGTGAGGTTCTGTGTTTGACTGCAAAGCGGACCCAATGGTCTTAAATGTCTCCTTCTTGAACCGTCTCCCTTACGGCCACCCCAGTCACGCCTGCTGCCTTCTCCCCTCCTCTGAAATTCCCCAGTGGGCATCTCCTTGCTGCCACTAAAATCCACCAGCCCAGTAACCAAGGGGCTGGTGTTAATCCAGACCCCCTCCCCAAGTGCTTCCGAGATTAAAACTGCTTCATTGGGAGGCAGTGTTTGTTCTTTTCCAGAACTGGGCTCCACGGTGGTGGTGGTGATGGTGGCAGATCCAGTAAAGACAGTTTCTTGCAAGCTCCAGCAGCTCAACAGCTTCTCATTTGCTGGGAACATGGGTTCCCGTGTAGCAAGTCGTACATCGTGCCCTGTACTCCTTAGCTAGTTAAACTCACAAGCTGTGTTTTACAACTAATCCTTAATAACTATGGTAAATAACTGTGACTGTGGGTTTTTTTAAATCTTTCATCCTCATCCAGAAGTGACCAGCATACCAGTTCTTGCAATAAGGTATTACCCTCAGAATATCAAGCACATTCTTGTAGAGAAACAAAAAAGTTCATGTATGCATAGAAATGCACACATATGTACATTCATCCTCACGTGTGGTACCTAGGGTCTCATTTGATATTGTGTAGGAAATCTCACAAGCTTTTCCTGAAGTCATCTGTAAAATAGTCTCATCACTAAGGCATCCCAAATGCCAACTGGTGAATCCAGGATCAAAATGCATATGTATTGTTAAATTATAGGGTTTAGAACAAAAGGAACCCTTCTCTGTGTCTCGTGGTCCCACCCCCTCAGCCTTGGCGTGAATTCCTTTAAAATAAGGGCAGGAAGACTTCTAACTTTCTCTTTGTTCTTCATTCTGGAACTAAGAACAAGTCTTTCGAAGACAAATGCAGCGTATTTAATAATGTTTGTAAGCAAATCTAAGTGAGATGTTTGGCAAGAAATCCCTTAACTGATTTCCATCCAAACCCACATATATAGCACAATATTACGTGTCGTATAATTACTGTGAGAACTGTGAATACGTGTAACTTTTTTTAGTATTTGCCCTGGGGAGGGGAAGATATTGTATTATCATATATGCTTTTTTTTTTTTTTTTTGCAATAAGGGTTTATTCTCAGAACACCAAGTAAATCTATCTCTATATTAAAAAATATATGTAATATATACATATTCAAACTATATACAGAGCCTGTTTTAAGAAAATTACAGTATTATTTAGTAAAATGATCTGTTCTATGGACCAAATGTAAAATATTTATAAATGAAGATGCATTTTAAATGTCTATAAATGGTGTTATAACTAGAGCACGGACGTTATGTACGTTTCTAAGAATATAGAGGAAAAAATAATAAAGGTTCTATGATATACAATGTTAGACCTTCAATTCTTGGGGGTGGGGGCACAATAACCTCTTTCATCAGAACAATGATAGACACACACAAAAACACTAAAATATTTTTCCCCAACAGAGAGAGATTTGGGCTCAAAATCGAGGGACATGGAGCTGGACTTCTCCCAGAGTCTTGGAATGAGTGAATAGAAAATGATTCTGAGCCACGTAAGGGAGACGGTTTCACTGTTCTAAAACTATAAGGCGGTCAACTAAATCAAGGTCTAAAGCTAGCATCATAGGAGCATACTTAGTTAACAACACTCACTCTCTGTGACTCATTCCTCAAAATATTTAATTTTAAAATCTTATTTAAAATTTGAATTCTACAGAGAAGTTTTAAGAATGATTCAACAATCACCCATAGTCACCAGCTTTGGTCCTGTTGTTTCTTTTAAGTCTGTCTGTCCATCAGGTTCATCTAGGAAGCAGAAACGCTCCGAGTGTTATGGGATAAGGGATTTATTATAGGAACAAGCATTTTACAGTTGTGGGAGAAATAAGAGAGTAAGGATCTAAGAGAGTTGGGAGATCAGAGGATAGTCACTAATGAGAGGAAGTAGGGGTGGGCCTGGTACATATGAATGGTCAGCCTTTTCCAATGGAGAAAGTTGGCTGAAACACTGTATGAAAGAATCCAAGAACCCAAATTCAGGGACGTTTTATAAACCAACTGGCCTATGTTCATCAAAAATGTCAAAGTCATAAAAGGCAAAATGGAGGAATTTTTCAGATTAAGGAAACATGACCACTAAATGGAATGCCTCCTCCCGAGTTAGACACTGGGCCAGAGGAAAAAATACTTTTATTCGTTTGTGATAAAGGGCATTAGTGGGACATTAGGTGGAATTTTAATAATCTAAAGATTTTAATAAGGTTAGATGATAATATTGTGTCGGTGTTAGTTTCCCGATTTTGACTTGCTTCATGAATACGTATGAGAATATCCTTGCTTTTAGGAAACACATGCTGAAATAGGAGTGAAGGAATACCTTGTCTACAATTTATTCTCCAGTGATTGAGGAAAAATAACAACTTACACATCTGTGGTATGTACATGTGTGTGTTGTGTGTGTGTCGAGTGGGAAAGAGATGAAGGGACAGGCATACATGGAGAAAGACCACCTGAGAAGTCTTGGGGAAGGTTGTACAGAAATTATACAAGTTTTGCAACTTCCAAGTGAAGTTATTTAAACAATTGAGGAAGACCTGGGTGTCGCCTCCATCTGATGAGAGCTGCGCGGGGCTGTGGGGATGGGAGTTCCTGCAGGGGTGAGGCGGAGAGGTGCACACAGGCTTTGGTTTGCACCAGGACCACTCCTCTCTCACACTCCTGCCGCTGGAACTGTCCCTTTTCTTCTGGAAAGCCCCTCCTTCAGGTCTCAGCCCAGAAGTCACGCCCTTGGATGGTAACAGGCTCACACAGCCAGGCTGCTTGTGTGTGTGTGTGTGTGTGTGTGTGGTAACAGGCTCACACAGCCAGGCTGCTTGTGTGTGTGTGTGTGTGTGTGTGTGTGTCGGGGGGCCCTCCTAGCTGTCAGACCTGCTCACACAGCCAGGCTGCTTGTGTGTGTGTGTGTGTGTGGTAACAGGCTCACACAGCCAGGCTGCTTGTGTGTGTGTGTGTGTGTGTGTGTGTCGGGGGGCCCTCCTAGCTGTCAGACCTGCTCACACAGCCAGGCTGCTTGTGTGTGTGTGTGTGTGGTAACAGGCTCACACAGCCAGGCTGCTTGTGTGTGTGTGTGTGTGTGTGTGTGTGTGTGTGTGTGTGTGTGTCAGGGGGCCCTCCTAGCTGTCAGACCTGCCGGGCGAAGTCATCCCCTTTCTGCTCACTCAGTCTCCCCCACTGCGGCTGGAAAGGAGTGGCTGTGTCTCATGGGTCTTTAGGCGGCCAGGACGGGCACAAAATTTATCACAGGCTGGTGCTCAAAAGAGATCCACTTTTGGTTTCTGATTCTTGAAATTCAGCATATCACGATATACCCTAACTGTTAATAACTAAACCCTGCTTAACCCCTGGGGCTTCCCAGGGGGTGCTAGAGGTAAAGAACCTGCCTGCCAGTGCAGGAGACCTAAGGTACGAGTTTGCTCCCCTGGAGGAGGGCATGGCACCCCAGTCCGGTGTTCTTGCAAATCCCAGGGACAGAGGAAGCTGGCGGGCTTCAGCGCATAGGGTCACACAGAGTCGGACACGACTGAAGTGATTTAGCACGCACACGTGCCTAACCTCTCTCTCATTAGTACCCACAAACCTATAAGGTAGTTGCACCAACCTGACCATTTCGCTTGGGTCCCATAAAAGAGTTCTCCTGCCTGGTGCTGTTCAAGTTGATAAAACAAGGGCGAGTTTGGTTCAAAAGTAGGAGAAAGCTTATTGCTTCCAGCACAGAATGGGGAGATGTGAACTTGCTCTAGAGCACACACTTGCTTGTGCAGACAGGCCATGGGCGGGGTTGCCTCATAGCGATCTCAGCTTGCTTCTGCACATGGCTGGCAAAGCCAACTGAGGTGTTGGCCCCGCGGCCTTTTGAAGCAGGAACTTGGTTCTGAAGAGTGCAGAGCCCCCGGTGTGAAGCCACACGGTGCAGAGCGTCCGGGTGCGGCATCCTCTGAGCCAATGAAGACAGCACACACAGGAAAACTAAAGGTTAGGCTTGATTTTTATTACCCAGATTCTACTTTCATTTCCTGGGAGTTGTTAGCGGGCTTTGCTGGTGACACATCCCTGCTCCATATCCTGCCCCTCACTGTCAAGAGGCCCTGAGGGGTGCTAGGCCGCCTTCTGTGACTGCTTCTTGTGGGTTTGGGGCATCATCAGAGCCCCCTGGAGGGGCAGAATGCTCCCCGGCTGCCTTTAGGTATGTCTGGGTTGCCCCCAGGATGCCCAGGCTTAGGCCCTGATTGTTCTCATCCCCGAGCCACACCCATTTGTCTCACCTTTTGGAGACAAAGGACACCAGACAATGTAAAGTTCCAAAAGGCCAAGATATTAACAAGAGAATAACGGTCACCTGTCAAGTGTTTGCTACAAACCTGGGTCTCTGGGTCCTCGGCCTGCGGGTCAGGGCGAGAGGGCCCTGGCGTCCAGGCCCTGCCGCGGCTGAATCTCCCGGGTCACCCTGTGGTGGTGGGTTTACGGAAGAGAAGCTTCAGGTCAGAGAGAGGGTCCCACAGGTAGTCAGGGGGTCGCTGCCCCAGGTCATCTCTGCAGAGGTGAGGGCTTGGGGTTCTCTTCCCTTGACGGCGAGGCACGCATGGAGCGGTCCCTGTGACTTCCGGTCGGATGGATGGTTAGGGTCGCCCGGTGGGGCCCGTCCCCTTAGGGGTGAGCTGGACTTGGCAGCTGCCGGTTTGCCAGGATTTTAGATGGACTTATCCCTAGGATAAGTCCCTCAGGTCTGAATGGGCCTGATCTGTGGGCCTCTGGTGGGTTTTGTATTAGGGTTGTTACTTTTCATGCCGGAAGTTACCACATCCTCAACTAATCAATTCAACCCATGTGCAGCAGTGGTAAAGAATCCGCCCACAATGCAGGAGACTTAGGTTCCATCTCTGGGTCAGGAAGATCCCCTGGAGGACGCAGTGGGTTCATTCTAGTGGGACGAAAAGTTCGTCCTTTTCGCCTTTTCCCCTCTCTTATAAAACCGCTCCCATCTGTGAACCATTGGGGTTTGGGAGAGGCTGACTTCTTAGATTTGGGGTTACATACTTACCATGTATGTACTTAACTAGAGGCAACCCACTCCAGCACTGTTGCCTGGAAAATCCCATAGACAGAGGAGCCTGGCAGGCTACAGTCCATGGGGTCGCAAGGAGCTGGACACAGCTGAGTGACTTAGCACACACACAGACAACAACCAGTGATGTGGGGCTTCCCTCACATAGGGAGTTCCTTGCGGACCCTCCTCCATGGCTTGATGAGCCGCAGTTTGGGGAAAGAAGTATTGCCCTTGTTCACTAACTAGACACCCCCAGATCGCTGTTGAAGCCCCATTTGGGGCTTGCCTAATTCTTCCTTTGTGTCAGTTGGGGAGTAATTGGATGGATCTGGCCTTTGAGGTATGAGGAGCGGTTGCCAGCTTTCTCGCTCTAGGGCGTCTTTTGGGCAGTTGCATCCACCTTGTTGTTTTGTTTTATTAATTCTGCATCTTCCTGTTGGTGACTCCTGCAATGGATCACTGCCACATGATTTTTGGGAGCTGTACTAGCCAGGTTTTACCATTTACACTCTGCAGTAAGCATACCTCTTTCCTTACAAATCGCCGTGTGTGTGTGTGCGTGTGTGTGTGTGTGTGTGTGTGTGTGTACAGGATGGCATATACATACTGGGAATCTATAAAGATTTAAGACCTTCCCCTCCCTGAGCCCTGAGGCTCAGGTGAGAGCTGTCAGCATGGCCTTTTGAGCAAAATCCCTGGGGTAGGCTTCTTACTTCTGTGACTTGGGTCTGGGCGGTCACTGCATACCCCACCCGCCTTTTTTCCTTTTCCCCTCTCTCAAAACTGCTCCCATCTGTGAACCATTACTCTTTGGGGTTTGGGAGAGGCTGACTTCTTAGATTTGGGGTTACATACTTACCATGTAAGTATACCAAAAAAAATTGAATTGTATAGTTTAAATGAGTAAATTTTATGGTATGTGAATTATATCTCAATCAGGAAAAAAAAAAGCATCAATCCAATGAACCCCATGGTGCTAGCTTTAAAAGTCGAGATTCCCAATCTCTCTCAATGAGGTGTGAAACCACTCTAAGGCTGAGATTTGTCCTGCTTGGAAGGCCCTTGGACAGCGAGGAGATCAGAGCAGCCATAAGGTTTGGCCTAGTCTGTCATCCTCCAGGGGCCCCGTTTCTGTGGGTAGTGGGGTGGCAGGATTCAGTGTGTGTCAGGTTTTTGACGTAGCCACTGGGTTGTCTAAAAGCATAGTCTGAACTTGAGTTGACCTTCTGGGGGATAGCCATTCTGTTTGCTTAGAACTAACTAAAGCCTGAACTTGGTGTGGCGTCTATATAGTGATTGACTGACCTGATATTAACTTTTAACTAAAGCCTCCTTTTGCAGGGTTGTGGTAACTTCTCCAGTCCATAGGCGAGGCGGCCCCCCTTTGGCAGTTTGATCTGATTGTTTAGAGAAATAAGCAATCACTTGAGCAAGGGGTCCAGTTTCTGAGCTAATATTTAGGGGGCAATCCCCCTTCGCTCATGAAAGTAAAGGCCCAAGTGTTATATGTGTCCGACTCTTTGCAACCCCTTGGACTGTAGCCCGCCAGGCTCTCCTGTCCATGGATTCCCAGGCAGGAATACTGTAGTAGAGTAGCCACTCCCTTCTCCAGGGGCCCTTACCAACCCAGGGATCAAACCCAGGTCTCCCACGTTGCAGGTGATTCTTTACCGTCTGAGCCACTAAGGAAGCCCCCAAAGGTCAAAGGATTTAGTTAATCTGAGAGTGACAGAGCCAGACTCAAATGTAATTGCTTTTCCAATTATTAAAATGCCCCTTGTATCCTAAATTCCATTTGGAAGGGTCATTATCCTTTCCTTTCAAATTTTCTTATAGAGGCCTAGCTATTAGACCATAGTTAGGGGTCCAGATGCTAGAAAACCCAGCCATCCCCAGGAAACCCTTAAGCTGTCTTCCACTGTTCGGACGAGTGAAGCTGTAAATGGTTTCTTGCCTTTCCTGGGGTGGCTTCTCTGACCTTCTGTGAGAATGAAGCCTGGGAAAATCACCCTTGTTTGTGATATTTGAACCTTTTTCCTGGACAGCTTATATCCTTTATTGGCTAGGTATTTCAGAATGGTTGTAGTATTTCCTCAAAGTGTTATCTTTTAGGTCTTTAGCTAAAGTTTCCCCCAAAATGATGGGGGGCTTTTTGAACCCTTGGGGCAGGACTCCCCAGCAGTATTGTTGTTTTTTTGTTGTGTGTTTGGGTCCTGCCACTCAAAAGCAAGAATTTCTTGTTCTCCTCGGCAGGGAGAAGGCGGCGTTCTTACTGGTGGGACTCAGCTATGCTGCTCAGGGATTCAGATCCAAGTGCCGAGCAGCGCATCTCTGCGCACGGCCTGCCATCACTATCTTGAATTGTGGTGTCATGGGCAAAAGTGTTAGGTGCAGAGTTCCCGCCACCCTAGGAACTCTGGTCTGAAGAAGTGGGTACAAGGCCTCTGCCTGCACACCCTATGAGAACATGAAACTAGACTAAGGGCAAAGGAAAACTATAAAAGAGAATAGACATTTTTATTACCCACATTCCATTTACATTCCCTGAGAATTGTGTATGGATTTTGCTGGTGACAGTAGGCCTGATTACTTCCATATGATGGATGAAAAAATAATGCTTAGAAAAATGAAGAGATTTTTCCTTAAAAAAATTTTATCAAATAAGTGAATAAGCAAATAAAGTAGAAGGTCAGAGTGTTCTGTGACCCCAGAGGGGTCAAAGGTATGTGCACCAGGGGTGGATGGGAGGCAGACTCCAGTTCGCCTGATGGAAGCACATTCTCCTGGTCAGGGCTCTCCAGCAGTAGAACAAGCTTCCTTCATAGTGACTGAGCTCCCCATCCCTAGGGGTATGCAAGCAGAGAGCTCCACTTTGACAGAGTTGGCTGCACACCCAGGTGGGATGGGGGGTTGGCTCTCCTGACAGCAGATGGTTTCTAAGCAGGTCCAGTGGGAAGAAGGGACTTGGGATATCAGAGACCTGAAAATAAGCACTTACCCTCCTTCCTCTTCCCTCCAACCCTCACTTCAAGAATAATACTCCCCCAATGTCTTGTTGTTCACTTCATGGCAAATAGATGGGGGACAAATGGAAACAGTGACAGACTTTATTTTCTTGGGCTCCAAAATCACTATGGATGGTGACTGCAGCCATGAAATTAAGAGACGCTTGTTCCTTGGAAGAAGAGCTATGACAAGCCTAGAGAGCATATTAAAAAGCAAAGACATCACTTTGCTGACAAAGGTCCATATAGATACAAAGCTATGGTTTTGCCAGTAGTCATGTACAGATGTGAGAGTTGGACCCTAAAGAAGGCCGACTGCCAAAGAATTGATGCTTTTGAACTGTGGTGCTGGAGGAGACACTTGAGAGTTCATTGGACTGCAAGGAGATCAACCCAGTCAATCCTAGAAAATCAACCCTGAATATTCTTTGGAAGGACTGTTGCTGAAGCTGAAGCTCCAATAATTTGACCACCTGATACAAAGAACTGACTCATTGGAAAAGCCCTTGATGGTGACCCCAGATGGTGGGAAAGATTAAAGGCAGGAGGAGAAGGGGGTGACGGAGGATGAGATGGTTGGATGGCATCATTGACTCAATGGACATGAGTCTGAGCAAACTCTGAGAGATAGTGAAGGACAGGGAAGCCTGGAGTGCTTCAGTCCATGGGGTGGCAAAGAGCTGGACATGACTGAGACAATGAACAAGAAATACTTCTATAGCACTAACGACTAACTTAATGTCCTGAAATCAGAGGCGCTCATTCCCTGGATTGGGTTTGGGAAAGTGGGGCGGAATGAATTGGGAGACGGGGACTGACATATACACACCACTGATACTATCTATAAAATAGATAGCCAATGAGAACCCACTGCGCGGCACAGGGTACCCTGCTCAGGGCCCTGTGGTGATGTAAATGGAAAGGAAATCCAAGAAGGAAGGGATACGTATAAACATAGAGCTGATCATCTCGCTGTTCACCATGAAGTCCATAAAGCACACAGCACCATAAAGCAGCTATCCTCCCATCATCCATTTTCTTTACCTTTCCATTTTTGTGATGAGGAACCTGAGACCTGGGGAAGATGAGTTATCTGCCCAAAGCCAGATGTAATGGCAGTATTTATTGAGTACTTTCTACGTGCCAGGCATGGTTCTGAGCTGGCAGGGGCAGGCTTCTTAGCTCAGACCCGCCTCTTTGAAGGTGACACAGGCACCCCAGGGTTGGAACTGTGAACAGGAATGTCAGCTTGCCATTTCAGTAAACAGAGGGTGCTGCAGCCATCAAACCTTGAGCCACTGAGCTACGCTGATGTTGCACCCTGCAATTCGGGATTGAGAGTAACAGGATACTGGGTCTAAATAGTTAAGGTGCAATATCAAATTTCAATAAGCCCAGACCCGCATTCTCCCATGCATGCATGCGTGCGTGCTAAGTCGCTTCAGTCATGTCCGACTCTGTGCAACCCTATGGGCTGTAGCCCTGCAGGCCCCTCTGTCCATGGGGTTCTCCAGGTAAGAATACTGAAGTGGGTTGCCATATTCTTCTCCAGAGGATCTTTCCGATCCAGGGATTGAACCTATGTCTCTTAGGTCTCCTGCATTGGCAGGCATAGAAAAGCACTGAATCCATTAACTTGAGATGTCTGGTTTTCTTTAATTAGCACTAATCTTTTGATATTTAACTACCTACTTTTTTCTTTTTAACTTCTATATAGCCTGACTCCTCACTTAGCTCTTTGAAATAGTCCCTGAGAGGTATCTGAGAGACTGTATGTACCTTGGGTTTAAGTCCTCAGGAATGTTGCAAATGAAACAGAATTCTCAACTTTCAGGTTGTACGTTTTTTTAAGTCAACAGAACCTAGGGATGGGAGGTCCCTGATGGGTGCTCAGCACCGGCTCAACTAGGCCAAATCTTCCTGCTTCCCCCAGACCTATCTCCTGCTTTCTGGGCCCCCAAGGCCCGCCAGGACCCAAGGGGGTCACATCCAGGAGCCAGTGAGGCAAGAAACCAAGTGGAGGCGCCTGGCTCCCATGCATTTGGGGTGCTCCTGGCCTCGGAGGAGGCTCCGCTTTCACACAGCCCGTCTTTCTGTCTACCAAGGCGGCGTCTGGAGACAGGGAGCCAACAGCCATCTTCCCCGTTCTTCCTCAGAACTGAACCCTGATCCTACTCAGGTATCAGCAGGCAGCCTCAGCATACAGAAGTGGGGCTCTGCCCCAGCTCCAGGTGGGAAATGTTGACTGGTCTATGTCAATCATGTGATTCCATTCTCCTGGGCAGTGATTGGTAGACTCATGGGCATGAAAGCAGTTATGGCCAGTGAGGGGTGAGGAGCCGAGCAGTGGGAGGGGTGGGGGAGTTTTTTGGTTCTTGAAAATAGATGCTGGGGGGAAAAAAAGGATGGGTGAATGGGTGGGAGATGGATGGATTGATGGAGACATGATAAAACCAGTGTTCAGTTCAGTTCAGTTGCTCAGTCGTGTCCAGCTCTTTGCCACCCCATGGACCACAGCACACCAGGCTTCCCTGTCCATCACCAACTCCCAGAGCTTGCTCAAACTCATGTCCATCAAGTCAGTGATGCCATCCGACCATCTCATCCTCTGTCATCCACTTCTCCTGCCTTCAATCTTTCCTATCATCAGAGTCTTTTCCAGTGAGTCAGCTCTTCACATCAGGTGGCCAAAGTACTGGAGTTTCAGCTTCAGCATCACTCCTTCCAATGAATATCCAAGACAAATTTCCTTTAGGATTGACGAGTTTGATCTCCTTGCTGTCCAAGAACTCTCAAGGGTCTTCTCCAACACCACAGTTCAAAAGCATCAATTTTTCAGCACTCAGCTTTCTTTATAGTCCAACTCTCATATCCATACACGACGACTGAAAAAACCATAGCTTTGACTAGATGGACCTTTGTCAGCAAAGTAATGTCTCTGCTTTTTAATATGCTGTCTAGGTTGGTCATAGCTTTTCTTCCAAGGAGCAAGCATCTTCTGATTTCATGGCTGCAGTCACCATCTGCAGTGATTTTGGAGCCCAAAAAAATAAAGTCAATCACTGTTTCCATTGTTTCCCCATCCATCTGCCATGAAGTGATGGGACTGGATACAATGATCTTCGTTTTTTGAATGTTGAGTTTTAAGCCGTTTTTTTTACTTTCTCCTTTCACTTTCATCAAGAGGCTCTTTAGTTTTTCTTAGCTTTCTGCCATAAGGGTGGTGTAATCTGCATATCTGAGGTTATTGATATCTCACCCAGCAATCTTGATTCCAGCTTGTGCTTCCTCCAGCCCAGCGTTTCTCATGATGTACTCTGCATATAAGTTAAATAAGCAGGGTGACAATATACAGCCTTGACATACTCCTTTCCCAATTTGGAACCAGTTTGTTGTTCCATGTCCGGTTCTAACTGCTGTTTCTTGACTGGCATACACATTTCTCAGGAGGCAGGTAAGTTGGTCTGGTGTTTCCATCTCTTGAGGAATTTCCCACAGTTTGTTGTGATCCACGCAGTCAAAGGCTTTAGTGTAGTCAATGAAGCAGAAGTAGCTGCTTTTCTGGAATTCTCTTGCTTTTTCTATGATTCAGCAGATGTTGGCAATTGGGTGTCTGGCTCCTCTGCCTTTCTAAATCCAGCTTGAACATCTGGAAGTTCTCGGTTCATGCATTGTAGACTCCTAGCTTGGAGAATTTTGAGCATTACTTTGCTAGTGTGCATCAAACCTAGTGTGCCAGCTAGTGGCGGGGGTCGTGACAACAAAACAGGTGTAATAAAACGTTAATGATGGAGTCATGGTGGTATAAAGGTGCTCACTGTACTATTCTTTCAACTTTTCTGTATGTTTGAAATTTTTCATAGTGATGTTTAAAAAATAAATGAAGCCTAAGTATCAACTAAAACTGAATATTATGCATACTCTATGACCCAACCAGTTTTATCCCAGGTAGAATAGAAATGCTTACTCGTGGACACCCAAGGTAGTTTATAGAATAACTTTTATAGACATGCTCTTTGTAACAGCCCAAGTCTGAAACAATCCAGTGTCCAGTCACAAGGTCATTTTCAGGCTCCCGCCCTTTCTCTCACCATTCACGTCCCCCACCCCTGAGACTCTTCTAAACTTCTGCTTTTGCACCTGCTGCTTGCTCTGCCTGGGGTCCCTCCTCCTCATGTCCAACTGGCTAACTCTAACTCCTCTTTCAAGTGTTGGCTTTGGCGCCCTTCTAGGCAGACTGCCTGGAGTGTTGGCACCTGTTTTTGGAATCTAAGTCTCATCAGACTGGAAGAGAGGCAGTAAACCCTTACATGTGCCCAGGCCTCTGAGAAGGAAACCCCCACTGATTTCTTCAAGGCAAGGTGTTCTCAGCCCCACCCGACAGATTCAGAAACCGAGGAACAGGCAGGACATGGGACCTGCATAGGGTTCTCTCCTTTAGCAGACAGGCCTGAGGTGTACCTGTGACATTTGACAGCAACAGCAAACTAATATAATGATACTTTCTGAGTTCGATCTGACATTTATCAAGATGAGCTCTAGCAGGTTGATACGCATCAACTCATCTTATCTTCACAACAACCCTACAAAGTAGACAGCATCCCCAGTTTACAGGTACGGGACCAGAGTGAAGAGAATAGAGACACTTGTCTGTCAGCTACCAGTCAACATTAAATATCAAGATACTCATCTTTTCACCTAGTAACTAAACCACAAACTAGAGGGACTCTTCCTCACCCATGAAATCTACAAAACTTAAAAAAAAAGTCATAAATGGCAATACCAGTAAGGATGCAGGGAAATAAACACATTTTTAGATGCAGCGCAGATGCCCAAACTGATTTTTAAAAACTGTCTGGACATAATTTGCTAACATAGCCAGAATATTTATTCCTTTTGACTCAGCAATTCCATTTCTAGGAATCTCTTAGAAAATTCTCAGAAATGCTGGACAGAATTTGTATTAAAGTTTTTTTCACTACATTACTATATATAATAGCAATGAAAGAAAGGATTTCATCTCTAAGTCCAGCAGTAGGGTGGATGCAGTAAGTGATGGCATGCCCAGTCCATGAAACATGACCCATTCCTTACAAGCAACATGGTAAAAGGTCAATGTCATTTTTCTGAAAGTGTCCAAAATTGAATGATGAGTAAAAATAAGTAGGATGCAAAATTACATATACATAGTGTCATCCGAATTGAATTGGACTGGGTTGGGTTGTTTCGAATTGTAATTTATTCCTGAAAGAAAATCTCCCTAAAGGTTCACAGTGTATGCAGCAATGCTGGCTAAATTTGTTTAGCAGGGCAATGTAGGACATGCATTGATCTCATTCTTCCTCATAACAACCGTTGAGATGACCACGTTTATGATTCCCATTCCGCAGATGGGACCACTGAGGCAGAAGAAATTAAGTTTCTCATCAAGGTCAAGACTGCCCAACTCCAGAGCCCACGGCTTCTACCCTCTTTTCTATACACAGCCTCTCTTGGAGTGGTGTTATGGGTAGACGGTTAAAACTTTTTGTATGCTTTTAAAAACTTCTTTTCCAAGCTATTTACAATGGACATCTATCACTTCTATAATCAAGTGGGGAAAAGCAATAAAACCATTTGTTTATGCAAAGTGTCCAGAAAGTTCCACAAGGCAGCTGTCTCCTGAGGTCCCAGCGGGGCTGGCATCTTCTAACTGCAGTGAAGAAGTGTGGGTGATCCCAGAGCCCACACACCCCAGAGAGGGCTCTCCCCATCTTGAGATGGAATTACTGTGCATAGTAGTCATTAGAAGTGCAGGGGAGACAGGAGAATGTGGTGTGGGCCACGCTGGGGAACAGGGGTTCCAGGTCCCCAGGCCTTCCTCCTTGTTCCTTCTCCTGCTCCTTCTCACCCCACTTGCCCGCCAGCCTGACTTCTCAGGTTGTCTGCTCAGATGAGATGAAAGGGAGGAAGCACCTTCCTGATTCACGTTTGTCCCTTCTCTTCAGCCAGCTTCCCCGCGGCCCGGCAGCAGGGCTGGAGGTTGAGGCGATGCTGGGTGATGGTGGTGGTGGCTATAACCACTGTGTCCAATAATTACAGAACGTGACAGTCCCCGGAGGGGCACCTATGAGAACACGATTCAGGCCTCAACCTCTGTACTCCCTATGTGACCAAGGGCAGTGGGATCCACCTCTCCAGGCCTCAGTCTCCTCATCTGTAAAACAGGCATAATAGTGAAGGCCTGTCTCACAAGGCTCTTGTGAGAATTAAATTGGTAAATATGTGTCAAGTGTAAGAACAGTGCCTGGTACATGCCCTGCACTCGATAAATGTTTACTGTTATTCAACACATTACATTTATACAAGTTAACCCATTGGTCCATCCCACCATCTCCCCTGGTAGTCACTTTCATTAGCCCATCTGGCAGAAGGAAACAGAGGCACAGAGAGGCTGGGTAACCTTCCCAAGGTCACACAGCTTTCCTAGTAAGGGGAAGAGCAGAATTCAGGCTGAGGCCCTAGGGCTTCATAGGCTGTGTGATTGGTTCTGCTTTTTCTGCTTCTCTGTGTGGACATGTAGATGCAGAAATGTAGGCATGGATTATTCTTTGTAGAAATTATTTTTTAAAAAGAGGATGGATATTAAGAAAGTGCTATCAAAGTTGGGCTTCCCTGATAGCTCAGGTGGTGAAGAATCTGCCTCCAATGCCAGGGACCCGGGTTCAGTCCCTCAGTGGGGAAGATCCCCTGGAGAAGGGAACAGCTACCCACTCCAGTATTCTTCCCTGGAGAACTGCATGAATAGAGGAGCCATTTTTACATGAAAAATTCGCCATTTTTAAAATGAGTAAGTCAGTGATGTTTAGTCCACTCACAATATTATACAACCACCACCTCTATCTGACTCCAAACTACATCATCACTCCACAATAAAACCCCATTAAATGGTTTCTCCTCATCCTCCCCTCCCCCAGGCCCTGCTAATCACTAACCTACTTTCTGTCTCTGGATGTACCTTCTCTGGACATTTCATATAAATGGGAATCATTCCAAATCTGAGCCTTAGTGTCTGCTTAAATCAGACTTCTTACGGGTGATAAAACCTAGTTTCTGAGATCAGCAAGGAATCTGTAAAGCAGGGATATGAAAAACCCTGCCTGGCCGCTCCTTCTTAGAAGGAAGAAGCTCGTGGCAGCAGCTTGGGCCGAGAAGCAGGCAGGAGGGCTCTGGAGCAGTAGGCTGTAAAATGGTCTGGAAAACCTCTGACGGCTCAGGGTGGCAGTCAGAGCTTGGGGAGTGGGAATCAGAGTGACCTTTAGTGAACGGCAGGAGGGCTACAGTCCATGGGGTCACAGAGAGTTGGACACAACTGAGTGACTAGCGCAGCACATTTTACAGATGCTGAAGCAGAGGCTCAGAGAGGTGAAGAGACTCCCCCAATACCACACAGCAGAGAAGTGGCGGGGCTTGAGCCCATCACGTGTGTCCGTTGCCAACTCACGCACTTTCCCCTACAACATGCTGCCCCTTCTCTTCCCCTCCGCCTCCTCCTTGTTGGGGCCGATGCAAACCCTGAAGGACTTGGGCCCCCGTATCCCACTCGCTAGGACCTTCTAAACCACTTCCTGCGGCCCCTGGAGCTCCAGACATCATCATCTCCCTCTGAAGGCAGCGGCCAAAGGCCTCTTCATGGCACGAGGCTGCCACCTCTTGTCTCTGATCGGTATAGCACCCACAGAAAAAGTACAGACAGGAGTCTGAGAAGTTAATTCCCAGCGCAGGCTTGAGCACCTCACAGCTCAGAAAGGAATCTGCAGGGGATGGTGCCCATTTCATTTGGGCTCTTCCCCTGTAACAGGCCCTGTTCTAGGTGTTTTATCTAGAACAGGGAGCACTGATCACCTCCAACCCTCTCTGTAATCCTACCGGAACCACTTCCTATGTACGCAGTAGGGGCTGAAGAAATACATGTGAGAAAAGGTAAAATGGGGATTCCTCTTACATGAAGGTTTCCCTTGTGGCTCAGCTGGTAAAGACTCTGCCTGCAATGCGGGAGACCTGGGTTCAATCCCTGGTTTGGGAAGATCCCCTGGAGAAGGGAAAGACTACCCACTCCACTATTCTGGCCTAGAGAATTGCATGGACTATACAGTCCATGGGGTTGCAAAAAGTCGGACACAACTGAGTGATTTGCACATAAATTAATTAATTTATTCCTGGAGAAGGAAATGGCAACTCAGTCCAGTAATCTTGCCTGGAGAATTCCATAGACAGAGGAGCCTGGCAGGCTACAGTCCATGGGATCGCAAAGAGTCAGGCAACTATCTGAGCAACTATCACTCTTACATGAAGTCCCTGGAGTAGCCAAAAGTCATAGAGGCAGAAAGTGAAATGGTGAGGGCCAGGACCTGGGAGTGGGGGAAGACGAAAAATTTCTGGAGAGGCTTGTTGGTGATGGTTAAGCAGCAGTGTGAATGTCCTTAATGCCACTGAACTGCACACTTCAAAATGTGTTTACAGTGGTAGCTTTTGAGTTCTATATGTTTCACCATAATGAAAAAAGAAGTATATGTGAGTGAATCAACTATGAGAGGAGCAAGTGAATAAATGAATAAATAAACACAGAACCACAAAAACAGTAATGTTTACCGAACACTTTGTGTCAAAATACAAAGTGTATCTCAACACAGAAGTATTTTTCTTTAGCCGTACAATGCACCCAGCCCTGCGGAAGGCTCCTGGAATACAGCAGGGAGCAAAGTCTTTACGCTGATAGAGCTGGCATTTTGTGAGGAAGACAGTGAACAAGGAATATTAAAATGTCAGACGGTGGTATGTGCTATAAAGAAAAAAACAAGGTAAGGTGAAAGGACCAAAAAAAAAAAAAAAGGCTTGGAGGGAGAGGAGGAGTTCTTTCAGATGGGCATGGTCTGGGAAGGGCTCTCTGAGGGGTGGTCTGTGGGCATTACAGCTTGACCCTCACAGCATCCAGGAGACAGCTGCTCAATTTACGGATAAGGGTCTGAAACTAGCGGTTACATAGCTAGAAAGTGGTGCAGTTCAGTTCAGTCGCTCAGTCGTGTCCGACTCCCTGCAACCCCATGGACCGCAGCACGCCGGGCCTCCCTGTCCGTCACCAGCTTCCGGAGTTTACTCAAACTCATGTCCATCGAGTCGGTGATGCCACCCAACCAACCTCTGTCGTCCCCTTCTCCTGCCCTCAATCTTTCCCAGCATCAGGGTCTTTTCAAGTGTGGTGCAGCTGGGAATTAAAGCCGGGTCTATTGCAGCCCAGCTCTCAATGCTGCTGTGAATAAGTGTGGAGATGATGGGGTCTGTCGGCTTATGCCTTGGAGGCGTAAGACACTTCAACTCTTTAAGTCCCAGAGCCTGCCTGGCTCCTTCCTTGCCGATCAGGGAGCAAGAGACACGGAGGGATTCACGTGGCCAGCAGGTGGCGCTGCTGCCTGACTCAGAAGCCCCAACAGAGCCCAGAACCCTGGTTGGGGCAGATCCCTCTAAGCCAGGCTGGGAAGCGAGACCTTCCCAGGACCAGCCTAGTTGCACCAGCTTGGTAGGACCAGCCTAAAGTCACAGTGGCCCTCTAGACACTCAAGATAAAGATGGGAATCCCCACACAGTGTTACTGTTGCCTAACGTATGAGACGGGCTTCTCTGGTGGCTCAGAGGTAGAGAATCTGCCTTTTAATGCAAGACACGTGGGTTCGATCCCTGGGTCAGGAAGATCCCCTGGAGGAGGAAATGGCAACCCACTCCCGTATTCTTGCCTGGAGAATCCCATGGACAGAGGAGCTACTGGCGGGCTACAGTCCATGGGGTCGCAAAGAGTCAGACACCAATGAGTGACTGAACAACAATGTATGAGACGGGGCAGGTTTAGAACACAAGCTGCGGGTCTTACAACCGAGCGGCCTCGGCCGGATGGTGAGTCTCTGCTTCCTCCACTGAAGGTGGAACCAAAAGTGCCCTCCTCACAGACTCATGTATTCATTCATTCAAGTGAATTTCTTGAGGACCTCTATGTGCCGGGCCCTGGGGATTCAACAGGGATCAGAGACAACCAAAATCCTTGCTCTGGGGAGATCCCATTCTGGTGGGGAGAGAGAGAGTTAAACAAGAAAAAATAAGGTATGTGTAAATCAGGAGAAGGTGATAAAAATAATAATGAAGCAGAGAAGGCAGGTGGGGATTAAATATTTAGTCCAGGAACACCTCGCTGAGAAAGTGAGGTTTGAGCAAAGGAGGTAGGATGGCAAATCGCGAGGATACACAAAGGAACAGCATTCCAGACAGAAGGAACAGCAAGAGCAGGGGTCTGGGGTAGGAGGAATGGACCAAAAAAAAAAGGGCTTGGAGGGAGAGGAGGAGTTCTTTCCTCCCTGCCTAGCACTGGAGGAAAAGCAAGGAAGCCAGCAGGGTTGGGAGGAGGGTGTGAGGAGGGGCAGACAGCAGACAGTGAGGGGCTTTCTAGGTCCTACTGGTCAGAATGGGGCTTTCCCTCTGAACCGGATGGGAGGTCAAGAAGAGTTTAGCATAAAGTGGCAAAACTCTTGTATAGTGCCAGAGTCCCCCTACCTATTTGATAAAGAAAGAGCCTGGTACACAGTAGATGCTCAATAAATGGGAGGGGGGAGGGGGAGGTTTATACCAGCCAGGGTGGGTAAGAAATAACCCTGCATTTCATCAGCGTAGGGCAACAAAGATTTACTTCTTGCTTACACTACATGTCCAACGAAGGGCTGGTGCAGGTGGGTGGGGGCTCTTCGTTTAGGGATCCAGTTGGCTGACGGGCCACCCATTTATGACACTGATGTTTCAACACAGGACTTCGGGGTTTCTGAGCCAGAGGAAGTGAGCGCTTTAAAAGCTGAGCAGCAGCAGCTAATCGGCTTGTGCTATTACAGAAGCTGAGAAGTACCACAGTCTTCTGTCTGCAAGCCAGAGCTCCAGAGAGGCTGTTGGTGTGTTCCTAGTCTGATTCCAAAGTCCCGAGAACCAGGCGAGCCAATGGTGTGAGCCCCAGTCCTAGAGCAGGAGGATAAGGTCACAGCTCCAGCAGTCAAGTCGAGAGATAAATGCCCACACTTCTGCTTTGTGCTCCATTCGAGTCCTTTCCAGGTTGGGTGACACTCAGTCTATCAACACACATGCGGGTCTCTTCTGGATACATCCTCACAGTCATACCCAGAAATAATGTTTAGCCAGTTATCTGGGCATCCCACGGTCCAGTCAAGTTAAAGCGTAAAATTAGCCATCACGGGGCGGGGTTGGGGGTGAGGGGGAGCATAAGTGTCCAGACGTTGAGAACAGGGGAGGTGAGGTTAGCAGTGGACCCCACACTGCCATCATGACTCCCGTAGTGAGCCTCTGTTACCAACTCTAAAACTTCAACTATAAGGCTACAAAAACTCCTCTCTCAGTTGGAGGGCTAAGTAATTACCTCCACTTCCCAGGGAGAGCGTGTGTGCTGAAATCAGGTGGCAACATCAGTTCAGTTGCTCAGCCGCGTCCAACTCTCTGTGACCCCTTGGACTGTAGCCCACCAGGCTCCTCTGTCCATGGGATTCTCCAGCTGAGAATACAGGAGTGGGTTACCATTTCCTCCTCCAGGGGATCTTTCTGGACCAGGGATCGAACCTACATCTCCCGCATTGGCAGGCGGATTCCTTACTGCTGAGCCACTAGGGAGGCCTGCTGAGACGAGATTCGGTGGTTTTCCCATCCACCCAGCTCCCCACAACAGGACCCCAGACATCAGTGCATACTCCTCCGGATGCCCCTGGCCAAGCAGTGCGTCCTGTTTATTTCACCTCCTAAATGCTTCTCAAGTGTATCCTTAACCGCCAGTTACAGACCACTGCCTAGTAATGCTCCCTACCGCCTCACACCACAGAGCAGCGCCTGAGCCCACCCCAGGACCACAGAATACACCACAGAACAGCTGCAGTCATCTGCTGGTTTCCCGGGCCCAGCGTCGCTGGTGCGGTCTGTCCAGGCGGCCACTCTGACCATGTCACGTCCCTGCTCTCATCCCAGGGGCTCCAGAGGGTACCATGCTAACACCTGAGCGCCTTCCCTGGTATTCAGGCCCTTGGGGATCCAGACTTTCCTTACTCTCCACCTCTGCTCACGCCGTTTCCAGCCACACCTTCCACGCTCCAGGCCTGCAGGTCGTCTGGCTCTTCCCTCTGCTTTTGCACACCGCTGTGCTTTTTGCACACACTGCTACCTCCGCCTGCATCCCCTTACTCCTCCCTCAGCGGAAGAACTCAGCTCATGGTTCAAGACCCAGTTCAAATGTCGCCTTCTCTGTAAAGCCTCTCAATGCCACGCTGACAGAGGGATGGAGCTGTGTTGCCCCCTCGGCACTGCCCACTCCCAGAAACCGGCATGCATGCCACATGGTCATTTATTTCCAGGCCCCAGTCCCTCAGCGGAAAATGCCTTTCTCACTAAAAGCCAATATCCACACCCATGTGTACACAGGATGTGAAAGTTTCCCAAACACTGTTTTCCCTTGCTAACTGCTATGCACACTAATATTTCCTATTACAGCCTATTCTCTTCAATTTTTAAAATATGCCAGTGAATCCATTAAATTCATTTTGCCACAATATGAAAAACATTGCCTGGAACTTCCTGCTAGGATGCAGGGAATACATCCTTAATTTCTTTCCTCATCTCCCAGAGCTTAAGACATTAATAGATGCCTTTAAATAAATAAGAAGACAAATGAGGGAATGGTTATTTACATGTGAGTGGGTGAATGGATAATTGATTATGCAGATACACCGGTGAGTGAATAAGTGAATGAAGTGCCTGATCATGTTGTGGGGATCAGCAGTAAAAGCAGCCCCCACACTCAGGATGCCGAGTTTTTGCAGGTATGGTTCCAGGGAGCATAGTAAGAATGCAGGTGCCCTGTACCCTCTCAGACATGTTGAAGCAGACTTTCTGGGGGTAGGCACAAGTGTCTGCCTTTCTGAAAGCTGCCCAGTTGATTTTCAGGTGTGCTAAAGTTTAAAGGTATTGCTCGAGCTGCTATTGGAGGGAGCACGGTAGAAGGAGCAGAACCCAAGCCACAAAGATAACAGCCTCCCTGAATCCTTCCCCGACCACTTTGGAAGAGAAGGGTGGGGTAGGGACTTCTCGTGAGCCTGCTCCTCTGCCACGCCCAGGCCTAGCAGTAATGAGAGCCCCATCCCACGCTGCTGACACATGAGCAGGAGGCGGTGGTTGCCATGGCAGCACGTTCAGAGATGCAGAGCTACAGAGCTACCTCCAGTTTCAGCACCTGGAAAGGGTCAGGTCTTTGGGATGTGGAGTGGGGAGGGAAGTCGCTCCCCCAGTCTCCTCGTAACTAACAAAGCCACTTACTGTGTAGGCTACTCACGGGGAAGCTGGGAAGTGTGTCCCCATTTTACAGGTCAGAACACTGGGGCTGGAGTCACTTGCCAAGCTAGTCAGTGGCAGGACTCCAGATTTCAAAGCCTGTGGTCTCTAGTAGTTGCCCAGCTTGGGGAACTGACTGGGAAGGGCTCAGAGATGCCAGAATCTCCCCAGGGGATTGGGATTGGAGGGCAGGCATGTGCGCTGACTTGGCATGTGCAAGTCTGCAGCAAATATACTTGGCATTCATCTAGGAAAGCTCACACTTGCACAAACCAACAAGTAGAAAAGCTTCCAGAATGTACCCATACCAGCATGTATACACACTCAGAGAAAATATAACAGAAGCAGGTTCATAGCAAACACAGAAGTGGGCCCACACCCATATATACATTGTTGTTCAGTTGCTTAGTTATGTCCAACTCTTTGCAACCCCATGGACTGCAGCACATGTCCTTCACCATCTCCTGGAGTTTGCCCCTGTCCATGGAGTCCAATGACTCAATGCCCATTGACTCCAATGGACAAACTCCTGTCCATTGAATCAATGACGTCATCCAACCATCTCGTCCTCTGTCACCACCTTCTCCACCTGCCCTCAATCTTTCCTAGCCTCGGGGCCTTTTCCAATAAGTTGTCTCTTGACATCAACTGGCCAAAGCATTGGAGCTTCAGTTTTAGCATTGAAGCTTTTGAACTCTGGTGGTAGGGAAGACTCTTGGACAGCAAGGAGATCAAACCAGTCCATCCTAAAGAAAATCAATCCTGAATATTCACAGGAAGGACTGATGGCTGAAGCTTCAATACTTTGGCCACCTGATGCGAAGAGCTGACTCATTGGAAAAGACCCTGATGCTGGGAAAGATTGAGAGCAGGAGGAGAAGGGGACAACAGAGGATGAGATGGTTGGATGACATCACCGACTCAATGGACATGAATCTGAGCAAACTCCAGAAGATAGTGCAGGACAGAGGAGACTGGCGTGCTGTGGTCCATGGAGTTGCAATGATTTGGACACGACTTAGCGACTGAATAACAACTGTCCCATAGATGGTTTAATATCAGCCATCCTGGTCTGGCAATTGCTCCAGCAGTCGCTCTGATGCCAGGCGCCGACTCCCACTGAGTCCGGACATGGAGGAGTGGGGCCTGTGGCTGGGCTGAACCGCCTCATTGTGTTCCCTGGTGCCTTATGTGCCAGGAACGTGTGGGTCACAGGAAACAAGGTTGGAGAGGTGTGAGTCAGGAATTACCCTTGGAAATGAACCTGAGAGATTCTTCTCATCATCAGACGTGTATTCTGTAGTTGGAGTCAGTTCTCACTGACACCTCATCAAAAAGTTTTTTTTTTCTCCATTTGGGCCCAAGTTTGATAATGCAGCATATGCCCAAATCTGCAACATATATCACTCCAAGTACACTGTATATTCTTCTTCTCTTTGTGATGGAAAACATACAGACTTGATCGGGATTCCTATATCCATAGGACCCACATGCAAAGTCATGCTAAGCAACAAATACCTGCATGAAGTCCTGTTTTATGCATCTTAGTATAGTTGATTTACAATATTAACGTCTGCTGTATAGCAAAGTGATTTAGTGATACATATATATGTACATACCTTCTTTTTAAAAATTCTTTTCCATTATGGTTTAATTACAGGATACTGAAAGTAGTTCCCCATGCGATACAGTAGGACCTTGTTGTTCATTCAGGCTATATGTAATAGTTTGTGTCTGCTCACCTCAATTTCCCTACTCCTTGGCAGTCACAAGACTGTTCTCTATGTCTGTGAGTCTGTTTCATAGATATGTTCCTTTCTGTCGTATTTTAGATTCCACATATAAATGATGTCATGTGGTATTTGTCTTTCTCTTTCTGACTTACTTAATTTAGTGTGATAATCTGTAGGTCCATCATGTTGCTGAAAATGGCCTGACTTCATTCTTTTTTATGGCTGAATAGTATTCCATTGTACATATGTGCCTCATCTTTGTCCATTCATCTGCTGATGGACATGTAGGTTGTTTTCATGCCTTGACTGTTGTAAATAGTGCTTCTATGAACATAGGGATGCATTTTTCTTTTTGAGGTAGAGGGTTGAAGAGGCTGTCACACTGTATAGTACCCACCCCCCGCAAAAAAAGAGAGTAGAAAACTCATTTTCAATGATATCAGGGAGTTAATAAAATATATACATGAATTTTCTAGCTTTTGTGATGTTTCTGGTATTTGTCCATTTTTAAAGCTCTGAAAACATATGTACTTGTATACCTAAATTTGTATTGATAATTTTGAAATCTTTGCCTTAAAGTTGTTGTTCAGTTGCTCAGGTGTGTCCAACTCTGCAACCCAGTGGACTGCAGCATGCCAGGCTTCCCTGTCCTTCACTGTCTCCCGGAGTTCACTCATGTCTATTGAGTTGGTGATGCCATCCAACCGTCTCATCCTCTGCCATCCCCTTCTTCTGCTTTCAGTCTTGCCCAGCATCAGGGTCTTCTTTAATGAGTCAGCTGCATCTTGGACTCTTTTGTTGTCTATGAAGTGGGTTCCCCCAAATAGTATAAAGTTCGCCCACCGCCACTCCTGAGACAAAACTTGAACACATCCCTAACACCCACCAGTGCACCGGATGTATGCAAGTGTGCACACGTGTGCAGATCTGGGTGTCCACACACCTGCATGTGGGAAGGCACTCTGAGAGGTTTGGGAGGGGGGCAGGAAGGGCAGCTCTGCTTTTAGGGGGCAAGTGACCCCTAAGTCACACCTGCAACCCCACCTTTCAGAAACCCCAGTCTCAGAGACACTCTCGCAGCGGGCTCATCTCTGATAAACACGGCTGCTTTGGCTTACAATGCTGCTCACTTTCCCCCTCCCTTCTTCCAGACTTCTGGAAAGCCCGGGCAGCCTTGCCTCCTCCTGCACTATCTTGTCAGCTAACCCACAGTCAGGGTGTGAGTTGAGGGTGAATGACCCTCCCCAGCGGCATGTTCAAAAGCATTGATCATCCCAAAGGAACAGGCTCTGGGTAGGGGGGTTTCGTCCTGGCAAAGGATGGCAAGTGGGATATTTGGGGAACTGCTGGCGGCCGCATCACGTCACAAGGCAGGTGTGTCCTGTTCTTCCCAGTCTTCCAGCTGCACATACTTTCACTTCCCTCACGCTTCTCTCTGCTTCTCTTCCTGACTGCATGTCTGCCTGGGCTCTGCCCTGGGGCCTGGCAGACTTTTCGTTTTCCTGCAGACCTTCAGTCCTTTAGGTTTGATGGCCACATACAGTTCCTGTTGCAAATACTCAGCGCTGGCATTGACTGAAAGCGGCCACGCGTGCATGCATGCTATGTCGCTTCAGTGGTGTCTGACCCTCTGCGACCCTACGGGCTGTAGCCCGCCAGCTCCTCTGTCCGTGGGACTTCCCAGGTAAGAATACTGGACTGGGTTGTCATTCCTTTCTCCGGGGGATCGTCCCAGCCCAGGGATTGAACCCGCATCTCTTATTTCTCCAGCATCAGCAGCTGGGTTCTTTACCACTAGTGCCACCTGGGAAGCCTGGAACACAGCTGTAAACAGTACTCAAAGGAATGAGCCTGGCTGTGTTCCAATAAAACTTTATTTACAAGAGCAATCCATGGGCCAGAGTCAGCCCACTGGTTGGAGTTTGCTGGCCCCTGGTCTAGATTCCAAGTTCCTTGAAGGCCAGGGCCTGGTTGTTTTTCAGCCCTCCATCTCTAAGTCTCCCTCCAAGCTTGGCTGACATGGAGGGAGATCTCAGCAGATATTAGTTGGCTCTGACTCGCTCTCTCCATCTGCCCTTTCGATTTCTTTTCCTCTCTCTCCCTCGATCCATTGCAGTGTCACCAGGTCTCAGCTTTTCAAAATCCCAGGGGAATCAGGCAAGGAAAAGAACCTCTCGCTCTGGCAATCAGCTAATTGAAGTCACTCTTACAGGGCACTCAGCCAGAGAAGGAAGCCTCGCAGTTAATTCATCCTCTCTCTCAAGGCTTAACCCAACCTGGGAGAAGCATTAAATAGAGGGGCCAAGGAAGCATCAGGGAGAGGCCATGCTTCTGCTCAGGCATCCACAGCCCTGAGCCAGGTTTTTCTCCCCTGCCATTCATCCACACACTAGTGCGATATTTCCTGAGCCCGAGGATGTCCTAAGCACAGAGGGTGCAGCAAATGGTCTACCTGGAGAGACAGAAAATTAACACTAGCACTGTCATTGGCACATGGGAAATAACCCTGCCAGTTGTTAATGAACAAATGACCAGCTGAACAAGAGGGTTGGGGGTAAGGCTTGGTTCTTTCAGCAGCAAACAGACACACTGCCCCAAGGATAAACACTCTGGATGGAGGCCCCTGGAGGAGAAACTGTGACCTCTTGACAGAGGGAAGTCCAACTCACTGGCAGGACTGCTGTTGCCAAAATCAAAAGTGTGAACGAAGACTCTGATTTAAAAATGGACAGAGGATCTGAACACAGTCTTCCAAAGAAGATTTATGGATGGCCAACAGGTACATGAAAAGATATTCAACATCGCTCGTCATCAGGAAAACACAAAAATCAAAGCCAGGACGGAGTGGCTATCACCCAAAAGACAAGAAGCTACAAGTATTGGTGAGGAAGAGTGTAGAGAAAAGGGATCCCTCGGGCGCTACTGGTGGGGGTGTAATTTGAGGCAACCTCTTTGGAAAACGGTGTGGAAGCCCTCAAAAAATAAAAACTACCCAGGGACACTGCAATTCCACATTTGGGCATTTATCTGAAGGAAACAGAAACATTGATTGGAAAAGATCTGTGCGCCCCCATGTTCCTTGCAGCATTACTGACAATAGCCAAGATTTAGAAACAATCTAAGTGTCCATCAATGAGTGAATGGATAAAGAAAATGTGATACTGATATGTGATATATATATTATATATATATATATATATACATTATTGACATCACACACACACGAAATGGAATATTATTCAGCCGTAAGAAGAAGGAAATCTTGGACTTCCCTGGTGGTCCCGTGGATAGGAGTCCATCTGCCAATGCAGGGGACACAGGTTCAATTCCTGGTCCAGGAAGACCCTACTTGCCGGGGGACAACTCAGCCTGTATGCTTAGCTCCTATGCTCCACAACCAGAGAAACCATCCCTCCACGAAGCTCACATACAGTGACTAACAGTAGCCTGTGCTTGGCACAACTAGAGAATGCCTGCACAATAGCAGCGAAGACCCAGAGCAGCCAAAATGTAATTAAATTAATTGTAAAAAGAAGGAAATCCTGCCATTTACTACTGCATGTGTGGACCTGGAGGGCACTGTGCTAAGTGAAATAATTCAGAGAAAGACAAATACTGTGTGATCTCACTTATATGTGGAGTCTAAACAAACAAACTGGGCTCATGGATATAGAGAAGAAATCAGTGGTTCCCAGAGGTGGGGGTGTTGAGAGGTGAGAGAAATGAGCAAACGGCATCAAAAGGTACAAATCCCCCATGTGTAAAATAAGTAAGTCGTGGGATGTAAGGTATGGTGACGCATAGTTAGTAATACTGTGTTGCATATTTGACAGTTGCTAAGAGAGTAAGTGTTAGAAGTTCTCATCACAAGAAAAGAACTGTAACTGGTGATGAATGTTCACTAGACTTACTGCAGTGATCATTTCACAATATATACAAATATTGAATCATTATGTTGTACACCTGAAAAGGAGGTAGGAGGTAGATGGGCCCCTCGGGGTAAAGCAATTGGAGATTTCATTCCCTGTATCGATCCCTCAGATCGATACTCTGAGACAAGAATAGCAAGACAGTCAAAAGAGGAGGCTGGGCCCTGCCTGGATAGAAGATAGGAGACCACATACATCTCATTCTCAGAGTCAGGAGAATGAGACTACACTCTCATTCCCCGACGACACCTGCACAGAAAAGCCCCTAGGAGGTCAGAAGGGGAGTGATGCTAAGTCTACCTGCCCATAGGCCTCTTTGGTGGAATCCATCTTGGCTGAGAGGCATGCAGGCACGCATGGGAGGATCCTGAGATGAACCAAACACGGGCTCTGAGCCAGGCAAAGCCGGACGATTGGCCAAAGGAAACCTGGCACAAATGCTGCATGTACGTGACTCAAACTACCTCCGTGAGGGTGCGACTCTCTGAGTCCACCCGTGTGTCCAGCCACACGCACTATATTCTTTTTCCTCCTAATGAACTCTTTACTTGTTTCACTCCTTTCTGTCTTTGTGGGATTTTTTTCCTACCAAGCTGAAAGCCCAAGGACTTTATACTAACCACTTGTTTGTTTTTTGTTTGTGCACATGCTGAGTCATGTCCAACTCTTTGCAACCCCATGGACTGCAGCCCACAAGGCTTCTCTGTCCATGGGATTCTCCAGGCAAGAATACTGGAGTGGGATGCCATGCCCTCCTTTAGCGGTTCTTCCCAACCCAGGGATCGAACCCGCATCTCTTGTGTCCCCTGCACTGGCCAGTGGGTTCTTTACCACTAGCGCCACCTGGGAAGCCCCACTGGTCTAGTGACTAGGATTTGATGCTCCCACTGCTGAGACCCAACCTCAGTCTCTGGGCTGGGAACCAAACCCCTGCTTCAAGCTGCTGCAGGCGAGGCTACCAGAGTTCAAAGCAAATACAATGTTATACGTCAGTAATATGCGGGTGGGGGTCGGGGAGGAAGGAAGAAAGGCAGGTATTGAAAAATGCCCAGAGTGGTCTGCAGGGATCCTGGAAGAGCCTTGCCCAAGACTCTGCCCCCAGAGCCAGAGTCTGTGACAAGTGTCTGGGGCAGGAGTGACCTTAGAGATGGGGATGTGGAGAGAGCCACTGGGGGCGCTGTCAGGAGCTTGCCACCATGATGTCAGAAGTCAAGTCTAAAGCACTTCAGAGACGATGATGGGGTAGGAACCTGTGTTTGTGTCGAAGCTGCAGTTCTGGAGTAGTTTTCAGTTGCTTTAATCTGGAATTCACGGTCCAGCTGGCATTGTCTCCAAGAAGGCCTCGCTGGCTCCAGCAACCGCTTGGACAAGAGCTTACCTTCGGTGTTGATCAACCAGAGATTTTGCTAATTCGCATAATGACTTAAAAATCAGTGGGTTTTCAGAGGTGAAATCAGTGGCTTGTCAGCGAGCTTAATAAATGCTAGTAACAGGCACTTGTTGATGAAGTTACTGGTATTAAGCATATGTAGCTTGGCTAAAACATTTCAGAGACGCCCCCTCTCCCGGCAGGAAGAGGGGGATGAGACCCCATGAGCTCTCCAGATTCTGTATCTGGCCAGCGATGTAGGGGGATTCTAGTTGCCTGATAGGGACTCTTAATAGTCGCAGAATGTGGCTCTGGACTATTCTTACCTCTATCTAAGATTCACTGATTTTTTTTTAAATTTTTGGCCACACCCCATAGCAATGTGGGACCTTGGTTCCCCAATCAGGGACCAAGCCCGTGCCCCCTGAAGTGGAACATGGAGTCCTTACCGACCACCAGAAAGTCCCTAAGACTTCCTGAATTAATATCATGTTGCATGAACTGTTTGAGGCCTGCTTGCTCACAATTGTTGCTTAATAAATGTCACTGTAGGGGTGGAATTCTGTCCACAACTTCAGTTCCCCGTAGCCTGGTAGCCAGACTACAGGAAAGCTGCAAGCCCTCACATGATCCCTCTAAAATGAACATGGCTTCTGCATCTCACACTGACTTAGGTTTCTTTGCAGTAATGACCCTAGGAGTCACTGAGCCTGCAGCCAAGTCTTCTAAATCCCAGGCCATTGCTCTGTCCCCAGCAGTTGGGAGTAGCCAAGATACAGGTCTGCCACCTCCTTGAAAGTATCTTCCCTCCGGCCCCAAGACCGGGCTGCTGGCCAGAAGCTCTGCCTTTAGCAAATGAGATGGCCGGGGGAGAGCACTGCAGGGTAGAAAATGCCTTGGGCTCCCTGAATTCCAAGAGAGATATCAGTGTTTGAGATCCGTCTTCTTTGGGTATCTGCAGTCACCAAGGGCCTTCCGGTGGTACCCCTCCATGACCCAAACCCCAGGCACAAGGGTGCTCTGGAACTTGTCTGGGCATCTCCTGCCCTCCAAGGAGACAGTGGATGAGATGGTTGGATGGCACCATCAACTCAATAGACATGAGTTTGAGCAAATTCCGGGAGAGAGTGAAGGACAGGGAAGCCTGGCCTGCTGCAGTCCGTGGGTTCCCACAGAGTCAGGCACGATTGAGTGACTGAACAACAACAAAAGTCTGTGAGGGTCGAGGAAATAGGAAGTCCAGAGAGGAGGAGGAGGGAACAAATCTGATTCTCACCAACAACCCCCATGTCCACCTGGATCAATAGCAGATCCAGGGAACTCCCTGGCAGTCCGGTGGTTAGGACTCCAAGCTTTTGCTGCCTAGGGCATGGGTTCAGTCCCTTGTTAGGGAACTAAGATCCCACAACCCACAAGGCATGGCAAAAAAAAAAAAAATGGATCCATAGATCTGCTGGTGGAGACGGCGCTCCTGCTGGACACGCTCTAGAAGTGCAGTTTAGAGTGACTCTCCAGAAGGAGCTGAGACTTTAGAAAGATGGGCTTTTCCAGAAAACTCTGCCACTCCCGAGACTCAGGGGGGCCAGCAGAAATGCCTGGGGCCTGGGCTGTAAATTTGTGATTCAAAACTCCTTGTGTCGTTAATTCATTTATTCATGTCCCTCTCTCCCATCTAGACAATAAACTCCATAGGCCAAGATGATCTGTCCTGTTAACTACTTTATGGCCACAGCACGTAGTACACCTTCACTAAATACTTGTTGAATGAATGAGTGATGGACGGGAAGCAGATGACGAGGATTCAGCTATCACCCTGCAGCTCTGCCCTGATGAGAGTTTCCTCCACTGCACGGTGACAAGACCTCACGGGGCGGCCCTGGGGGAAGGAGACCTGAGCCCTTGGGAGCTGGAAGGGGCTGAGCAGAAGGAATAATGACCACGATGTCCAGAGACATTCTGGGCCATCTCAGACCTGCCTTGGAGGTTTGGAGGAGCAGGAATTAGCATGTAGTGAGCACGTGCCGTGTGGCAAGCACTCGGTGGACATTGTCAAGTGCACACGTTCTGCCACACTCCCTGGAGCTATGACGAGGCCTGGCTCCGCTCCTGCTAGTGGACACATTGGTCAGAAGGTGACACCAGGCCCATCTTCATGTGTAACAACAAGAGTAGAAGACACCCTGATTCTGCACAAGAAAGGCACCCCTGTAACAAAGGTAAGGACCATTGTTGTCTCCATTTGAAAGATGGAAATGTAGGATCAGAGCTTGAAGGCACTTGCCTAAGAGGATGTGGTTTAAAATGTATGTTGTTCAGTCGCTAAGTCCTGTCCTACTCTTTGCGACCCAATGGACGGCAGCACGATAGGCTCTTCTGTCCTTCACTCTCCTGGAGTTTGCTCAGACTCATGTCCATCGAGTCGGTGATGCCATCCAACCATCTCATCCTCTGCCGTCCCCTTCTCCTCCTCCTCTCAATCTTTCCCAGCATCAGGGTCTTTTTCAATGAGTCAGCTCTTTGCAACAGGTGGCCAAAGTATTGGAGCTTCAGCATCGGTCCTTCGAGTGAATATTCAGGGTTGATTTCCTTTAGGATTGACTGGTTTGATTTCTTTGCAGTTCAGGGGACTCTCAAGAGTCTTCTCCAACAACGCAGTTCAAAAGCATACATAAAATGTACGGGACAGAATCAGTCCAGGTCCATCTGAGATCAAAGCCCTGCTTCTCGCTGGAGCAGCCCCCTGAGCCCTATTTCTGGTCAGCCAGAGGAAGGCAGGGGAGCCAGGAATCCTGATTGCTTCCTGGCACCGAAGGCCTTCCTCTCCGTGTGCAGAAAGCAGAAGAGAAGGACGCAGGCTGAGCCCGCGGAGCAGTAAACAAACACCAACATTCCCTTAATGGCCTGGAGCCATCTGAGCCCCTGAGCCAAACTTCCACTCCCCTGACAACCCCGACACAAAGGCAAGCCAGGAAGCCCCCGCCTCGGGGAGGCTGAATCTGGGCCAGCGGGTGGGTGGGGAGCGGGGCCCCTGTGTCACCTCACCCTCAGGGGACCCCTGCAAGGACGGCGCGTTTTAATGCAGGGGAGGAAAGTGAGGGCTGCCCCTGCCCAGTGTCCACACGCAGTCTGAACCCAGAGGCCACGTTCTTTCCAGCTGTCGCATCGCCCCTCTTAGAAAGAGAAGCATTTTAAAAAGAAAAAAGGGTTTCCCGCTGCCGTAGCGGCAGAGAATCCAGTTGCCTCGCCGTAACTGATTAAACTTCCATTGTGCTGCTGTTTGGCATCCCCCTCAGGTCTTGTCTGTGTCCTACGATTCTCTAACGTTTGCTCAGCTTCCAGTCGCTTTATTTTTTCACGTCCGTTACCTCGTTAGCGCTACTCACTCACTGTGTGAGGTGGGTGTCTAGTCACATGTACTGGGAGCTCAGTCGCTCAGTCGTGTCCGACTCTTTGCCACCCCTTGAACTTTAGCCCGCCAGGCTCCTCCGTCCATGGAATTTTCCAGGCAAGAATACTGGAGTGGGTTGCCACTTCCTTCTCCAGGGGTCTAGTCATATCCCATTTTACAAAGGAGGAAACTGAGGTCCCAGGAGCTTAGGAGAGTTTCCCAAGGTTACTCGGCTGAGAAGTGATGGAGACAGGATTTGAACCCAGACTGAAAACCAGGCCCATTCTTTTAACCACTGTGCTTCATCCGGGCTGTTAAAAACAAACAAAAACTATTCAGTGGAGTCAATTTAAAGATCTTATTGGCCTTATTCAATTATTCATGGATCAGACAGCATCCCAACTAGCAACTGGAAAAGAGTCCCCAGGAGCTGTACAGAATGAAAGACGTTTATAGGCAGAAGAGGATGGGGCGAGGAGGGGAGACTCGCAAAGAGCCGTTCGTTAGTGGCAAGGTCGCCTTTCCTTGAGGGGACAGCAGGCTTCGATCAGACAGATTCTGTCACTAGTGCTAACCAGGTAATTCCAGGCTGACTGGTTTAAGACGCTGTTCCTAGGGAAGGCTGAAACTGTGAATAAGTTATATTTAAGTCTTTGTTTGGTAACATGGAACTTAGCACAAGTGACCCCATTTTGGGTCTGTTGTCTCTCCTTCTTTTCAAGGTTTTTTTTTTCTTTTTTTTTGACCGTTTGTTTTAAAGTCTTTATTGGTTTTGGTACAACATTGCTTCTGCTTTATGTGTTGATTATTTGGCCATGAATCATGTAGGGTGTTAGTTCCCTGACCGGGGACTGAATCTGCGCTCTTGGCATTAGAAGCACAGTCTTAACCACTGGACCACCAGGGAAGTCCCTGCCGTCTCTTTTTTTTTTTTTTTTTTTTTTTTTTATTTTATTTTTTTTAATTAGTTGGAGGCTAATTACTTCACAACATTTCAGTGGGTTTTGTCATACACTGATATGAATCAGCCATAGAGTTACACGTATTCCCCATCCTGATCCCCCCTCCCACCTCCCTCTCCACCCGATTCCTCTGGGTCTTCCCAGTGCACCAGGCCCGAGCACTTGTCTCATGCATCCCACCTGGGCTGGTGATCTGTTTCACCATAGATAATATACATGCTGTTCTCTCGAAACATCCCACCCTCACCTTCTCCCACAGAGTTCAAAAGTCTGTTCTGTATTTCTGTGTCTCTTTTTCCGTTTTGCATATAGGGTTATCGTTACCATCTTTCTAAATTCCATATATATGTGTTAGTATGCTGCAATGTTCTTTATCTTTCTGGCTTACTTCACTCTGTATACTGAGCTCCAGTTTCATCCATCTCATTAGGACTGATTCAAATGAATTCTTTTTAATGGCTGAGTAATATTCCATGGTGTATATGTACCACAGCTTCTTTATCCATTCGTCTGCTGATGGGCATCTAGGTTGCTTCCATGTCCTGGCTATTATAAACAGTGCTGCGATGAACATTGGGGTGCATGTGTCTCTTTCAGATCTGGTTTCCTCAGTGTGTATGCCCAGGAGTGGGATTGCTGGGTCATATGGCAGTTCTATTTCCAGTTTTTTAAGAAATCTCCGCACTGTTCTCCATAGTGGCTGTACTAGTTTGCATTCCCACCAACAGTGTAAGAGGGTTCCCTTTTCTCCACAGCCTCTCCAGCATTTATTGCTTGTAGACTTTTGGATAGCAGCCATCCTGACTGGCGTGTAATGGTACCTCATTGTGGTTTTGATTTGCATTTCTCTAATAATGAGTGATGTTGAGCCTCTTTTCATGTGTTTGTTAGCCATCTGTATGTCTTCTTTGGAGAAATGTCTGTTTAGTTCTTTGGCCCATTTTTTGATTGGGTCATTTATTTTTCTGGAATTGAGCTTCAGGAGTTGCTTGTATATTTTTGAGATTAATCCTTTGTCTGTTTCTTCATTTGCTATTATTTTCTCCCAATCTGAGGGCTGTCTTTTCACCTTACTTACAGTTTCCTTTGTAGTGCAAAAGCTTTTAAGTTTCATTAGGTCCCATTTGTTTAGTTTTGCTTTTATTTCCAATATTCTGGGAGGTGGGTCATAGAGGATCTTGCTGATGCCGTCTCTTTTTAACAGGGCTCCGTGTTCAGTGCTTTGCTATCATTAGTTCACTTAATCCTGGTGATGAGCTTGCAGTTTAGGGGGACTTATTTAATCCCGAATTACCATTAGAGTATAAAAACTTGGCAAGAGGAAGACACTTGCCCAGGTCACGTGGCGAGCCGCATCTGTCTGCCTGGAAAGTCCCAGAGACACATTCCCTGATTCTCATGGAGAATAACCATGTCCCTCCACCACGGTGCAGGCTTGCTTGCTTGTTCTGGAGCTGGGCAGAGGGGAGTTATGGGCAGACCTGTGCGAGCTGCCCGGTTCGCCTCGGATCTGGGATGGGGGCGTGGGAAGGCTTTCGTAACTTGGCAGGTTGGTTAGTCGGTGCGGCCTTGAGTCTTCTCCTCCGTCAGCTGTAGAAAGGGGAATGGAAATCAGCCTGACCCATCTCCTCGCTCCCATTGTCTTCTCACTGGGTCCTTGAACCTTCCCAGTGGGAAGGACTCTCACCAACTTGCAAAGGAAGAAGCAGAGGCTCGGAGTGGGGAAATGATTCATCTAAGGTCACGTAGCTCGTTGAGCAGGGATCCCAACCCAGGGCGGTCCAGAAGTTGGGTTCCTCCCTCTGCTCCAGACACCGCAAATGTTCAGGCCCCATTCAGGAGGGTCTCCTAAGGCCCTGCAAAGTTAAAGAAAGCATCAGTTACCTACGTGGGGCCTTTCTCTTCCATTTTTCTCGCTGCTTGACCCTCACCAGGCTCGGTGCCATGCTGGGGCTCCACACCAAGGCTGTCTTTGCCCAATTCTGTGCCCTCCAGACAGCATGAGCCTTGCCCTTTTCCTGCCCTCCCTTTCTAGAGGGGTATCTGGGAAGCACAAGGCAGAGAGACAAGGCCAGGTGTCAGGGGCTTGAAAGGCTTACAGCTCTTGCCAAGGAAAATGTTAGACTTCAGCGGACGAAAGTTATCTTTCACACACTCCAGACCAATTCCCATTTTCTTGCCACTACACGCCTCGAAGATGTCTCTCTGGAAAACAAAAGATTAACGTTTTCGCATTTGTTTAAGAGAGATGGTGAGATATGGAGATGTATATGAAAGAGTCTTGACTGGCCAGAGAAGCAGATGACAACTTGGTTTGGGGTCTTAGTTGTGCCTTGACAAAGCTGTGTGACCTTGGGTAGTCACCTTCCTTCTCTGGGCCTCTGTACAAAATAGGAAAGTTGAAATAGATGATCTCTAAGTTTCCCTCTGCTCATCCCTGACTTTCTATTAATTGAAATTTAGCATGACCTATGTATGTCTTGCTCAGAGTAAGTTGTGTCTTGTCCATCAACTGGAGTTAAGGTAAATGTGTTGAGGTCCAGTCATATAATGGACTATCATTCAGCTTTAAAAAAGAATGGGTGCTGGTAAATGCAACATCATGGATGCGTCTCAGAAACATTCTATCAAGTCAAAGAAACCAGACACAAGGAACTGCAGGCTCTAAGAGTCCATCATAGGACGTTAAAAACAGACAGAACTTAACTGTGGTGAGAAAAGTCAGAGAGTGGTTGCTTTATGTGTGTGGAGGGGTGGTGATTATTGACTGCAAAGGAGCATGGGGAACTTTTTGGGGAGTAGAGGTACTCCACACCTCAGTCTGGGGGAGTTACAGCAGTATAAACAGGTGAAAATTCATCAAGCTCTACCCCTAAGATATATGCATTTTTCTGTACCTTAATAACTCAGTAAAACTCTATTATAATATATAATTATATAAATCCTAATGCACAAATGTTATGTGCATGTATGTATACATCTATAATCATATATGTGTGTGTATTGCTCCTAGAACTGTTCACAATAAAAACTACTAGATGTATCCAAATGGAAAGTTTTGACAAAGCAATTAACAAACTATATACCCCCGAGTGTGCTCATGCTCCAAGAGGAAGAAAAGGCATCTGATCGTTTTTGATAAGAACTGTTTCTCGGTGTGACCATGCTTTGGAGAATACCACCGTGTCTAAGAGATGAGGAGGAGAAAGTTTCAGTTTGGAGGAAGTCTGCTCAAGGCTCAGGGGAGCCCACTGTGGCGGGAAGGGGGCAGGAGACTTCTTTTCCAGACACGGCCAAGTCAGTACCAAGCACCGCCTTTCTCTTCTCGGCAGGACCCAAAGCCTTTAGGGGAAAGCCGTGCGTCTGGTCCAGGCCCCGCCCCGCTGCAGGCATCCGCCCATCACCCCCAGGCTGAGCCCAACCCTGGGTCACAGTGCCTGCCTTGGTGGCATCACTGTATGAGTCAGCTCTGGCTGCCGTGACAAAGGGCCACGGACCAGAGCGCTTAGTCGACAGAAATGGAAATGTTTCCTCAGTTCTGCTGTGATCTCGGACGTCCAAGGCCAAGGTGCTGGCAGGGTGGTTTATTCTGAGGCCTCTCTCCTTCCTTGTACGTGACTGTCTCCTCTGTGTGTGTTTGTGTGTCCATCCGGGTTGCCTCTTCCTGTTAGGACACCTGAAGTATTAGATTAGGGCCCGTCTTCTTTTAATCGAATCACCTCTTTTTATTTATCTTTGTGCTGAGTCTTCGTTGCTATGCAGGCTTTTTCTCTAGCGAGCGGGGGCTTCTCTTCCTTGCTGGGGCCCGGGCTTCTCACTGCAGCGGCTTCTCTTGCTGTGGAACGTGGGCTCTGGGGCGTGTGGGCTCAGGAGTTGTGGAGTACGGGCTTAGCTGCTCCACGTGGCACGTGGGATCTTCCGGGACCAGGGATCGAACCTGGGTCTCCTGCATTGGCAGGTGAATTCTTTACCACAGAGCCACCAGGAAAGCCCTGAATTACCTCTTCAAAAGCCCTGTCTCCAAACGCAGTAACATTCTGAGTTACTGGGGTTAGGACTTCAGCATGTGGGTTTGGGAGGTGGTTTATTTTTTTTTTTGGCTGCACTGTCTTAGTTGCTCTCTGTGAGCCCTCTGTTGCGGTCTGCAGGATCTTTAGTGGTGGCGTGAAGCTCTTAGTTGCTGTATGTGGGAATGTGGGATCCAGTTCCCTGACCAGGGATTGAACCCAGGCCCCCTGCGTTGGGAGTGTGGAGCTTTAACCACTGGACCGCCAGGGAAATCCCCAGATATGGGTTTTGAGGGGACACTACTCAGCCCATAACACCCATCAGGGACACTTCCTGTCCAGTTGCAAAGGGAGCTTTCTAAAGCACAAGGGCCATTGTGTGGCTCCCCACTCAGAAGTATCCCGTGTTATCTCACCGCTGATCCTCAGGATACATCTCACATTTCTAACCCCAACTCAAGGCCCCACTGCAGTCTGGCCCTGCCTCCTGCCTCTCCTCAACTCTCGCCACCCTCCCTCGCTCTCTGCTCCCAACACTGCCTCCTTGCTGCTCTATTCCTGCCCCAGGGCCTTTGCACAAGTGGTGCCTTTGTCTGATGTGCCTGGGGAAGAGTTGGTTCTTGAGGAACTCATCTCTCATTCTCACCCTTGCAGATGGCACTAGTGGTAAAGAACCTGCCTGCCAATGCAGGGGATGTAAGAGATGCAGGTTCAGTCCCTGGGTCATGAAGATCCCCTGGAGGAGGACAGGACAACTCACTCCAGTATTCTTGCCTGGAGAATCCTGGGGACAGAGGAGCCTGGAGGGCTATAGTCCATGGGGTTGCAGGGAGTCAGACAAGACTCAGCACGCGTGCAGATGACTCAAAAAAATAAGAAGCTTTTATCTACTCCTCCTCTCTCCTCTAGACCTTTTTATAATTCCTGGCGTTGATCTTGATACCTCCAGGAGCTTTTGTGTTTCAGAGCCTCAGACAGAACTTTCCAGGCTTATGGAAGGACCTCACCTGTACAGGACTTCAAATAGAGAGGGAGTGGTCTGTGGAGGGAGACTGGGGCAGAGGCAGAGACTGCCTGGGGAGGAAGGGGCTGGAAGGGAAGGGGGTTTCTCAGGGCTGTTGATTTTGCAAAGCAGGAAGACAGGGAGTATCTCTGGGGTTCCAGGGTTCCAGCCTCTGGGAAGGCTGGAGAAATAGCCCTGAGAACTTGAGGCAGGCAGGTTTCCACAAATGGTAGGGAGGGAAACTTTTGGAGTTAACAGGGGCTGGTCTTTGGAGCACAGAGAAGCAGGCCAAATGACTACCATGGGGAGCAGAAGGATAAATGACCACAGTAGCCTCTCAGCAGGCTGGCGGACAAGTCCCACGCCGGTTTTCCTGTTGTCACAGAAAGCCCCCGTCGTTGATTCTTGTTTGAGCCCCTAACTGAGTAGCCCATAAAACCATGCCTGAGACGGAAGTGCTTGCCACCCTGGTGAGTGGGGCCAGAGAGGCAACCTTACATGATTGAGGCAAGTAAGCTAATGTGACCTTGTGTGTGTCTGTATGGGACCTGGTCTCCAGAACAGGCTGACTTTAAACTGAGACTGTGTGCCATTTAACATGGGCCCCGAGTTAAATCCAACCTTCTTACTTCAGCCAGAATACATCAAAGTGACTCTTTCAGATACAATAGCTGTTTTAGCCTGAGAAATGCCACTGAGATTCCAGCTCACAACCTCTGGGCAGGTTCCAGAACTGGGTCCAGATGGGCCAGACCCTGCTCTCTTCCTGCGTTTTTCTCCTTTGCTTTCTGGTTGAGGATTGCGCTTTTACCTCTCAGGGGTGGGACTGCTAGAGAGTATACAAGATGCTCAGTGAAATGTGAATTACAGGTAAACAAATAACTTGCGCTAGAAGTTCTGTGCCCTGGAGAAGGAAGTGGAAACCACTGCAGTATTCTAGCCTGGGAAATCCCATGGATAGAGGACCCTGGCAGGCTACAGTCTATGGGGTTGCAAGAGTCAGACCTGACCGAGCAACTGAGCATGGTATAGCACACATTATGGAGCAAATTGGTGCCTGCCTGTGATGGACTGTGATGGCCAGTTCTATGTGTCAATATGACTGAACCACAGATATTTGGTTGAACATTATTCTTGATGTTTCTAAGAAGGTGTTTTTGGGGGGATGAGGTCAACATTTAAATTGAATTTTGAGTAAAGCAGATTGCCCTCCATAATGGGGGTGGGCCTCATCCGATCAGTTGAAGGCCTTGCTAGAATAAAGACTGACTTCCACCAAGCAAGAAGGGATTCGGCTAGCAGATGGTCCTTGGACTCAAACTACAATTCCTCCCTGGGCCTCTAGCCTGCAGGCCTACACTGCAGATTTTGAAATTACCAAGTCTGCACAATTCTGTGAGCCGACTCCTTGAAATAAACCTCTCTATATACACATGTGCACATTCTGTTTGTTCTCTTTCTCTGGAGAACCCTAATAAACCACCGTATACTTTTTAGCTTGTCCCACGTCACGCTGCTCATCCTCTTAGGTGTCTGCTTAGATGGCATTTTCCACAGGAAGCCTTCCCTGGCCACCACCAGCCCCACTCCCAAGCTGTGTGAGGGGCCACCTCTGTGTTCCCAAAAAACCTGTAGGCTCTCCCTTGTACTGCTCATCAAACTAAGCATTAATTTTCCCATTACAGAGATTTGCAAACTGGGTATTAATGATTTGTGTCCCCGAGTAGATTATGAGCAAAAGCTGTGTTTTACTCACAGGCCTGGTTCACAGTTGCTAAATGATGAATGAATGAAAGAATGAATGACATGAATACGTGTGAATGCTTACATGAGTTCCTATTCCTGCTGTAACAAGTGTTACAAACCAAAAATCAACTGGGTAAAATTTAAAGATGTTACTTGCTTTATTTAACAGTATTCATAAATTGGGCAGAATCCCATGTAGCAAATAAAAAGGAGCTCTCCTAGATGTTGTACAAAATGAAGGATGTTATAGGCAGAAAGGGGTGGGGCAAGGAAGCTGTACTAACAAGAAGTGGACTGGTTTTGGTGAGGTCGTCTTCCTAAAGAGGATGGCAGGGGTGTGTCATGCAGATGACCTGACTAGCGCTGACCAGGTAATTCCTGATGGACTGGTTTAAGTTTCCATTCCTGGGAAAGGGGAAACTGTAATAAAGTTAGGTCTTAAGTCTCAGTTTGGTTACGTGGCATTTAGTATAAGTGACTCCATTTGGAGCCTGTTGTCTCTCTCGCTTTTGTTTTTAATAACTGCCCACTTTTGGTCGAGCTCTCAGTCTAACTGAGAGATGTGATCAAAATGTAAGGCATGAGCCCTACTTCCAGCTACCTCTCTGGAGTTCTTACAGTTTTTACTGACCCTCCATGTGGTATTTACAAGTCATGACCTCTTTACTGAATCTCTGTGATATTCAGAGGTCACAACTTCAGGTTTGCTTATTTTAGGCTGACCATTCTCTTCGTTCCTTTTCTGACATTCTGGTCTTCAAGAGATCGTCTGCTTGGTGATCGGCAGTTGCCAACATGAATTGAAAGCTTTCCAGAGAATACAGCACACCAGGGGAACTACTTCGATTACTATCAGCAGGATACATCTCAGTGTCTGGAGTGTGCTTCAAGAGCTGTGTTCCCAAGACCCAAACCAATCAGAATCTAACGAGCCAAAGAAAGCAGTCAATTTCTTAAGCCAACTGCCTAGTTCAGTGACCTTAGGTAGCTGAGTTTCAGTTTCTCCAGAAGTATTAATCCATTTGCAGCAAGTGGTGTTGGCCATTACCCAAGCAGCTCCTCACTCAGCCAGAAGATAATCAAGGGGATAGCCTGTGAGCAAGAAAAACTGTGGTCAGAGAATTCAAGAATTTTTGTAGGGCAGCAATTGCTTTAGCAGCAGATTCTACAAAATCTTCAAAAGTTAAGGAGAAGTTTCTGATCATAGTTTTGCATTTACTCTTAGCAAGGTGAGGAGTGATCTACCAAAGGGAGATAATTTTGAATCATGAATTGTTGCTATTCTTGTTCAGTCATTAAGTCTTTGCAACCCCATGAACTGTAGCACGCTGAGCTTCCCTGTCCTACACCATCTCCCAGAGTTTGCTCAGACTCACATCCATTGAGTTGGTGATGCCGTCCAACCATCTCATCCTCTTTTCCCTCTTTTGTTGCCCTCTTTTTCTCCTGCCCTCAATCTTTCCCTGCACCAGGGTCTTTTCTAATGAGTTGACTCTTTGCATCAGGTGGCCAAAGTATAAGAGCTTCAGATTCAGCTTCAGCCCTTCCAGTGCATATTCAGGATTGATTTCCTTTAGGATTGAGCAGTTTGATTTCCTTGCAGTCCAAGGGACTCTCAAGAGTCTTCTCCAGCACCACAGTGCAAAAGCTTCAATTCTTTGGTACTCAGACTTCTTTATGGTCCAACTCACATCCATACATGACTATAGGGAAAACAGGCTTTGACTATACGGACCTTTTTCAGCAAAGTGATGTCTCTGCTTTTCCCATTTGAATCTGTGGCTCAGGACTAGAAAGGTGACAGCCATAGAGGTCAGTAAAATTTAAGAGTTGGTAGAACACACAGGAGGTTTTCTTCTGCTTACCTTTGCCTTAGGTTCCTTTCCTTATAAACAGCCTGGATGCAAGGCTATCTGGGTTTGGAGTTCTCAATCAGAGGTAAGGAAACGGACTTGCAAGGTCAGAGAGAGGGGTATTGTACCTCTGACACAATAGAGAGGAGTTTTTTTTGTTTGTTAGTTTGTTTATTTTAAATATTTATTTTTACTTATTTATTGTATTTGTCTGCACTGAGTCTTATCTGCAACACTTGAGATCTTTGATCTTCACTGTGGCATGTGGAAATTTTAGCTGCAGCATGTGGGATCTACTTCCCTGACCAGGGATCGAACCCGAGATCCCTGTATTGGGGAGGGGGGCATCTTAGTCCCTAGACCATCAAGGAAGTCCCTGTTTATTTGATTGTTTTTTTGAGAAACCGAGGAGTCCAAAATCAAGAAGAAGTTTATGAGACAAGCAGAAAGAACAACAGGATCACCAGCATCAAAGCAAATCCATAGTCTGTTTATTCTCCTTTGCAGTGGCCTGAGTTGTGTGAACAGTAACCGTTCCAGGCCAGAGCAGGGGGAAAATGGGCAACAGAATTATAAAGAGCTTCTTGGTGTAAGAATTAGGAAAAGAATGGTCAGAAAGGGAAGGAGGAATGGAAAGAAACATGCTTGATCCTCTTGATCTGATGCCTTGGGAGGAAGCAGTCTGCCTCCAAGTTGACCACTTCCAGGTCAATTTGATTGTGAAGTCTCTGGTATTTGCATATGACCTGATGTCAGATGGGGTCTTCTTCATTGTGAAATATATCCCAAAGTTTCAACACCTTATCATTTGGCCCTGGTGTCAGTGGTCAGGGATACTTGCTCTGGTCCTTCACATGAATCTCATTTTCCCAACATCATCAGAGTAGAACAATAATAAGTGCATGTGAACAACAGAAGACCTTGTCATTGTTGTTGTTCAGTTGCTAAGTCGTGTCTGACTCAACCTTCTTTATGGTCCAGCTCTCACATCCATACATGTACTGGAAAAACCGTAGTTTTGACTATATAGGCCTTTGTCGGCAAAGTGATGTCTCTGCTTTTTGATACACTGTATAGGTTTGTTACAGCTTTCCTTCCAAGGGCAAGCATCTTTTCATTTCATGGCTGCAATCACCACCCACAGTGCTTTTGGAGCCCAAGAAAATAAAATCTGTCACTATTTTCACTTTTTTCCTGTCTATTTGCTATGAAGTGATGGGACCAGATGCAATGATCCTCGTTTTCTGAATGTTGAGTTTTAAGCCAGCTTTTTCACTCTGCTCTTTTACCTTCATCAAGAGGCTCTTTAGTTCCTCCTTAGTTTTCTGCCATTAAAATGGTTTCATCTGCATATCTGAAGTTGTTGATATTTCTCCCAGCAATCTTGATTCCAGCTTGAAATTCATCCAGCCCAATATTCCCCATGATATACTCTGCATATAAGTTAAATAAGCAGGGTGACAATATACAGCCTTGACGTACTCCTTTCCCAATTTTGAACCAATCCATTGTTCCATGTCTGGCTCTAACTGTTGCTTCTTGACTTGCATACAGGCTTCTCAGGAGGTAAGGTGGTCTGCTATTCCCATCTCTTTAAGAATTTTCCACAGTTTGTTGTGATCCACACAGACAAAGTCTTTAGCATAGTCAATGAAGCAGAAGTAGATTTTTTTTTGGAAGTCCTTGCTTGGCCATAGTTACAGATCTGATTAGGGTTCATTATAATGCAAATGACAAAGAAATTGTTTTAAGATAATAGATAGAATTATGACTGATAACAATATACCCAGGACACATCAGAATTTTAGGAATTCTGTATAATTTCTGAAATACTTATAACTTGTACCTTTATGTTGTTTTGTTTAATTGCCAAGTCACGTCCAACTTTTTTGTGACCCCATAGACAGTAGCCTTCCAGACTCCTCTGTCCGTGGATTTCCCAGGCAAGAATGCTGGAATGAGTAGCCATTCCCTTCTCCAGGGCATCTTCCTGACCCAGGAATTGAACTCATGTCTCCTGCATTGGCAGGCAGATTCTTTACCACTGAGCCACCTGGGAAGCCCTATATCTTTGTGAGTACAACATAAAGAAGGCTTGATATTAGTTTGTTTTTTTTATATTAGTTCTTATGTGACAATTCTTCCCCTGTAATTTAATATGTCAAATAAGCCTGATTAGCTTGTTGTTTTTGTTGTTGTTTGGTTGCTCAGTTGTGTCTGACTCTTTGTAACCCCATGGACTGCAGCACGCCAGGCTTCCCTGTCCCTCACCAAATCCCAGAGCTTACTCAAACTCATGTCCATTGAGTCTGATGCCATCCAACCATCTCATCCTCTGCCGTCCCCTTCTCCTCCTGCCTTCAATCTTTCCCAGCTTCAGGGTCTTTTCCAATGAGTCAGTTCTTTGCATCAGGTGGCCAAAGTATTGGAGCTTCAGCTCAGTCCTTCCAATGAATATTCAGGGTTGATTTCCTTTAGGTTGGACTGGTTTGATCTCCTTGCAGTCTAAGGGACTCTCAAGAGTCTTCTCCAACACCACAGTTCAAAAGCACCAGTTCTTCAGTGCTCAACCTTCTTTATGGTCCAGCTGTCATATCCATACATGACAACTGGAAAAACAACAGCTTTGACTATATGCACATTTGTTGGCAAAGTAATGTCTCTGCTCTTTAATATACTGTCTAGCTTTATCATGGCTTTTCTTCCAAGAAGCAAGCATCTTTTAATTTCATGGCCGCAGCCACCATCTGCAGTGATTTTGGAGCCCAAGAAAATAATTAGTTTAACATCCTCCTTTTTCTAAGGAGAGAGAACATGTCTTCTGAGATGTTCCAGGGATCCTTTCAAAAAGTCCCAAAGTTACTTATAAGTCAAAAAGACTTCATTTAGAATTTGATTTGGTGGAGTTTGTTTAAAAAAAAAAAAAGAAGTCTTCGATACTTGACTAAATAAAGACCACAGGTTATATAATGAAGCAACACTTAGATATCTGTTTAACCAAAGTGACAATAAAAGATTTCAAAGGCAAAAAATAATTACACAGTCCTAAGCAAAACTTAGCTCTTTTATTATTGAGAAAACTCAGTTTTCTTAAATACTCAAAGACCTTTTTAAGACAGCACAAAGAATAGGAAACTGTTTTGTAAGACATAAAATCTTTGCATTCTAGGCAGATTACTCAAAAGGTGAAGAAAAACCTTTCACAATATCTTTCTTATCAAGTGCAGACCAACAGTCTAAAAAAAAAAAACCAACAACTTTGAGAAAGCTGAATTCTGATTTTGTACCAGTACACTTTTGATATAAAAAAACTCCCTTTTTAACTTTAATTCATTCTAGTCTGAGCTTGACCATGCATAAAATTCCTTTCCTAAGAATCCTTTTGCACAAAACTCCCGCAAGTTATTTTTTCATATCCTTTCAGATTTTGTCCTATGTATTTTTTCTGTTTCTCACCCTGGATCAATCATTTTGCTTTTTTACCTAATTTTCATAAACATTTGTTTTCTTTTGCCCTTATTATTTCTAAGTAGTTTTAGTTACATGTATTGATCAGAATTCTTAGCTCTTAGAACCTTCAATTTCTAGTGAAGACTAAGAAATAAGCAAGTATAGACTGTCTCTTTCACTAGGGTCTTTAAATTGGCAAATTTATGAATAATGCATGAATAAACTCTAGAAGCATATGCTTCCTCACAGTACAGTTTTTTAAATGAGGAAGAAGACATGTTTACTGGTAGACTCAAATAGCTTTAGTTTCTCTGAGAAGATGTTAAAAGTGGGTAAAACTGTATTCAGTAATTAAGTGTTTGGAGATGATCTAGATATTCAATGAGTTTCCATCATTTAAATCATCAAAACCTAAAAGTTTCAAATTACAAAAAATATTTGGCAAACTACTAGGTATGCTTTTACACATAGTTATTTCTGAAAGTTCGCCTACAAACTCTTATTTCATTTACATCTGTCTACATCTCTTGTTCTTAACAATTATATTTTGACTATCTGTGAAAGCTTCTTAAGATATTGAACAAAGTCAGCCATCATCCCAAGCTATTTTTCTTGCCAACAGATTCTTTAATAGAGATAACATGAGCTTATTTGACTTTAGTAAGCCTGAGTAAAAGTTTTACATTTAATACTGATAATTCTAAAGACAGACCTGTTTTAATCAAATAAAAAAATTTAAACTAGTTTTTATTTACTAAATATTTAGCCTAAATATTTTATTTACTAAATATTTCAATGGTAAGTTGGAAAACATTTGGATTAATTTCTATACTTTTGAGAGTTTAGAAGCATTTATTTTCCTTCAAGTCAATTAAATAAAACTCTTTTAAAAGCTAATCTTAGCAATACCACTCAAAGGTAGAAAAATATCACACATCTACAACATATATTCATAGATGTAAATCAACATTTAGATAAATGCAAACAGAGATCTTCTAGCTTTGACATTTTTAGCCATGAAATGGACATGATAATGTAAAACCCATTAGCTTATAAAAGAATAGTTGAATTCAAACTTTTTTTTTTGGCAGTTGAAATAAGTGTACCTGCTGGGATGGTTAAAGTTTTTCCTATTAATATTGTTGAAGAAGACACAATATTTGTATTCATCCTTGGCAAGTAATCTTTATGAAAGTTGTGGGCTAGATTTTTAGTGAAGGATTTCTATGGCAGTCTGTATTTTTTAAAAGCTTCCTGCTCCCTTGTTTTCAGTCTTAGGAATCGGAGATGGTAAAGATAAGTGGATTTTGAATTGTTTCTAGAGCAGCACTTCAAATTTTGCAGAAATTTGAAAGCCAAGGACAATTGTTGTTAATTCCTCAAAGAATGAGTTGTAACCTAAATGATACCTAGGGGCTGATCTGCCCTTCCAGATACTTAATACATTATCTTCAGTTTGCTTCTTTATATGAGGGAGAAGATTTCCAACTAAGATGGAAATTGAATGAGTTCTGTGGTCTGGATGTAGGACTGTTTGTCTTTAGAATGTTTTAGTAAATCTTTCCTCAAGAGTTTCAGAAGATTTTACTTTTCCTCTAGATACACTTAGCTTAAGGGGAAAGGCTTTTAAAAATATTCCTATCATGCTCTGAATACTAGCTTCCAATTTGGCCAACATTTGACAACTAAGCCACATTAAAAATCCTTTCAAAAAGAAATCCTTTCAAATATCTTGTTAGGTTTCAGCTGAGACAAGCAAGAAGTATTTCTGATGGTACTGAACCAGCCCCTGGACACAGGAGCCATCCCCAAAGAAAGGCGCAAAAGATAGCATCCTTCCATGACCTAGGGCTACTCCCGAAGGGAGCCAAAGGAAAGAAGGACTTAGACTGCTCCCATGAGAGCTGGCTGTGGACCCTAGCCACAAATGGAGTTCAACCCACATTTCTTTCCGGCCATATTTTGAGGCCCCCTCCCAGCCTGGCAGTTACCAAGTCAAGCTGTCAGGACACTGACAGGAAGGAAGGTGACAGCTGTCCCTGGGAGAGAAAGGGTCAATAACCATTGGGTCTAAACTTGGAAAGGGACAATATGAAAAGATATTTTCTTCTCTCCGCCAAACACTAGAGGCAGAGATTCAGGGAAGCTGATGTTGGTAAGAATTCTCACCCTTCGCTGGCTTCTCCCAGTTCTCCCTGGATTGCGTTAGCATGCTCCAATTATCTACCAGAATTTAGCATAGCCTTCCATTAATTTTAATGTTGGTTTCCCTTGGCTTTTTAAGGGACTAGCAGAGCAGTTTACCAGAAGATCCTTTAGAGATCCATTAACCCTTGGAGGGACCCATTTGGGAGTTCTTCAACGGGCTTCCCTGATGGCTCAGTCGGTAAAGAATCCACCTGCAACACAGAAGATGCGAGTTCAGTCTGTGGGTCATGAAGATCCCCTGGAGAAGGAAGTGGCAGCCCACTCCAATATTCTTGCCTGGGAAATCTCATGGACAGAGTCGCCTGGTGGGCGTTGCAATGAGTTGGATACGACTTAGTGACTAAACCACCACCACCACCTTCAAGGGTAGATATGAAGACATGCAAGTTGATGTGGAAGGATTTGCATAAAACCTTTGAGGAAAAGCTTTTCTTTCCAGTGTCCCAGTTGATTACAAATGAGACGCTGTCCCACTGGGGACAGTATTCTCATGATGGAGCCCTAGAACACATGATGCAGCGGATGAGGCCCAGGTGTTATTTTAGGTTTCTGGCCTTGGAGCAATTGCAGCTTGATGGACCTTTGTTTACAATCCTTTCAGAGTGCTCAGCTCTAGTCATAAGTCCAGTCAGGTCAGTGGCCTCCCATTCTATTTTCTGCTTTTTATCTAACCGCTAATCTCAAGAGATAATCCATTTACAAACAGGGCAGCCAGAGCAGGCTGGGTGGCATGGTTTATTGTATGGAACCCGAACACTGAAGGAAGAGAGGTTCCAAATGGGCTTTAAAGGCTGGTACAGATTCATCTCTGTTTTGTTTGCCTGTTTGAATAACAGACCCATCAGTGCAGGCACAAAGACTAGAAAGAGCTTCTAAAAGATCAGTTTCTATTTTGCAAGCTTTTTCTGGCCCATAAGGAGACCATGTTGAAAACTGAGGATCTCAGATATCATCCTTGGGGTTCTGACTTTCTGCTTCCTGAATCCATTTTTGAGCTTCCCAGGTGGTGCTAGTGGTAAAGATCTCACCTGCCAACCCAGGAGATATAAGAGACGTGGGTTCGATCCCTGGGTCAGGAAGATTCCCCTGGAGGAGGGCATGGCAATCCACTCCAGTATTCTTGCCTGGAGAATCCCATGGACAGAGGAGCCTGGCGGGCTGCAGTCCATGGGGTTGCACAGAGTCAGACACAACTGAAGCGACTTAGCAGCAGCAGCAACCGGTCTTTACCAGCATGCGCACAAGATGCTAAAGACCTGGCAGCCTGGGGTCACGGGCCTCATTAAGGACTCTAAATTTTTCAGAAAACTTGGGGATCTTCCCTGGGTTTAGAAAATTCTTTACTCCTTCATTTGGTCCTTGACCAAGGGGTGAAAGGTCCCTGGAGAGGATCACCTGCACCCTCAGGGGGTCTTATTTTATTTTTCTATCATTTTAATATAACTGAAACAGACTGCTACAGCGACACTGCAGTTTACACAGAGAATTGCATGATTTTGCTGTTAGAATTCTGACATTTGTTGAAGCATTTGAGCTTTACCTCTTTAAAAAAATGCATGTGGTCCATCAACAACAGATGAATGTGTGTCTGTATTCAGTTCAGTCGCTCAGTCATGTCCAACTCTTTGTGACCCCACCGACTGCAGCACACCAGGCTTCCCTGTCCATCACCAACTCCTGGAGCCTGCTCAAACTCACGTCCATCGAGTCGGTGATGCCATCCAACCATCTCATCTTCTGTTGGCCCCTTCTCCTCCTGCCTTCAATCTTTCCCAGCATCAGGGTCTGTATACATATATATTAATATGTATGTGTGTCTGTGCTCAGTCACATCCGACTCTTTGCAACCTCATGGACTGTAGCCCGCCAGGCTTCTCTGTCCATGAAATTGTCCAGGCAAGAATACTGGAGTGGGTTGCCATTTCCTCCTCCAGAGGATCTTTCCAGCCTGGGGTCGAACCTGTGTCTCTTCTGTCTTCTGCATTGGCAGGTGGATTCTTTACCACTGCACCACCTGGAAAATATGTGTACATATACACATACACACACATATACGTATAGTAATAGACTTCTACTCAGCCATTAAAATCAATGAAATTCTGCCGTTTGAAACAACATGGATAGAGCTAGACAGTGTTATGCTTAATGAAATAAGTCAGACAGAGAAAGACAAATATTGTCTGCTACCACATTTATGTGGAATCTAAAAGATAAAATGAATGAATATAACAAAACAAATTCACAGATATAGAGAATAAGCTAGTGGCTACCGGTGGGGAGCAGGTAGTGGGGAAGGAGGAAATAGGGGTAGGAGATTAAGAGGCATAAAATCCTATGTATAAAATAAATAAGCTAGGGAATTCCCTAGTGGTCCAGTGGCTAGGACTCTGCACCCTCACTGCCCAGGGCCTGGGTTCAGTCCTTGGTTGGGGAATTAAGATCCCACAAACCAAGCAGCACAGCCAAAAGTAAATAAATATAATTAAATAAGCTCAAAGGATATATTGTACAGCACAGGGAATATAGCCAATAATTATAATAACTTGAAATATAGTATAATATATAAAAATATGGAATCGCTATGTTATATGCCTGAAACGAATACCATATTTAAATCAGTTATATTTCCATTCTTAAAACGAAATGGAGGTTTCAAGGTTTTTTTCCAGCACACAATCCTTCACAACAACCTTCTAGATACTTATTTTCTACCTTTTCTGAAAAAAGATAATTCTCATTTACCAGAACCCCAGACACCACTGAAGAATTCAAAGCTCCTAAGCTCAGAAGTGATCAAAACACACAGATAAGTATAATTAGTAGTCAAAGGCTTGGTTTAAATGTTTGAAGAACAGTAAATACCCACTGGGAGGAGGGCATGGCAACCCACTCCAGTGTTCTTGCCTGGAGAATCCCCATGGACAGAGAAGTCTGGTGGGCTACATATAGTCCACGGGGTTGCAAAGAGTTGGACCCAACTGAATGAGTAAGAACAGCACAAACACCCACTAAAAAATACCAACTAGATTATCAATGCTTTTATGAGATAATGACTCATCAACTAAAGCCACCTAAGTCTGAAATTTCCTGTATTTATTGTCTATTGGTATAAAGCCTTCATTCTTAACTCTTCTTATGCCATCCCATTCTTAACTCTTTTATAAATTAAACAATACACTTTTAGCATCCCACAGTAATCATCACTTTCAAAAGTTATAACATACATCTACATGCTACACAAACATACATTTCTCTAGATAAGCATTTTGTCACATATCACCATCCTGAAATAGTACAAAATTTTAAAAAAATGAAACATCACAAAACTGTTGCATATTCCTTTTCCCCACTCGTTAGCAGGTAGCACTTTTTAAAAAAGAGAAAGCAATGAAAAACCAGAAATTTTGCAACCAGTGTTTGACTTCAACTCTTTACTTTCTTATCATCTTCTAGTATCACCCTGTCCTGGTACTGTTCTGGATCTTGTCTCTGAGCTTGAATATGCTGAGGAACAACCCGTTCCCCCAAGAAGTGGTAAGCAGGGCTCTTGCACAGGCTGGAGGACAAGAGAGGGTGAGGTAGGTGGTACCATGCGTCTGAGAATGGGTGTTGCTGCTCTGTGGCTGCCAAATATTCCAATATTCCTCCAGTTCCCAAGCCAGTGCGGAACCTTGGTCCTAAATGCTCATTTCCCTGCTGTCCTGCTCAAGCGCTGCCAAAACCCGAGGTTGCACCATGTGGACCCGTAAACTCAGACTTCACGCTTTGGGGACGTGGTCCCGCTGAGTTGGTGAACCTCTAATAACGATGGGAATATGGAGGATACTTAGGATATGGGGGAGGACAATCTTGACGGTCACAAAGGAACAATTTGTAAACTGCACAGGCAAGAGCAGGTAGCTTCCAGGATAACAATCACCTCATTGATGCCACAGGAATCTGGACTGTACGACTCACAATAATCAGAGAAAGAGTTAAAGCTGTGATTTCCCCCAGGCTCTCTCACCTTCTTCTGGCCAAGTTCCGTGTAATCTAAGTTCTACCCCAAGATACAGGAACCTCTTAGTTCCTCTTGGGAACAGGCTTCAGAGGATTCATAGTTTTTCCAGCTCGGCGTAGTTTTTTCCAATTTGCACTCGATATCTGTGCTGGCCTTACATTCCCCTGTGCACTGTAACCAACCCACCCTCTGTTCTGACACTGTATGAATTTGGGGGCATAAGCATCCCGTCCAGCTATGCCTCCAACATGTCTCCCTGTGGGGCTGGAGCCAACCCACAGGAAGTGGTAGAACCATCCTAGTGGACGGTCAGAGCTTTTACATCCCACAGCGGTATTCTGTCCAGGTTGTTCCAGCCCCAGGCAGGGTCGCAATCAGCAAACAAGACAGGAGGTTGAGGAGAGGGCAGGGTCTGATCACTTCTGGCCCACCGTTCTTGGCGGTGCTCAGTGACAATGGCAAATAAAGGCAGTGGAGGAGACTGGTATGAGTTACGTCACGCTCATGGTCTTTTATTTTATGTGCATCTTCTACCTTTTAATTTTTCATTAGTCTTTGTCAGTGACTCTTAATGAAGCTATTTTGGAGTTTTGAAGCCCTTTGGAGGCTTCTGCATGACAACTAAATCAGGAAACCTATTGTTTGTTTGATTGGAGAGCCCTTGCTTTCAAGTGCATTTCTTAAGTGACCTTGTCTTAAACCATTCCTCTTAATAGCCGTTATACTTCTAGGTCATCTTAGCCTGGGACCACAGCTCTTAGACGTAAACAAGCAAGTATGCTGAAAGTGTGCTCAGCTCGTGGGGACCTCAGGACCCCATTTCTTCAGCAGAGCCTTGGGTCTCTCGGAGCCAAGTTAATATTATACTTAAGAGGCATGTGCCACTGGGTTGAGAATTCGTGTGGTTTTACAGTGCACCTCATTACACAGAAATTTTCTTTAGGCTGATGCGTGAGCTAGTGTCAACCTAACCCATTCTGTGATCAGCGTGTTCCAACACAAGAGTCTTGGAGCTAGGTGGTGAGTGCCCTAACAGCTTTGAAGTGCTCGGTCTATGCCCACCAGTGTTGCAGCTTTTTGGCTTCTGCAATTCCCACCAGAAATAGCCTTTCCTTCCTGTTAACACCCCAGCAACAACCAAAGAGTTGTTACTGCGGACTGGCCCAGAGGAGGCCTTGCGTGCACCACTAGCCATTCTCGTATGGACCTGGGGACTGGCGAAAGGACTGAACCAGCACGTCCCCAAAGAATGCGGACTGTGGACTGGGATTCCGGTCAAATGGGCCACTGTGGGCTGAACTCCCAACCCAACATGGAATCCAGGGACTGAGCCAAGAGCTCAGAATTGGGACTGTCTGCTGACTCAAGCTGACCTGCCCTGGGCTGGAAAGTCAGGTACATCAGTGGCTCCTTGCAAAGCGAACAGAGCTCTGAACTGAGGAGAACTTACCCCCAGCCCTTGGAAATGGCAAGAAAGGCAGAGAACTAAAGGGGTTTGTGCCTGCCAACTCCTGTGTTTCTTGTTGTCCCCAAAGTTGTCAAAGGTTTCCTCCAGATCCCATTGCTGCCACAAAATCTGTTAAAAAACGAAATTTGCCTGAGTAAGCTTTAAAGATCTTATAAGTGTATTCAGTGATTCATGAATCAAACAACATCCTATCCAGCAGATGGAAGGGGGCTCTGAGATGCTATGCAAACTGAAAGGTTTTTATAGGAGGGAGGGAGCAGGACAAGGAAGTTTTACCAGGACCAGGAAGTTATTCCTTCCTTCGGGGGGAAGTAGGCGTCTTTTATTTTTAAATTTTTTAAAATTTCTTTGGACTTGTGTGTTTCTAGTTTGTTCCTTCATTTGTACAGTATTTCTCTACCTTTTCATTTTTTTAAATTTGTTGTGTTTGAGGTCTCCGTTACCCAGGCTTCAAGGTTGAATTCTTTCTCCCTTTTGGCTTCTGCCCTCCTAAGGTTGGTCCCGCGGTTTGTGTAAGCTTCGTGTAGGGTGAGATTTGTGCTGAGTTTTGTTTTGTTTTTTTCCTCTGATGGGCAGGCTGAGTGAGGTGGTCATCTTGTCTGCTGATGACTGGGTTTGTACTTTTTCTTGTCTTTTATTTGGATGAGGCGTCCTGCACGGGACGCTGCTGGTAGTCAGGTGATGCTTGGTCTTGTATAGAAGTGGTTGCCTTTGTGAGTGTCTCTCTGTCTGATACTCCCTAGGGTTAGGAGTTCTTTGGTAGTCTAGAGTCTTGGAGTCAGCGCTCCCAATCCGAAAGCTCAGGGCTTGATCTTGGGCCAGTAACAGAGATTTCACAGATGGTTTATTATGGCATTAAATGTTATTAATACAAATACCCAGAAACGAGAAACCAAAGGTGAACACCAGACAAATGGCAGTGACAAAATCAGGCAAATAATAATTAAAATAATGGAATACACACATATGCATATACAGCCATAAGCAAATCAAAACAATCCAACAAAAATAAAGTACAATAGATTGACCCAGTGGACAAAGGAAACCAAAAATGATATATACCAGTTAAGAACAAAACTGAAAAAAAAAAAAAAAAAAGAACAAAACTAAAGCACAAACTAGAAAACAAAACTAAAGTAAGGTGCCAACTGGGGAATAAAGCAATGAAACAAAGCTAACAAATATGGTGAGAAAAAGAAAGGAAAGGAAGAATAGAAATGCAAAGTTAAATAGAGGTAGATAAAGAAGACATACATATTAAAGATTAACTGCAAGGGAGAAAGAACAGTAGGAAGAGCAAACGAATAAATGTAGAAAAATAATAATAGATTTAAAAAATTTTTTAATTAAAATTAAAATAAGAGAAAAAGTAGGGGGAAAAAAAAGGAAAATCCCACAGAACTGCAAAAGGCCAACATAGAAGCAGAGATTTATAACAGCAATAAAAAGTGCGATTGAAAACAAAACTCAAAAGCTTAATTAGAGTTCATAGTGCTAATAAAGTCAACAAAAGTATGATAACACATCGTGGAAAATACAGAACACAGTTTCATATGGTTACACTATATGTTGTAAATATTTTTATGATATTTATTTATTTGGCTGCATCAGGATTATTAGTTCTTTATTACTAGTTGTCTCTAGTTGTGTGTGGTCACAGTAGTTGTGTGTGGTCTCAGTAGTTGTGGTGTGTGACTCAGTAGTTGTGGTGTGTGGTTTCAGTTGTGATGTGTGGTCTCAGTAGTAGTGATGTGTGGTCTCAATTGTGGTGTGTGGCCTCAATAGTTGTGATGTGTGGTCTCAGTAGTTGTGATGTGTGACTCAGTAGTTGGGGTGTGTGGGCCCAGTAGTTGTGGTACATGGGCTTCGTTGCTCCACAGCATGCGGAATCTTAGTTCCCTGACCGGGGATGGAACCTGAGTCCCTTGCATTGCAAGGCAGATTCTTAACCATTGGACCACCAGGAAAGTCTCTCCAATTGTTTTTTAAGGAGATTGAATAAGATTTCCAGTTGGAGTTTCATTACCAAACTCTCAAAAAATAACAAAATGAACAGAAAAGTAGAAGAGTATAGTAGACTTGGAAAGCACTATGAACCAATTCAACAAAATTAAGATTTATACAATTTTCACACAACAGCAGGATACAAATTCTATTTCATTGATTTCCAATATAAATCCACAGTGAAAAGAGAACAGACCCTGTATGATTTCTGTATCTTTAGACCGTGAGCTGTTTGCACCTTGTTTTATGTCCCAGTGTCTCAGGCTTCCCTGGCGGCTCAGCTGGTAAAGAATCTGCCTGCAATGTGGGAGACCTGGGTTGGATCCCTGGGTTGGGAAGATCCCCTGGAGAAGGGAAAGGCCACCCACTCCAGGATTCTGGCCTGCAGAATTCCGTGGACTGTATAGGCCATGGGGTCACAGAGAGTCAGACACGACTGAGCGACTTTCACTTCACTTATGCCCAAGTCTCTCCTGGTTTATAGTCCATGGGAGCTAGTGAAAGTGTGAAAGTGTTAGACTCTATGACCCCATGGACTGTAGCCTGCTAGGATCCTCTGACCATAGAATTCTCCAGGTAAGAATATTGGAGTGGGCAGCCATCCCCTTTTCCAAGGAATCTTCCCAACCCAGGGATCGAACCTGAATCTCCTGCATCACAGGCAGACTCTTTGCCTTCTGAGCCCCCTGGGGAGTAGAGAAGGCTTCTGTCAGGCAGGTTCGCCAGTGCTAACTAGATCATTCCTGACTGGGTTAAGATTCTATTCCTGGATGTGACCGAGACTGTAATTGTTATATATTAAGTCTCAATTTGGTGACATGGAGTGTCACATAAGTGACTCCACTTGGGTCCTGTTGTCTCTTTTATAAACACAAATTATCTTAAACTCAGTGGCCAAAATCAATACCAGTTGATTATCTGACTGTTCTGGAGGTTAGGATTCCGATGCCAGTCTCCCTAGACTGATACCGGTGTGTTGGCAGAGCTGCGCTTCTTCCCGATGATACAGGGGAATTCATCCCCTTACCTTCCCCACATTCATCCCCTTACCTTTCCCCTTTCCCCTCTCTAGAAGCTCCCCAGTGCCTCCTTCCTGGAAGAAGAAGGCCTTCTTCCTTCATCCTCAAGGTCAGCAATGTTGTATCTCTGTGATGTGATTCTTAGGTTCTTTTAAGAACTTGTGTGATTAGGTTGGACCCATCTGGTGCCTCAGAGGTAAAGAATCCATCTGCAAATGCAGGAAATGTGGGTTCCCTCCCTGGGTTGGGAAGATCCCCTGGAGAAGGGAATGGCAACCCACTCCAGTGTTCTTGCCTGGAGAATCCCATGGACCGAGGAGCTTCGCAGGCTACAGTTCATAGGGTTGCAAAGAGGCAGACATGACGGAAACAACCGAGTACGCAGGCACCCAAATAATCTTAAAAAAAAAACTCTTTATCTCAAAATCTTTAACTAAATCACATCTGCAGAAGTTCCTTTGCCTCGTAACTTGTTCACGGGGACCAGGGGTTGGGATATGGACACTGTGCAGTGGGCACTGCTCTTTCTACCACGGGGCTTCACTGTTGCTTAACAGAACCGCCCAGACGTCCCCTTCAAGGTCTGCCCCACCACTAACAAGTGATAGGTCACAGTTTAATATACCCATCTGACAGATGAGAAGAGTGAGGCCCTGGGAGGTAGGGGGCGTTTATTAAGTGCCTACTGCATGCCATGCCCTGTTCTAAGAGCCTCACATGGCTTGTGTTCTTTGATTCTCCGAACAACCAGAGAAAAGCGAAAGTGTCAGTTGCTCAGTCGTGTCTGACTCTTTGCGACCCCACAGACTGTAGTCCACCAGGCTCCTCTGTCCATGGGATTCTCCAGGCAAGAATACTGGAGTGGGTTGCAGAGAGGGAGGTGTTATTGTTGCACATTCAATAGGACTGAGGACTCTGCAATTATAAGGGACAAGAAACCCAACATAAACTGTCTTTGGCCAAAGATGGTGATTAGAAACCCCAAGGCCAATCTTCAGGCCCAGCTGGATCCAGGCGTTCAAAGGATGCTATCGAGAACCTCTCTCTCTTCGTCTCCTTTGGCTTCTTTCTCAATCACGTTGTCCTTTCATGGAGGCAAAATCATCAGGAGCAGCTCTGAGCAGAAACTGTAATCTCTCTGAAATCCCTGGGGAAAGAGACCTTCTGGTTCTCAACTTCCAACAGAAGCCCTGGCATTGAGTCTGACTGAGCCCTTGGGGGTCTGGTATCCATATCTGAACACCCCAAGGAATATATCCAGGGACATGTCCTGGGAATATGCTCACAGGCTAGGTCTGAAATACATGCCCAACCTGAAGGCTGGAGGCCAAGGTCAACTTTACCCAGCACAGGGCCTGGGTGTGCAGGGGCCTTTCCCCAGGGACAGCAGCTGCTGTTTCAGAAGTAATGACGCGTGTGTGTGAACGAGGTAAAACCCCAGTGCCAGGGAAAATGCTCGTTGTCATTATACCCATTTTATAGGAGTAGAAACTGAGGCACAGAGTGGTTCAATAAAATACCCTACATCACGTAGCTGGTAAGTGGCCATGCCTGGACTCAAACCCAGACCCCTCCCACTGCATGTGGCAGTTCCAGAAATCAAGGCAGGGCCCCTCCACACGTGGGTCTCTCTTCCCCTCTCTCCAAACCCCCAGACTCCATCAAAAGACACGTTTTAGTTGTAAGCTACCCCACGGTCAGGCTGGGATATTGCTGTCTGTGCCCTGACATGCAAGACCCAGAGGTCCGTCCTTGTCTGCAGAGGCACCTCTAAGGTGGAGGAAAGAGGTGCTCAGGCATCCGACCACCAGCCCTTTTCAAGTCCTCAACTGTGATGGCCGATCCCACGGGGGCGCCGTACCATCTTATCAGAATGCCAAACAGAAGACACAGCTTCGTGGCAAAGGAGCCAACTTGGCCAAACCATCTTTCCAAGGAAAGGGCGGCGGACGAGGAGACAAAGAGGATGTTTGTAAAAGAGATGAGTTTCCTGGGAGATGTAAGAAACAGCTGAGAGGAAATAAACTGAACCATGGGGCAGTTCCTGGAACTGAGGCCAGAAGCTGGCAGGACCAGGGCCCCTTCCCAGAGGGCGAGGAAGTTCATGAGGCCAAATGAGCAGAATCAGCTGGACCCTCAGTGCACGTGGTGAACCTGGGAAAGCTGCCCGCCAGCCCCAGGGGTGACAAGACCGAGAATGCAGCCCAGCAGAGGAGACAAGGGGCAAAGAGTGGGCATTTACCAAGGGCTTTCTGTGTGCTGAGCCCTTCACTGATGCGGCGCTTGGTCTTCCTCCTCACCCTTCTGAACAAGCACATCCATGTATCTGGTTTTTACAGAGAGGGATCTGAGGCTCAGAGAGGTAAAGCAGCTTGATCAAGAGCACACAGCCATCAAATGGCAGAGCTGGGTTCAAGCCCAGGCCTGTCTGACCCTGAAGTCAGTGCTCTTCCCTCCCATGATGTACGTTCTGAGAGGGTACGTGGACATCCCGGGAACATTTCTAACTCCCTGTTTCTGGAAAGCCCTTTGAGAAGCAGAGTCCCGGGCTGGATGGACCAGGTGATGGTACCCAGTGACCAGTCTCAAGTTCTTAGAAGCACAAAATGGAGAGCGGTTAAGGGGAGGAGTGGGTGTAGATGGGCAGAGGCCCGGGGAGGTGGGCATGAAGATCTTCCAGGTACGTGGAAGGAAGGCAGAATGGTGTGGCAAGATGGTGAGACCAGATGGTAGACAGCCACTGCCCCGTGTCCCTAAAGGGCCTTCCACCACGACTCCAGCTACTTTCCTTGGAAACCCCAAACTTTCCTGTGTCCAGAAATAAAAGGAAGGCCTTTAGGACACAGCTGCTCTGCCAACTTCTGGCTGTTGTGTTCTATTGAAGTAGAGTTGATTTATAATGTTGTGTTAATTTCTGCTCTACAGCAAAGTGATTCATATATATATATTCTTTTCATATTCTTTCTATTATGGTTTATCATGGGGTATTGAATATATTTAACATGAGTTAGACCATGTTGTTTGAATATATTTAACATGAGTTAGACCATGTTGTTTGAATATATTTAACATGAGTTAGACCATGTTGTTTGTTGTTGTTTAGTTGCTCAGCCATGTCCAACTCTTTGCGACTCCATGGACTACAGCACGCCAGGCTTCCCTGTCCTTCATTATCTCCTGGAGTTTGCTCAAACTCACATCCATTGAGTCTGATGCTACCCAACCATCTCATCCTCTGCCGTCCCCTTCTCCTCCTGCCCTCAATCTTCCCAGCAACAGGGTCTTTTCCAATGAGTCAGCTCTTCGCATCAGTTGGCCAGAGTATTGGAACTTCACCTTCAGCATCAGTCTTTCCAGTGAGTATTTAGGGTTGATTTCCTTTAGGATTGACTAGTTTGATCTCATTGCTGTCCAAGGGACTCTCAAAAGTCTTCTCCAGCGCCACAGTTCAAAGGCATCCATCCAATATACAATATCCTGTATATAATAGTTTGCACCACTAAGTGTTTCCTTATACTGCTCATTCTTAGATGCATAGATATTGGTTCTCACTCTGCCCTGATCGCTAAAACATGTTGATTCTGCAGTAGGTAGGGCACACACATTTATGGTACTATGTAGCCTTTCTCATGCAGCTAAGAAATAGTTACTGTTTGTTTGTTGCTGATTGTGTGAATTCACAAAAGCCCAGAGCGACCAGTGTCTCACTCCTACAATAGTTGCTCTTGGGGGTCCCACATCAGGACGTCTCCCCCACCAGGGCAGCCTGCCCACCCTCCCGCATGCTGCCCACCCTCCCGCATGCTGGCTGCCAAGAACTCACAGCCACCCCTCCTTCTGCAGAGAATCACCCTCTGTTGACCAGAGCCTCCCCAGGCGGTCCTCTCAAGAGCACCCCACAGTCAGTGCTGACCTGGGCGGGGGGTGCATCCGGAGTGGGTAACAGCGTTGTGATGTGATCAACCCCCAGGCCCCCAGCGGATCAGGGGGACCTTACCTGTGGCCACCTCCCCGCTCGGCTCCCCCTTCCCTGTCCTGCTTCCTTCACCCCCTTACAGGTTTTTCCTAAGAGTCCTTCCTCAGTAAATCACCCAGTGCCCTCAGATACCACCACCCTATTTTACAGGATAGGAAACTGAGGCTTAAGCAGGATGGTGCCTCCACCCCAGCTTAGTCTGTCCCCAAAGTTCAAGTCCTTTCTGCTCCTTCATCCTGCCTGGACAGCGGACAGATGAGGCGCAGAAAGCCCAGGTCCCGCAGGCATGGGGGCGTTTTCCTCCTCCAGCTGCAGCGGCCCCGTCGCCCTCCCCCGCACTGAGTCATCGCCTCCCGGCGCGGAGAGTGCTAAGGACTCAGGAGCAGGGCTGGGCAGGCAGCAGGCGCTCCAGATGAGATTTCTCAGAAGGCGCAGCCCATCGCGGCTCAGGGAGGCAGGGGCTGAGGGGGAGCCCCCCCCGTTCCTGGTCACCCCAGGACTGGAGGCAGGGAGACCCAGAGGCTGCTGTCGCTCCAGGTGAGCCTCTCCCCGGGGACAAGCCCTCCAAAGTGTCTCAGGGAGGAGGGGCTGATGGCAAAGCCCAGATGCGAGGAGCTTGGCTGACTCAGCCGCCAAAGCTGTGCGCGAGGGAACACGAGGCGGACAGTGTCCCCGGAACACATGGCAGGGGCCGAGCCCCACACCTCTGCACGTCCCCAGGACCCGGAACATCAGAGCCCTGTGTTCCAGCCTCTTTCAATTTGGCTCCAGAAACGCCCTCCTTCCAGTCCCGACTGCTGCTTCAGTTAAATGAGTTGAAACACCTTTTTCATTCTTTTCATTGAAGTGAAATTTACATACACCAAAGTGCAGAAGCCTTGGGTGTCCCAGGAAGTGAATTTGGATAAATGCGTGCACCTGTGTCATGAACACAGTTCTCCGCATATGGAATGTTCCCATCACTCCAGGAGGGAGGTGTGTGTGTGTGTGTGTGTGTGTGTGTGTGTGTGTGTTCCTTTTCTAGTTAATCCCCGTAGGCAATCACTGTTCTGATTTCTATCACGGGGAATTAGATGTACCTGCTTTCAACCATCATATAAATGGAATCACACAGTCTGTACTTTTGGGGTCTGGCCTCTTTCACTCAACACGGTGTCTGTGAAATTGGTCCACGCTAGGCAGGCAGCAGTCGTGACTCCTGTCTGTCACTGAGTGATGTCCCATTGTGTGAATATGCCGCAATTATTCCTCCATTGTCCTGTTGAGGGCCGTTTGCATTCTTTCTATTCTTGGCTATTGAATAAGACTGCTGTGGACCTTCTCGAGTAAGTCTGTGGACATGTGTTTTCATGTCTCGTGGGTTAATAACCAGGGGTGGGATTGGTGGGTCATGGAATAGGTGTTGCTCACTTGACAAGAAATGAGCAAACTGTTCTCTAAAGTGGGCATGTCATTCTACACTCCCACCGGCAGTACTTGACATTTTGAGCTGCTTTATAGCCTCCAAGACATTTGGCTTTTCAGGGCTTTTAACTTTAGAAATGGTATTTCTCTGATAACTTACGAAGTCAAGCACTTCTGCACACGCTCATTGGCCATTCTCGTATATTATTCTGTGAAGCAACTATTCAAGTCTTTTGCCTATTTAAAAGAAGTACTGATTATTTTAATTTTGTTAACTATTTTTCCATTTATAAACAGAAATATTCTGCCTATCACTCTTTCTCAGAGAGGAATAATTAGAAATGAACTCACTTGTGCTGTTGAGATACACATAGGTGTTCTAAGGTCCCTTCTTCTGTAGCAAAGTTCCCTTTTTCCATACTGCTGCTCCTTTGCTAGAGGATGTCCAGCTATTGAGAGATGGAACGTCTCAGGAGATTCTCTGGCAGTGAGGGTGGAGGTCATGATGCATCCTTGGTTGGTACTATGACATCTTAAATCCTTGTAGAGAATACTGGATTCCACATTTTCTATGCACTTCTTCCTAGCTCATTAGTTGCATACATTAATATTAGGTTAATCAAATTTATAAAAATTGAATGAGCCATATTCTGTTGTTGTTGTTCAGTCGCTCAGCCATGTCTGACTCTTTGCAACCCCATGAACGGCAGCACGCCAGACTTCCCTGTCCCCCACTGTCTCCTGAAGTTTGCTCAAACTCATGTCCATTGAGTTGGTGATGCTGTCCAACCATTTTATCCTCTGTCACCCACTTCTCCTGTCCTTAATCTTTCCCAGCATCAGGGTCTTTTCCAATGAGTCAGCTCTTCGGATCAGGTGGCCAAAGTATTGGAGCTTCAGCTTCAGCATCAGTCCTTCCAATAAAGCATACAATCTATGTTTTCAGTGTATTCACAAGGCTGTGCAGTTATCCCCACAGTTTAATTACAGAATGTTTTCATCATCCAAGAGGAAACATGTACCCATTAGCAGTCATTCCCAATTCCCCTCTGCCCACAGCTCCTGGCAACTATTCATCTACTTTTGCACTCTAAATTTGCATATCTTGAAACATATGTGTGTATGTGTATATACACATATACATTCAATCTGTGACATTTTTGATCTGGCCTCTTCTACTTGGCGTAGTATTTTCAAGGTTTATCCATGTTGAGCCTTTGTAAGTCCTTCGTTCCTTCTTATGGATATCTTTTTATGTGGATATACCACACTTTGGTTATTGATTCATCAGTTGGTGAACATTTGGGTTGTTTCTACTCTTTGGCTTTTTAAAATAATGCTGTTTTGAACATTTGTGTACAGGATTTTGTGTGAACATATGTTTTTCAGTTCTCTTGGGCATCTACCCTAGGAGTGAAATCTTTGGGTCATAGGGTAATTCCGTGTTTACCGTTTGGAGGAACTGCCAGTTGTTCTCTTTAGCAGCTGCACCATTTCCATTCCCAGTAGAAATGTATAAGAGCTACAGGGTCTCTACATCCCTGCCAACACTTATTATTGCTGGGTTTTCCTCTTTTATTATAGTCATCATGATGCATGTGGAATGATATCTCATTGAGGCTCTGATTTTCACTTCCCAAATGTTGAGCATTGTTTCACGTGCTAATTTGTCACTTGTATATTTCTCTTTGGGGAAATGTCTATTCCATCCATCCATTTTTAAACTTGGTTGCCTGTCTTTTATTGTTGACCTCCAAGAGTTTTATGCATATCAAACATTTGTCACTTTGATTTGTAAATACTTTACCCCTTTCTGTGGATTGTCTTCTTACTTCTTGATGGTGTCCTTGGAAGCACAAGTGTTTAATGTTGATAAAGTCCAATTTATTTTGTCTTTTGTTGCTTGTGCTGTTTTTGTATTCTACCTAAGAAACTATGGTCTCATCCAAGGTCACTAAAACGAACACCAATTTTTCCTCTACGAGTTTTCTAGTTTAAGCTCGTACACTTGGGTCTGTGATTCATTTTGCATGTGGATATCCAGTTCTCCTAGTACGTTTTGTTGAAAAGACTATTCTTTTCCTGTTGAATTGCCTTGGCACCCTGTCAGAAATCAATTGATCATAAAGGCAGATGCTTATTTTGGACTTTCAGTTCTAGTCTAAGTGTCTGTCTATCCTTACACCAGCACCACTGTCTTTATTACTTGACAGGTTTGAAGCCAGTTTTGAAATTAGGAAGTATGATTCTTCCCAACTTCACTATTCTCTTCCAAAATCATTTTGACTCTTCTGGGTCTCTTCCATTTGCATTTGCGTTTTAGGATCAGCTTGTCAGTTTCTGTCCAAAAAAGGGCAGCTTCAATTTTGAGAGGGAATGCAATGAATCTATACATAAATTTGGGCAGTGTTGCCATCTTAACAGTAGTAAATCTCCCAGTCCATGAACACAAATGTCTTTCCATTTATACAGGTCTTCAGTTGCTTTCAAAGATGCTTTGTAGTTTTCAGTGTAAAAGTCTTTCACCTCTTTTGTTAAATTTATTCCTAAATATTTTAGTCTTTCAGCTGTAAATGGAAATGCTTTCTCAGTCTTACTTTGGGACCATTCATTGCTAGTCCATAGAAACACAGTTGACTTTTATGTACTGACTTTATGTCCTACCACCTTCCTAAACTTAATTATTGACTCTAATGATTGCTTCCTTCTTTCTTTCCTTCCTTCCTCTTTTCTTCTGCTTAGCTTTGGTTCAATTGGTTCTTCTTTCTCTACTTTCTTAAGATATAAAGTTAGGTTATTGATTTGAGACCTTTCTCCCTTTTTCTGTAGGTATTTACAGCTATGATGAGTTCTGATTTTATTCTACTGTGGTCGGAGGATATGCCTTATATGATTTTCAATCTTTTAAAATGTATAAAGACTTGTTTTAAGGCCTACTGTGATCTAACTAGGTGTTGAGTTTTGAGATTTCAAAGAAAAATAGGTTTAAAAGAGATGGTAAGATATATTATGAAAACCATAATCAAAACAGACCTTGAGTGGCTCTGCTAACATGAGAGAAAAATAGACTTTAGAAAAAAAACTATTAGTAGAGACAAAGATCCCTGGGTCGGGAAGATCTCCTGGAGGAGGAAATAGCAACCCACTCCAGTATTCTTGCCTGGAAAATTCCATGGTCAGAGGGGCCTGGCAGGCTCCAGTTCATAGGGTTGCAGAGAGCTGGACACGGCTGAGTATGTAGAGACAAAGAAGGATATTTTATGATAAAGGGTCAATGCATCAAGAAGATACAATGATTATAAACATGTATGTTCCTAACAAGAGCGTCCCAAAATACATGAAATAGAAACGGACAGAACAGAAGGAAGAAATAGACACACAATAATGTCAGACACTTCAATATCACACTTTCAGTAACTTACATTTAGCTGATAACAAATGACATGAAGCATCTTTTCATGTCCTTATTTAACTTGTCTTAAGGCTCTGCGCCGGCTCTTGTCACTGCTTGGGGGAACTCTTCCTAGTATCTTCATCGCTCACTCCATCACTGCCTCGGGACTTCATTTAGATGGATCTTCTCTGTAAGGCCTCCTCTATAAACAGTCTAAATTTCATCACCCCTTCATAACCATTCCCATTTCCTACCTTTTCTTTTCCTTAAATCTTTATCACCTCTCACAAACATACGATGCCCTGGAACTGCATTTATCCTCTTGAATTTCTATTATCTCCTCACTAACCAGCTCTGAAAACAATCCCAAGGCAGTGTGTTATTATTACCATCATCATCACCACTCACTGTTCAGACCTGGTTTATGACCTGGGCTCATGGTGCTGTAGTTATTCACATATCTGTTTCCTTCATGAGACAGGGTGCTCTTCAAGGGCTGGGTGGGGGGCCAGAGCTGACTGAGCCAAGTGCTCCCCGGCACCCAGGACAGGGTGTATCAGAGCCAAGGACCCTCTGAGTGTTTGCTGCGGGAAGCCAGGGGACCCTGTTCTGGTACCAGGTATGGGCCATGAGTCAGACAGCCAGACCAAAATGAAAAAGGAAGATGAAAGTTCTCTGTGAACCTCTGGAACTGACAGGCAGAATCAGGGCAGAGAGAAGGCTCGGATGGTTCCCCGGGCTGACTGGTGGAGTGCCAAGCCCAGAAGTCAGGACTGCTGGGGAGCGTAGCACAGAGCCGCAGAGTCTGGGATGCAAGCAGAGCGGGTTCCAGTCCAGTTCTAACACCATCTGTGTGACTTTAGACAAGCCCTTCATCTCCATGAGCCGTGCTCATCTGTAAAGTGGGCACAACAATACTTATCTTAGAGAGCGGTCATGTGCAGACCAGGGTCCCATTATGGCACCTGACAGAAAGCTGATGCTGAACAGATGACTATAAAATGTAAGTCACTCAGCCACGTCCAGACTCTGCAACCCCCTGGACTGTGGCCCGCCAGACTCCGCTATCCATGGGCTTTCTCAGGCAAGAATACTGCAGTGGGTTGCCATTCCCTTCTCCAGGGACTCTTCCCAACCCAGGGATCAAACCTGGGTCTCCAGGAGAAGAGAATGGCTACCCACTCCAGTATACTTGCTTGGAAAATCCTATGGACAGAGGAGCCTAGAGGGCCACAGTCCAGGGGGTCACAAAGAATCAGACATGACTGAGCAACTAACACTTTCAGGTGACTTAATAACAGGTAAAGTTTACTGAGTCCTTCTGCGGTGGCAGGCATTGCAAACAACTCTTTATAAGCACACTCTCACTTAATTATCACAGTGTACTCCATCAAAGAGTATCAGTCCTATGTTATAGATGAGGAAAATCAGGCTTAAGAAAGCAATGTGACTTTACCCCGAGTGACCCAGCTAATTAGTTACAAAGCAGACTTAAAATACTAACCTGTCTGGCTCAGAATTTGTGCTCCTAACTGATGCTGTGCTATTCAGCAACAACTCTCCTTTCTGCCCCTCTTCCCACAGACTTTCCCAGGGATCTCCTCTTTCTCCCTGCCCCTCAAGGAGCAGGAGGCAACACTACAGAGAGATAAAAAACCTGGGACCTGAATATTAACAGCTCTGTTCACGGGCCAGCCCCGTCACTCACTGGCTGTGTGGCGTCGAGCAAGTCACTCGCCCGTTCTGAGCCTGTGTTTCTGTACTGGTCTCCCAGGGCGCTATAATGAGCTCCCACAAGCTCAGTGGCTTAGAACCACATCAGTTTGTTATCTCACCGTCTGTAGCTCAGGGATTTCCCTGGTGGCCCAGTGGTTAAGACTCCACTTTCTGCTACAGAGGACATGGGTTCGATCCCTGGTTGGGGAACTAAGATTCTGCCTGCCACTGGGCATGGCCAAAAAACAAATAAAAATTGATGCCAAAAAAAAAAAAATCCATGATGAGCAGTATGTAGCTCAGAAGTCCATGGAGCTCAGCTGGCCACTCTGCTTGGAGTCTCAAATAGAGGTGTTGGCTGACCCAGGCTCTTTCCTGAGTGCCCTGGGAAGGAACCTACTTCCAAGGAGAGTGAAGTTGTAGGCAGAATCCAGATCCTGTGAGTGTGGGACCAAGGGCCCTGTGTCCTTGCTAGTGGTCCACTGGGAGCAGGTCTCTGCTCCTGGGGGCTGCCCACATTCTTTCTTACGCAGGTCGAGTCTTTCTCAGGCTTTGGAAACCTCCAGCTTCTCCTGTGGCTCCTTCCTCATTCCAACCAGGGAAAGCCATCTGCTTTTAATGGTTCATGTGATTAGATTGAGTCCACCAGGGAAATCCAGGATAGTCTCCCTATTTGAGGATCTGTAAGTTTGATGACATCTGCAGAGTCCCTTTGCCATGTAACATAACACATTCACATCTTCATAATGGGATTAGGCCATTGACATCTCTGGTTGGGGTTAGGGTGTTGCATTCTGCCTATTGCACTTGCCTTTTGCTCGTCCATTCGACAAGGGTTTATTAGCTTCGTAGTACACACCCACCCCAGCTTCCCGCTGCCACCACCTGTATCGCCTGGTCAGAGGCTTTCTCCAGCTGCTGGAGGAACTTGGCAGAGCCCACGTGGAAGGACAGAAGTGCTGGGGAACGCACACCCACCCAGGAGCAGCCCTCAACCTATAGCTGACGGGAGCTGGCGTATAAGTAACCCAAGTCCATCACCCTGCGGAGGCAGTAACTTGGCATGTGTCTACACTTGCTCCCAGCAGGCTTTATCACCAGCTTCCCACAGTGGTCACTTCATTAATAAAGTGCACTTTCTGGGATGCCTGCCTTTCCACGCCTAACCCTACTCCTAACCTCAGATCTCCCCCAAACTATACTTCTGCTGGTATAGACAGACTATATTTCTTGTCTCAAGAAATGTTTCTGGGGTAACCAAGAAAAGCTCTTGTTATATGACTGGCATGTCCTCCAGGCACCGTTATTATCTCCATTTTACAGATGGTGAAACTGAGGCAGGGAGCAGATATGTAATTGGCCCACACAGCTAGCATCAGGCAGAATCAGGATCTGAACCCGGGCCATCGGGTTCCAGGACTCCTGCTCTTATAAACTAGAGCGTACTGACTTTCTCCTTGCCATAAACCAAGAGCAGTATTCCCTGACTCATAGTGTCACTGTGAGGATTAAAGGAGACTGTGCTCGTGAAGGCTTGCTTATCACACGGCACAATGAGCTCCCAATAAACGGCAGCTCAAACCAACAATAACAACACGACGAATCGTAATAATAGCAATTGCTCAAGCCCAACTCTGAGGACAAAGGGGGACCGGTCACTCTGCAGGCAGGTCCATTATCTGAGAGAGAATAAACAGCCTGGCTGAGTGCAGAGGAAGGTGGTGGGTGTTGTTATAGCAACTGATGAGCCTTTTTGTATCCTCAGAGCCAAGTGGGTGGCAGAACAGGGAAGGAAGAAGCTCTTCAAAGGAAGCCAGCAGGAAGCGAAGGGGGGCAGACCAAGGGAAACCCCCGCTCCCTGCCCCACCCTGGCCTGGCAGCTCTGACTTCCATACTTCAGGCAGGCTACTTCCCTGCTGAGGCTGGGGGCACAGAGATGCCCAAGGCCAGGCAGAGGGGGAAAGCCTGCGGAGCCACAGGCCTCAGGCCCTCAGCTTTGAGCAACCAGACAGCAAGCTTTGTGGACCAAAGAACACAGGACCCTCACTCAGGGTGGAGTAAGTGTTCCGAAGCACTATTCCAAGAAAAGAATCTGGCAGCTCTGCAGAGGGATCTATGTGACTCTCATGGACCCCACCCCAAGAGCTTGCTAATGGCATAACCACCCAAATGAAGAAACCAACTCATCTTTCCTCTCTCTCCCTCTCTCTGCCTGCTCTGGTACCGATTCATATCTATGCATTGTCTTCCAGCATCAGTTGTGTGATCTCATCCATCCACCTCTCCATCTATCTACTCACTGTCCATCCATATATACATACATGCATGCATCCAGCTGACTATTCACCCATTCATGCATATATAGATCTCTACTGCACACCAAGAACTGAGTTAGGCATGCAGTGCCTAACTTTAAACAAGAGACTCCTGATTCTGGCCCTTTCAAAGCTCAGGGTCTTATGAAAGAGACGAACAGACAGGAATATAGAGAGGAAAGCCATGATGTAGGTGGTAGACCAGTGCTTTCAAACTCGTGGCCTATGGAATGAATTCATTCCACAGATATATTCTGTTTGGCCTTCAGAGATTTTTTTGTGTGTGTGAAAAATAACATGTTTCATAAAATTTCTAATTTTCAGGCTCTCATGAAAAGTCAGGGGATCTGGCAACCCTGAACTGCCATTCTCACATGGTGACAATCACTAGAACCTAAAAGCAGAACTCCTCCAGCTCTCCCCAGCCCCGCAGCTCATCCTACATGTGGCCTGGCCCCGCCAGGCATTTCCATCAGCCTGCCTAGAGCAGAGTCAGGAGGATTCAACACAGCAAAAGAGATCTGAGCCTCAAAGGTCTGTCCTCAGAATAGCTAACAAGGCTGAGCTATGGTGAAAACCACAAGCCCTTGCTCTGATGGTGTCGTCGCCAGGGATGTGTAAGCTGGGGAGAGGTGAGGATGAAGGGTTCGGGGAACACCGTCGTAAGCACAGGCTCTGGGGACCATCAGCCCAAACCACCAGCTGCGTCCGGAACCCTCAGAAATGCGCATTGTCTCAGCCACGCCTCCACACAGGTGTCCCGGCCGCCACCCCTACTTCTCCAGCTGTTCCTGATTCAGGGCATTCTTCAAGCTCAATCTGCCCCCCAAGTTTGGTTGTGGGCTATCATAGTACCATGGACTCCTCTTATCAGGATTTGGATGAAGTAATTAACTAGGCAGTTTGTCCCTGAAGGTTTGTGCTTCTGTTTGGTTTCTTAAGGTTCAAGCAACAGAAACAGACTCAGGCTGATGTTAGCCAGAGGGAACTGGTGGGCTCAAAGCAGAGGCTGAGAACTTCATGAAGCCTCAAGGACCTGCCTGGGACCCACGCAGGATCCAAAGCAGTGTCAGAGGGCTGGATGCCAGGGCCTCAGGAGTCTGAGCAGAGGCATGCTGGTTGGTACACCACCCCTGATGAGTAGAATCCAACCCCTTTTTCTCTTTGTCCCTCTGTTGGAGTCCGGGTTTCCCTGGTGACTCAGCTGGTAAAGAATCCACCTGCAATGCGGGAGACCTGAGTTCGATCCCTGGGTTGGGAAGATTCCCCTAGAGAAGGAAATGGCCACCCACTCCAGTATTCTGGCCTGGAGAATTCCATGGGGTTGCAAAGAGTCGGACACAACTGAGTGACTTTCACTGCACTGGAGTCTGCAGTTCCAAAGAAGAATGGCCATGGGTTAGTTTATGGGCCATGAGTCAGCCCTTTAGCTAGGAGTTCTTGACTTCACTCTCATTGTTTAGCCGCTCAGTCATGTCCAACTCTTGCGACCTCCTGGACTGTAGACTGCCGGGCCCCTCTGGGGGATTTCCTAGGCAAGAATACTGGAGTGGGTTGCTGTTTCCTTCTCCAGGGGATCTTCCTGACCCAGGAATCAAACTCTGGGTTTTCCGTATTACAGGTAGATTCTTTACCACTGAGCACCAGGGAGGCTCTCACTCCCAGTAGCTATAGCCGAAGAATGGAGGAAATTTTGCCAGGGACTGAAGTTGGGCTCCTTTGTGCTTTGCTTTTGTAGATTTGACTTGGGGAACATCCAAATGTGCTACACAATTATGAAACAAAATTAAAAACTCACTAAGTAAAAAATCAAGTGAAACAAACCTTTGCGAAAGTTGGTGATATAATCACATAGAGAAGAACTATTCCTTAAAAAAAAAAAAAAAAAAAACAGAGTAATTTGACTGTACATCTCTGGTAGGATATACCTGAAGAGCTTTAAGGATGAAAATAACTGTGAAGAAGAAAAAAAATGTGCTAAGTGTCTCCCATGTGTCCTGTCTCTGTGAGATGCTATAAAACACTGATGGATAAGGTGACATCCCTGCCCTCCTGGAGTCTGTCATGTTGTACCCTCCACTACACCATCCATATTCCTTTGCAATATCATCCCAGTTTCCTTAAAATTTTTATTACTATGGAAGACTTCAAACACATGCAAATGTAGTCAGTGTAGTTTAGTAAAATCCCAGCATCCATCACCTAGGATGACCCATTATCAGCCTTGTTTCATTCTATGCCCACTCCCATTCATCTCCCTCATCCTGTATTTTTCTGTAGCAAACTGCAGACTTCATATTATTTCAATATGCCTTTGTAAGTATTTCAGAATATCTCTCTAAAAGATAATGACTCTCTCAAAAAAATAAATAAATAACCGCAGTATCATTATCACACCTAGAACAAACAACAATCCTTTAAGAGCATCAAACGTTCAGTGTTCAGCTTTCCAGTTATTTCATAAACACTGTAAAATGTTTTAGGTCTTCCCTGGTGGCTCAGTGGTAAAGAATCCGCCTACCCATGTGGACGTGCAGATTCGATTCCTGGGTGAGGAAGATCCCCTGGAAGAGGGCATGGCAACCCACTCTAGTATTCTTACCTGGGAAATCCCATGGAGAGAGGAGCCTGGAGGACTATACAGTCAGTGGGGTCGTAAAAGGGTGGGACATGACAGAACGACTAAGCAACAACAACGATAAAATGTTTTATGTGTTGTTTGAAATTGTTTACACACTGTGACTGGTGATATGTCTGTCGCTGAAGGTGATTGTTTAAAATTTTTACTGGAGAATAGTTGCTTTATGATGTTGTGTTACTTTCTGTGGTCAGCAAAGTGACTCAGCTCTCCGTGTATATGTATATATATCCCCTCTTTTTTGCATTTCCTCCCCGTTTAGGTCACCACAGAGCATTGAGTAGAGTTCTCAGCACGATCTCATTAGTCACCTATCCTGTACATAGTACTGTATATATGTCAATACCAATCTCCCAATTCGTCCTACCTCCCATTTTCCCACTTGGTGTCCATACATTTGTTCTCTGCGCCTCTGTTTCTGCTTTGAAGACAATTTATGGCTTCTCTCTCCATTATTTTCCCCTTTACGATGTATTTCTTTAGAGAAAAAGAAAAAAAACAAAAGCTGCGTTGCTTTTCCTGTAGTTTTCCAGAAATCCGGAGTGTCTGGATTCGGTTGCTTACCTCAGCGTGGTGTTGCTTCCCACGTCCCTTTGCTCTCTGAATTTCCTGGAGACTTTCACTTTCCACAAGTGTGTGCTGAGCATTTGTCGTGTGGCCCATCCACACCGAGACGTGTTGTACCAGATTTCAAAGGCCAGCTGGGCAAAGAAAAGCAGAAGCTGTTTCACTGATCATTTTCATATTGATTATATGCAGAAATATAGACATCCAATTATGAACCGAGAATGTTTTGGAGAGACTGGGTGAAATAAGATATTAAAATGAATTCCTCCCTTAGTAGTAGCGGTGCTCGTGGCTCTGTCCTGTTCTACCTGCGACCCCATGGACTGTAGCCCGCCAGGTTCCTCTGTCCATGGGATCCTCCAGGCAAGAATACTGGAGTGAGTTGCCATTTCCTCCTCCAGGGGATCTTCCCCACCCAGGGATTGAATTTGGTTCTCCCCGTCTGAGCTACAGGGATGGAATTAATGGAAAATATCCCTCGTTTCATTCTTGGAAGTCTTTCCTTTATGACTTCTCTGGAAATTTCTCATGGGAAGAAAAATAATCACTGTAAATTCTGTAACATCCAAACAGTTTGCTCGTTTCAACAGGACAAGGGACATGGTACTCTTCAGCCTGGTGGCCTATTGTCCATGGGGTCGCAGAGAGTCAGACATGACTTAGCAACTGAGCAACAATAGCAACTCTTTTTATAACCTCAAAATACTTAATCTATTGCATGAAACACTATTGGTGCTCAATAAATATGATTTTTGAGTGAATGAATGCATGACTGAATAAGAAAAAAATAAGATAACTCCACTTGCTTCCTTTTACTTTTTTTCAATGTACTTTCCAGAAAATTTTAAATTACACATGTGATAAGTTGAGTCACTTTTGTGTGTGTTTCACTGGACAGAGCTGTGCTAGGGGCCTGATCAGATTTCCCTTTAATTTTCTGGCAGTTTTAGGGCTGTGTTATGTTCTTCTGTCACGAAGCCCTTGGTGTCTGCTGGCCTCCCTTTCTGTGATGTTTGCAACCACTGAAGCCCAAAGTCTGGGTCCACGAGCACATGTGTGCTCACTCAGTCGTGTCCGACTCTCTTTGCAACTCCATGGACTGTAGCCCTCCAGGCTCCTCTGTCCATGGGATTCTCCAGGCAGGAATACTGGAGTGGGTTGTCATTTCTTCCTCCAGGGGATCTTCCTGACCCAGGGAATCGAACCCGTGTCTCCTGTCTCCTGCGTCTCGGGAGAATTCTTTACCGTCAAGCCACCAGGGAATCCCATTCTATTACTTCATCTTTATTTATTCGCTGCCATTCTCTAAGGAAAATTCTTAGGGGAATTGCCAGCCTCTCGGAGAGCTTTTCTCCATTGTCCCTGTATAAGGCAACTCAGGGTAGATTCTTTCAGAGCTGCATCCCAGCCAGAGGAGGTGCCGGGTAAGTGTTGAGTGAAGGGATGGAGGGGTTCACAAATGGACAAAGCCCCAAAGCATCACACAGGCCGCCTGAGTGCTCAACCCGGCTCTGCTGCGTGCTGAGGGTCAGGCCCCCCTCTGGATTCCTCTTGTGGGGTGAGCAGGCGGGCAGTCTGGTCACTGAAGCGTGGTTTCAGCTCTGAGGGCTTCTCCCTCTGCAGGAATGTCCCTGCATCAGCTCATGCTTCTAGAGGCCTCTCTCTCGCCAGGGCTGAGCCGGGGCCAGGTGGCAGCTGAATTAAAGTGACACCCCACAGCTAAGAATCCAAAAACTAATTAACCTCAGCCCATCAGACACAGGGGAGGCCAGTCTGGCCAGCGCTCTGATGGCAGGTGGCATTAATACCTAATGGTACATTCTAATTGCTGTCTTTTCCCAAGTCCCTCCTGGTTCCCAAAGCACTTTCAATCAGGCAGAGAGCATCCACAGAGCACCTCTGAGCCCTGGTCCCTGGGGGAAAGAGGCCATGAGACAGAAAGCTCCCCACCAGGAGCTAACAGGTGAGAGAGCCAAGCGAGATTTAACATTCAGAGAAGAGCAAAGAGCCGAGCAGCCCAGGGCAACGGCGACGGCTGCTCCCACCTCCGGAGGTTGTCAGAAAAACTGGGGGATGTGACATTCCTGGCATTCTGCTAGGGGCATCTAAAGGCTCCTAACCAACCTTTGTTGTTGTTTGGTCACTCAGTTATATGTGACTCTTTGCGACCCCGTGGACTGTAGCCCACCAATCTCCTCTGTCCAGGGGATTTCCCAGGCAAGAATCCTGGAGTGGGTTGCCATGCCCTCCTGCAGGGGATCCTCCCAACCCAGGGATCAAACCTGGGTCTCCTCTGTTGCAGGCAGATTCTTTCCCATCTGAGCCACCAGTGCTCTGAGCAACTGAGATACGGCAGTGGAAAAAAGAAAAAGGCAGAGCTCTTATTCCAGTAGGGGTGGGGCCGCCCGGTTGCACACCTCCAGGAGGTGACGCTGCCCTGTCACACTGTAATCTGTGCAAACGGTGACCTCAGGCGTTGTGCAGTGCACAGCCTGTGCAACAGGACATGGCTCTCCCTGTCGGAGGAGACACACACAGGCAAGTACAGCATGTAGCATGTGAGATGGTGAGAAATGCGGAGGGACATAAGGCAGAGAATACAGACAGGGTGCAGGCCGGGGGCGGGCGTGGCCAGGGACGGGCTCCCTGAGAAGATGACTGTATTAGTCAGAATCTCAGCAGGGAGCAGCTGCCACGGCAAATGGGTCATTGGAGAAGAGTGAGCAGAGGGACTGCTTTCAACAATACGGGCAGGACGGAGGGAATCTATAGGGACAGTGGTGCGGGACTGCTGTCCGCCGGGGCTGGAAGGACAGGAGACAGGACAGAGGACAAAGAGGAGGAAGGCTGTGTGCACACGGCCTGCAACAGCCATCTGGGAAGAGAGTCTGAGAATAAATACCCAACCTCACTCCTCTCTTCCTGATCATCTCCTTCTCACAGTTTCCCTCACAGACAAAACCCAGTGGGAGCTGGAGGAGAAAGGAGTTTGTGGGTTTAGTCCCCACAGTCAGCCCCTGGGGGACAGAGCAAGGTAGAAAAGGGTGTGGAGTGGATCCAGGTGTTTAAATGGAAGATACTCACATATGAGCAGAGACCTGAAGGAAGCAAGGTCAAGGGGACACCTGGAGAAGAGCGTTTCAGGCAGAGGATAAAGCATGGGCAAAGGCCCTGTGGTGGGCGAGGGGCTGGCATATTTACATGGCTGCAGAGAGAGAAAAGTGCATGAAATCCCAAGACAGCAGAGGTGCTGGGCAGCGGCTCCTGGATGCAGTGAGTAGCCCTGGAGGGTGGGGAGCAGAGGAGGGCAAGCTCTGCCCTCGGTTTTGGTAGCATCCCTCTGGCTCCACGCAGAGAGCAGGCAGAGCGGGGCAGACATGGAGGCCAGGAGAGCAGGGATGAGGCTGGGCGGCTGGCCCAGGTGAGAGGCATGGTTGCCGGCACAGGGGCGGTGGGAGCGGAGGTGGTGACCCAGGGTTGGATTCCGATTCTGTTCTGCAGGTGGTGGGATGGAGTTTTCTGATGGATTGGTTGTGGGTGGGGCGATGGGAGAAAAAGCACTTGTTACCCCAGTCCATTTTCCTTCAACCACTTATTCACGGGCCATAAGCATCCCTTTTAAGAGGTTGCTTGAGGAAGGAGAACCTATGATATCTGCAAATTCTCTGTGATGCCTCTGGGGATTATTGTTGGCTGTGGGCTGGGGATAGAGCATAATGATGGTGTTATGGTTCTATTTGAAAGGGAGGTGTCTCTTAGAGTTATGGTCTGAAATACTTGTTTACAGAAAAATGATAAGAAGGCTGAAATTTTCTCCATTGTAACACGGAAGCGGGTGAGGCTATAGAGGAAATGAAATTTCCATTGAGATGGGCAATGGTTCATGGGTGTTTCGTTACACTCCGCTCTCTACTCTGGTGTAGCGTTAGTTTTTCCAAAATAAAATATGTGTTTAAATCTCTTTTGTGGATCCATGTGATGGAACTGTTCTGTCTTGACTGGGACCACCGTGTGGCGGTGGTCGTGTGGATCCATGCGTTGGATACATTTGCAAAAAATGGATTCTACACACACATGCGTGAGTGTATGTAAAACTGGTGACATCTGAATAAGGTCAATGGACTGTGTCAATGGCAATATCCTGATTGTGATATTGTGCTGAAGTTATGAAAGATGTCGCCTCTGGTGGGAAATGGATGAAGGTTATATGGGACCTCCCAACAAGTATTTCTTACCATTGCCTGTGAATCAACAATTATCTCTAAATCTAAAAAAATTCAAGTCCCTTTAAAAGATTAGAGGTGAAAATTACCATTGGAAAGGATATGGAGAAACCAAAACCCTTTTGCACTGTTGATGGAGATGTAAAATGGCGAAAACACTGTTCAAAACAGTAAGGCAATTCCTCAAAAACTTAAACACAGAATTACCATATGATCCAAACATTCCACTTCTGGGTATATATTTAAAAGAGTTGAAAATAGGAACTCGACGAGTTATTTGTACACCCATGTCCATAGCGGCATTATTCTTGATAGCCAAAAGGTGGAAACAAGCCAAATGTCCACTGGTAGGTGAATGCGTAGGTAATATGGGGTACATCATACAATAGAATATAATTCAGCCTTTAAAAGGAATGAAATTCTGACATGTGCTACACCATGGATGAACCCTGAAGACCTTAGGCTAAGTGAAATAAGTCAGACGCAGTAAGACAAGCATCACATGATTCTCTGACATGGGGTCCCTATAGAGTAGTTAAATCCATAGAGACAGAAAGCAGAAGGGTGGTTGCTGGGGGCTGGGAGAGAGAAGAACGGGCACTTAGATCCTGCGTTTCAGTTCAGGTAGCTGAGAATGTTCTGGAGATGGATGGTGGTAATGGTTGTACAACACTGCAGATATACACTTAACGTTGTTCAACTGCACACTTAGAAATGACCAAGGTGGTAAATTTTATGTTATGTGTATTTACAACAGTAAAAGAGATTAGGTAAAAGCAGGTCCATGATGTCTCAAAAAAGATAAACAAGGACTATAATCCATGTGACTAGCTTCCCTTCTCCCCTGTGCAGAGTGACATCATCCAAGGCAGAGGGAAAACTACAGTTAGACTCTGTCTCAGTGCCTGGGTTTCCTTTTTGGTGCATCAGAAGTATCCTGGGCAGGGGTCTCTGATGTCCCCGATATGGGAGTCCCTGAGACAGTAAGGAATCAGCCAGCAAATGGTCAATGAACACCCGGGGTGACAGCCATCTAAGGGATCAACAGGCTCTGATAACACATATGGGACCTGAGCAACAAGTTAACTCCTGCTCATCCTTCAGAGCCCAGCTCCTAATGTCTCTTTCCCAAGGAAGTCTTCCCTGACTTCCTGGACTAGAGCATGTGTCTCTATTTCAGAATCACCCTGTATCCCAGTTTGTCCAGGATGGTCCCAGTTTATGCCAGTTGCTCGGGCATAGTTATTAGTGGCAATTACTTTCATCTCAAAGAGGTCCATGTAAATCATATGTTCACCCCACCTATTATAGATTGTCCAATTATTTGTGACCCCACGGACTGTAGCCCACAAGACTCCTCCGTCCATGGAATTTTCCGGGCAAGAATATTGGAGTGGGTTGCCATTTCCTCTTCCAGGGGGATCTTCCCCACCCAGGGATCAAACCCATGTCTCTTGCATCTCCTGCCTTGGCAAGTGGATTCTTTACCAACTGCACCACCTGGGAAACTTAGATTCTCCGAGCATCTCTTAGTTGTGACTCAGACACCTTGCGAGGTCCACCTCCTAGATGTGGTGTGAAAGATTCCGAGGGCAGGGGCATGCCTGCCTTGTGCGCTGTTATAGCCACAACGCCTAGCACCGTGCTTTATGTTGAACACGAGCTCAACCAATATTGGCTGGGTTAATGAATGTCTTCATTATTTTGTGAGTGTCTGCAGTGGTCCTGGAGCTGCCCCTTGAAGATTCCCTCCTGGGAAGAGTGTGTTTGGCTGACAGCCTCCAGCTGGTGCCCCAGCTGCTCCCAGACAAAGACTGCACCTGGTGGGGGTACTGGAGCTAGGCCTTCTCCTCCCAGTGGGGGCTTCTCTAACAGGGCCCCCCTCAGCCTGGCAGCCTGAGGCTCCTTCAGTCCAAGCCTCTGCTTCCCTCTCTCCTTTTACAGGTGTCCGACCACCACTGCAATCTGAGGCTCTCCTGCCTCTCTCTCTGCTTTATTTCTCACAAGTCGCTCCCCAATAAGTCCCTTGCGTTGCCTCTTGTCTGGAGGTCTGCTTCCTGGAGGACCTGGCGTTCTATCACAGTAAGACTGGGAACCAGGGTCCAGCGTTCTGTTCCCACCAAGACACGCCCCCCTGCTTGGAGGGAGGTGCCCCCCAGCCCAGCCTGCTCAGTCATCACTGAGTCAGCTGCTGGAGAATATGACCTCGGGCCAGTTCTCTTGTGCGTTCACAGATTTTTCTTTGCCATTTCTCTACTTGCTGCTGCTGTTTAGTCACTCAGCCATGTCTGACTCTTTTCGACCCCACTGACTGTAGCCCGCCTGCTCTGTCCGTAGGCTTTCCCAGGCAAGAATACTGTGGTGGATAGCCATTCCCTTCTCCAGGGGATCTCCCCAATCCAGGGATCAAACACAGGTCTCATGCATGGGCAGACAAATTCCTTACCACTTACTCTTGCCCCAGGGAGCTCAGGAAAGTTTCTTCCTCTCTTTCATTCCTTTCTCTCTCTCTCTCTCTCTCACTTTCTCTTCTTCCCTATGGACTCAACCATTGATAGTTTCTCTCCAGCTCTAATTTTTTTTTAACTGCTCTCTCCAAAAGTTAGCTTTATGAATGTGAGTTTTTCCCACAATGCTTCCCTGGTGGCTCAGACGGTAAAGAACCTGCCTGCAATGCAGGAGTCCTAAGTTGGATCCCTGGGTGGGGAAGATCCCCTGGAGAAGGGCATGGCAACCACTCCAGTATTCTTGCCTGGAGAATTCAATGGACAGCACAGCCTTGTGGATTACCATCCATGGGGTTACCAAGTGTCAGACATGACCGAGTGACTAAATCTAAAGCAACCTAAATCTGAAACAACTAAGAGTAAAATATTAACAACGAGCAACACACAACTTGTGAAGCCCTTGAAAGTATTCAGACACTGACGTCGGCACCTTCACAAATGTCGAGGCTCCTCTAATTAAATCTGCTTTTCTCCAGCTGCAATATTCAAGATCAATTAAATAGATAAAGGGCATTGATTAAACAGGCGCTAGCTCCGCTGGTACACAAGCCTGGCTGCACATCAGAATCCCCTGGAAGCTTTTTAAAAACAGCAATGCCCAGGCCCCACTCCAAGAGGTTTCAGATCTCACTGTTCGAAAATGAGGCCTGTGTGTCCGACTCCTGGAGGGGTTAGAATGTGCATCCAGGGTTAGAATCCACGTTGCAAGAAGTCTCACGCATGCTTTAGTAAACTGGGTCAGATGAGCACTACTAGCTCATTTTGCCAATGAGGAACCTGGGGCTCAGGGACCTGGAGAAAGTAGAACCCAGAAGTCCTAGGTCTGTGGCCCAGGGCAGCGGCAGCCTGGAGCTGAGACAGAGGAGGGGAGGAGCTTCCCCTCCACCCCACCCCCAGTCCACCTCCACCCAAGCAATTCACCAGCTGTCAATTATGGTCATTCTTTACATTAAGACTCAAGGTCCTGTTTTGTTCTCTTAACAAATGGGCACATCCGGAAACAGTTATTTACAGCCACCCCTGGGGGTCAGAATCTTATTGTCGTGGATGTGATTGCAGAGCCCGGCACAGAGCTTGGGCCAAAACTTGAAACTTCAAATATTTGCTTCAAAATGTTTGCTGAAGGACTGTTTAGATATACGGCAGACTGGACAGATGAGTAGCTGGACAGAGAGAGAGACATGAGTGGATGGTGTTAAGCAGATAAATGATTATAAACAGAAGGATGGACAGTTGAGTGAATGGAAGGATAGATGGAAGAGCAAATGCAACCATAAATGTGTCTACACCCTGCCTTGTGTCACAAAGGATCTGATATACTGAAAAGGATTTGACATACTTAAAAGGGCTTGAGATACTTACAGTAAAATTAAAAAAAAATAAAATGTGAGCACCCTCTCTGGACCTGACTCTGCTCCAGGCATTAGAACGCCTCCGTGAACAAGAGGCAAAGGTGCTCCCCTCGTGAACCTCATGTGTTAGCAGCATGAGTCAGACAATAAGCAGTGAAGATAAATGAGGAAAGGACAGAGTGTGTTAGAAGGTGGAGAGCTGTTGGTGAGAGAAAAGGGCAGGAAAAGGGAGGCTGGAAAAGCCAGAGAGGCAGAGCTGGGACGCAGCTCTAACTGGGGAGGTCAGGGAAGGCCTCTTGGGGGAGGTGACCTCTGAGCAAAGAGAGAAGGAGGCAGGGGAGGGAGCCTTGCAGAGATCTAGGGGTAGGGGAAAGGCCTCGGCAAAGACTCCCGGGCGGGCGGCAGTGTGCCTGCTGAGTGTGAAAGATTGTATCAGAGGCCAAGCAGCTGGAACAGGGGGAGTGAAGGGGACTGTAGAAGGGGGTCAGAGGCAACAGGGTATCCAGGTCACACAGGGCCTTACAGGTGATGGTGAGGACTTTGGCAAATTTTTGCTGACATGGGAGTGCTTGGAGGGTGTTGGGCAGGGCAGGGATGTGATCTGGCTTAGGTTTTATTTATTTTAATTTTTAAAGAAATGTAATAAAGACATTTATTAGGGAATCTCATTAAAAACAAAAAAATTCAAATGGAATTCAGCCCTGCAAGTGTTCACATGCTGTGAATGTCTCTAATGCTATTTAGTTTAAAAAAAAAAACAAAAAACGGCTTAGATTTTAAAAGAACCCCTCTGGCCACCCAGGTATAAATCAGCAGGCTTTTGGAGGTCAGGGTAGAGACAGAACAGTGAGAAGTCATCCAGCTGAGGGGATGGGAGCTCCCACCAGGGTGGTGACCCGGAAAGAGATGAGAGGTGGTTAGAGTCTGCATATATCCTGACGGGAGACCCAACAGGAGGTCATGGCAGTGTGGATACTGGTGTGAGAGAGAAACCAAGTTTGATGCTGGGGTTTGGGCCTGAGTAACTGCAAGAAGCGAGTTGCCATCAAGCTACACGGGGAAAGCTGAAGTCAGATCAAGGTTTTGGTGGGGTGGGGCTGAGGGGTCAACATGGAGTTTGGTTTTGGACACGCGGGTTTTACATGCATTGGGTACCCAATGGAGGTAGCAGGTAGGCGTTCGATGTGAGCTGGAATCCAGGAGCGGTCTAGGTTGGAGATATAAATGTGGAGTCACTGACATGTGAGTGGTATTTAAAGTGATGAGATCAGGGGAGGTTACCAAGAAAGTGATATAGAGAAGAGACGAGAATCAAGGACTGAGCCCCTGGGTCGTCCCGACATTAAGAGGTTGCAAATGAAGAGAACCAGTGGAGGAGAGTGAGAGGGAGAGCCCAGTGAGGTAGGGGGACAACCAGGACTGCATGGGGTCCAGGAATCAAGGGAAGAAGGGAGCAATGGGGCCACGCCACGCAGGAGACGGGGACCGAGAACTGACTGTCGAGTTTGTCACAAGGAGGCTCCTGGCAGTCTTGATGCGGGGGGTCGCCTGTGGAGTAGCAGGAGTGAACACCTTGATTGGAACGGGTTTAAGAAAATTGGGAGAGAGGCATCAGCTAAAAAATGAGTCTACAGCCTGAAAGTAGACAGTGCTTTATTCAGTGGGAAGATCTTAGGACTTCAGGCCCGGGAGACAGCATCTCAAGGGGCCCTGGGAGACTGCTCAGAGGAGGTGGGGGAAGGAGTCAGGATATACAGAAGCTTGTAACAAAGGAGGGCAGGCAGTCTGAACATCAAAGATTACTGTTAATTAAGGAAAACCAGAAGTCTCTTCCATGTATGGGAAGATGCAAGAGTCCGGGGATTATTGAAGTCATCCCTTTCATATGCGTCTCAGCTATCTGGGGCCAGCATCGATCATGTTTTTTGATTTCTCCATCCCCGCCCCACCACCACCCAGCTCCTCAGCAATCATTGGGTGGGGCAGGGCGGGGAGGAGAGGTGGCACCTACTGGATCATAGGCTCTGTTTTCCCTTTTGGGAGCCCTTGTTCACATTTGGAGGCCCGAAATCGCTGATGGCTGTTACATCCTAGTTTGTTGATACGGCAAGAGGCATTTCATTTCACAGAGGAATTGGAAAGACTGAGGCTGGAGAGCACCTTGGAAAAGGGGAGTGTGGAAGTTAGTTGGTTGTGGGCCCCCAGTGACCTTGCCTCCTGCTGTTCAAGTCCTGGTGTAGCCCTTACCCTCACAGCTAGGCTGTCCCTGTGATTGGCTTTAGCCAGCAGAATGTGGCAAAAGCCACACTGGGCCAGTTCCAGGCCTAGGCCTTAAGGAGGCCTGGCAGCTTTTGCACTTTAGGAACCAGGCCACGTGGAGGGGAGAATGGAGGCCTTGGGCTCTACAGGCCAAACTGAGATCCAGCCAACAGCCAGCACCAACCGTGGACCTGGTGACATCCTAGCCCAGTGGAGCCTACAGCCCCAACTGATACAACGTGAAACCAAATAACCACCCATCTAAGCCCCTTCTACCCACCAACTGTTGCTTTTCATTTGCTCAGTTGTGTCCAACTCTTTGTGACCCCATGGACTGCAGCACGCCAGGCTTCCCTGTCCTTCACCATCTCCTAGTTTGCTCAAACTCATGCCCATAGAGTCGGTGATGCCATCCAACCATCTCATCCTCTGTCATCCCCTTCCCCTCCTGCCCTCAATCTTTCCCAGCATCGGGATCTTTTCCAATGAGTCAGCTCTTCTCATCACGTGGCCAATGTATTGGAGCTTCAGCTTCAGCATCAGTCCTTCCAATTAATATTCAGGACTGATTTCCTTTAGGATGGACTGATTTGATCCCCTTGCAGTCCCAGAGACTCTCAAGAGTCTACTCCAGCACCACAGTTCGAAAACATCAGTTCTTTGGCATTCAGCCTTCTTTATGGTCCAGTTCTCACATCTATAAATGACTACTGGAAAAACCATAGCTTTGACTAAACAGACCTTTGTCAGCAAAATAATGTCTTTGCTTTTTAATATGCTGTCTAGGTTTGTCATAGCTTTCCTTCCAAGGAGCAAGCATCTTTTAATTTCATGGCTGCAGTTACCATCTGCAATGATTTTGGAGCCCAAGAAAATAAAACTGATGAGATAATAAAAGGGTGATGGTTTGAAAGCCACCAAGTTTGGGGTGGACTGTTACATAGCAATAACTAACCCGACAGGGAGACATGAAGGAGTAGCTGGAAGGGGAAGAGGAGTCAAGAAGATTGTTTTGCTGCTCTTGTTGTTTTAAGGATGGGGAAATAACGGTGTGTTTGTATGCTTAGGAGAATGATCCACAGGAGGTTAAAAATGATGCTATGAAAGAAGAGAGAGCATTGCTGGAGAGACGTCCTTGAGCAGAGGAAGGGAGTGGGGTCCAACACACAACACAGATGTGCAAGAGTCAGGTCAGCTCACCGGTGGCAGTGGGTAGGCAGGATGAGAATCGGGTGGAGATGCTGGTGAGAAGGTGGGTGCGTGGTGGGTCTGTGGATGTTCTGACTGCTTTGAGTGGGGTCCAACACACAACACAGATGTGCAAGAGTCAGGTCAGCTCACCGGTGGCAGTGGGTAGGCAGGATGAGAATCGGGTGGAGATGCTGGTGAGAAGGTGGGTGCGTGGTGGGTCTGTGGATGTTCTGACTGCTTTGAGTGGGGTCCAACACACAACACAGATGTGCAAGAGTCAGGTCAGCTCACCGGTGGCAGTGGGTAGGCAGGATGAGAATCGGGTGGAGATGCTGGTGAGAAGGTGGGTGCGTGGTGGGTCTGTGGATGTTCTGACTGCTTTGATGAGCTCAGTGAACAGGAAGCCAAGATTGGGGACTGGGGAGGAGGCACAGAAACATTTAGAGAGCCAAGGAGTGAATGAATAGGGAGGTCAAGTCCAACTGCCAGGCAGCGTGGAGGGCTCTCTTAACATTCAAGGTCATGAGTTTAAGGCGAGCACAGCCAGAACGCTTGCGAGCTCTTCTCCAGCCTGCTCCAGCAGCAGCTGCGCGGGGGTGGAGGCCGGGGCTGCTGAGAGTGGGACACGGCCAGGGTTGGCGGCTTGGCCAAGTGAGCGTGGAAAACAGACATGATGAGTGAGGAAATAAAGACCTGAGGAACAGGAAGCTCAGATCAAAAAGCTCAAGACCAGCAGTGCAATGGGAAAGCAGACCACGGAGTAGAAGGGAAGGAAGAAGGAAAGCAAGAAGGGAACACGCTCGGGTTTTGGATCCACATTATCAGGCGATTGCACCCAAGTGTGGATGGGTTGCACATCACGCCCAGAGAACACATTTTGATGGAAGGGCAGGCAGGGAGCCGGGAGGGTGCCGGGAGCCTGGGGCAGGTGACAGGTGACAGCTAACACACCTGCCAGCACCGCCACCCCTCACATCCGCCCCCACCCCGCCCTGAGACAAACAGGCTCCTTTGTAATTCGCTTTCTGTTGTAGTTACCCTCAGACAGAGGCTCTGTCCCTCCTCTCCGTCTCCCTCTGGCCTCTGAACCTCCCCCTCCCAGGTTTCAGGGCTGAAACCCCGGGAACCTTCTCTCCCCAGAACATCCTGAACGGCCAAGTCCAGAGCGCAGAGGCGAGCAGCAGTCCCAGCATCTTGGCAGCCAGAGAGCCAGCCTTGGCTTCCAGGCTGAGAGAGCAAGGTGGTCTGGCCACACACAGCCCAGACCTGTTGACCCCTCACCACAGGCACACCCCAGGATTCTGGGACGAAAGCCAGACCCCATCAGGAGATGGGCTCCCCACACAAGCTCCCACACCTTTCTATGTGTCCGCCCAGCCATCAGCTGCCCTCCTGTTCCCAGCAGAATCACCTATTAAAAAATGCAAATGACAGGGCCCCTGCCCCAAGCTGGCAGTAGTATCTAGGGAAGCTTAGTTCCTTCAAATTCCCCTGGGATGCCTGCAATGTGGGAGACCCAGTTTCGATCCCTGAGTTGGGAAGATCCCCCCGGAGAAGGGAATGGCTACCCACTCCTGTATTCTTGCCTGGGGAATCCCATGGACAGAGGAGCCTGGTGGGCTACATTCGAGGGGGCCACAAAGGGTCGGATATGAGCGACTAACATCTTCACTTTCTCCCAGTGGTCAAGACACAGTCAAGGTTGAAAAGGGCCTCTTCCTCTCTGTGGGCCTCGGTCTCCCCCGTTTGTTATCAGAGTTAGCCCAGGAGTCTAGACGCAGGCTTACGGAGGTGAGGGCTGATGGCTTTTCTAGCTCTTGGTCTGAGGAATCTAAGAGGCTCCAAGAGGGCCGGAGGAATCTGCCTGCCGATGCTTGAGGCTGACTTGGGCTCTCACGCACCTCTCCGGTGCCTCCCAGCAGCCTCTCAGGTGACCAGGGTGAGTCCCAGATGGGCCAGGTGTGAAGGGTGTCACTGCACAGGCGGAGGGGGTTTCCTCCCCTCCCCATCACCCTTCCCCTTATCCACGCAGCTGCTGCCCACCCCGAGATTTCCTCCGGTAAAATCTTCACTGCCAGTCTGCATCCCCTACTTCGGGGGCAGGGGTGGGGGAGGCTGGTGGCGGTGTGGGTTCTGTATAGCCTGGAGGCAGGGTGAGTTGGAAAATGGGGAGAAGACTCGATCAGGCTGAGTCACTTCAAGAAGTGGGTGGAGAGACCAGTCCCAGACAAAAGGTCGCTTCCTGTGCGTGTTTCATGGCTATAGCCATGGGAACTTGTCAATCAGGGGAGCCCCAGGGTGGATTTTCACTTAAGAAAAGTCACTCCGCTCCTGCCCCGGTGGAGCTTGGGACGGACGGGAAGAAGTCAGCCAGCCGTGAGGTTGCACACGACCAAGAAGCCTGAGCCTGTTCGGGTACCCACCGCCTCGGCTGGGGTGCGGAGAGGAGGAGGAAGGACAGGTGACGGCCGTGGGAGCCGATTGGCTGGCGGCGCGAAGGGGCGGAGTCAAGGGCCCCCGGTGTTTGGCTTGAGAGCCTGATCGATGGAGTGCAGGTATCTTTCAAGGAGATGCGAAAGCGAGGGAAAGGACCATATTATCTCCAGAGTTAAGCCCCTAGTGCCAGGCACGTGCCTGGCAGACCGGCTGTAAAGGTGCTGAGGTGCTTCCATGTCCTCTTGGTGAGACCTGGGCAAGACTGTTTCTGTTTTTGTGGCAGGAAAGTGACCTGGGCTTTGACAGTAGGGTTACTGTCCCCACCGGACCCAAAGGTACTCCGGTGTGACCTAGAAAAAGGCGACTCCCAGAGAATGGGAGAAAATAATTACAAACCAAATGTCTCATATGCATCTAGTGTCTAGAACATATTAAAAAAATTCTTAAGGTCAATACTAAAAAAGCAAACAACCCAGCTGAATTTTTTTTTTTTAAAATGGGCAAAAGATTTGAATAGACCTTTCTCCAGAGAAGACATACAATGGCCAATAAGTATATGCAAAGGTGCTCAACATCATTAGTCATTAGGGAAAAGCAAATCAAAGCCAAAGAGATACAACTTCACACCCATTCAGATGGATGTGTAAAAGGGTGGGGGAAGATAAGTTGGCAAGGATATGCAGAGACTTTAGGATTCTCAGACATTGCTGATGGAAATGTAGAATGCTGCAGCTGCCCTGGAAAACAGGTTGGTGATTCCTCAAAACGTTAAGCATAGAATCACCATTGTGGTGTTGTTGTTTGGGACTTCATGGTGGCTCAGTGGTAAAGAATCCACCTGCTAATGCAAGAGACTTGAGTTAGGTCCCTGGGTTGACAAGATTCCCTGGAGAAGGAAATGGCAACCCATTCCAGTATTCTTGCCTGGGAAACCCAGGGACAGAGGAGCCTGGTGGGCTACAGTCCATGGGGTCACAAAATGATCCAGCAGCTCCATTTCCAGGTATATACCTAAGAGAATAAAAAAGCATAGGTTCATATGAAAACTTGTACAAGAACATTCATAGCAGCATTTTGCATAACAGCCCCAAAGAGGTAACAACCCATGTGTCTATCTACTGAAGAATAAATACACAAAATGTGAAATATCTGTGCAATGGGATACTATACAGCCATAAAAAGGAATGAAGTACCTCGAAAACCTAGATAAACTGAAAACATTATGCTAGGAGAAAGAAGACAGTCACATCAGACAACATTGTGGAGTTGATTTCACTTATATTAAAGTACAGAAGAGGGAAATCTATAGAGACAGAAAGTAGATTAATGGTTGCAAAGGAATGGGGGGAAGAGGAGAATTGGGAAACATAGAGTTATCTTGGGGGTTGATGGAAATGTTCTAGAAATGAAGAGTGGCAATCACTGAACAAAACTGTGAATGTACCGAAGCCACCCAAGAAGTAAAAGAAGCCCTTCTTTCCTTTAGGTATGTGCTTGACTTTGGCACCAGGTCTGAGATTTCTCACTCTGCACAGCCTTCCAACTGAAACTTCAGCAACACAAATTCCCTAATCAAGCCTCTTCCACACACCCAGTCTTGCTCATTCCTGTCACTCCAGCTGTGCTCCCTTTTTTAGTTCACACACCCCAGGAGCCTCCTGGGGACTCACTGTGGCCCCTCAGACCCTCCCTTGCCCACCCTCTCCACTAAGCCACCTTGCATTTCAGAGCCCTGCTCCCCACTCACCTCCTCCTGGAACCTCTCGTAGAGGAAGCCCGCTGACCTCCCATCTACCATATGCACTTGTAACAATACCCAGTTGTGCTGGCTTTTATCCTGGGCTTTGCCACTGAAAGCCTGTGTGGCTTTGTGAGAATCACGTCGCTTCCTGGGCCTCAGTGTTCCCCATCTGTAAAATGTACCCTGCCACGTGCCTAAGTCTGCTCGCCTAAACCCGGGTGGTTTAAACAACACAGACTTACCTTCTGTCAGCTCTGGAGGCTGCACTCTGAGGTCAAGGTGCTAGCTTGATTGGATTCTGATGAGACCTCTCTCCCTGGCTGACAGATAGCGGTCTCCTCATAAAAGTGAAAAGTCCAGGTTAGGCTTCAGGTGCGGCTGGATCTAGGAGCCCGGACGGTATCATCAGGCACATAGCTCTCTTTCCTCTGGTGTGGTCACTGCCTCCCTGGGCCGAGTGCTGTGTGCTCACCTCTTCATGGCACCAGGTGCCATTATTTTTGAAATGTTAGTTAGCCTCTGTGGGTTTTTTTTTAAGGAAATTTTGATTTTTAAAAATTGAGGTATAATTTACATATTGCAGAATGCACAAATATTAACAGTTTCACCTGTCCTATACCTGTGTTACCAACCCCAAGATCAGAGTCTTCCAGAACTCACTTTCAGTACCCCTCATGGTCAATGACAGTTGCCCCCCTCTCCCCCAGAGATAACCACTTCTAAAACTATAGATTAGTCCTGGACTTCATATAAGTACGATATATAATCTTTACTCTTTTGTGTTTGGCTTTGTTTATTCTGAATGATGATGTTGATTTTTATGTTTCGTGGACAGCAGTATTTCATATACTTTTATGGTTGTGTGGTATCTGTTAGTATGAACTTAACTAAAATGTGTTTTTGCAAGCTCCTATTGGTAGACATTTGGGTGTTTCAGTTCAGTTCAGTCATTCAGTAGTGTCCAACTCTTTGCAGCCCCATGGACTGCAGCACACCAGGCTTCCCTGTCCAACACCAACTCCTGGAGCTGGCTCAAACTCATGTCCATCGAGTTGGTGATGCCATCCAACCAACTCATCCTCTGTCATCCACTTCTCCCACTGCCTTCAATCTTTCCCAGCATCAGGGTCTTTTCCAATGAGTCAGGTCTTCGCATCAGGTGGCCAAAGTATTGGAGCTTCAGCTTCAGCATCAGTCCTTGCAATGAATATTCATTTCCTTTAGGATTGACTGGTTTGATCTCCTTGCAGCCCAAGGGACTCTCAAGAGTCTTCTCCAACACCACAGTTCAAAAGTATCAGTTCTTTGGGGTTCAACTTTCTTTATGGTCCAACTCTCACAACCAGGATTGTGATTAATTCTTGGGTTGTGTAACTTAACTAAAATGTGTTTTTTCAAGCTCTTGTTGATAAACATTTGGGTTGTTTTCAGCTTGGGGCTTCCCTGATAGCTAAATTGGTAAAGAATCCTCCTGCAAAGCAGGAGACCCCAATTTGATTCCTGGGTCAGGAAGATCCACTGGAGAAGGGATAGGCTACCCACTCCAGTATTCTTGGGCTTCCCTTGTGGCTCAGCTGGTAAAGAATCTGCCTGCAACATGGGAGACCTGGGTTCAATCTCTGAGTTGGGAAGATCCCTGGGAGAAGGGAAAGGCTACCCTTTCCTGAGGTGTGATGACACACCTCAGACACTCCCCATAAGATCCACAGAATGGAAACACCACCCCCAGAGAAATGGGAAAATCTCAACTTGCCTGAGATTAAGGTTTCCCACCCCATATGAGAGATCATAGCCGAGACTGAGCTTATTTAACCAAAATAAAGTTACCTTTCTTGCTCACCTGAGTTTGTGGCCTGAACTTGGACCACTGTTCCACTTCCCATACTGTATTATGCTCATCTTTTTATTTTTCCTTTCCTCTCCTTGAGACTGTGAGCAACTGGAGGCCAGGGATAAGGTCTGATCCTTCCTGGAATCAGCAACCTCCTGGCCCAGTACCTGGCTCAGAGCAGGGGCTTGGTGAAGATTTGTTAAATGTTGATTGTAAGCTCCCTGACAGCAGGAAGAGAAAGGGGGCTCCGTAGCTGGGCACTCAGTGTGGGTGGTGCTCTGTGCTGTGTTATCTACACTGGCTGCCCTTAGCGATCAGACTATGATTATCCCAATTTGCAGATAAGCACATTAACAGCCAGCCTTTACTGAGCACTCACCAGGCACCAGGCACATTATATTAACTCACATAATCCTCACTACAACCTGATGCAGCTGATACTACGATTACCCCCCATTTTACAGATGGGGAAACTGAGGCATAGAGCAATGAAGTGACTGTGATGGGGTTTGAATCCAGGCCGCATGATTCCAACACCCCTCTGCCCATTCCCTGCCCTACGCCCATGCTCCCTTCTTGGTCCACTCTTCCTCCTTAATCCCTGCCCATCTCATTGGCAAACTCCCTTCACAACCTCCATGCCTATTCTGACTTCTTTGATGCTCAAAAATGGAAATACTCACTCTTTCCTCACTCACTCCTTTGCTCCTGTAACATTTTACTTTTAGGATTTGTATAAATTGAGACTTTCTTTATTTGCATGAAAGAAAAATATCCTAAATAATAGTGGCATAAGAAATAAGATGATTATTTCTCTCCTGTGTGAAGTAAGTATAAACATAGAAATACAGGACTGATAGAGCAGCTACATGGTGTTGGTGACTAAGGCTATTTTTATCTGTTCCATCATCCTAGTATGGGGGTCCCTTCACAGGTCAAAAGGATTACTAAAGCTCCAGCCATTGCGTCATATTCCGAGCAGCAGAAAAAAAGGGAAGATTTGCTGTTCCCTTTAAAAAGACGTCCCAGAAACCCCCAGAACATTTCCTCTTACATCTCATGGACCAAAATTTTGTCACATGACCACAACTCACTGTAAGGGAGGCTGGAAAATACAATCTTTTAGTTGGATGTTGAAAGAATAGCTATTAAGAAGAAAACCACAATCTCTGCCATGTCATTATTTAGCATTTATCACATCATATGTGGGATGGTTTATCTGAATAACTGTCTCCACAGCCAGAATTTCTTGAGGGCAGATTCTTGTCATCTTCATCCTCATCTCCCAAAGTCTAGCACACATTGGAGATACTTGGAACAGAGGATTAGGTAGCTAGTTATTACATTTCTTTGGATGCCTTGAGGCCCACTGCATGGTTCTCTGCCCACAACAAGCCTCCAATAATTGTTGAATTGAAATGAATTTAAATCATCTTGGCCTCCAAGTCCTCATTTTCAAAATGGGTATAAATGACTTCAAAAGTCAATCCCAGTTTGGACACACTCAGTGTCCATTGTATAAAACTGGAAATATTTATGTTAAAAAATGAAAACCTCAGTAATTAGGCAGTATGTATAGCTTTTGCTCTTTTTCTTTCTTCTTCATGAACACACACACACACATATATATATATACATATACACTTTGCATATAAATAGAACCCACTTTACATACCATTCTATAACTACTTGTTTTACTTACTAACATATGGAGGGACTTCTGCTTCTGCCTGTGACAAACTAACTTGTAGAGAGAGATCAACCCTCTCAATAAACAGCAAGAAGACCTAGATAAAATGGGTGAAAAGAAAATTAAAATCTGTTGCTGCTGCTGCGGCTGCTAAGTCGCTTCAGTCCTGTCCGACTCTGTGTGACCCCATAGACGGCAGCCCACCAGGCTCCCCTGTCCCTGGGATTCTCTAGGCAAGAACACTGGAGTGGGTTGCCATTTCCTTCTCCAATGCATGAAAGTGAAAAGTGAAAAGTGAAAGTGAAGTCGCTCAGTTGTGTCCAACTCTTAGTGACCCCATGGACTGCAGCCCACCAGGCTCCTCCGTCCATGGGATTCTCCAGGCAAGAGTACTGGAGTGGGGTGCCATTGCCCTCTCCATAAAATCTGTTAGAAGGCTTCAAAGAGCTATCCAGGAAGCCAGGAGTTGAGTGCTGGAAATCCCAGAGTATGAGAGCCGTGTACTTCCGCATGAATCTGCCAATTTCAAAGTAGCTGGATAAAGAGACTGAGCAGAAGGCATGTGCTGAGACCCAGGCCAGGCCGAGTTTTCCGCAGTCTTACGGTCTGGAGAGACGAAAATAATTTATGAACGTTCAGTGGAGCGCACAGGCTCATCCACGGTAGAATTCACAGGTTGGAAAGAACTCCGGAGATGACGTGACCAAGCACTTCATTTTGTGGATGTAGCAGCTGAGGCCCAGAGATGCTGAGTGAGTCTCCCAGGGTCACACAGCAAATGGGCAGGGCCTCCTGGTGCAACCTTCTTGCACCATATTGCTCTGTAGCTGTTGCTGCTCTCCCAACCATCAGCTCCCCATTTGTTTCCACAGATAGCCTGAGAGAGAGACAGAGGGAGAAAGATCAGTTTAACCTCATTTCTGATGGTGAGTTTTAATAAGTAAAAGTGCTTTTTTTAAAAAGGAAACCAGCAAAAATCTCTTTGTAAAAACTACTGGGCATTTTTCCTAGTTAACAAAGTAATACAAATTTATTAATGAAATGTTAGAAAAATATACAGGTACGTGAAAACCAAGAGCACCCACAAGTTTTTCTCTCCTTCCTGCCTATCCCTTACAACCACTGTAAGCTTTTTAATACATAAATCGGTGTATTTCTTAACAAAATGAGTTTATAACTTGGTATCTTTTAAGGTTCTACTATTTTTTAAATAAATTTATTTACTTTTTAATTGAAGGATAATTGCTTTATAGAATTTTGTTGTTTTCTGTCAAACCTCATTTTAACATTCATATTATAATCAGTTTTCACATAATTCTATATGATGTAGTACAATCTTATCTGTATAATAGTTTACTCTATCGATATGAGGGTGTGCGTGGTAAGTCTCTTCAGTCATGTCTGACTCTTTGCAACCCCATGGACTGTACCCCGCCAGGCTCCTCTGTCCATGGGATCCTCCAGGCAAGAATACTGGAGTGGGTTGCCATTCCCTTCTCCAGGGGATCTTCCCGATCCAAGAATTGAACCCATGTCTCTTATGTCTTCTGCTTTGGCAGGTGGGCTTTTTCTTTTTTTTTTTAACCACTAGTGCCACCTGGGAACCATAATTAAATTAACCAATCCCCTGTGGTTGGACATTTGGATTAATTTCAGTCTTTTACTACAACGTACAGTCCTGCAATGAATTGCTTTATGCCTATCTTGGTGATATCCATGGTTATTTTCTCAGGAAAACTTTGTAGGGTATGGAATAATAGTCTGAACATTTTTAAAGATATCATCATCTGGCTCCAAATTACCCTCCGGGGAAGGCCGTAGCAATGCTCACTCCCCGCAGCAGTGCGTATAGCAAACCAATGTGCTTCACTTGACTGGGGATGGAGGGAGCAATCTGGTCATTCCAGCCAGATGTGTGTGAGTCTGGCCCCCGCTTCCTTTAAATAGATCGCTTCACAGCATGCCAGCCTAACTATATTTAGAGTGGAGAAGTCAGACGACCCGCCCAACGTTGGAAACCCTCAAGCCGAGTCAAGGGCCAAATTGAAAGGGTCAATATTGACAGCTCTAAATCACACTCTGGCTACTTGGTCCACTTTGGTCCTGAAGGAGGCACGTCCCCTCTCACAAACAGAGCCGGAAATTAAACAAGGGAAGGGCCATGTTGCCTACTTGGGGCAGCCGTAGGAAATATGACCACCTGGATCTCTCAGCCTCCTGAGTGCAGAGTCCCCAGAGGAGATGGCCGAGTTCATCATGTGATGGGCAGGGGGCTGGACCGGCACTCTGCCAGGTCCACCAGCCCACAGCTTGCTGCGCGGTCTGGGATCCCAACATGAGTGGCATCATTTCCGCTGGGTCTTCAGAGTGTTGCCTCTTTCCCACCTCCCCTCTGCACATGCAAGAGAACTCCGGTGGCTCAGAGGGGATCTCAAAGTTCTCAGCTAAGACTTTCACCGAGATTTGTTCCAGGTCAAAAGACACAGGTTGGATGACTGCTTGGCTGGTTGTTGGGTTACCCTGGGCAAGTCCCTTCTCGTCTCTGGAGCTTCTTAGCCTCCGCATGTGAACCAGGAAGCTGGTGGCCTGGGTTTGGTGGGATGCGTATCCTGTTTCCCAGAGGAGAGGGAAGAGGGAGGGACTCAGTTCCTGAGTACCCACCAGAGCCATACACTTTGCAGACACACACGTATTTAACATACAAGGGCTCTGTGAGGAAGCAGACATCTGTGCCTGTCCAGCACCATGCCCCCTTATTCTGCTAATAGCACCCTGATTTTCTTTTCTTTTTAAATATTATTTTTGGCTGTGATTGGCCTTCGTTGCTGCGGGCAGGCTTTCTCTAGCTGCAGTGAGCAGGGGCTACTCTTTGTTGTGGGGCAAGGGCTTCTCACTGGGTTGGTTTCTCTTGTTGCGGAGCATGACCTCTAAGCACGTGGGCTTGAGTAGGTGTGGTGCACAGGCTTAGCTGCCGCATGGCCTGTGGAATCTTCCCAGACCAGGGATCAAACCTGTGTCCCCTGCATCGGCAGATAGATTCTTAGCCCCTGGGCCACCAGGGAAGCCCCACCCTGATTTCCTTTTATAGAACCATCTCTCACCCATTTCTAGTCCTGGTGACTTGGGGAGGACTGACCCCCCTCTCCCACTCCGGTTATAGGCATGTGACGCAGGTTTGGCCAATCACAGCAACCATGATGGTTTCAGGCTGGGCATGTGACTCAAGCCAGGCCAATGGGAGTCAGATCTAGGATGTTTGCTGGAGGTTTGGAGAAGGAAGTGATCTCTTGGCTTGAGGCTGCTTAATGGGCCATTTCTGCCTCCCTATGGAGAGACCTGGGCTTCCCAAGTGGCTCGTGGTAAAGAATCCACCTGCTAAGCAGGAGATGTGGGTTTGATCCCTGGGTCAGGAAGATTCCCTGGAGAAGGAAATGGCAACCCACTCCAGTATTCTTGCCTGGAGAATTCCATGGACAGAGGAGCCTGGCGGGCTACAGTCCATGAGGTCAGGAAGAGTTGGACATGGCTGAGCAACTAAACAGCAGCAGCATAAAGAGATCTAGCCTGCTGATAAAACTGATGCAAAAATAAAAAACAGTCAAGGGACTTCCCTGGTGGTCCGTTGGCTGGGACTCCACCCTGGGATTCGATCCCTGATTAGGGAACTCGATCCCACATGCTGCAGCTAAGAGTTCACCTGTTGCAACTAAAAAATCCCACATCCCTCAACTAAGGCCTGGAGCAGCTAAATAAATAAATATTTTTAAAAAGAAGAAGAAAACAGTCAAGAGATAGAGGCAGATTTATGACAATTTCCCTTGAGCTTCTGGCATGGACTATGTCTGAATCCAGAATGACTTCCTGCATTTTTCAGCTTAAAGCCCCTTTGGGCTAAAGCTGGTTATAATTGGGTTTAATGTATCCTGCTACCAAAAGATCATCACTAAAATCCTAGGCGTAGCATAGGCCTTATTATTCTCATTTTACAGGTGAGGAAACAGGCTCAGAGAAGCAAAGTAAGCAGAGAACTAACAAGTGGCAGAACAGATATTTTTAGTCAACTTCTTTTTAAAAATTATAGTTAACTTACAGAGTTCCCTCCATCCCTGGGTCGAGAAGATCCCCTAGAGAAGGGAATGCAACCCACTCCAGTATTCTTGCCTGGAGAATTCCATGGACAGAGGAACCTGGTGGGCTACAGTCCATGGGGTTGCAAAGAGTTGGATACTAACTCTTTAGTTAGTTAGTTAGTGAGCGACTCACACACACACACACATAGTTAACTTACAATGTTCTGTTAATTTGAAGTATACAGCAAAGATTCAGTTACACATATTTTCTTTTTCAGATTCTTTTCCATTATAAGTTATTACAAGATAGTAGATATAGTTCCCTGTGCCGTACTGTAGGTCTGGGTTTTTTACCTATTTTACGTGTAGTAGTATATATATGTTAAATCCCAAACTTGTAATTTATCTCTGTTTCTTTTTAATCCATACCTCTAGTCTCTACTCAGAATCACTACTCAAGTGATTCCTCCTTTTTAGTTTTCTTTCACAAACCACAGAAGTAAAAGAGGCTTCTGGATCCAGGTTGATCCAGGTTCCAGACCTGCTTCAGCTGCTTTCTACCTGTCTGATCTTGAGGTTACTCACTGGCTGTATTTACTAAACCCATCTCCTCATCTCTTTGTTCCTCAGTTTTCTCATCTGCAGAATGGGATGTTAATAGTATCTACCTTATAGGACTGTTGTGAATAGATAAAATAGATTGTGTAACACTTTTGGACTAGCCTGGCAAGCAGTAAGTGTGACCCTAGGGCTGGCTATTATTTTTCTTCTGCTGCCTATATATTCTTAGTAAGTTGGCTACTCCCTCTCCACCCCACACACCCAGGATATGGCCTGAGTTATCTCATGATACATCAGTTTCAAATGCCATAAGAAAACGAAACACACCCTGGTCATGAGGGACTTCAATTAATGTCTGATGTGCTGTTTTTCAAATATTGATGTTTCTCAAAATGCTGATCACTGTGGGCTTTAGTAGGTCTAAAACCAGCCCAGGAAGTGAAACTTTGCGGAGGAATTCCAAATAATCAAGCCTTTGCTGAATTGCAGAAAGGCGAGAGGGGATGGATATGGACCCAGCCATTTCCGAGGTTTTTTTCCCCCCCCCCTTCATTCCTATCAGCCCTACAGCTGTGGAGAGCAGAAATGCATTTCCACTGGAGTTTATAACAGTTGCTACCACAAGTGCTCTCTCAGTTCCAAAGGGTGCAAGAGACTGGTAAAGTATAAAATATGGAGGCCCTGGAGAATCACCAGGGAATGGAGGGGGCTTACTGTGGACTCAGGGTGGGTCCTGGTGGTGGGGCTACGTTAAGTCACAGGGGGCCAGTCAGAGGAACATGTGGGAAATCCACTGCCTCTCTGTTTCATAAAAGTCAGAGTAACATGGTCTGCCAGTTACCCAGAATCCAAAGTCTCCTCTTTCCCCTCAAATCCCCACCATGTAGACAGGCTCAGTGATCTATGAGCTACCATTTATATCCTTTACATAAATGATCTTGTGGAACTTTCCGGCAGCCCTATTGAGACGAAAATTACAGTACAATAATTATGACTCTGGATCTTGGAGCCAGGCTGCATCGGTTAGGCTCCTAGTTCTTCTGTGTGACCTTGAGTAATTTACTTAGCTTCTCTGTACCCTAGTTCTCTTCTCTGCAAAAGAGTGATAATAGTTCCCGTTTATTCAGGGCCGATTATGAGGACTGAATGGGTAAGTACTTGCAGCATTTAGAAAGGTGCATGGCACAAAGACAGCTGTTTTTACTAACCCTCACTTTACAGATGTGGAACCTGAGGTGGGAAAGCCAGATCACCCCCGGACCATACACAGCTCATGAAGCTGGGCCTCAAACTCAGTCTGCACCATTTCACTTCCTCTGAGTGGAATTTCCCTGCACTCAGTGGAGGCTAAGATATCCCCATGAAACAGCCCCAAACCCACACCCAGCCACACCTCCTACTATTTTTTTTTTTTTTTTTTTTTGGCCCTGCAGCGGGGTATGCGCGGATCTTAGTTCCCAGGACCTGGGATCAAATTCATGCTGTCTTGCAGTGAAAGCGTCTGTCCTAACCACTGGACCACCAAGGAAGTCCCTCCCTCCTTCCAAACAACCATCTCCCCTGCTAAGTCTGGGTGACTCTTTTGGAGTGTTGAGATAAGATACCAGTTGAGTGGTTCCAGTGGAGTTTTCCTGGCACTGAGGAAAGGGAGAGAATTCTGCTTCTTCGGTCCCCCGGATGAAGGCAGCGGGTAAGAATTCTCAGGCTCCCGGCGTCACGAGCAGAGGAGACCTGCAGAGGAATCACCCCCACCTCCCACCCCCATCCTTAGGATGCTAATAGGAACTCACTGAATTTTGAAACTTGAGCTCATCTGAGCAGCTGGAGAGAAACAGCTGGCTGGCGTGGAGAGGTGGAGTTCTAGACCTGGGGGTGGGGGGCGTCTCTAGACCCCCGTGGAGCCTCTGGGGGTGGGGTGCCTATCTGTCAGTCTTCGTCCACGGCGGCGCCCCTTCGTCTCTTCCTCGATCGGCCTCTCCTGCAGGGCCGTGGGGGACCGAAGTGTCACTGGAGGTCGGTGTCAGTCGGGCTGTGGTTCACGTGGCCGAGCGGCATCGCAGCGCCGACTCTCCGGCTCCGGGCCTCCTCGGGCTGACTTACCTCTGTGCGTGCGCCCTCAGGTGTGCGCGGGGCGGAGGGAGTTCTCGCCAAGCTTCTGAGCCTCCTTTCCCCGCTCCCTCCCCACCCGAGGAGCCTCGCCCCCGGGCCGGGCCCGAAGCAGGGGCGCTCCGGGGGCGCCGCTCGGTCCCCGGGGCGGGTGTGGAGGGAGGGAGGGCGCGCCCCTCACGCCGCCTCCAGGCGCGGGGGCGGCCGCGGCGCGCGGAGCCGGAGGCGGGGAGCGGCAGGCGCGGGGCCCGGGTCTCCGCCTCCCGGCCTCCCTCCGGGCTGCCCCCGCGGCGCGGCTCCTCCCCCCGCGCCCCGCCTCCGGGTCGGTTCCCTCGGCGCCGCGCTGCCACCGAGCCCGGAGCAGCCTGGCCGTCGCGGCCGCCGTGCCACCAAACTTTCCCCGGAGCTGGTGCCGGTGAGTCGGAGCGGAGAGCGGGCAGGGCATGGGCAAGGGGCCGGAGTGCGGCGGCGGCGGCGGTGCTGGACGCTGCGCGGCCGGCCGGGCTTGGGTCCGGGCATCCTGGCGGAGCCACGGAGCTCCCCGAGCCGCCGGCGTGGGGTGGGCGCGCTTGGGGGCCCTGGGGGCTGTAGGCGGCGCGGGTAGGGGTCCGCGGCACCCTGATCACCCAGCTCTGGTTCTCCCCCACCGCGACGCGCAGACACCTGTGGCTCTGCCGGGGTTCGCCAGGGTGCGCGCCTGGGGCGGCTGCCTCGGGCTCCTACCGGAGAGACAGGAGAGGGCGAATGTCCAGTTTTCCCAGCCCTGCCCCAGGCTCTGACTTCGATGCTCCCCATCGTTCCAGCCCATCTCTTGAGTGCGCTGAGTGTGCCAGGCACGGGGTTATCCCTCATCTCTTCGGGTTCTGCCTGTAACTCAATGATCCGGTATTATGATACCCATTTTACAGACGGGGAAAGAGGCTCAGAAGGGGCAAGTTGCGCCCAGGAGCACCAGCCAGTCAAGGAGAGAGCCAGGAGGTTGTGCCCCAGTCCGCCGGACCCAAACCACTTCACCACACGATGCGGTTGAGCCCCAGGTTCAGCATCACCAGGAGAGGGGTGTGTGGGGGAGTGGGGGCGGAGCATGGAGACCACCTTAGCCTTTCCTATGCCCTGGCTGCAAACCCAGGAGGCCGCGGCCACCTCCTCCTCACTGTGGCTCGGGGAGGATCCTTTGGAAAGGTGGGAGACCCTTACGTATCAGGAAGTGGATTCCGGTGGCAGAAGCCCCGTGGGGGCTGCCGTTTCAGGGGAGAGGAACCCAGTTACGGAAGTTAGTCTTCATTTTTCTGGAAGGAGCCGAGGGAGTCAGGAGCTGGGGCTGGAACACAGCAGATCTTCACAGAAACCTCTTTCCCCCTCTGGGTCACTCTGCCCCCTGCCCACCCCGCCCCCCCACCCCCCATCCAAGGAGTAAGTAAGTGTAGTGGCTCAGTCGTGTCTGGCTCTTTGTGACCCCATGGACTGTAGCCTGCCAGGCTCCTCTGTCCATGCGATTCTCCAGGCAAGAATACTGGAGTGGGTAGCCTATTTCTTATCCAGGGGATCTCCCCAGCCCAGGGATCGAACCTGGGTCTCCTGCGTTACAGGTGGATTCTTACCATCTGAGCCACCCCTCTGCTGCCCAGGGAGACCCCACCCCATCCCGTAATCTCTGAGATAAGGGCTCTGCCTGGGAGATGCTCCATGCAGGGCTCCGGTCCTCCAGCAGGGGGCTCCCATCTCAGGCCTGGAGCCCCACAGTGGTGCTAGGAGTAAGTACTCTGTGAACAAGCTCCTCGGGGGCAACGTGCTTGCGGAGCTGATTCCATGGTGGGGGCTAGTGCCCTGTGACTGGCGCCAAGATGGAGCGTGTTTCCAGAGCATGAATGAGAGGCGAACTGGGGGTCTGATAGGCAGGTCTTGATTGCCTCAATCTTGGCTTTAATTTTGGAGGCAGACAGGAACCAGCAGAGAATGGGAGAGAAAATGGACAGGTCAGAGTGTCATGCATTATCCCGCTCAGTTTTCACAGCAGCTTTGCAAAGCAGGCACTGTCGTTATTATTACCTTCATTGAACAGATAGTCGGTTGAGGCTCAGAGAGGTTAAATAGCTTGCCTGCGGTTGCCCAGCTGGTCTGTGACAGGTTTGGGATTTGAATACAGGTTTTCCCTGACTCCTTCTAGATTGTCAGTGACATCTAGGCTGTAGATGGGACCTTAGGTCCCTCCTAAGTGTGGCTGGTACCAGCGAAGATGAAAATAGAGACATGCCAAGCAACAGGGTCCCAATACCCCTGTGTTGATCGCTCAGTTGTGTCTGACTCCTTGTGACCCCACGGATTATAGTCCACCAGGCTCGTCCATGGAATCCTCTAGGCAAGAATACTGGATTGGGTTGCCATTCTCTTCTCCAGGAGATCTTCCTGACCCAGGGATTGAACACTGGTCTTCTGCATTGCAGGCAGATCCTTCACCATCTGAACCCCCAGGGGAGCCCAAAGGAAGGAAATTTGAACACATGCCGTAACACAAACGAACCTCGAGGCCTGCATGCTCAGTTGCATCCGACTCTTTGTGACCCCAGGGACTGTAGCCTGCCAGGCTGCTCTGTCCATGGAAGTTTCCAGGCAGGAATACTGGAGCAGGTTCCCTGTTCCAACTCGAGGGGATCTTCCTGACTCAGGGATCGAACCCAAGTCTCTTGAGTCTCCTGCATTGGCAGGCAGGGTCTTTAAGGCCGGCTGAGCTACCTACCCCTGTACCGCCCTCCTCTCTCTGTGACAGGTGTCATGCAGGAGGCCTGCTGCTGAGCGGGTTACGACCCAGGGCTTGGTGGGCCCCCCACGGAAGCCTGAGGCTGCCCTGCTGTCTCCGGAGGGGTTTCCCCTGCTGGAGGGCAGGTCTGTAAGGAGGCCTAGTACCACTTTTCAAGCGTAAAGACAGAATCCCTCCGGGGTGGAGGGTGGAGGTGGCCCAGCACTGCCCAAACATGATTTCAGAGCTGGGTGGAGGCCGGTGCAGCCTGCAAGCCCCTGCACCCCAGGGAAGTTAGGGCGGTGCTGGGCTGGGAGTGGTCCCTCCTGGCTGAGTGTCCGAGGTAGGAAGAACTTGCATCTGAGCCTCCTCCCCTCAGACTCTCTCAAGATTCCCTGTTCCTGTTTGCACTTTCCTTTTTTTTTTTTTTTTTTAATAATCAAGGAGTGCCTGGTGGAAAGGTGTGGCCTTTCGGTAACAAAGAGGAAGCTTGGTGTACATTCTGGTGCTGGCTCACATCCCAGCCCTGCCACTTAAGAGATCTGTGGCCTTGGACGCATTGCTCTACCTCTCTGCTCCATTTTTAGGACAGGAATATTTCTAGCACATTCCTCGCTGGGTTGGTGAGAGAACTGGGTGTGTTCATGCGCCTAAAGCGCCTAGATGGAGTCAGGCAATCCACAGAAGTGCTGTTGAGATATTAGCTGGCACTATTGTTACTATTAAGATCAAAACAGACACAGCTTGGTAGCCTGGCTCCACCGGACCTGCGTAAGACTCTCCTTCTAGTTTGTAAAGTGGGAGTGGTCTAATGCAGGGTAGAAGTTTTAGTGCAGGCTCAAGCTTTAAATAGCTGAAAGCCTCAAGTCCCAGTGCAGGCTTATTTTAAAAACTTCCAGTGCTTTATGAGGTACTCAACAAATGCTAGGCTTTACCACATTTAGCTCTGTCATGGCGAACCTTGCTTCTTCACACCGTAGCCCGAACTTGATCTTCCGGCGTGTTTCTTAAGGGCATGGGTTTGGGACAGTTTTCTGGCTTGTGTGGGCATGAGAAGGACTCTTCTTTCTGTCCAGATTCTCTTTTCATGGTCATTTCTCAGGGCCAAGTGTGCATGTCTTGGTGGCTGTGGCGTGGCAGAGTGTAGGTTTGAAGGTCACTTAGTAAGGTCTGCCCTGTCCTCACCAAGGCAAAGACGTCAGCAGAACACACCACCCCTGCTGCCTTTCAGACTGATATTTTGTGTACCTTCCATGCGGAGAAGACTTGTCCAAAGTTCTGATTTTCTTTTTCTTCTTCAAGACTCTTTGCAACCACCCAAACTGTAGCCCGCCAGGCTCCTCTGTCCATGGGCTTTCCCAGGCAAGAATACTGGTGTGGGTTGCCATTTCCTCCTCCAGGGGATCTTCCCGATCCAGGGATCGAAGCCCAGGTCTCTTGCATCTTCTGCATTGGCAGATGAATTCTTTACCACTGAGCCACCTAGGAAGCCCATTAAAGACAAAATGGTGTAGTTTAAAAAAAAAGTTCAGGATTAGAAGCCCTGGCTCTTTGAGCTGAGTAACCTTGAGCATCAGTTTCCTCATCTTCAAAATGGCCATTAATGATATTTTCTGGTGTATTTCTCAGGGTTAATGCCAGGGTGGGAAAAGAAGAGGAAGGAAGGGGAAAAGCAGACAGTATAAATGGCAAAGACTTACAAGCAATTGTAAGTAATTCTCGTTAGCATTCAGGCTGGGCATTAGCTGTAATTGCTCCTGACCCAAGACGTTTTATCTGAAAGACGTACCTGGCAGAGGATCACTGAAGCCCAGTCACCTGCTGCCCTCCCTTTCACGGTGACGCTGAGCATTTCTGAATGTCGGGATGTCATTATAATAAAGCTCCCGAGTCTTATTTATGAGTGACTCACTTCTGCCGTTAATGGTGGCAGAGGACTCAGGCGCACACTCGTTGGGAACAATGCTGCTGATGCTGGGGGGAGGGGTTACGGGATGCTCTCCTCTTTCATGCATTCATCTTCCTGGCTGTAATTCTCCGGTGATAATGCACAAGGATCACATGGGCCAGGGTGGAAGCTGACAGCTCTCAATTTGTGCTGCAGCTTGGATGGCAAGATCCATTGAAACTTGTCGCTGCCGGCAGAGTGGATGTTAGAAACCATTACATCACAGCAGAGGGGATTGAGCAGAGGAAATTGAGGAAGACACCTCAGGGAATGTTTCAAAGCATGGATGCTCATGTCCAACAGACCTGAGTTTGAATCTTGGTCCTGTCATCTTGTTAGTTGGGGTATGATTTTTATCTATCTTCCCACTTCGACTGTCAGTTCTAAAAGAGCAAGGCTCATGTCCATCTTATTCACCAGGGTATTCACAGCTCCTGGTACTTAGAAGGGGCTCATGAATGTCTGAGAGTGAGTGTGTGAGTGACAAGTTGCTTGTGTGAGTTTCAGCTTTCTGTAGAATGGGGCTAACACAGCACCCGCCTTATGGGTTGCTGGGGCACTGAATGAGGAAATGTGTATAGAATAAGTGCCCAGCGATGCCTTGAATGACAAGGTGATGAGAAGCAAAGACACAGCCAGCCTAATATGGTAGAAAGAGCTTTTCCCCCACCCTCAGACCAACAAGGGGTGATAATGCTGGTCATAAGAATCCCTGTATTTATGCAACACTCTGCAAAGCGCTTTCTTTTCTTTTTTACTAAATATGGTTGATCTAGTGTTTCAGTCCTGCAGTTGTGATATATATGTGTGTGTGTACATATATAACTGAATATACATATATATGTGTGTGTAATGTTGTTACAAGTATTGAATGTAGTTCTCTGTGCAGTAGGTCCTTGTTGTTGATCTATTTTATATGTAGTAGTGTGTATCTGTTGTTAATCTCAAATTCCCAGTTTGTCCCTCCCCTCTCCTAAAGTGCTCTGTAACCATTGACTCCTTACAACTAGTCAGGACTGGCTCCCCGTGTTTTACACGTGAGGAAGCTGAGGTTCAGAGGGCTTGGTGGAACATCCAGAGTCACACCGTTTAGAAGCAGCAGGAGGCAGAATATAAGCTCAGGTTACTCTCGTCTTTCAGGTGTTCCTGCTGAGTTCTCTATTGCCGGTTGTGGGTAGAGGGTGCAATATTTAGACTTCCATGGACATGGTATCTCTCTTCATGATTTAGGATACACTTTAGTTCCAGTTTCCTAATTTTCCCTGGTGGCCTTGCACATTTTTGTTACATTTATTCCTAATTATATGGTATTTTCTATGCTATTGTAAATGGTATATCTATCTATATCTTTCAACACATTTTCTTTTTTTAAATTCTGCTACATCGGTTGCTTTTTGGAGAAATATTTTCGCATTTTGCATGTTTTGTATCCAGAAATCTTGCCAAGCTCTTACTAATTTTAGAAAATGTGCTTGTAGATTATTTTAGAAAATTGTATGTGATCATAGGAGGTACAAAACACTATTTTGTCTCTTCCTTTTCAGTCCTTTCATTCCTTTTGGTTTGTGATTTTCTTCTTTTCCTCTCTGTTACGGAGGGCTGTCTACATTTGACAGTTAGGTATAGTGTTTACTCTAGGGTTTTGGCAGACAGCCTTGAGGGATCTTAGTTCCCCAACCAGGTACTGAACCTGAGCCCCAGCAGTGAAAGAACCAAGTCCTGACCAATGGACTGGGAATTCCCCTGGCAGCTAATCTTTATCAGATTGAAGAAGCTCCTTTCTATTCACAGTTTGCTGAGTGTTTCTTTTCTTTTGAGTCATAAGTGGAAGTAGAGTTTTTAACAGATGTTTCTCCTACCTCTGCTCCAATGGTCATTATTTTTCTTTCTCAATCTGTTAGCATGATTGATTTTTGCATTTCTGGAATAAACCCAACTTGGGTTGTCCTGTTGCATCTTTATCATTCAGCTGTTTTCTCCTCACCGTTTTTTGCGGAGGACTTCAACATCAAGAGTTCATGAGTGAGATTCACTGGCGATATGTCTTTCTGCTATTTACTTGTCAGACTTTGATGTCAAGGTTAGGCTGGCCTCACACAACATGGTGGACTGTGTTCCCACTTTATCAGTTCTCTAGAAGAGATTGTGTAAGCTGGGTGTTGTTTTTGTCAAGAGTTTGGAACTGATCCATGGGGACTCCCCCCTTCCCCCCACCACCCCCCCTCCCCAGTGGGTGGAAGCCAAGTGGAGGGTGGAGAAGGACAGCTGGTCTCAGCTCAGTCCAAGACAGAACCTTCCAACAGGGAGCAGCTCGGGCTGCCTCGGGGAAGTGGGCAGAGTCCATGAACCCAGCTGTCCCGAGCACTGTGGGGAGAGTCCGCCATGGGTGCTGGGTAGGGTTTTCCAGCCAGGCATCCCAGATGGAGGAAGTACAGCCCAGGGTGAAAATCTGGTGCCCGTCTCCTCCTCCTCCTCAAGTTGCTGCAACTGCTGACCCAGCATGAAAGAAAGTAAAAGTTGTAAAAGTAAATCAATCACTCAGTCATGTCCGATGCTTTGCGACCCCATGGACTGTAGCCCACCAGGCTCCTCTGTCCATAGGATTCTCCAGGCAAGAATACTGGAGTGGGTAGCCATGCCCTTCTCCAGGGGATCTTCTCGGCTCGGATCAAAACCGAGGTCTCCTGCATTGCAGGCAGATTCTTTACCCCCTGGGCCACCAGGGAAGCCCTACTTTCGGTGAATAGCTACTCTCTGTCTAGGGCCTGCAGTACAAGGACCTGACTCCACCCGTGCTCACCTCCTCCTTCTGTCTCTGTGGTATCAGTTTGCCTAGAATTCCCAGATTCTGACCTGGGACCACACACTCCTCCAGCCATTTCCCCTGACCCTCAGGGTTTCTAGGTTTGGGCAAGTTCCCCAGTTTCTCTTTTACTGAAGTGCCAGGCCCTGAGCTAACTTGGATCACCTCTCTTAATCCCCAAAACAAGGCCATGAGGGAGTTCTATGACCCGCCCCCCCCCCCCCACATTATTCAGACTAGGAAGACAGAGTTTCTAGTTGTGAATAATTTTAATGGTTTCATCTTTCACAGTAAGTTATCACTCTCTGGAGCTTTCCTGGTGGCCCAGACAGTAAAGAATATGCCTGCAATGGCGGAGACCCAGGTTCAGTCTCAGGGTTAGAAAGATCCCCTGAGGGAGGAAATGGCAACCCACTCCAGTATTCTTGCCTGGGAAATCCCATGGACAGAGGAGCCTGGCAGGCTACAGTCCATGGGATTGAAAGAATCAGACACGACTGAGCAGAAATGACAGAAAGAGGCAGAGAGACAAAATGTAACTGTATAAATTCAATTGTGTGAATGATACTTGTAAATTCAGTTTAAGGCAAAGAGCAAAGTTTCCAGCGCTAGATGACCGAGGTTTGGATCTCCGCTCCACCACTTTGCAGAGCGTGTCCCCGGCAGGCCATCTACCCTGTCTTTGCCTTGATTCCTTCGATTAGAAAGTGCGGTTGGCAACTGTATTAACTTACAGGATTGTTATGAGTATTAAATGAGTCATGAGGTTTGAAAGAATTAATATTTTAAAAGCTTTGGAAACAGAGCCTGGCAAGTCATAAATGTGTATGAAATAAACCAAAGAAAAAATAACTATGTCATATGGATTTCCTTTCCCCCAAGAATCTGGGAGTCATTTTGTCAGGTTTCAGAGTAAATCCCACTGGAGATTAAAATTTTGAAACTAGATTAATCTTATCAGGGGTCCCTGGGATCTAGTGCCTGCTGATCTGAGGCGGAGCTGATGTCACAGTAATAGGAATAATGAAAACAGTAAACGTCACGCGCTTGAGTCATTCCCAGACCATCCCCCATGTCCCCGGTCTGTGGAAAAATCATCTTCCATGACACTGGTCCCTCATGTCCAAAGGTTGGGGACCACTGCCTTAGTTTCTAACCCACCTTGTGTTTCTGTGTAGACGTTTTCTCAGATTAGACTGGAGCCTCCTAGAGACGGTGCTGCATGCTACTTTGTTGAAGATCTCAGAGGTTAAGATTCTTTTGAAAAGTGCTGGACCCTAGAGGCAGGTGGGTTTGGTGGCTGTAGCTGGGGTTTCCAAGTTTTGACCTGGTTCCGTAAATAGTTACCTCCTTGGCCTCAAAGGAAGTATTGTAGCCTTCTTGGCCTCAGTTTCTGCATCTGTCAAAGGGGGGTCCTAATAATAATAATAATAGTACCGCCACTCACTGCATTATTGAGAGCCCCCCCACCAGGTCTTGCAGTGATCGGCACCTCCCACCACTGAGGACTCAGCTGTTCACGCCTCAGAGCGTCCTTCCCCGATGGCCCTGTTTAGACCGCCACCCGGTCCACTCCCTGCCTGTTGAATGTCTTCGTTGCGGCCACCAGATTGCCTGAGTGTAGGAGCATCAGCTGCCTGGTTGACGGCCGTGCCCACCGTGCCTTCACCCATAGCACCTGGCACCTAATAAGGTGTGCAGTAAAAACACTGCACGAAGGAAGTTGGACGAGTTCACAGCTAGATCCCGAAAGACCAGGCAGGCCAATGGCAGTAAAGACCACCTCGTTGGAGAAGGTACCAGCACTTCCTAGTGTCCAGGTACCTGAAAAAGCCTCTTAGGCATCTCAAAAGTAGCGAGAAACACTGAGCCAAGATGAGTTCTTTTCACGGTTATATTAATATCAGGAGCTCAGTGTTTGCCAGTGTCATTTATTGATTGGTTCTCACAGCACCCAGCACCGGGCTTGAGGAGGGAGGCCCTCAGGAGATCCATTAACAGGTCAGGAACAGAGGGTGGGGCCTTCTCCTGCTGCTTATTCCCTTTGGAGGTGGGAGGGGCCGGTAAATAGCGCTCCTCTGCCCAGCCTGAGGTCTGGAGCAACCCAGGATTAAGACAAAAAAGCGAGGTAGCCAGAGAACACAGTGTCGCTGTTTATTTATCACCAGTCCAAGTGAGATCAGGGCATGTGGGCCGGCTAGTGCTGATGGGTTTCCCACCTGCGCAGGGGCAGGCCAGCCTGGGTCCCTGCAGACCCAAGGCCCTCCTCCTCCTCCCTGGTAGAGAGCAGAGTTGGACGCAGGCTCTCCCTGGCCAGGGCTTTTGGTTCATCACATCACCCCATCCTCCCCACAGCCCTGGGAGAGAAGTGTCAGTGTGTCCATTGCAGAGATCCGAAAACTGAGGCTGGAGATGTGGAGCTGGGGAGACCAGGAAGGAAGCTGTTGCAGTCAGCCAGGTGAGAGAGGAGGGTCGCTCAGACCAGCGATGGGGGCCCTGGAGGGGAGTGGACAGACAGATGTTTGGGGCAGGCGCGGTAGGACCGAGTCATTGCTGCTGAGTAACTTGTGATGTTTTTGGTTTTTTGTTGTTTTTTGTTGTTGTTTTGCACTTTGGGAAGAACAGATGTGACGCTCCTGGGCAAAGACTATTGAGTGAATTAGGAATTCCACAGACACACGCCAACGGAACTGAACTGGTGATGATGGCGCACTCTCCATTGGGAGGGCCAGCGGGGGTGTGCACAGAGGGTCAGCTCCGCGGGGCTGGGGTGGGGACGAGAGCAGAGATGCTGAGTCTGTAAGAGGCTTGGCAGCGGCAGGGGCGGGGCGTGGGGGCTGTGATCTCAGGACCCCTTCTCCACCTTCCACCATCCCCTGGCAGGGCACGCTGCGGCTCCGTCATGTCCCCAGAGCCTCCCTCTCCTGAGTTAGCCCTGGGCGTCCCTCCCCAGGACCCCAGCACAGCTCCCCTGCCGCTAAGCAGCCAGCCCCCTACCTGCTTCCCAGGGAAGAATCTGGTCAAGTAGCTCCCCTGCTCAGATGCCGGTGACATCCGACCTCTGCAGCCAATAAGTAGAATGGAGCCTGGGATGCACCACTTTGGAAGGATGTCTGCGGTCAGTTCATCACCAAATGAAAAGAGGATGTGCTGAATAATCCCGACAGCCCGAGGCAGCAGAGGGCGGTGGTCGGAAGCCTGGGCTCTGGGGCTGCGCTGAGTTTGAACCCTGGCTCTGTTGCTTGGTAGCTGTGTGACCAGGAGCGAGTTCTGAACTCCTCTGTGCCTCAGATTCCTCATCTGGCGATGGGAATGATGACAATACTCACTCCCAGTGGGTTGTAAGGTCTGAAAAGGAGTTGATGCGCGTGCAGGGCTGAGCCCAGCGCTTGGCTCCTAGCTGTTGTTGTTGAATTGCTAAGTTGTGTCTGACTCATTTGTGACCCCACAGGCTGTGTAGCCTGCCCCGCTCCTCTGTCCATGGGACTGTCCAGGCAAGAATGCTGGGGTGGGTTGCCATTTCCTTCTCCAGGGGATCGTCTCAAACCCAGGGATCGAACCCACATCTTCTACATCGGCAGGTGGGTTCTTTACTGCTGAACCACCAAGGAAGCCCCACTGGCTCCCAGCAGCACTCCATAAATGTCAGCTCCTGTTACCGTTACATAGGTTCACCTACATTTATAGGCACGTCTCCCCATTTTCACCTCATATGTCAACACTCAGAATTCTCCTCTTCCAGGAAGCCTTCCCTGAACACATCCCACCACAGCTGGGTTAGGAGCCTTCTCAGGACTCAGGTCTACCACATACGTCTTACTCCTTATTATGCCTGTCTCCCCACGGCTGTAAGCAGTCTGAAGACACAGACTATGGCTTCCCCGTTATATCCCTAGTGCCCATCACAGTGTCAGGGGCATAGTGAGCCCTTAGAAATACTTGTTGAATGATCAAATGAATGAGTGTGAGCAGGACTTTGAAACATACATTTTCAAGGGGTACAGATGTGAAGAAATGGACCTTCCTGGCAGAGGTAGGAAGCCACGAGTTCCAGAAAGAGCAGGTGGCCTGGTCAGGCCACAGCAACAAAGCATGTGATCGGGGAGGGTAACAGAGACCGACTATGGTGAGCAAGGTAGGCAGGGGGCATGAGAGCGGTCCTAGGGGTGGGCAGGGCAAGGACGGGACCTATGGGGCCACCATGCCCCTCTCCTGTTTCTACCCTGATCCCCCAGACTGACTTAGGTGCGCTCACCATAATGTAAAGTCAGCAGCTCTTTCCCTGTCTCTTTCCATCCCCAAACAGTGAACTCCCTGAGAAATGGAAATGTATGGTGTTCCCCCCTCTTTTTTCTAAAACTCTTGCCCACAAAGATAAGCTGTTCTTCATCCACCCCTGTTTCTTCTCTGTCACCTCGGGTTACAGACAGATTGTGTTGTGCGTTCTGATGTCTGGATCCTAGTCAAAGTCACTCCGATTCTTGTGGGAGTTGATGATTTATAGCTTCTGCGCTTAATTGAACTGACTCTGCTTCCTTTTTATGGAGTTCTTGAATCACACCAGAAGCAAGAACAGCGTTGCAGTTCGTTGCTGGGTCAGACAACAGCGCTGGCCTTTGACCAGTGGCCTGCAGAAGAACAAGTCCTCACTTAACCTCTTGGGACTGAACAGAATCTTTGCCAAACCCAAAGCCAGCAGCCAAGGCATGGGAAGGAAGAGCTGGGGTTGGAGGGTTCGTGAGGACCATGCCCGGCTGTGTGCAGTAGGATAGACAGACACAGCCCTGGCCGTGCAGGGTGACGAAGACCCTGGCTGGATGAGTAACAAAGCTCATCAGATGGGGAAGCATGGTGCTGCCCGAGGCTCAGAGAGGCACAGTGAATGGCCCAAGGTCACACAGCTCTTCTAGCTGAGCTGGGGTTTGAACTGAGACACTTGGATCCCTCTCCCACGTGCTAGGCAGGCTCTCACAGTGAGATGCTAATTACCTGAAGTGTTTCTGGAAACGGTTCAGCCTTAGGTAACCCTTCCAGTTCCTCTCTTGGTACCTTATGTTGCATTTGTCCATTCAGTCTGTCGTGTGAATATAAAAAGTGGGTATTTCTAGATGTTAGACCCTGGTCATACCCTTTCTCCTGAGTTCCAGGCTACGTAGCAAAAATAAGTCTCAAAATAAAGCCTGGGGTTTCTAATCTGGAATGTTCACAGATACCCAGAGATGATGTTGATTTCTTGCTGTTACAAACAGAAAAAGTCACATAGGCAAACAGGGAAGAATAATCAAGGGAACATTTGAGTCTGCGGATAGGAGGGAAAGCTGGAGTGAGTTACAAGGATGGACACCCCAGGTTCGGGCTGGCGCAGGGCCAGGTTGCCCCATCGGTGCTGGGCTCTGAATCTACCAGCACACCCGGCTGGTTCTGAACCCCTGGGGCTTTCTCCGCATCCTTACTCACACAGGGAAACCACACTTTCTTCTGACAACCGCCTTCTCCTCCCTTTGATCCCAGACAGCGAGCCGTGTGTCTGTCCATGCACTAACACTGCAGCTGGGAGCAGTCTCCACTTCTGTGCTTGTTGGTTTCCAGGGTGGCCCTTGTGCATCTTAAGGCCATCAGCCAACACGAGACGATGGTCTATTTGCTGCCTCATTTGGTCCTCTCAGCAGCTGGGTGTGGTCAGGACTGTTGTCCCCGTCCTAGAAATGAGGAGCCCAGAGTCACTCAGCTAGAAGGGGAAGGACCAGGGCTTCCAAGCCCAGGTGGCTCCCAGCTCCCTCCTCGTCATCACATTTTGTTCAGGGGAAGTTAGAGCTGCAAGGGACTTTGGGAGATGCTGGGGAGGGGTGGTGAAGCCCCTCCTTTGGCGGGGAGCAAGGGACCAGGAAAGGGAGAGAGGGAGGGGGGAAGGCTGTAAGAATTGGCTCTGGAAGCCTGCCCTGCTGACCTCTGTGGGCACCTCACTAGCTTCAGGCAGACCGTGCTCCTTCCAAGTCTCATCGCAGCAGATCCAGACCCTTAGCCAGCGTTCTGTTCATAGGCTGCCAAGACTCTGCCCTCTCTACACTGCCCCTGGGTGCCTTTCACCCCCTACCCCCACCCTCTCCACCTGCCCATCCATGACACCACGCCCTTCCCCAGACACACCTCGGGCTCCCTCATCACCGTGACTTTGCTGCCAACATACCCTGCTGCCTCCTCTGCCCACTTGAACCCTAAGTCCCCAAGAATTTAATTCTGAATTTTTAAAAATTGTGATAAAATATACATTGCAAAATAAGTGAGTCTCATGGAATATAAATTGTAATCTTAAAGCTTTTTTTAAAGAAAAGAAACATTAAGAAGAGGGTTTGGGAGATGCCTATTTCAAGTTCCCCCTTCCAAGATGCCTCTTCCAGGAAACCTGTTAGCAGAGTGCTTGGGACTAGAGACGTGTCCAAGTTAGCCTCAGTTAATGGGGGTTATTGTCTGGATATAGGAGGATGTAACAGGGCAGAAAGCAGTGTCACTATGATGTTGCCAAGCCCCACGGGGACTGGAGGGTCATGCGTGTCCCCTGGAGCCGTAACCCTGTCTTCTCTGTAGCCGTGACCCCTGCTTCCCGCAGGTGACCGAGATCTCCACTCCTTGCGCTCCACTTTGGCTGTTCCTGCTTTGCCGCTAACTCCTCACTTGACTCCACTCCACCTTTCATTTATTCAGCAAACACTTATTGAGCACCTGTGTGCACCAGGCCCTCCTCCGGGCCCTTGGGGTTTGCCGCAGGACAAAGCAGACAAAGCTGCCCACCCAGGTGGAGCCTGTTCTTCCTCCTGGCTTCTGCTGGCCCGTGACGTCTGTTGTCTCGTGGTTTCTATGGCTCCTGGCTCCTGCAGCCTCGTGGCTTTTGATTTCTGCCTCTGATTCCTACCAACTGCTGCTGCTTTGTATGTGTCACACTCAGCCTTTCCAGAGGGAATCTTAATAGTTCAGTTAACCAGTACCCAGTTGTCCAAAAATTTTGCCCCGTGAAGGAGGGTCAAAGGCTCTTCTGGGCGGTGAGGGACAGGGATGAACAAAATAGACAGTCTTGGAACTTCCCTGGCGGTCCAGTGGTTAAGACTCTTGCCTTCCAAAGCAGGAGGTGTGAGTTCAGTCCCAAGTCAGGGAACTAAGATCCGCCCCCCGGGCCACCGGCTGCAGCCAGAAAAAAAAAGCTTAAAACAGAAACAAAATGTACAGTCCTGCCTTCCTAGGACTTATAGTCTAGTGGAGACCCAGGCAAGAGATACATCTGACATATGTATGACCTGAGTGTTGAGCAGTCACAGATAAACAGGGCGGGTGAGTGGGAGGGGTCGTTTATATATGGTGGGAGAGATGGCATTTGAATCACGAGGAATTGAATCATGCTTGTGTCTGAAAGCATGTATCCTGGGCAGAGGGAACAGCAAGGGTCCTGGGCTGGAAGTGATTTAGGATGTTTTTGGAAGAATGTCCAGTGGCTGGAGCAGTGAATAAGGGTGAGTGTAGGGGATGAGGTCAGAGAGGTCATGAGTCCTTGGGTCCTTGGGTCAAGGGTCCTGAGGTCCCCTTGTTGGCTAGTGTGAGGACCTGGCTTTGCTTGGGAAGATCTTGGGGGTCACTGGAGGGTTTGGGGCCTCTGATGACAGGATGAGGTGTGTGATGAGAGGCATCTCCCAGCCCGCCGTGCAGAGAAGATGGAAAGGACGAGGAACAGTGCCCCAGCGACTCCGAGGGAGGCTCGCTGGCCTTCGAGCCGGGGCTGAGGTGGCCAGGCCAGGGTGAAATGTGGACTCGCTGGGAAGGGTCAGCTTCCAGGTCTAGTCTGAAGGTAGAGCTGAGCATAATGGGGGTGTGTCTCTGAGGCATTTCCCCCAGTCACCAGGTCGGTGGAAGTACCACCCGATTTCTGCTCCTGGGGTGCTCGGCGTGGGTGGTGGTTGTCGTGCAGTCGCTCAGTCCTGTCCGACTCTGTGACCCCGTGAAGTGCAGCACGCCAGGCCTCCCTGTCCTTCACCATCTCCTGCAGTTTGTCCAAATTCACGCCCATTGCGTCAGTGATGCCATCCAACCTTCTCATCCTCTGTCGTCCCCTTCTCCTCCTGCCTTCAATCTTTCCCAGCATCAGGGTCTTTTCCAGTGAGCTCAGCGTGGGTGCCACGGCCGGCTTTCCTGATCTGTCACAAGAGGAGGCTAAGTGTATCTCCCTCCCAGGGTCCCTGGCAGCACGCAGGGCCCTCGTGGGGCTCCTGGCCTGAAGTGGATGCCCAGCAGATGAGAGCTGTCGTCCTCAAGAGCACTGGGTCGGGGGCAGCATGCCAGGGGGAGTGCTGGGCCGACTTCCCCCAGTGCATCCGGGCAGCTGTGTCTCTCCTTGTCTGGGAACCTTGGGATGGGAGTCTCCCCACTTGGAAACAGAGGAGCAGACCCCTTTCCTGAACCCCAGCCAAGAGCTCAGGGCTTCTCCCAATCCACCTCAGTCCTCCCAGCCCCTTGGAGCAATGGGACTCACCACCCCATTTTGCAGAGTCTGGGAGAGGTGAAGGGATTCACCCAAGGGCCTGTGGGCCCCATGGCAGAGCTCCGGCCCGAGCAGCTGAGCCCTGGCCAAGAGGCAAGAAGTGAATAAAGGCCTGGACTTGGGATCCACGGAAACCTGAGTTCGAATCCTGGCTCTGCTGACTGGCTGTACTTACGACCCTGGCCACGGCCTTTCCTTGCCCTGTGCCTCAGTCGCCTCATCTGTAAAATGGGATAATAATGGGTTTCTTGCCTGACTGGGGTGAGGTGTGAGGGAGGCGATGGATACGAAGCCTTGGACGGGACCTGCGCGGAGTGGGCACTCATCTGCTGAGCGTCTCCTCTCACCCCCAGGCCTGCGTGTCTGCGGCTCCCGCCTGGCATTCCTGCCAGCGTTTTGAAGTAGATGCCTCGTTGCCAGACGCTGCCATGGAAACCAAGGGATGGGGGAACAGGCGAGGTCCAGAGGAGGTGTGGGGGAGGGGACGTCCTTCCCACGGTCACCCTCTGACCCACCGCAGCTGGCTCGTTGTAGCAGGGATGGTTCAGAGGAACAGAGCAGGGGTGGGAATTGAGGCCCTCTGCCGCCATGGAGACAAAGGCCGCTGGGGTCCCCACCCCACCGAGGCTTTGTTCCTGTAGGGAGTGTGGGGTACACAGGGCCCTCCCACCTACGGGGCCACGTGCAGGCACCCCCCCGGGCCCCCCGAGGCCTGGGCCAGCTGGAGCGGGACGTGACTCATTTCTACAATCCCTTGTCCCTCTGCCTGTCCCTCTTCAAGAGGCGATGCAGTCACTGTCTTCTTCTCTTTGAAAGAGCCTCCCCACCCCATCGCCATCAGGTCAAAGCCGATGGCACTTCTGGCTGCTTCTCTGAATACGGGTCAGAGGGAGGTGCTTGCTGCCTTGCAGGCAGGGACAGTTCTGGTCCCCCATCCCTGTGTCCTTCTACCCTGCCACCTCCTCCTCTCCAGCGTGTGACCATTGTCAAGCCGGTCCCTCCCCCGTTTCGAATGCAAACCTCTAGCTTTGCGGCGCAGAGAGCTCAGCAGAGAGGCCCCTGCTCTTGATATCATGCAGGGCTGTGTCGGGACCCCCACGTGTGTGGCCGCTTAGCTGCTGTGGACAGCTTGCTGGTCCTGTGAGTCTCAGGTTTCTTATCTGTTCAAGGGGGCTGATGCTGAACCCACATCACAGGATTCAACGAGTTAATCCAGGTGAGACATCCGCAGACTGCATTACTATTATTACCACTCTTTGCAACCTCAGGCTCCTCTGTCCATGGGGACTCTCCAGGCAAGAATACTGGAGTGCGTAGCCATTCCCTTCTCCAGGGCATCTTACCAACCCAGGGATCAAACCTGGGTCTCCTGCATTGCAGGCAGATTCTTTACCAACTGAACCACCAGGGAAGCCCTGTCATTTCACACTTTTCTTTAAACTTGGGAACAAGGAAGGCAGCAGAAGACACACATACACATATTTTGTTTATAAAATTAAATCATTTTTCTTTAAGAGGAAAGAAACCCTTCCCTTAGAGAAGTTGCCAGCTTTGAATCAGTTCCACAAATACTTATGGTGTACCTACTGTGTGCAGACTCTGTGCTGGGCATTGGGGAGACAGAAAGAGCAAGGCATGATCTATGCTTGTGAACCTCCAGCCTGGTGGGGAAAGCAGACCCAGACTCAGGCAGTCTCCATATAATAAGATACGTGTTATGGTCTCCATGTCCCCAGGGTTAGGTGTGTGCAGAAACTGCTCTGGGGGTGGAGGGGCGGGGCGCTCATCTCAGCCTGAGGATGTGCCAGCAGGGTTTTCAAAGATGAGCCGGTCTTAATTCAGCAGACTAAGGTGAGAAGAGCTTTCAGGAGAAGATACAGCCTGAGCAGAGCAACATAACATCCAAAATAGTGTGATATGTGCAGGAAACTATAAAGAATTAGGCTTGCCAGACGTAAAGTAAAGCTTAAGGGCAGGAGGTGGTGGGAGGTGGACCCTCCTAGGGAAAGAAGCAGGGTCATCAGGGCTGGCCTCCTTCCCTGTCTTGGTCTAATCTGGAACATTTTATTTTAATCAATTAATTTTTCATTTGGCTGCACGGCACGTGGAATCTTAGTTCCCTGACCAGGAATTGAACCTGCACCCTCTGCTTTGGAAGTTTGGATTCTTAACCACTGGACCACGAGGGAAGTCCCTACTTGTTCTCTTGAGAAAGGGAAGTGTTGTATTAGTTGCTCACTTATGTCCAGCTCTCTTGCAACCCCATGGACTATAGATCCCCAAGCCCCTCTGTCCATGGAATTCTCCAGGCAAGAATACTACAGAGAGTTGACATTCCCTTCTCCAGGGAATCTTCCCCATCCAGGGATCAAACTTGGGTCTTCCTCATTGCAGGCAGATTCTTACTGGCTGAGCCACCTGGGAAGCCCCCTGAGAAGGGGAAAATGACTGCAGAGTCTCCCCCACTTCCAGAGACCTTGAAAATCAGGGTCGGCGGTCTAGACTTCTGCTGCGGGCACTAGGGAGCCACAGAGAGTTCTTAGGAGTGACGAGTTGGACGCTGCCTGTTGCAAGACTGCTCTGCCAGCAGGGAGGAGGTGGCAGGAAGTGTCTGGACGCATGAGCACAGAGGCTGACATAGGCGCCCAAGTGACAAAGACAAGGCCTGGTCCAGCCAGTGGCCTTCTTTGGTCAACTGCATTCGGCCTTAGAGGGTCTGTCCTTTTTCCTGCTAAGTGGGCAATGGTTCAAAGGATTCTGAGTTCATAACCTAACTAGTTTGCTGGCAACTCAAGTAGCAGCTGAGTGTAGAGCAGCAACTCAAAACTGGCTGGAAGAGAATTTGGAACCCTCTGTGGACCATATGTGACCAGTGAGGTCATCTGTTTAGATCTGGATGGCTTTGGAGCTGCCGGCTGGAGTCCCAGCCATTAATGGGAACCCCTCCTTATGCTCCCATTGGCCCCTGGAGTGAACACAGTGACTACTGAGGGACTCGCACCCAGCGCCCCGCTGGGGACAGGGAACAAGAGGAGGAGCAGTACCTCAGACGTCCTTAGGTTGTTTTTGGTGAATCTTCTGGGAATAAACAGAAGAGCAGTGATTCCCAAAAGTCACTTTTTGGAACCCTAGCTATAAGGAAGGTCCATGGCTGAAGAAGTTTGGAAATGCAGTGCATCACATCCCCTTCTTAGGGATTCAGAATTCTCAGGAAAGGGTGGAGACGTTGGGTCAGACAGAACTTGACTTTTAATCACAGTCATACTTTACTGTGTGATTTTGGGCAGTGAACGTCACTTCTTGGCTTGATTAAGTCTCCCTGTGGGCAAAATGCGGCAGTACTGATGACCTGAAGTTTTATGAGGATTCATGAGACACCTATGAAAGAAAAGTTATGACCAACCTAGACAGCATATTAAAAAGCAAAGACATTACTTTGCTAACAAAGGCCCATGTAGTCAAAGCTACGGTTTTTTTCAGTAGTCATGTATGGATATGAGAGTTGGACCGTAAACAAGGCTGAATGCTGAAGGACTGATGCTTTTGAACTGTGGTGTTGGAGAAGACTCTTGAGAGTCCCTTAGACTGCAAGGAGATCCAACCAGTCCATCATAAAGGGAATCAACCCTGAATATTCATGGGAAAGATTGATGCTGAAGCTGAAGCTCCAATACTTTGGCCACCTGATGCAAAGAGCCGACTCATTGGAAAAGACCCTGATGCTGGGAAAGATTGAGGACAAGAGGAGAAGGGGGCAGCAGAGGATGAGATGGTTGGGCATGAATTGGAGCATACTCTGGGAGAGAGTGGAGGAGGCTGGTATGCTGGGGTCTATGAGGTCACAAAGAGTTGGACATGACTTAGTGACTGAACAATAACAATGAAATAACATACAACACATGGTTTGTACTTTAGAAGGCACCAAATAAAAGATAGCTATAAAATTAGTTATACTTTTAATATTATTGAATCATTATAGTTATAAAAATCTATTTTAAATATGTAAATTTTTATCTTATTTTACCTTTAAAGGCCCTGAGAAGTCATGCGGTAATGTCTGCTTGACTTTGCTTACTCGGTGTTTCTGAGATATATGATCTTGGAGTCTTCTTTTTCACTTAACATATAGTTCTTTCCTAAGGAATTCGTGCTCTGTGGGACTCTGGGAAATACTGATTTTTGTGTTTTTGGAATTGTCTGGAGAAGTCAGTGTCTCTGACCCAGGATCCAGTCCAAACATGGATGCTTCCAGATGTAAAGAGCTGTTTTCCATCCTCAGTTTCTCCTCTATCTCCTCTCCCCCCGAGATCGTCACTCAGGAAGAAAGGTATGGCTCGCCATGCCAGGATTGTAGGGCTTAGAAATAGGGGAAGAGACCTGAGAATCTAGCCCAGGCCTTGGAAAACTCCTGCTCATTCTTCAGTATCCCATTTCGATGTTAACCTTTCTCAGAAGCCTTCCTGCCTTGCCCAGGTAGACTTAGCCATTCCCACATGACAAGGCCAATGGCCTCTAGCACATAACTCACGCTCACCGTGGATCACGTCGGAACTGCAGTTATCTGTTATATGACTGTCCCTCCCAGCCGGACCACGAACTTCTTCAGGGTGGGCCCCGTGTGTGCCATTTCAGAGCTCTCACATAGCACTTGATCAAGACCATATTTCATCCATCACCTTGCAGGGAGTCCCAACGACTCCGCCAGTGACTGGAGGACTGAAGAGGTGGCTCTGGGTCTTCTGAGGCTGGGAGGGGCCGTCTCAGCTCTGACAACTGTGCTGGTTCCCTTTGCCTTGGGGTCAAGACCTTCCTGGGGTCCCTAAGAGCAGAGGTCCCGGGGGAGTGCGGGAGGCAGGAGATGAACTCTGGGATTCCTGCTGTGGAAGGGTGGAGAGAACCACAGAGGAACGGCGATGAGAAAGGCAGCTCCCAGCATCCACTCTAGAGTTCATGCCCTGCGACCTGCCATGTGGGTGGCTTGTTGAGAGCTGGGTGAGGTCCTCTAGATGCTAACTTAACCTTGGAAGGAGACAGCTCTTCAGGCTAGGGTGGGCCAGTGCAGAAGGGCTGTTCTGGAGGCTTGAGGCCAGAGCTGAAAGCTGAGAGGCTAATCCTGCTGGCCCCCACAGCCGGGGGACTCGGCAAAGGGCATGCCAGGGCCCCAGCAGTGGTGGGGGGTGAGCACAGGCCGGTGAGCTGGAAGCCAGTGGGGAGACTCGGGGAGCTGCTGGGCAATAGTCTGCTCGCCCGTCACCACCCACGGCAACATTCAGTAGAGGGTGAGGCCTGACTCGGGGGATCTTAGTTATCATGTTAGTTATGGTGGTTAGTCATGTAAGTTATCACGGTTAGTTATCTTAGTTATCGTGGATCCAACAGGGGTCTTAGTTATCATGGTTCGTGTGGATCAGTGTCTGGAGATCCAGGATGCTGAGGCGGACTGGATATGTGGGGAGTGGGGGGTGCTAATGCCCAGTCCATCTCAGGGTTCCATCTGGGGAGGATTCCTTGAAGAGAGAATAATAACAGCACTGACAATGATGATAGCAACCTCTCTTAGCACTCAGCGCTTAACTGGCATCTTTCTGTAGCCAACCTCTGGGATTCCGTGGTAGCTCAAACGGTAGAGAGTCTGCCTGCAATGCAGGAGACCCAGGTTCGAACCCTGGGTCAGGAAGATCCCCTGGAGAAGGAAATGGCAGTGTTCTTGCCTGGAAAATCCCATGGATGGAGGAGCCTGGCAGGCTACAGTCCATGGGGTCACAAAGAGTCAGACACGACTGACTGACTTCACTTGTAGTCACGCTCATGTAACCCCCACTATAACCCTCTGTCAATTTCCCTGGTGGCTCAGATGGTAAAGAGTCTGCCTGCAATGCGGGAGACCCAGGTTTGATCCCTGGGTAAGAAAAATCCCCTGCAGAAGGGAATGACTACCCACTCCAGTATTCTTGCCTGGAGAATCCCACGGATAGAGGACTGTGGCCTGAGGGCCACAGTCCATGGGTCTCAAAGAGTCAGAAACAACTGAGTGACTAACATTTTATAACCCTCTGAGGTGGGTATTTTATCCCCATTTTGCAGATGAGGATGCTGAGAATTAGCAAGAGTATATGTATTCCCCTGGGTCATATAGACAGTAAGCAACAGCTCTGAGTTTTACATTTCAGTCCTTCTGCCTCCCAAGCCCTGTCTCTGATCTTTAGGCTGTGCTATCTGTCATCCCGAGGAAAATAGGGTAGATTCCCAGTTGTCTGGATCCTGTCAGCGGCTCTGAATCCTTCAATGCCCCCTTTACAACAAATAGTTTGTGATCCCTCTTTATAATCCTGAAAGACAGTTCATGCATAGACCGTACCGTTTATCTACAAATACTAAGAACAGTAATAACAATACTATGCCAATCAGATGGTAAAGGAGAAATAAAAGGAAGGCCATTTGTAATGAAATAGAAATATATATTTCACTAGATAAATGCTTGGGCATGTCCACACTTGAAGATTTTCTGAAGCAGTTGATGCCTGTAGTCATGGCTAAAATTGAGTAAATACAGAGTTGCCAGAGCAGATGGGTCTAGGTGTGTTGAATGGGCAACTCAAACACTGCTGAAAAACCTCCAAACAGAATCCTGTATCACTTTCCCTCAGCTTACATCATCAGAGCAATCATAGACAATCTAGAGTGGATTAAAGCTGTGCAGTGAGTTTTTCTCTTCATAGGAAATAGATTGGGAGAGTTGGATTTAGATGATTATAAACAAGTTTTGGGGGCTTCCCTTGTGGCTCAGCTGGTAAAGAATTTGCCTGCAATTTGGGAGACCTGAGTTCGATCCCTGGGTTGGGAAGATCCCCTGGAGAAGGGAAAGGTTACCCACTCCAGTATTCTGGCCTGGAAAATTCCGTGGACTGTACAGTCCATGGGGTCGCAAAGAGTTGGACATGATTGAGCAAATTTCACGCCAACAGGTTTTTCTACCTGCATATCTTCCAGGGGACATTTGGAACATGGCAGGACAGAAGACAAGGGCCGCTACCCACTCATGCCAATTGTGTCCTCCAAAGCAATGTGATAACTCAGGATGACCTCTGTGTTCCCAGAAGGCAGTTGGTGTTGCTGTTCAGTTGCCCAGTCATGTCCATCTTTTCGTGACCCCATGGACTGCAGCACGCCAGACTTCCCTGTCCTTCGCTATCTCCCAGAGTTTGCCCAAATTCATGTCCATTGAGTTGGTGATGCCATCCAACCATCTCATCCTCTGCTTCCCTCTTCTCCTCCTGCCCTCAGTCTTTCCCAGCATCAGGGTCTTTTCCAGTAAGTCGACTCTTCACATCAGGTGGCCAAAGTATTGGCGCTTCAGCTTCAATCCTTCCAATGAATCTTCAGGGTTGATTTCCTTTAGGATTGACTACTTTGATCTCCTTGTTGTTCAACGGACTCTCAAGAGTCTTCTCCAACACCACATTTCAAAAGCATCAGTTTTTTGGTGCTCAGCCTTCTTTATGGTCCAACTCTCACATCCGTATGTGACTACTGGAAAAACCATAGCTTTGACTATATACATCTTTGTTGGCAAAGTAATGTCTCTGCTTTTTAATACACTGTCTAGGTTTATCATAGGTTTCCTTCCAAGGAGCAAGCATCTTTTTCCAAGGAGCTGCCAGAAGGTGGTACCTCTCCCCCATCACTACTCCCCCACTAAAAGCTACTCTCCTGGGTTATCATGGTAGGGCAGGGTGGGGTCTGAAGTTTAGAGAGGCACGCGGGCACTCACGGTTCCCACTCTTCCAACTCACAGTGAATTTCAGGCCTGCTGCCCACAGGTCTAGACGCTACCTCCTGGTTCACCTGATGAATAGTAGCCAGTGTCTCAGGTTGGCCTGGGGACTGTAACAGGCTAAGCCTGTAACCATGTAAGAAAATGGGAAAGAAATGAATGAACACTGAGTGTGTACTCTCAGTTGGGCACGAGGTCATTCAAACAGTACCAACTCTGAAGGGATTTATTTCTACCATACTTTAAAAAGTTGTAATTTGGGGGACTAATGAAATGGGAGTCTCAAGATAGACAGTATTGTATAGTGTTCAGAGGACAACTGACACTCAAGCACAACCCCAATCCTACTCTTCATCCGTCAAGTAAATTTGAAAGGGCATTTCTCTCATGCTTTCAGGTAAACTCCTACTCATCCCTCAAAACCCAGCTCCAATTTCACCTTTTTTGTAACTTATTCCCAACTCCTCCAGTGTGAGGGAGTGTTCCCTCCTCTGGGCTCCCGTCCATAAATCTCACTATGACAGTTACCACCCTGCGTGGTGGCTCCTGCCCTGTCTCTCTCCCCTAGTTCATGATGTGCTCCTTGAGTGTAGAGACCTTCTCTGATTCATTTTTGAGACCACCCCTGGCACCTTCCCTTCACCCGCAATGCCAAACACAACGTCAGCCAGCTGCATCACAGGCATGAATAAGTGGAGACCGAAGGAATGTTTGATTGAATCAACTCACTTTGCCTGCTAAGCTATTCTCAAAGCAGATCCTTTGTGCTGGGTGACTAAGTGGAACAGGTCACAGTCACCTGGGATTTCGTGGCGGTTGATGGCCTCTCTTTAAACACTGCAGCTTCCCTGTTAGCACCGGTAGAGACAGGAGTCAGCATGTCCCTGCCTCTGTCCAGCCTCCCTCTGAAGAGGTTTATCCAAAACATTTCCCTCCGTAGGGGTTTCTTTCAAGCACATCTGTATCCTGCGGTCATGTCTGTTAACTGGGTCCCTCCACCCCCTAGCCAGAGCTGTCAGCAGCAGAGAAGAGGTGCTTGATTGCATTTAACTCCAGGCCACAGAGGGAGGGGCTGTGCTTGCCAGCCCCCGTCATCACCCCACAGCCCCCAGTGCCCACCTCATGCCTGCTTTTTCCTCTTCTGTCTTCCCTGGGATCTGGCTCACTGACCATCCTCCTCTTCCTCTGTCTCTGCTTGTCATCCCAACCCCTCTGGGCCATGTGCTAGGAACTTCCCCAGCCCAGGCTATGAGCACATCTTTCTGGAAGAGGGTGAGGAGGTCATGGGCTTTGGGGACAGACCTGGGGATAAGCCCCAGATTCTTTATTTCCTAGTTAGGTGCCCGAGGCGGGCGGTGTTGATTCTCCACCCAGAGCCCTTGGATCCTTTGCAGTGTCTGGGAAACGTGCCTCCAATCGGGCTGTGCTTTTGCCTCCAAAGGCTTGCACCTGCATCCCTCCTCTGGAGGCTGCTGTTGGGCTGCGAGCCATTTGTCCACAAGTGCAGAATCCTAGACACGCCTGGGGATGTCCACCTCCCACCCCCATCCCTGAGGCCCTTGACCAAAGGCTCTTGGATGTGCAGGGGCCGATTCTGTCTCTCGCTTGCCAAGCCTGGGGCTGACTCACACTGCAGGGAGGGCAGGACTCTGCCTTCCATGCCCGCCTTCTCTGCTGGGTCCGCCCCCGCCCCCTCTCCACCTTCTCCTTGGAGCACTTCATACAGCTCCCATCTCTGGGTCTGCTTCTGGGGAGCATGAATCAGGACAGTGACTTGGGCAGGTCATCGCACATTTCGGAGGCTCGGCTTTCTCATCTGTGACTTGGAGTTAGTCATGTATGTTTCTTAGACTTGTTGGCAGGATTAGATAAAACAGTGTATGAGGTGCCTGGTGTGGGACAAGTAGCGAATCCGCAGGTCCTGTTAGTGATCCCTCTTTTCAGAAAGTCAGCCTGGGTCACTGGCCTGGGAATGGGAGGCCTGAGTCATGTTCTAAAGTAGCTGATTATCCTTTAGTAAGTCTCTCTGCTTCTCTAGGCCTCAGACTTTTTTCCTTCTTTTTTTTTTAAAATAGCTTTATTAAGATGTAATTTACATAATGTGTCATCCACTTATTTAAAATGCACAATTCAGGGGTTTCCAGTATGTTCACAGAGAGATATACTACCTTCACTGCAATCTAATTATAGAACATTTTCATCACCCCAAAAAGAAACGCCCACCCATTTAGTCACTCTCCTTTTCCTTCTGCCCCTCCTCAAACCCATGGCAACCACTAATCCACTTTCCGTGTCTATAGATTTCCCTGCTCTGGACATTTCGTGTAAGTGCAGTCATATAACGTGTGGTCTTTGTTGATCGCTCTCTTTGACTCAGTATAATATTTTCGAGGTTCATCGATGTTGTGTCACATGTCAGCACTTCATTCCTTTTCGTGGCTGAATAATATTCCATTACATGGATGTACCACACTTTGTCTATCCATCCACTGGTTGATGAACATTTAGGTTGTTCCCATTTCTTGGCTATTGTTTATAGTGCTGCTGTGAACAGATTTTTTTTTGTATGGAAAAAGGGCTTTATTTCTCTCAGGTATATACGTATGTATTTAGGAGTAGAGTTTCTGTGTTATATGGTAACTGTATCTTTAACTTTTCGAGGGATCGCCTGTTTTCCAAAGAGCCTGCCCCATTTTACAAGCTTATCAGCATGTTTGAAGGTTTCAGTTTTTCCATATCTTTGACAGCACCTGTTATTGTGTGTTTGATTGTCTCCACCCCAGTGTGGGTAAAGTGATGTCTCACTGTGGTTTTATGTGCATTTCCCTGATAGCTAATGACATTCAGCATTCTTCCATGTACTTACTGACTGTTTGCATAGGTTCTATGGAGAATGCCTATTCAGGGTCTTTGCTCACTCTATAGTTGGGTTATGTGTATTCTTACTGTTGATTTGTGAGTTCTTTCTGTTATGTGGATATTGGTCCCTTATCGGCTACCTGAGGCCTCGGTTCTCTTGGTTGTGGCTGCTTTATTTCTCAGATTGGAAACAACCTATGTAAGGAACCCCGCACACCCTGCGTAGCTGTCGTTGTTCAGTCACTAGATCGAGTCGGACTCTCTGTGACCCCATGAGTTGCAGCACTCCAGGCTTCCCTGTCCTCCACTGTTTGCTCATAGTGGCTGTTAGCTGTTGTCATTAATAGAACATTCTTTTAATCCCCAGCATCAGATAAACCTCTAGACATCATCTGATCTGATCCTCCGCTCCATCTACCCATTTCACAGATGAAGCGACTCAGGCCGGAGGGAGGACGTTGCTTCCTGCTCTTGGCTTCAGAAATGGCTTAAAGCAGATCTGGGATGGAGCCCAGATCGTGTGGGCAGGTCACCTCCTCTCCTTGCACCTCAGTGGTTTCATCTCAAAATGGAGATGACGGAGGGGTTCAGCTAGCTGACACTGAGCATCTCATGTGTGCAAGCCCTGTCTGAAAAAAGCCATCCTGCCCAGGCCTCCCGTTTCACCAAGTCCTACATGTCCCTACCTGCCCATTTCACAGATGTGGAAACTGATGCTCAGAGAAGTAAAGCCCCTTACCCGAGGGCTCGGGTCTAGACAGTGACAGCACCAGGATTCAGCCCCAGGATTTTCCAGCCCCAGTGCCCATCCTAGCTTTTGCTGTGCCTCCTGGGAAGCACTTTCCCCTTTTTCTTCCTCTTCTGATATTCACTGTGGTTATTTCATACGCTCTCAAATGACCACAGAGGAAACCTGAGGAAAAAAAAAATCGTTTTATCACTTCTTAGATCTCCTGATCTGATACTTTCAAATGCAGTCCAGGCTCAGCTGAGAACCACCCCCAGCCTGGATTGTGCTGAGTTTGGGGGCAAAGATCCCTTGGGCCTCCCCTTCTAGAAGTCAAGCAAATCTGCCTCCTCACTGGGGGTGGAGGTGGGGTCCTTGGGACAGGGGCTGGGTCTCTTTCACCGCTGTGTCCCCAGTGCCCAGCACAGGAAACCATCAGAGCTGGTTCTCAGGCAGTGCTTGGTGAATAATGGCAGTTCATCATTGGCAAAGACCCTGATGCTGGGAAAGACTGAAGGCCAAAGGAGAAGAGGGAGGCAGGGGATGCGATGCTTAGATAGCATCACCGACTCAGTGGACAGGAATCTGAGCGAACTCCAGGAGACGGTGAAGGACAGAGGAGCCTGGTGTGCTGCAGTCCATTGAGTTGCAAAGAGCTGGGCACCATTTAGCGACTGAACAACAACAACGGTTGGACAGAGAAGATGCCTTGAGCTTAAGTCTCAACCATAGACAGCCCCTGGCTTTCCACCTCCACCTGGCACATTAATTAATGAAAACAAATAGTTATATAAATGTTACTATATCTGATGGGTACTACTCTAAATCCTTTATATATATTAACTTAGTTAATCCTCACACAGCCCACAAGATAGATATTTCTCTTGTCCCCATCTTACAGATGAAGAAACTGGAACACAGAGAGGTTAAGTCACTTGTCTGAAATGGCACAACTCAGAGGCAGTAGAAGCAGAATCTGAACACACGTGCTCTGGCTCCATGCTCTTTACCACCGAATGCTTCACGCCCTTGCTTAAGAACTGCCAGCGAAGCCCAGCTTGCACCCTGTCCCTCCTTCCCTCCCTCCCATGTGTCTTGAAAGGAGACCCCCTTTCTCCCAGGCAGGCACAGAGGTTCCCAGAGCTCACAGCCTCTCCCGGGGTGTCGGGCACTGTCAGTGGGAGGGCAGGAAGCCCCAGATGATGATTTCCGAACACAAGGAGGAGCCCCACACTCACTGAGACGGGCTCACTGGGGGCGGGCTTTGGCCCTGGGGCTTCCAGCTTTATTTTCCCACTGCATTTAGAGTTTTTCTTAAGAGGAACCATGTTCATAAAAAGGAAAAAAAAAAAAAAAAAACTGTCAGTAACTGCCCATTGGATGGCAGGTCCTAAACAGAACATTCCCAGATAAAAAAAATTAGGCTGTGAAAACATTCAAGTGGTGGTAGGGCTGCACTTTGGATTCAGAAGGTCTGATGCAAGGCCTCTCAATGGGTATTTCTAACAAGCTTCCCTGGAATTTCTTAAGTCTATCAGAGAGGACAGAAGCCTGGAGCATTCACACCGGAGCCCAGGAACCTGCAACTCCTTTTCATCTTTGATGATGAACGCGTCATTCAAGTTCTGTCCTCCAAGTTGCCTCCTCTAGGAAGCCTGCCCTGATTCAAAGTAGCTAATCACTCCTTCCCTTTCTATGTCCATCAGACTTGATATCATAGAATAGTTATTGTATTTGGTCCTTTTGAACAAGAAATGTTTCTTATCTGTCTCTGTGCGTGCGTGCAAAGTCGCTTCAGTTGTGTCTGACTCTTTGTGACCCCATGGACTGTAACCAACCAGGCTTCTCTGTCCATGGGATTCTCCAGGCAACGATACTGGAGTGGGTGGCCCTTGCCTTCTCCAGGAGATCTTCCTGACCCAGGGATCGAACCCGGGTCTCCTGCATTGCACGCAGACTCTTTACCACTGAGCCGCCTAGGAAGCCCCTGCCACTCAGCAACTATTCCATTTGCCAAAGATAAAGCTGACGCTCAATGAGAGTTTGCTGAACAGGCAGATGAACTAAACAGACAGTCCACTTCGGCCATCCAGAGCTCCTTGTGGTCAGGTTTTTAGGCTGAAAAGACCAGATTTCTAACTTTGCCACTTGCTGTCCGTTTTGACTTTGGGCCGTTCGTGCGTTCCATCTGAATCTCAGTTTGCGCATCTGGAAAAAGGGAATGATATTGATCCCTCCCCCGCGGAGGAGCTCACAGGATGTAGGCAGGGAGTGTGACGGTCTTTGTGAAGCTGAGGTGCAGTGCTGGAGTGCGGGAGGGGTGGGCAGATGGCCTGGGGGCTGTGCTGTTCCTGCTCTGGAAGGTGGGTGTTCTGAGAGGCGTTGCTCACAGGACTTCTGGGCTCCGGGCCTGGCCTCCCCTGGGCTCACAGCACTGAGGGTGAGGGCAGATGGAAGTTCCAAAGAGAAGCAAGCAGGTGGCGCCTCCAGGGAACGGCACCCGCTGGGTCTTGGGTGTTGTGTGGAGAACTCAACCTCCAGCCACCTTCCTGGTGTTCCCGCCCCGCCTAGCTTCCCTGCCCTTCCTGCCCATCTTGCAGGGCTCCTCCTGGGCCCCAGGTCCCGTGCCAAGCAGGATGGGGCCTTCCCTGGAAATATGCTACGCCCTTTACAGCTCAGCAGTTCTGAGGTCAGAGCCGATTCCACCCTCTCCTCTTCGGACGACCTGGCCTAGTGAGTCCTGTGTCCTTGGAGTCTGGGTGGACAGATCTCTAGACTGACTCACCGGTTGTTAGAATGTTGCACAGCTGGTAAATCTCTGCCGTGGGGCAGCGTCCTCGGTCATCTTGGCTCTCACTGTGGCACCTTTGCAGGCCTCAGACGATTGCATCCTTGAGACGTAAGTGTCATTATTATCATTACCACTTTGGTGATGGGAGGCTGAGGCATCACGAGGGGAGCTGACTTACCCCAGGGCACACCACTTCACTCCTGAGAAAGCTGGAGTCCAGTCTGGAGACCAGTCAGTGCCTCTGAATGAGGGAGGGAGGAGGGAAAGGCTGTGTGTTAAGCTGTTTATCTCCCTGCTTTGGGGGTCAGGATCTGGGACCTCCCTGACCCCTCTGAACCCCGCCGCAGCGTTAGGAGACCACCCACTTATGGGAGAGAAAGGAGCGCAGGCTAGGAGACCCGGTTTTGGCTTTACCTGCACAACTAGGGTGTTTTGGTTTGATGTGATAATGTACGAAAGTGGCTTCAGAATAAATAGGCAGACAGATACACAGAACAGAGTCCAGAAATAGACTCAAATACATATGGGGATTTGGTATATATTAAAAGGTGACTTTGAAAATCACTGGAGAAAAGACGTTCAGTTGCTGAGTTGCGTCCAACTCTTAGAGACCCTATGTCCTGCAGCACACCAGGCTTCCCTGTCCTTCACTATCTCCTGGAGTTTGCTCAAACTCATGTCCATTGAGTTGGTGATGCTATCTAACCATCTCATCCTCTGTTCCCTGACTTCTCCTGCCCTTAATCTTTCCCACCATCAGAGTCTTTTCCAGTGAGTCAGCTCTTCACATCAGGTAGCCAAAGTATTGGAGCTTCAGCTTTGGCATCAGTCCTTCCAATGAAAATTCAGGACTGATTTCCTTTAGGATTGACTGGTGTGATCTTCTTGCTGTCTAAGGGACTCTCAAGAGTCTTCTCCCCAGGACTGCAGTTTTAAAGCATCAATTCTTCAGCACCAGCCTTCTGTCTGGTCCAACTCTCATATCCATACATGACTACTGGAAAAACCATTGCTTGGACTATATGGACCTCTGTTGGCAAGGTGATGTCTCTGCTTTTTAATGCACTGTCTAGGTTGGTCATAGCTTTTTTCCCAAGGAGCAAGTGTCTTTTAATTTCATGGCTGTAGTCACCATCTGCAGTGATTTTGTAGCCCAAGAAAATAAAATCTGTTTGTTTTTCCACTTTTCCCCCATCTATTTGCCATGAAGTGATGGGATTGGATGCCATGATCTTAGTTATTTGAATGCTGAGTTTTAAGCCAGCCTTTCCCTCTCCTTTTTCACCCTCATCAATAGGCTCTTTAGTTCCTCTTTGCTTTCTACCAGTAGAGTAGTATAATCTGCAGGTCTAAGACTATTGATATTTCTCCTGGCAATCTTGATTCCAGTTTGAGTCATCCAGCCCAGAATTTCATATGATATACTCAGCATAGTAGTTAAATAAGCAAGGTGACAAAACATAGCCTTGATGTACTCTTTTCCCAATTTTGAACCAGTTCATTGTTTCATGTCTGATTGGTTCTAACTGTTCCTTCTTGACCTGCATACAGGTTTCACAGGAGACAGGTAAGATGGCCTTTATTCCCATCTCTTTAAGCATTTTCCACAGTTTGTTGTTAGCCACACAATCAAAGGTTTTCACATAGTCAGTGAAGCAGAAGTAGATGTTTTTCTGGAATTCCCTTGCTTTCTCCATGATCCAACAGATGTTGGTAATTTGATCTCTGGTTCCTCTGCTTTTTTTATATCCAGCGTGTACATCTGAAAGTTCTCAGTTCATGTACTGTTGAAGCCTAGCTTGAAGGATTTTGAGCATTACCTTGCTAGCATGTGAAATGAGTGCAATTGTACTGTAGTTAAACTTTCTTTGGCATTTCTCTTCTTTGGAATTGGAATGAAAACTGACCTTTTCCAGTCCAGTATCACTGCTGAGTTTTCCAAATTTGCTGGCATATTGAGTGCAGCACTTTAACAGCATCATCTTTTAGGATTTTAAATAGCTCAGCTGTAATTCCATCACCTCCACTAGCTTTGTTTGTAGTGATGCTTCCTAAGGCCCACTTTAGTTCACACTGCAGGATGTCTGGCTCTAGGTGAGTGACCACCCCATCATGGTTATCTGGGTTGTTAAGTCCTCTTCGAAAACCACTTTACCTTCTTGCATTTCTTTTTCTTTAGGATGATTTTGCTCACCTCCTCCTGTACAATGTTATGAACCTCCATCCTTAGTTCTTCAGGCTCTCCCTCTTCCAGATCTATTCCCTTGAATTTATTTATCACTTCCACTGTATAATCATAAGAGGTTTGATTTAGGTCATACCTCAATGGCCTAGTGGTTTTCCCTACTTTCTTCAAGTTAAGCCTGAATTGTACAATAAAGAGTTCATGATCTGAACCACAGTCAGCTCCCGGTCTTGTTTTTGCTGACTGTATGGAACCTCTCCCTCTTTGGCTGCAAAGAATGTAATCAGTCTGCTTTCGGTATTGGCCATCTGGTGATGTCCGTGTGTAGATTCGTCTCCTGTGTTGTTGAAAGAGAGTGTTTGCCATGACCAGTGTGTTCTCTTGGCAAAACTCTTTTAGCCTTTGCCCTGCTTCATTTTGTACTCCAAGGCCAAACTTGCCTGTTACTCCAAGTATCTCTTGACTTTCTATTTTGCATTCCAGTTCCCTATGATGAAAGTACATCTTTGTGTGTGTGTGTGTGTGTGTGTGTGTGTGTGTGTGTTAGTTCTAGAATGTCTTGTAGGTCTTCATAGAACCAGTCAACTTCAGCTTCTTCAGCATTAGTGGTTGGGACATTGACTTGAATTAGTGTGATACTGAATGGTTTACCTTGGAAATGAACCAAGATCATTCTGTCATTTTTGAGATTGCACCCAAGTATTGCATTTCAGACTCTTTTGTTGATTATGAGGGCCACTCCATTTCTTCTAAGAAATTCTTGCCCACAGTTGTAGATAGAATGGTCATCTGAATTAAATTTGCCCATTCCCATCTATTTTAGTCCACTGATTCCTAAAACATCATTGTTCATTCTTGCCATTTCCTGCTTGACCATGTCCAGTTTACTTTGATTTATGGACCTGACATTCAAAGTTCCTATGCAATGTTGTTCTTTACAGCATCAGACTTTGCCTTCACCACCAACTGAGTGTCATTTCCGCTTTGGTCCAGCTCTCTTTCTGGAGCTATTTCTCCATTCTTCCCCAGTAGCATATTGGATACTTACCATCCTAGAGAGTTCATCTTCCGGTGTCATATCTTTTGCCTTTTCTTAAGGCAAAATGATTTCATGGGATTCTCAAGCCAAGAATAGTGGAATGGTTTGCAGTTCCCTTCTCCAGTGGACTACATTTTGTCAGAACTCTCCACCATGACCTGTCCATCTTGGGTGGCCTTGCATGGCATGGCTCATAGCTTCGTGGAGTTACACAAGCCCATTAGCCACAACAAGGCTGTCATACATGTGATCATTTTGGTTAGCTCTCTGTGATTATGGTTTTGTTCTGGAGGCTGTTGAATTGTAGTTCTTCTTCTGTCTGCCCTCTGACAGATGAGGTTAAGAGTCTTGTGCAAGCTTCCTGATGGGAGGGACTGGCGTGGGGAACACTCTGTGGGGGTTTGCTCTGGCGGGCAGAGCCTTGTTCAGTAAATCTTTAATTGTCTGCTGATGGGTGGGGCTCTGCTCCCTCCCTATTAGTTGTTTGGCCTGAGGTCTGGAGTCTACAGGCTCTATGGTAGGGCTAATAATTTCAGTTCAGTCGCTCAGTCGGTTCCGACTCTTTGCAACCCTATGGACCACAGCATGCCGGGCCTCCCTGTCCATCACCAACTCCCGGAGTCTACTCAAACTCATGTCCATTGAGTCGGCGATGCCATCCAACCTAATGGTGACCTCCACAAGGACTTATGTCAACAGCTGCCTCCCAGGATGGCTGCTGCCCGTGCTCCTGTCCCCGCAGCAGGCCACTGTTGACCCATGTCCCTGCAGGGTCCCTCAAACACTCACAGTCAGGTCTGGCTCAGTCTCCTGTGGGGATCACTGTTCCTTCCCATGTATCATGATGGGCCCAAGGTTTTGTTTGTACCCCACAAGAGTCTCTGTTTCCCCCAGTCCTATGCAAGTTCTGTAAGCAAATCTTCATTGGCCCTCAAAGTCCGGTTCCCTTGAGGTTCCCAGGTCTCTGGGCATTCCCAGTGTCTCTGGCGCTGTTTTATAATTGAATTGGCTCCACTAGGTCAGGCCACTTGCCTCCCGTCAGCACAACTGCTGGGCTGGGGTAAAAAAATAAATTACTCAATAAATGGTATTGGAACAGTTGAAGAAACACCTGGAAAATATTAAGTTGGACTGCAGTTTGCTCCTTTTACCAGAATTAATTCCAGATGACTCAGCATGTAAGATTTCTTAAAGCTTAAATACAACTACTTGAGATTTTGAAAATAATCCCGAGATGGAGAAGGTCTTCCAAGGTTTAATGCATAATTTAAAATGTAGGGAAATTTTTTATACATTCTAATACCTAAAAATTTTAAATGTCTTCATCACAATACTATTAGCAAAGTCAAAAGACAAATGAGTTATTTGGGAAAAATAATGACAAGCATAAATCCTAGGAAGCAGCTAATTTTCTTAATATATAAAGAGCCCCTACCAACCAATAATAATAATAATGAATCCAACCTCATAAGGAAAAATGGTCAAAGAAAGTGAAAAGGAAATACAAATGGTGTTTAACCCTGTGAAATGATACTTGACTTCTCTTATTATAAGTGTAAATTAAACTACAATGAAGTACCATTATAACATATTAGACTGGCAAAAATTTTTTTTTTTCTTTTTTTTTTTTTTTTTTTTTTTAGACTGGCAAAAATTTTAAGGTTAGACAAAACACCCTGTTGTCAAGGTTGTGCAGAATCAGATACCCTCATAAATTGTGGATGTTGTACAAATACTTATAGCCTTCAGGGAGATTACTTTGGATCTTTAAAAAAAAAATTAAATGCGCAAATCGTTTGGCCCAGCAATTCTGCTTCCAGAAATCCATCCTCCAGATAAACTTGTGCCTATGTGAACCAATGATCGTCTGAGGAGAGTCAGAAGTGACAGAAGCTTAGAAAAAGTGAAAGTGAAAATATTAGTTGCTTATTAGTTGCTTGGTCATGTCTGACTCTTTGTGACCCCATGGACTGTAGCCAGAAGGCTCCTCTGTCCATAGAATTCTCCAGGCAAGAATACTGGAGTAGGTAGCCATTCCTTTCTCTGGGTGATCTTCTCAACCCAGGGGTCAAACCTGGGTCTCCTGCTTTGCAGGCAAATTCTTTTCCATTTGAACCACCAGGGAAGCCCAACAGAAGCTTGGAAGGAGCCATAAATATCCACCTCTGGGGCACTGGCTAAATAAATGGTCATCTCTCCATATATGGCTTACTATGCATCTGTGGGAAACAATGAAGCCAGCCTGTATAAACTGATAATAAAATGCTTTCCCAGAAGCAATATTTTCAAAAGAAAGAAAGGAAAGGGTGGGTCAGTCAGTTCAGTCACTCAGTTGTGTCCGACTCTTTGCGACCCCATGAATCGCAGCACGCCAGGCCTCCCTGTCCATCACCAACTCCCGGAGTTTACTCAAACTCATGTCCATCGAGTCGGTGATGCCATCCAGCCACCTCATCCTCTGTCATCCCCTTCTCCTCCTGCCCACAATCCCTCCCAGTATCAGGGTCTTTTCCAATGAGTCAACTGTTTGCATGAGGTGGCCAAAGTATTGGAATTTCAGCTTCAGCATCAGTCCTTCCAATGAACACCCAGGATTGATCTCCTTTAGGATGGACTGGTTGGATCTCCTTGCAGTCCAAGGGACTCCCAAGAGTCTTTTCCAACACCATAGTTCAAAAGCATCAATTTTTCGGTGCTCAGCTTTCTTCACAGCCCAACTCTCACATTCATACATGACCACTGGAAAAACCATAGCCTTGACCACACGGACCTTTGTTGGCAAAGTAATATCTCTGCTTTTTAATATGCTATCCAGATTGGTCATAACTTTCCTTCCAAGGAGTAAGCGTCTTTTAATTTCATGGCTGCAATCACCATCTGCAGTGATTTTGGAGCCCCAAAAAATAAAGTCTGACACTGTTTCCACTGTTTCCGCATCTATTTCCCATGAAGTGATGGGACCAGATGCCATGATCTTAGTTTTCTGAATGTTAAGCTTTAAGCCAACTTTTTCACTCTCCTCTTTCATTTTCATCAAGAGGCTCTTTAGTTCCTCTTCACTCTCTGCCATAAGGGTGGTGTCATCTGCATATCTGAAGTTATTGATATTTCTCCCGGCAATCTTGATTCCAGCTTGTGCTTCTTCCAGCCCAGCGTTTCTCATGATGTACTTTGTATATAAGTTAAATAAGCAGGGTGACAATATACAGCCTTGACGTACTCCTTTTCCTATTTGGAAACAGTCTGTTGTTCCATGTCCAGTTCTAACTGTTGCTTCCTGACCTGCATACAGGTTTCTCAAGAGGCGGGTCAGGTGGTCTGGTATTCCCATCTCTTTTAGGATTTTCCACAGTTTATTGTGATCCACACAGTCAAAGGCTTTGGCATAGTCAATAAAGCAGAAATAGATGTTTTTCTGGGACTCTCTTGCTTTTTCGATGATCCAGCGGATGTTGGCAATTTGATCTCTGGTTCCTCTGCCTTTTCTAAAATCAGCTTGAACATCTGGAAGTTCTCGGTTCACGTATTGCTGAAGCCTGACTTGGAGAATTTTGAGCATTACTTTACTAGCATGTGAGATGAGTGCAATTGTGCGGTAGTTTGAGCATTCTTTGGGATTGCCTTTCTTAGGGACTGGAATGAAAACTGACCTTTTCCAGACTGGATAAAGGGTGGGTAAGAGACAACAAAAGAAAGAAAGGAAGGAAGGAGGAGGCCAAGAGCTTGCAATGCATATGCCTGTGTGCACTTAGCCTGGCCCTGGAAGGGCACCCAAGGAAGGAGTGATAGATGCTTCTGGGAATAAGTTCTGAGTGGCTGGCGGGACAGGGCTTGGTTTTTACTCTATTTTCTTTAGTATCATTTTTTTCTAACCCTGTGCATAAATCAATTTATTGCATGTCCAAATAAATAATAAACCAAGCAACACAGAAACACTTGCCACATAAGAGGGGCTGAATATATCCCTTCCCTTCCCCCTCACTGCACCTGAGTCTCCTCTTCTGCTACAGTGGAGCCCTGAGTCCCAGCACTGCCACCTCGCTGGGCCATTGTGAGGATCAGCGCGGCCATCCAAAGGGACCCTGCTCGGAAAGGAGTCTGGTACTTGAAAAGCAGTAGTGATAGTAATGATGCTGTTGTTATTTAAGGTTTCTCTGGGCATCCCACAGACCCAGTCTGCTTCTCCTGATGACTGAAATTCTTCTCTCTGTGCTTCCGTTTTGTCATCTGTCAAATGTGCCTGTCTGGGTCTCACGTGGGTGATTCCTAACCCTGGAGGTCTGGAGGGCTTCCTCCTCTTTCTGATTATAGGGAACAGCCTATTTCTTCCCTCCTCCTCCCCCACCGTTTACTGGAGGCCCCTCAGGTCTAATGCAGTTCCAGACCTTCCTTCTTCCCAAGCCTCAGAGGTGTGGAGTGGGGATGGAAGCAACCCAAAGACCTGGAATAGCCCACCTTCAAGGTCATTACTGTAGCCCTGCTTGCTACTGATGACAAACTGTCTTTTTCTCTGCTGACTGCACTGCCAGCAGATTTATTTAAGTAAATCAAAAGTGGTTCATCTCCTGTGGCACAAATAAGGACGTTTTTAAAAGGAATACAGAGGGAGACCTAAGAAACTGGGAAGACACATTTGGAAAGACAACTGAAAATATGTCTTTCAAGTATTTTTTCTCTTAACCAGAAAACGTTATGCAACAGAATTACAAAACATTTGAAACATAGAAGCCAAAAAAAAAAAAAAAAAATGTCTTCAGAGATCCCAACCCTTAAACACAACTCCGACTATAATTGGAATTTTTATGTGGTTGTTAACATGGAACGTGGTACGCATTTAGTTTTATAGCTGTTCTTTTTCATTTAACATATGAGTGTTTCCCCACAATGCTAAAGCTTCTGTAGCCTCACATTATAATAACTGCATAATATTCCATCAACTACTTGTGCCTTTGTTGACTTAATATTTTCATGTTGCTGGACATTTAGATTTCATCTCATTTTTTTACTGTTATACAAATATATGATGCAAAGTTTTCCTGCATATAATATAGGAAATGGTTCTTTGAAAGAGCATTAGGACAACTTAGAAAAGAAATACAGAAGGCCAGGAAACATTTGGGGGGAAAATAGCTCAAACTTCACTGGTAAAATTAGAATCACCATGAAATATCACTTAACTTCATCAAATTAACATTCAGTTTTTAAAATGACAGTATGCAATGTCATTAAGAATATAATGAAAATATAAGTAATATAGCTTTTATGAAAAGCAACTAAGTATATATATCAACAACCTTAAAAATGTTAATGCATTTAGATCCTAGAATTCCACTTGTGGAAATTTATCCTAAGGAAATAACCAGATACATGAACAGATATTTTTATATAAAAATGTTCATTGCACTTCCTTTATTAGTATATATTTTAAAAATTAGAAACTCCCTTCAAATGTTTAGGTGTAAGTTAAATGTATAAATTATGGTAAATCTGTATTATAGAATTTTTATATAGCTATTAAAAGTCATGTTTTTCCAGAATATATAATGACACAATGTCATGTTAAGTAAAAAACAGTGGATGCAAAGTCAAACAGCCAAAATAGTGTCCCCCTAATTTTAGAAGGGATTCATGTTACACATTTTTTTTATATAATGTTACATATTGCCCTGCCAGGCTCCTCTTTCCATGGGATTCTCCAGGCAGAAACACTAGAGCAGGTTGCCATTTCCTTCTCCAGGAGATCTTCCCAACCCAGGGATTGAACCTGCGTCTCTTAAATCTCTTGCATTGGCAGGTGGATTCTTTACCATTAGTGCCAGCTGGAAAGCATATACATACATACACACATACATAAACATATACACACATATAATGTTATTTACCTAATTTATGCATAGATACAAGGCTGGTAGGAAATATACCAAAATATACATCAAAATGTTAACTTTGGGGGAATGGTATTAGGAATAATTAAGGAATATATCTGCTTTCAACTTTCTGTAGCAATACTTTTCTTATTAGAGTAAAACAATGCATTTTTTTTTTAAAGCCTGATCGTATGAAAAATAATCAGGTCAAATAGGATCGTATCATCTTATAGTCTCATAAAGTCCTCTCACTGACATCCATTGGGAGTTGCAAATGGATGGGCCATGGTCTTCAGCCAGGCAACAGATGAAGCTGATTTGGTTGGCCTGCTCACATTTCATATATAATTTTATCTTTCCTGCTTCTCTTGAAAAAAAAAAAAAAAGTCAAGAGATTTTGCCAACACCGGACCCACGTTCCCACTTGGCGAGCATGTCGGGAGCTGAGAGGCAGCTGGCCCATTTGGTCGTAGCATGAACGCGAGCTGTCCACAGCCCCCCAGTCACCGGCCTCCACCCTCCGTGTTGTCTACGCCTGGCCTGCTGGCATAGGCAGCTCTTCTGACCCCTGCTCGCCCCACTCCTCTGATTGGAGAGCAAGTTCATGGCTTAGTCACCTGCCTGTCCCCCAGCCCTCCTCCCAGCCTGCACTGCATGCTTGTTGAAGGAGTTTATGGATGAATAAAGGGAGTCCCCGAGAGGAGCATCCAGTCCAAGGTCACCCAGTGATGTGGTGGCGGAGCCAGGACCAGAGCACATCTCGGAGTCCGGAAGGGAGTCCAGCGACGGGCCATTCCTTCCATGGGAAAGGATCTTTCCTGAGCTCTGCTTTCTCCACCCAGAATCGGGGGTGACATGCAGTCAACAGCAGCTCTCAGGAATTCTCTTGTGTAGATGAATCCACATACTGTCCTGACTCACAATAATTTCAGTGAATGTAGGACAGGAAGGAGGACTTTACAGAATGCCAGGGTCTGGGAAGAAGAGGAAGTGGGAGGAATATTGTTGTTTGGTCACTCAGTCATGTCCGACTCCTTGTGACCCCATGGACTGCAGCACTCCAGGCTTCCCTGTCCTTCACCGTCTCCCAGAATTTGCTCAAACTCATTTCCACTGACTCAGTGATACCATCCCACCATCTCATCCTCTGTCATCCACTTCTCTTCCTGACCTCAATCTTTCCCAGCATCAGGGTCTTTTCCAACAAGTCAGCTCTTCACATCAGGTGGCCAGAGTATTGGAGCTTAAGCTTCAGCATCAGTCCTTCCAATGATGTTCAGGGTTGATTTCTTTAGGATTGACTGGTTTAATCTTCTTGCAGTCCAAGAGACTCTCAGAGCCTTCTCCAGCACCACAGTTCGAAAGCATCAATTCTTCAACACTCAGCCTTCTTTCTGGTCCAGCTCTCATATCCATACATGACTACTAGAAAAACCACAGCTTTGACTAAATGGACCTTTGTCAACAAAGTGATGTCTTTGCTTTTTAATACACTGTCTAGGTTTGGGAGGAACGTTGATCTACCCTTGACTTGTTTGAGGTCCATGGGCAAGCTATACTGCCTCCTTGCACTGACTTCCATGCCAGGAACCACCTACCTACCCCCAGGGTGACTTCAGGTTCCTGAGGAGGGTTGGAAGTATTAAGAAATGCCAGTAACTTGTTATCTTTTCCTTACCACTTCTCTTTCTTCCTCCTCCCCAGTGTAAACTCATGGCCTAAACATGATCTGGGATTTCCTCTTAATTCAAAGGGTATTGGCCAGCTTCCTCACAACGAGCATTATTTATAAAACTTCTGAAATACTGGTCTCAGTGATAAACTGCATGATGAAAATAACAAACATCTGATTAAAATGGAAAGAAAAAGAGAGAACATTCTTTCAGTTAGAAAATTATTGCATCATCAGAGACGGCTTCTTTTTGACTCATGTCTTACTTTCTCTAATAACATTGTGCTTAGCACTGTGGGCTCAACAGTGGAAACAGTGACAAACTTTATTTTTCTGGTCTCCAAAATCACTGCAGATGGTGATTGTAGCCATGAAATCAAAAGACGCTTACTCCTTGGAAGAAAAGTTATGACCACCCTAGACAGCCTATTAAAAAGCAGAGACATTACTTTGCCAACAAAGGTCTGTCTAGTCAAGGCTTTGGTTTTTCCAGGAGTCATGTATGGATGTGAGAGTTGGACTATAAAGAAAGCTGAGCACTGAAAAATTGATGCTTTTGAACTGTGGTGTTGGAGAAGACTCTTGAGAGTCCCTTGCACTGCAAGAAGATCCAACCAGTCCATCCTAAAGGAGATCAGTCCTGAATATTCATTGGAAGCACTGATGCTGAAGTTGAAACTCCAGTACTTCGGCTACCTGATGTGAACTGACTCATTGGAAAAGACCCTGATGCTGGGAAAGATTGAGGGCAGGAGGAGAAGGGGACAACAGAGGATGAGATGGTTGGATGGCATCACCGACTCAGTGGACATGAGTTTGAGTAAACTCTGGGAGTTGGTGATGGACAGGGAGGCCTAGTGTGCTGCAGTCCATGGGGTCGCAGGGAGTTGGACATGACTGAGCGACTGAACTGAACTGAAGCACTGTGGGAGAAGTGAAGGTCAACAAAATTTGGCTCTGTATTGCATAAAGTTTGACTCCATGTCATCTATATTCCATGCACTCCCCTACATTTCCCAACCCTTGGCAGCCAATCACCGCCAGTACCTAGTTCAGGGTGGTCAAGTCCATAGCACTTCACTGGCTATTGAAGATCCTTTGGCACTTGCATCCCATGTGGTGTTAATCAGCTGTGTATCAGATGACAGAGCCTCTTCATCCTGCCTCCCGGAGTCACCACATGGAACAGAATCCCCTGCTGACCAGAACTTCCCCATTTAGCATGAGGGAGAAATTAACTTTTGCTCTGTTATACCTCTGAGATATGGGTGTTTTTTTTTTTCCACAGCATAACCTAGCCTAGGCTGACTAATACAGTCCCAGCCCTCAGTAATAAGAGCTACTGTTTATTGAATGCCTACTATATGCCCAAGGACTTAACTTGTTTTGTCTCATTTAATCCTCACTGCCACCCTTTAAGAGAGCTGTTACCATGTCCACTTCCCAGACAAGGAAGCATTCAGAGAGTCTTGCCCAGTGTTAAGCAGCTAGTAAGTTGCAGGATCATGGTTCAACCTCAGGTCTGTGTGACTTTAAGGTTGCTATTTCATCCTGAACTAGCTTCAAGTTCAAGAGAGCTTAGACAAGAAAATGTATTCTGCAAGGGGAAGGTTGGAGTCTGGGCTCATGGGAAAAAGGCGAGGTCCTTAGTTTCCGATGAGAAGGAACATCCAGGCTCAAGATCCCCCATCAGAATGCTGATGTTTGGGAGACAGAAATGCCATTTTATAGATTGTTTATCAGTTGCATGTGTACACACCATTAATATCTGTCAGGCACATCGCTAGTGCTTTGCTCCCATCAGCAAGAGTAATTCCTAATATAAGCCATTCCCTGTTTCACGAGTATTTTAACCCAGAAACAGGGTCAACATTGTAAAACACTGGGATAGGAAGGGACTGCCTCTGAGATGCCCTCATTTTTGGATCGAGGAGGGCGAAGCCCAGAGATGAGAAGTGTCCTGATTCAGATCTCTCGGTGCATTCCCGGTGCTCCTCACAGCCGTACCTCAAACACTGGGCTTTGGGCAGGAGCCCGCCGAAGAAAATGTATCTGCTCCTAAGATCCTAACGCATCCTGAAGGCATGACCGCCTTGGACTCATCCACCTGTCCCAGTCTCTTCATGCATGCATTTGCCAAAAACCAAGTATTTTCCCATTAGTTACCTCTTCTGACCTTCACAGGAACCCTCTGAGTGAGCAGAGCAGGCCTTGTCCCCCTTGCACAGATGAGGAAGTCTCAGCGAGGTGGAGTAAATTGTCCAAGGTCACACCACTCTGTGTAACTGCAGCCCAGATCTCTTTACTCTCAAATAAACCTATGATCCTTCCAGATTCAGGAGATGCACTCTTGACCATAGCCCAGCCCGGTGGTGACGGGCGTGGTTCTGCACTCATAATCCAGCCATTCAACCCTTTTGAGACTCCATCTCTTCATCTGTAAAATGGGAAGGTAATAGTACCTCAAGAAGAAGTCAGCTAATGTGTACGATGGTCTTAAAATAGTGCTGGGGACACAGGGCTCCATCCATATCAGTCAGGACCCTAATGGGGCCCTGGGCAGCAGTAGATGGATTGTGGGCAATTCTCAGGGACCTCAGTGGTCCAGGATGTGTAACAGCTTGTTGTTTTGGTGAAGCAGAAGTTAACTACTTAGATGGAATGATATTATGATGATAATTTAAACACATATGCACCCCTTTATGAAAAATGGCCACTAAGGGAGTGAGAACAGCGAGAACCCATGTAATTGGAGGAGAGACAGTCAGGAAGCCTGTGCCTCTAGGGTGACTGCGTGTAGGGAGAAAGCCAGGAGTGCCTCTGGTGCCTTGTGGGAACCTCTGGGAAATTGCAGATGTGGGTAGAAGGGTGTCATTCATGTGGCGTTTAGTCAGTGGCCCAGGAGCACCCACTCGTGCCCTGCACACCCCCAGGGGGGACATAAGTGCCCAGAGGACACTGGACGGAGTGTCATTCTACAACCGTGACTCCACCAACACACCTGGACCCCCTGGGCCCCAGGTGAGCACAGTTAGACCAGAACGCGAGGCTCTGTCCCCTTCCCTGGTCCTCACTCAGGCCTGAGCTCTCCCCACCCAATAGTGAGGAAAGACAGCCGTCACACGCTGCCCCAGGCCAAGTGGATCCAGGCTAGCTCCCCCGGGCCTGCTAAGGGTGGGGCAGTAGGTCGGTCACATGGAAGGAAGGGCTGGTCTTAAAGTTTGTCGGTTCAGTAGAAGTTTGTTGTTGTTATTCAGCCACTCAAGTCATGTGGACTCTTTGCGACCCCATGGACTGCAGCACGCCAGGCCTCCCTGTCCTTCACTGTCTCCCGAAGTTTGCTCAGACTCCAACCATCTCATCCTCTGTCACCACCTTCTCCTCCTGCCCTCAGTCTTTCCCAGCATCAGGGGCTTTTCCAGTGAGTTGGCTCGTCATAACTCGTGGCCAAAGTATTGGAGCTTCACTTTCATCATCAGTCCTTCGAATGAATATTCAGGGCTGATTTCCTTGAGGACTGACTGGTTTGATCTCCTTGCTGTCCAAAGGACCCTCAGTAGTCTTCTCCAGCACCACAGTTTGAAAGCATCAATCCTTCATTGTGCTCAGCCTTCTTTATGGTCCAACTCTCAGTTGCCCAAGCACAAATGCAAACAGATACATAGTGTAAGTAGATGGGTTGGGGGAAAATAGACTAGGCCCGAACCTGGGGGTTTTATGAGGTCTCTTCTGAAAGATGCTGTGCTTTCTAGAGGAGAGAGAAAATGATGTATTGTTAAGGGTGATGTGTTGCAGTTAGGGAAATTGGGAGCTGGAGGTAAGCAGACCTACGTTCAACTATCCCAACCTTGGTGCACTCTAGTTGTGTGCATCTGGCAAGTGTCCTCATTTCTCCAAGCCTCCCATTATCAACTCTAAAATAGGAAGGATAATTCCTACCTGCCAGTTAGAAGGATTAGCGATGGCGTAGGTACCTGTGAAATGGTGGCTGTCACGCTGGGGCTCCTGGTCTGTACGAGGTTCTGTGCCAGATGCTTGCCTTCCCTCCATCTTGGTGTCCTTGAATTTTACACCCCTGGCCTTACTAGTATACTAACTGCACTGCTCTTTACTCAGCTGTTGCATTGGCCAAAATGTTCCTTCGAGTTTTTCCATAAGATGTTACAGAACATCTTTGGCCACCCCAATACTTGCTAAGTCCACTCACTTTTTTCTGCCAGCCTATGGATGGTATTTTTTATTTTAGAAAGTTAGGTGGGAAACTTATAAGCTGCCTGATGAAATTTTCTAGTAACTTTTAAAATTTTGTCGAAGTATAGTTGGTGACGCTAGTGGTAAAGAACCCGCCTGCCAATGCAGGGAGATGTAAGAGACACGGGTTCAATCCCTGGGTTGGGAAAATCCCCTGAAGGAGGGCATGGCAACCCACTCCAGTTATTCTTGCCCGGAGAATCCCACGGACAAAGCAGCCTGGGAGCCTGGTAGGCTACAGTTCTTGGGGGTCACAAAGAGTCCGACGCAACTGAGCGACTTAGCGGCAGCAGAATACTTGGTTTACAATATTGTGTTAATTTTTTCTGTACAGCGAAGTGACTCATTATGCATATATATTCTTTTCATATTCCTCTCCATTATGGTTTCTCACAGGATTTTGATTACAGTTACCTGTGCTTTACAACAGGACCTTGTTGTTTATCCTCAGCTCATTTTTCAAATTACGCCTCATCCTGAGCAATACTAGCCATGAAACTATGGGCTTGAGGTGCTTTTTTTTTTTCTAATATGCCTTAAAATATGTGCATAAGCATTAAAACAGCAATTTTCTTTGCGTGAGACAGAAAAGAGAAGAATCACTGTGTTTACCAACATTTATCTTCACAGCATACTTTGTTGTGCTATGTGCTAAGTGGCGTCAGTCATGGCCAATTCTCTGTGACCCGAGGGACTGCAGCCCACCAGGCTCCTCTGTCCCTGGGATCTCCAGGCAAGAATACTGGAGTGGGTTTCCATGTCCTTCTCCAGAGGATTTTCCCAACCCAGGGATCGAGCTTGAGTCTCATGTCTCCTGCATTGGCAGGCGGGTTCTTTACCACTCACACCACCTGGGAAGCCATACTTTAGGATACCCCAAATGTCCATATTTAATCCTCAAGATGTTGTGTCAAGAGGAGAATTAGAATTACCCCATGTTCGAGATAAAGAAATGAATTTCCCGATTAACAAGACATCATCTTGGTAGCTTTCAAAGGTCGGTCTGACATTCCTTCAAAACATTTTCTTTTCAAGAGGGATCTTTCAGATCCTGAGTCTCCTCCCCTGTCACCAACGAGATCAGAATCCTGTAACGAGTGGTTCCCGGACCTCGAAGCTTCCTGCAAGTTTGTTGTTCCTTTTGAAAAGATTCACAGTTCATCTCCATCCCTTGTAAATCAAACCCAAGCCTCCGATGTGAGGAGAAACCGTAAACAGCTTTGAACGGGGCTGGCTGGATGGGGCCGGAGGTGGACCTTCAAAGCCCAGCTGTGCTTCCACCGGGACCATTTCTACTGTGTGGTCCCTTGACCGCCCACTGCCCCCATCTTCCCGCTCCTGGCCTGGCTGTAACTCCCACCACCGCAGCACAGTGAGTTCCTGCCGGAGCTCAGGAACCTGCGTGGATTCTTCAGAACTTACTGACTTTACAGTGTCACTGGCTCAAATTATGGGGTGTCTGGAGGCTCCAATCCTGGGGTGCTGCTGCAGCCTGGGTGGTGCTCTGGCACTTGTGAAAGCCTCAGGACAAGTATGCTGCTGAGCTCTCTAGGATTCTCAGGGCTGCAAGGAACAGAAACCTCCTCAACCAGGGACCTCTTCATAAGCATACAGAGACAGCCCAAGGAGTGGGGGCAGGGTTGCAGAGGAGCCTTTAGGAAGGGCTGGAACCAGGAGCCGGAGAACAGCAGAGACCCAGCTCCCCGCTCCTCCTCCGCAAGACACCAGTTACTTTCTGGGTGTCCGATTCATTCCCGGGTGTCTGAGCAGACCGACTGTCCTGCTTCCAGCATCCGTGGGGCAGAAAGCGGCCGTCCGCAGCTTGGGAGTTTTCTGCCACCCAGAGAGAGACTAAACGCTGTCTCTATCAGGCCCTGTGCCTCCCAGGAGAGGGACACGCTCTGGGCCCTCCAGGCAGTCCTCCGCTGCAGCCAGAGCGATCTTTTCGCAATGCAGATCTGATTTTATTCTTCCTCCTTGGTAAGACACTTCTGACTCTTAGCGTGAAGGTGAAACTTCTCGAAGTCCTGCGTGGTCAGCCCCTGCGTACGGGCCTCACCCCTCTGCCCAGCCTCATCCGGGTCCCCTCGATCCTCCGCCAGGCCTTTGCTCTTCTCTCCTCCCCCGTCCCCAACCTCCCCAGCCAGGTCATGCTCCCTCTTACAGACACTCACAGCCTGTGTCCCAGACGTGCGTTTACATTTGTGTGTATGATGAGCCTTTGATTTTCACTTGTCTGCCTCCATTCAGCACACAGTCGGCACACCTCGGGAACAGCAGCTGGAGCCTCATCATGTCTTGGAGAGATGTCTCCAAGCCTTTCAGAGCTTTTGATTTTCATTATTCTTGTTACTGTTCAGTTGCTAAGTCACGTCTGACGCTCTGTGACCCCATGGACTGTAGCACACCAGGCTCCTCTGTCTACTATCTCCCAGAGTTTGCTCAGATTCATGTCCATTGAGTTGGTGAGGCTATCGACCCATGTATTAAGTTTGAGACGCTGCCCTTTTGGAAACCAAATATGATGCTGTTATAGGGAATTATTGGAGAAGGAAATGGCAACCCACTCCAGTATTCTTGCCTGGAGAATCCCATGGACGGAGGAGCCTGGTGGGCTACAGTCTACAGGGTCACAAAGAGTTGGATACGACTGAGTGACTTCACTTATAGGGAATTATATCCCAAATCACAAGCAGCCATTCAGCTACGCAAAGTGTGGTCCACCGACCAGCAGCATCGGCATCACCTGGGGAGCTGGTTGAAAATGCAAAATCTCAGACTTGACCTCAGTCCTACTCATTGAGAATCTGTATTTTTGTTTTTAAAGTCTAACTCATTTTAAAAAATTTATTTATTTACTTGGCTGCATTGGGACTCAGTGATAGCACGTGGGATCTTTGTTGCAAGATTTTTCGTTGAGGTGCACGGACTCTGTCTAGTTGTGGCGCACAGGCTTCATTGCTCCAAGACATGTGGGATCTTAGTTCTCTGACCGGGGATCGATCCTGTGTCTCCTGCATTTCAAGGTGAATTCTTAACACTGGAGCACCAGAGAAGCCTGGAGAATCTGTAGTTTACCAAGTGATTCACGTGCAATTCAAGTTTGAGAAGCACTGGATTAAGACACTTTTTTACATTCCTATAATCTCCCTTGACTTCTTTCCATTTCTTACTCCTTGTCTTCTGCACCATGAGCTTCCAGAAGCTGGGACCCTGCATGACCTGAGGGCTGGGTACAGGCCTGGCATGATATAGGCGAGGATTTTTCTCCCTAAAATTATGCCCCAGGAAAGTTCCATACAAAACCTTTCATTTTATAGGATGCTGTATAAATTATTTTGTTTTGAACAAAAAGTACTGTCTGGGAAAGGCACATTATCTGAAAATGACCTCAGTGCTAGTTTGGATGTTTATAGCAATCACCCGGTGGATTCGATAAAAAATAAAGAAATGCGACCCAATTTAGTCATCATTTCTGGAAAGTATGATTTCACAGTTGTAATTGCTGGGTATCACCGTATGAGTGCCCTTTGAAGATCATCTTTAAAAGTATTACAGTACGTGTTTATGTTGTGGGGTCACAACCTGCATGCACAAAATTAATTTAGAAAAAGACTGCTCCTTGACAGCTTCCCTCATATCTGCGCAGTTCCTAACCCTGCAGGGTTAGCCCCTAGGGACCACATTGGACAGGTGACTGGAAACCCCTTGCTCTGCCTTTATTAGCTGGTGGTTGCAGGTGAGTTCTCAACTCCAGTGTTCATGATGTGCCTGGACAATGGAGATGCTGCTCTCTGAGTCTGCTTGCCTTTCAGCATCATTTACCCACTCTGTAGCTGAAGCCTCACTTACCCAGATGCCCCTCAGGACCCTTGGTTGTTCCCCTCCTTCGCTACCTGCAGCCTCTTCTATCTGTAGCCCAGGGACCCGTGGGGACCCGAGATCCACGCTTCTGCAAAGCTGTAGGTCCTGAGAGCTGCGGGTGCTCCCCTGTGCCCTCAGGCTTCCTGTTCCCGCACACCCTCCACCTCGCACACCCTGTCTACCTTGTGCCATCTCCACCATGCACGTTCTTCCATCTTGCACATCCTCTTCACACACCCCACCACCTCACATACCCCATCCGCCTTGCACACCCTCCGCCTTGCATGCCCACAGGGCTTGCTTGCTGCCCTCCTCACAAAGTGCCACCCAAACCAGCTTCCTCTCCCCACCCTCCCTTTCCAGTTCCTCACGCGCCGAACATTTCCCCCTCGGATCTAATTCCCATTCTGTCCTGCTACCAGGATTTTATTTAATGAAGGAATGGGAGGACAAAAGTAGATGAATGACTTGGAGGCCCGTCCCTTATTATGCTAACAGTTGCCGTTCTGAATTGGACATCTGGTTTTGCTCGGCTTCTGGGATGAATGTGCAGGTGGCTGGTGGAGGGTGACATTCTCTGGGGTGGAGGAGAGGGGATTGGGGGCTTCCTACCGCTGATGGAGCTTTCAGGGGAGATGCCACCTCTAGGTCGACCCCTAATGGCCATGGAGCCCAAGGCAAGAAAGGGTACAAATGGACTGGGGTGGTTGCAGTCATGGATTCTGGGGATAGATGTGGGAGTTGAGGTTTTTGGAACCAAACTGTAAGGGGTCTTTCATGTCAAAGACCTCAGAGTTTGCCCTTTGGGACGTGGGGAGCAGTGAGGAGTGGACCTGGATGCTAGCATGGTCCGATGGTGTCTTTGGACAATCCCTCTAACAACAAAGAGAAGGGGTGAGAGAGGGCAAGACGGGAGGAGGGCAGACCAGTTAGGAGAGAATCATAGCATTCCTGCCGCCTGAAGCAAGACAGGGACGGGAAAAAAGAGAGGATTGATGTGCAAGAACTTCACAGGCAGAAGCAGGATGATGCAGAAAGAAATAGCCTGGGGAGGACTTCCTGCTTTACAGGTGTGCGGCTGGTGGGCGGGCACCAGTCATAGACACAGGTGCCTCGGAGGAGGTTGGGAGATGCCAGCCATGAGGGGCCCTATGGGAGGAGTTGTCCAGGAGGTGTTTGGATACATGGGCCTGGGCCTGGCAGATCTGGATGGATTTGGGGCTTGCCGCAGGGATTCAGAAGGCTGGAGAGACGATGGTGAGGTGACCCAGAAGCAGCGGCAAAGCGATCCAGAAAAGTGGATGGAATTGAGAAGCATTTAGGTAGGATGGGCAGCACTTAGAGATGGTTGGAACATGGTGGGTGAGATGGGGACAGAAATCAAAGTTGACCTCCTGTTTTCCAGATGCCACAGTGTCTGAGAGGAGGGCAGGGCTATCCAGGGACAAGGAGCAGTTTCAGGGGGAAAGATGACGACTTAGTTTGCACTGCTCCCAGAGTAGACCTTGCGGTGAGGATTGGGAGTAAGGGGATGATGAGGGAGCTGAGTGGGAAAGGATACTGATGAAAGGTGTGAACGCACAGATTACTGCTGTGGGGAGTGGAGCCTTGGCCCTCCTGGGGACCCCCCGAGCCACTGGGGACCACACCTGAGGCTGGTCTCAGGAAGCCAGTTGAGCATCACTGTTGCAGGATTGGTTAACTCTCCCGCACTTCCATCCTGCCCTATAGTGGTGGGGGGCTTGTGAGGGGTGGAAGGGGGTGAGGGAAGTGGGAGGTAGAAGGGGTGGGATGGGGAGAGGATGTTCCCAGGAGGAGAGCCCCTTTGGAAATGCAGAGTAATCTGAGAAGACCAAGGGGTCTGCTGAATTTGTGACAGGTGATGAGACAGCTCAGGTGGGTTGAGTCCCAGGCATCTGAGACTTGCCCCTGGAGATATCCCCAGACAGATAGTGGTGATGCAGTAGCCGCCAAGGAGCCCTGGACACTGTGCCCTGGACCCATGGGTGTTCATGCTTGTTTAGGGCCCTTGTGTGTCCATGGTCGGGTTAGACCCTGCACGCGTACTCACCTCCCACCCCTGGGCTGACTGCAGAGCCCACGTGACTTCAGCGCTCGGTTCCCTTCCCACACAATAGCCATCGGCTCTTTCTACACCTCTGCCCTCCCTCCTGCTCTATCGGGAGCATCACTTGTCAACAGTTCCAAGAAATGGGGCTCATTAGGCAAAGAGGCAGCAGGTAGCCTGGGAGGAGATAGGTTCATCGGAAGACAGTCTGGAGATTCAAAAGCAGGAGAGCCGAGTGGGGTGAGGAGCGGATCCACATGAGCGACACTGAGTGAGCTCCCTGGAGTTGCTGAATGGGTCTGCGTTTCTGTTTCTTTACATCTGCAGTGGGATGTCATGCCCAGCCCAGCACCATCTAATATTGTAGAAATATGCTCGAACCACAAATTGATGGCAAACATCTAGTGCTGCATGCTGAGTTGCTTGAGTTGTGTCTGACTCTGTGACCCTCTGAACTGAAGCCTGCCGGGCTCCTCTGTCTATGGGATTCTCCAGGCAAGAATACTGGAGTGGGTTTCTGTGCCCTCCTCCAGGGGACCTTCCCAGGGATCGAACCTGTGTCCCTTAAGTCTCCTGCATTGGCGGGCGGGTTCTTTACCACTAGTGCCACCTGGGAAGCCTCTCTGGTAGCCACGTTTTAAAAAGGAAAAAGAAACGCATGCCATTCATCTCAACAGCATGTTTTATCGAACTCAGTATACTTCCAATATCATTTCAGCACGTAATCAACATAAAGAAATTTGAATGAGCCATTTTACAATGTGGCCAGGGAGCAAAGATCCATTCTTCAAACTTCAGCATATCCTCTTCACTTACAGCAGATTTCAACTCAGACCCACCCCAGCTAAGGTCTCCCCAGGCACATGTGACTGGTGGCCACCTATGCGGTGGCGTGAGCTCAGGCCACCTGCCCCAGAGTCCCGGGGAGAAGGTCAGCCCCCCACCCGCCTCTGCTGAATAGGGAGGAGCTCAGCCCCTGCTATAGGCTTTTCACTGTAGGACCCAAGCCTCGTAATAAGATAATCGCAGTACTGGACTGTGGTGTGATCGTTATAAAGGCAAGACCTCATTTGAGCCTCACACCCATGCTGTGAGATGTTTTGATATTATCACCCCCGAAATAGTTCAGGCAGTAAAGTCCTAGCAGCTTGCCTGCAGTCCTGTTCCCGCTTAGTGGTGACTCCAGAATTCCAATGCCGATCTCTTTGACTCAGATCTTGTGCTTATTTGTGAAACATAGCACCAGCCCTAGGGGATACTCGCAGCCATTCACCTCAGGGCCTTTGCATACGCTCTTCCCTCCGGCTTCGGTGCCCACCCCTCCCCCACGTTTCCCTGCCTCGGTAACTCTCACTTTTCCTTCAGGTCACGGTTTGGACTATGCCTCCTCCAGGAAGCCTTCTCTGCTTACACCCTTCCGGTCTTGGGCAGAGTGAGCCACTTCCGCAGCATCCGTGGCTCTCCCGTTCGCCACCATAGCACTTGTCATGCTGCGTGGTAACTGCCCGTTCAGCTGTCTGTTCCCCTCCTGGGCACAGGACTGTCTCTCTCGCCCATCACAATCCTCCCTGCCCCGCACGGAGCAGGGCCCATGGCAGGGACCCAGGCATAATTGTTAGGTGCTGCTTGGATCCAAGACAGTGCCTGGCTGCAGACCTGCATGCAGTTCACCACCACTGTTTGTTCCGTTTCTGATGTTCCCCAGATAAGCAACCCAACACACAGTCATTGTGGTCAATAAGTGTCGTAGTCACAATTGGGAGTCAGCCCTCTGGTTCCTCGCAAGCAGAACTCTCGTTTTATTTGAGTAACTAACCCTCAGGGAAGGTGACCCTGTTCTTAACTCAGCCACTCCTCGGAAATCTACCCCCATTGTTGGTGATTCACTCACTAGTGAGACATTAGGGCTTGAGACATTCAGAAAGTTGGTGGGGCTGGGGTCCATGGGTTTCTAGGAAAGATTCCTTGATCTTAGGAAAGAAACTCAGAGAGCAGGATGTTGTCATGCCTGGGTGTGACCTCCGGGCCTGGGCAGCTGTCTCATAACCAGGAAGTGATCTGAGCACACCCCTTAGAGACGCTGGGCACAGCAGAGTCGAAAGGTGGCAAAGGAGTCCTTGATGACATCCTCGAAGAGCGGAACTCACCAACCCCAGAGCTGTCCTGACTCAGGACTTCTTGTTAGAGGGAGAAGACGCTTCCTTATCATGTCAGCCAAGTGAGTTGGGGTTTTCTGTCCCTTTTAGCCTAAAGTCAACCTAACAGTTACACTACATGTTGGAGGGACAGGGCCATCTGAGAGCAGGTGGACAACGCGGCAGGGATGTGGGCTCCAGCTCCGGCACTGACGGTCCGTGAGCTCTTTGTGCAAAGCTCGGGTGCCGCTTCTCCACAAAGACTTCTTCTCCCTCCTCTGGGTTCTTCTGTCTGTGTGTCTCCATGGTCCCTGCTTGCATCTTCTCTCCCTGTGGTTTGTGGACACTCATCATTTCTGTAGCCCCGTGTTGTACCTTGCACATAGTAGGTGCTTGAAAAAGCATTGAACTTGAAGTGGAAAGATGCTGCTGCTGCTGCTGCTGAGAAGTCACTTCAGTCGTGTCCGACCCTGTGAGATCCCATAGACGGCAGCCCACCAGACTCCCCCGTCCCTGGGATTCTCCAGGCAAGAACACTGGAGTGGGTTGCCATTGCCTTCTCTGGAGTAGATTAATATTAATATTGCTACTTCCCAGCACGTAAGGGAGAGGAGGTCTCCGCTAAAGCAGCCGTCTGGCTGAGGAATCGTCTCCCGGCTCTGAGGCTCAGCTTCTTTGTCTATAAAATGGGAAGGCTGGGCTAGATCTCCAGCTCAAAGAGGCTCCATAACTTGCCAGCATTGTATACTGAGGGCCTCCCCCCACCCCAGACGGTGCTAGTGGTAAAAGACCCACCCGCCAGTGCAGGAGACCCAGGAGACGTGGGTTCGATCCCTGGGTGAGGAAGACTCCCTGGAGGAGGGCATGGCAACCCACTCCAGTGTTCTTGCCGTGAGAATCCCATGGACAGAGGAGCCTGGCGGGCTACAGTCCAGAGGGTTGCAAACAGTCAGACACGACTGAGCAACTAAAGCCCATCACAGACTAGGCAGGTGGGCGGGGAGTTGGTGGAGGGCAGGGGAGGGTGGAATTCCATGTGGGAGCGGAGCCCACAGGAGGAGGCAGGGTCCAGGGTACTTTGCTGGGGTGGGGGTGGGGTTTTCCAAGAGTGGGGGACAGGATGGGAATGTCTCCAAAGGCTTGTAATGACCTAATGTGTGATTCGGGCCTCTGAAAAACAGGCTTAAAAAAAAATCAACGCAACCTCAGGCTCTGTCGGTTAAGGGCCATCTGTAAATTGAAGATGTCACCAGGCCGCCACTGTTACCGAGAGAGGGAACCACCTGGGGAAGAAAGCTCTCCTACCTAGACTTTGTCCTGAGCCCGCTGAGCTGCCCGCAGGGAGCTTGTCCAGCCTGGAAAAATAAAAGCAGAAACTTTTCCCCGTCATGTAGTCACGTGGCGGTTGTAAACGGGGGCCCCTGCGCTCAGCCTCCAGGGCTGTTGTTAACATTTCGGGAAGTCAAAGGAAATCATTTACCTGCTGCCCAGGCCTCCTCCATTTCTGCTGGATTTGCCTCGACACGGCAGCTTGGCTCTGAGTGTGATGGAACATACCAAGTGTGCCTTGGGGTCATTCAAAGCTGGGAAAGTGGAGTCTCTCTTAATCCATGGACTTTGGTGGTGGATGGAATTATTTCATGCAGGAAAGATTAAAAAAGAGTTTTGTTTGGGAACCAGTTAACCAGATCATGTCTAAGTTTTTAGCAGCCTGATCCTTAGTGGTGTTGGCCCCCAGGGCTCCCCGCCCGCCCACTGAGGGCCAGGCCACTCTTGCAGCCAGCTCCACTCCTGTTCTGCCTCTTCCTTGATCAGAGGGAATCGGGGTGGGCCGGGGGGAGATGGTCTCTTGAGGACCTACTGCATGCCAGAAATCATTTAATCATTTCACAACACCATGGGGGGGAGTGGTCATGATTCCCATTTGACAGGTGCATTTACTGAAGCTCCACAAGATGGGCCCATTCATCCATTTACACGAGTATGAATTAAGGACCTACCACGGGATGAGCCCTGAGCCTGGAGCTGGAGATACAACGGAGCACGCAATGAAAGTGTTCCTGGAGGGGAGGGGGCCCTGATGACATCACCCTGCAGGTAAATCTTGTTAGAAGAGTTTAGTCTAGGCTGGGGAAGGCTTGCTGGAAGAGGCGGTGTTTCAGCTGAGACGGGAAGCGTGAGTAGGTGTTACCCAGGCAGAGGGAGGGGTCAGGTCATCTGAGCAGAGGGAACAGCACTTCAAAGCCCTTGAAGCAAGAAGGAGCTTAGAGTTCTCCAAGGTTTCAGAGGTGCCTGTGGAGAGGGCCGGGAGAAAGAGAACACGCCTTGCGCCAAGGTCATGCATGTGATCTTGTCTGCTCCCCTGAGCCACCCATCCCATTTTGTAAACATGTAAACATGGGAAAACTGAGGGTCACAGAGGGCAGATCACACCGCTGGTCAGAGGTGGAGCCAGGCATCCCCGATCCACAGCCCCGACCTCCCCGGCTCCCCAGCTCGGGCCTGGACCCACAAAGCTGCCAGACCCCTACCCAGCACCTCGACCCCCCCACCCACCCGTTTCCAGGTGTGAGATTTCCCGCAGGGGGATCCCAGCCAGGCTGTCCTCAGCCTCAGGCCTCTGGCCTGTCTCAGTGGCATCCTTGCTAGAATCAGAGAGAGAAAACTTGGGGTCTGGTCATTGTATTCCATTAAGTCTCATTAAGATGCAAATTGGTACCATTCACGAAGAAGGCAATTTGGAGGCATTTTCGCTGGTGAAGTAGGACTCTTATCCGTTTCTCTCTGCTCTGTTGGTAGGTCTGAGGGTAGGGAAGTGTTCGTGCTGGAACCCACCAAGCTGCCTTTGGCTGGGCTCAGAGGGGAAGCACTTGCAGTGCAGCAAGATAACCCACCCCAGGTAGAACACAGTGCAGAAACCTCTCTGGTCTCATGACCCCTGATGTAGGGGTCACGCAGTTCTGGGCTCCTGCAACCCTCCCCCCCTCTGGCCCCCATGACCTCCACCTGCTATCTCTGCTCTGGCCTCCTGGTATGGGCCAGGCGGGGCTGAGGCAGTTCTCTGGAAGCAGACCACCTGGGTTCAAACCCCGCTCTTCCACTCACGGGCTGTGTGTCTTTGGGCAAGTTTCTTAACCTCTCTGGGCCTCGGTTTCCTCCTCTGTGAAGTGAAACGCTGATAGCATCAGCTTATAAGGCTGCTATGAAGATGAAATGAGATAATGCTTGGAAAGCGCTTGGTAAACACCCAGTCCATTCATGTTGGGCATTTTCATTGGTTCTGCCAGTTCCCCAGATTCCGTGTGGGTAGTTCTAACCCCAGACCCTAGGTTCAGAGATCTCTATTGTTGCTGTCGTGGACTTAGACTTTCTCCGGGTCCTGGATGCTCTGCGCTGTGGTCCCTCTGTCTGTGAGGCGCGGGTACACCCAATACCTGTTTCTTTGCATGGGTAGCCACCTGTGGGCTGGCTGTTTCCCATTTTGGATGTCAAAATTGGCCTTCCAGCCTGGACTTCCTTCTGTCACCTGACCCCCCCCCCTTCCTCCCACCATCTCTTAGTCTATGGCACCACCACCTGTGGCCAGATGCAATTATTTCTAAGTAAATGATTCAACTGGCATCATCATAATTATAGCTAATATTTGCAGTGAGCTCTTTACCTTTAATTACGTTGTCGCATTCTCACAACAAGTTTACTTATGGAGAAACTGAGGCTCAGAGAAGTGGAGTGACTTGCCCAAGGACACACAGCAGGTAGAGGGAAGAACTGGAGCTCTGACCGTGTCTGTCTGACTCCTGACCTTCTTTGTAAGCCCTCTAGTTAAGCTGCTCTGTGGTTCCCAAATGCCTGCTGTGTGCCAGGGTCTGTGCCCAGAACCCGGAGAGACAACTGTCTTTATCCTCCAGGAGCGCACACAAGTAGGAAGGGACAGACGATGACAGAGCAGGAGGAAGTGGGGTGGTGGAGGGAACTCAGGCGACTGAATGAGAGTGTGGAGAAGACCTTTGTCTTCCCAGGGCAGAGTCAAGGGAAGCAAGGCCCTCAGAGGAGCGAACACTTGCCCTGCGAGTTGAAGGAAGCGTGGAAGTCTCTGCAGTCTTGCAGCAGAAAGCGAGGAAGGCGGGGCAGGTGCAGTGGCTTGCAGGTGTGAGGTACTGGGGTGCACTGGAGTTTAGGGACCAGGGATGGAGGGTGGGCAGGGAGCACTGTGGGAGGGGAGGCAGGAAGGATGGGGGAAGCCAGGTCCTGGTTATTGTTCAGTCGCTCAGTCGTATCCGACTCTGCAACCCCATGCACTGCAGCTCGCCAGGCTTCCCTGTCCTTCACTGTCTCCTGGCGTGTGCTCAAATTCATGTCCATTGAGTCGGTGATGCCATCCAACCATGTCATCCTCTGTCATCCCCTTCTCCTCCTACCCTCAATCTGTCCCAGCATCAGGGTCTTTTCCAATGAGTCAGCTCTTCACATCAGGTGGCCAAAGTATTGGAGCTCCAGCTTCAGCATCAGTCCTTCCAGTGAACACCTAGGACTGATCTCCTTTAGGATGGACTGGTTGGATTTCCTTGCAGTCCAAGGGACTCTCAAGAGTCTTCTCCAGCACCACAATTCAAAAGCATCAATTCTTTGGCCCTCAGCCTTCTTTATGGTCCAACTCTCATGTTCATACATGACTGCCGAAAAAACCATATCTTTGACTAGATGGACCTTTGTTGGCGAAGTGATGTCTCTGCTTTTTAATACGATGTCTAGATTTGTCATAGCTTTTCTTCCAAGGAGGCCAGATCATGCCGAGCGTCAAAGGCCAGGCCACGTCAGAACTAACTAGAGGTTTGGGGTCATGGGTTTGAGAATCAGACAGACCTGGCCTGGAGTCTGAGCTTCTCCACTTACCTGCTGTGTGACCTTGGACAAGACTCTTGACCTCTCTGAGCCTTGGTTTCTTCATCTATAAAATAGAGGAAGAATAACCCAAAGCCCTCACTCCTAGAGTAGTTGTGAGAAGAGGCACAAAAACGGAGGAGAGTCTACGAGTGAACCCTTGATCAGCGCTAACTGCTTCCCCTTGCTGGGCAGGAGTGGGAAGAGGGGTGAGTCAGGAGCCACCGCGTGAGCGCTGGGTGCCATGAAGGAAAGCCGAGCAGGCGGAGAGTTTAGAAACAACAAGAGAGGGGTCGGGGAGGGGAATTATTTACACCAGGGGTCACTAACCCCTGGAGCCACGGATTGGCATTCATCTGCGTTTATAGCCGCTCCCCATCGCCTGCATTACTATCAGCTCTGCCTCCTGTTAGATCAGTGGTGACATTAGACTTTCCCAGGGGCGTGAACCCTAACCTTAAAGTCAAGGCTAAAGAGCCTGAGATTGCCACAAAATAGACAAAAAGTGTGCAATAAATGGAAAGAGCTTGAATCAACCTGAAGCCATCCTCCCCCCCACCACCACCCGAGTCCATGGAAAAATTGTCTTCCACAAAACCGGTCCCTGATGTCCAAAAGGTTGGGGACTGATGATTTAAAACAGACAAAAAAGGCTTCCCAGGTGGCGGTAAAGAATCTGCCTGCCAATGCAATACATTCAGGCTTGATCCCTGGGCGGGGAAGATCCCCTGGAGGGGGGCATGGCAATCCACTCCAGTATTCTTGGCTCTAGAATCCCATGGACAGAGGCCCCTGGTGGGCTATAGTCCAAGAGGTCGCAAAGAGTCGGACACGTCTGAAACCACTTAGCACGCACGACAAGGAAGCTGGCATCTGAGCAGAGTGGAATGAGGTGGCATGCGCCATGGGATGACTTTAATTAGCAATGTTGGGCCCCAAGGAGGCAGGTCACAGGGCCCTCAGAGCAGCGTTTTGAGCCACGTGGAAGGGGTGCAGCCAGGCGCTGTATCTGGGCTCCTACTCCGGTGAATGTTAACAGTGCAGGCCGAGCTCTTTTAATATTTCCAGCTGTTAGCGGAGTACCTATTGTCAACATGTAAATGTGACAAATTGAGAAATGAAACAGGATTTCATCATCACAGCTCGGCCTTTTGTTATCATCCATGATCACAGCAAGGTCTGGCAGCCTCTCTAGTCCTGGCTGCACTCGGGGCAGCCGCAAAGCCCAGGACTTGGGCTTTCCTGGGCATTACCAGAGAGCAAGCCCAGGGCAGCTCATGTCAGGGTGATGCATGCAGAGGATTTAGGTGAACATCGGCACAGACTGGGATTTCAGGATTCTCTTCTGTTCTGATTTGCCCAGGAGGGTTCACAGCCCTGCCAGGAGCCCAAGTTCATGGTCCGGGAAATATTGGAGGCCCGTATGTCCTATAAGCTTAGATGCAGAAAGATTGGGTTTTCGGTGCTACCTCTGTTGTTCAGGGTGGTGATTCTTAGACCACCAGTGGCAGAATTATCTGGGATTCCTTATTTAAAACGCAGCTTCCAGCCCTGTCCCTGACCTGCTACATGCAGGCCCCTGGAATCTGCCTTCAACAAGCTCTCCCGTGGTTTGCATGCACTGCAAAGTTAGGGGGCAGTGGATGAGTAGGAGGATTTCCCAGGTGGGGCTAGTGGCAAGGAACCCTCTTACCAAAGAGATGTGGGTTCGATCCCTGAGTCGGGAAGATCGCCGGGAGGAGGGCAAGGCAACAACTCCAGTATTCTTGCCTGGAGAATCCCATGGACAGAGGAGCCTGGTGGCCCACAGTCCCCAGGGTTGCAAAGAATCGGACATGACTGAATTGACTTTGCACGCACCCGCACACAGTTCAGTGGGGGCACTGATCAGAAGAATATTTGCAGTCTGGATTGTCCTTGAGAGTCCCTTGGACAGCAAGGAGATACAGCCAGTCCATCCTAAAGAAAATCAATGCCAAATACCCATTCGAAGCACTGATGCTGAAATTGAAGCTCCAATATCCTCATGCTGTGAGGAAGTGTGTGTGAGAAGGCTCTGCCATCCTTCAAATGAGAAGAAAAAAAGAAAAAGCTTGATATATGTATTCTGGAGCTGTCACTTTCCAATGGATTCTTTCCAGCCTGGACACAATTGTCATTTCTCTCTGGTGAGTCATCGCAGAAGTTGGCTTTTTTCTCACTGCCTCTTATGAGAAAAGGACACATTTTCAGGGAGAGGCTGAAACCTCCCCTGGGACAGGACTTGGAAATTTACTTTTTACTGAATTCAGCCAGAGAATTTACTGGGGCCATCACAGAGCCCAGTCCTGGGCTGTGGGGGAGCCACGTAGACTCCTGGCAACAGAGGGGACTGTCATGCTCCTCTTAATCAGCACCCATCCTTGTTAGCTCAGATCTGCTCTTTCCGGGACTGCTTTCAGACTGTCTGGCTGCCATCCTGCTAGTTTTAATGAGAAAACATTTCCAAGTACCTTTTGACATTCATTCATGCATCCCTGTGCTGAAGAATTGATGCTTTTGAACTGTGGCACTGGAGAAGACTCTTGAGAGTCCCTTGGACAGCAAGGAGATCAAACCAGTCCATCCTCAAGGAAATCAACCCTGAATATTCATCGGAAGGGCTGATGCCGAAGCTGAAGCTCCAATACTTTGGCCACCTGATGCGAAGACCTGACTCATTGGAAAAGATCCCGATGCTGGGAAAGATTGAGGGTAGGAGGAGAAAGGGACGACAGAGGTTGAGATGGTTGGATGGCATCATCAACTCAATGGGCTTGAGTTTGAAGAAACTCTGGGAGATAGTGAAGGACAGGGAAGCCTGGCGAGCTGCAATCCATAAGGTTGCAAAGTCGGACACGGCTTAGTGACTGAACGACATTCATCCATCTGTTCTGTATCATAGTCATTAGAGCATGTGTTCCTGGAACCGTTCTCCACTGGCTTCCCGTGTGGCTCGCAGTCAGAGCCAGAGTCCCTCCCGCATCAGCAAGGCCATTGGTGATCTAACCCCGGTCACCTCTCTGTAACTTCCTCTGCCTCTCATTCAGCACCAGCCATACCAACCTCCCTGACGTACTAACCTCCG